>NW_024344253.1:1126083-1801713 GCF_902729225.1 Pteropus medius | reverse complement strand
TCTCCCTGTAAACTATACAATGGCCAAGTTAATGAATGTGGAATAGATTAGTGGAATGGTATAGTATTTTATTTATAGGAGTATTTCTATATCACTTAAGGGGAAAAAATCATAGCATTATAAACGTTTATTGGTAGTTTCAGTACTTCAGCTTAAGTATTAACATCAATTGTGATATTCCTGCCTATGAATGCATTAACAGTAACTTGCTCATTGACCTAAAAAATGCTGAGGTGTAAGAAAGCCTGATGCGGGTAATAAGTGAATTACATCTTTCGTATATCTTTAACAATATCCTTTTATAAAAACAGCTTTTCTTGGACTTCTTTTCCCATGTGCCTCCCAATTTTATTTGTGTTCATTTTTAATAGCACAGTAATTATGAAGGTCACAGAAATCTTTTCAAACATATTCTAAATTGTAGGCACTGTAGCAACCATATATCTTCATTTAAAAAGCATTTAAGCTGAGGAAAATAAGCAACAAAAAAAGTTCTGTTACATAAAAAAAAAAAATCATACCTAACCCTAGAAACTAAAAATTTTCCGTTTAAATGATCCTTTCTTACTGCTAGTTCATCTGAGCATAACATGGAAAATTTGTTTATGGATTTCTTTCCTGTTAGGACTGGATCTCTTGGTTCATTGCAGTCTCATTCCTCAAGAGTTTACTTTGAACTTCTCAGTAGGAGTGTCTTGAGTTCACCTCTGTATTGAGTCACATGTGATCAGGTTATGAAGACTGACATTTGTACTCAGGTTTTTTCAGATCCTGTGAACATTCACACACACACAAATAGTTGTTTCTTCAGCTTCCACAGCTCTTGACCTTCTCAATGTATTCCAGGTGTCTTGCTCTGACATATCGCAGGGACCAGCAATTCGTGCTCCTTGCCCTTCTTCTCGTGCACATCCCATAACACTAACCTTTCTCAGGTGGAGGTAAGAGAGATATTGATGTTCTTTTCGTGACTGCTATCTAGCGGAGTTAGCTGATATAGTGGTGCCTGGTTATTATTACATTCATGAAAAATACACTTTCAGGTCCTCATAATGAGAATTGTGGTAAGGAAAAATATTGCACATGTTGCTTCACTCTTTTTACCTAAAGCTATGAAGCATGAGTCACTAAGAATAAGTGCCACGTTATTGTGTTCAACTCTGACCAAAAGCCTATTTAAGTTCCTTCAAGTGACTGATTACATGTAGCCTATAGCCTTTTTCTCTGGAGTTTTTCAATGCTTTGGAATTCTTTGGATTCAATCAGGAAATCCTTGAGTACCTGCTATGCTATTTTATTACTCTATATGAAAAAGAAATTGCTAGAATATTTATTTATTCCCAAACTCTGTTCACATTTAAAACTTCTTACAATGTTTGTCAATAAATAATAACTGGGTAAGTAAATGGTAGATGGATGATAGATGATAGATAGATAGATAGATAGATAGATAGATAGATAGATAGATAGATGATAGATAATAGATAGATGATCGATAAAAAATCAGAGGGTAAATATTAAATTCAGAAAAATAAAATGGAGGTGGAATGGAGTTACTAGCCAAGTATATGTCAGTGGCCCTGTACACAATATAGAAAGGTTGAAAATTAGACTCTGAGCTGCCTGACAACTAATGCAAAAAGTGGAGTAATCACAATACAAATCACAAGAGCTGCAAGTGTAAACCAAAAGAAGAGAAGCATAACTTTTTCTGTTAGGAACCCCTCAAGAAATGTCTGAGATATCCTTAGGAAGAAGACATGTTCTAGAACAATAGCTCTGAAATAATGGCAATAGTAAGTTTCATAGTGCTGGACTTTCTACTCTCCCTCACAAAAATTCTTGTTGATAGTGACAAGAATTTTACAAAGGATGATTCGGTTAAGTAGATAGCTAACGCTGAAATTTAGAGCACCTTCAATAAAATTTAGAGAATCCAGGAAAGTGGATTTTTTGAACCATTCTTCTTAAATATTTTATCTTCCAATCTATGTTTGATAATCACTGAGCAGCAGACAGCGTGAGAGGACCCTCTCTGACCTCCGGTGAAGTTTCTCCACGTTGCTAAGGCAGACCATACCTTTTAATTTTACCTTTGAGTAGAATATCTGCAGGAAAGGGTGAGGCATTTAGAAATGTCAAGATAGAGACCTGGAGAATCCTCATGAGTAGATCCAATATTTTGTGCAAAGATAATTCTGGGTCCACTTAAAATACACTGTCAAATGGCTAATGGAGACGCTGAAGAAGACATGAAGATGCAACTTATAGTGACCGGTGCTACAGGAAATAAAATTACAAATGCTACAGTTTGTAATTTTGTTATAAAAAAGCAGAATAAAATGGAGATGCAATACCAGTAGCGTCAGGGAGCAGAGAAGTGGGGTTGTCCCTAATTGGGGAAATCCAGAAACATATACCAGAGCCTCTGAGACACAGTTTGACAGAGGAACCATATTTCAGAGGGTGAGGAAGCTCAAGAGGATTTAAGGTTGAGTAGAGTGTGCGGAAAACCCTAAGTACACCCAGTGCTGCTGACTCAATGGGTGTGTGGAGCAGTGCAGGGTGTGTGTGGGGGGAGTGGGGGTGAGTAATGCTTCAAAGATGAACTAGGTTGAGACCATGAAGGGATGTTAATTATAAGCAAACCACCTGGGTCGTAGTATACAGGAGGGAAAGTGGTTGTTTATTTAATGGGTTAGTTAAGTCTTTCTTAAAGGAATAGTGAGTTCCTGGCATGTTTCAGTGGGAAAGGCTCACCAGGCCATGTGAGATAAGGCCAAGGCCTGACACTAGGGAAGAACAATGCAGATGAAGGGTAGATGCAAGTAGGAGAGAATGGAGTGGAGATGTGACTACACTTGGTGAGCAAAAGGGAGAGGCAAGAGATCATGCTAAGGTTTCTAGTCTCTGTGCCTATGTGATTAGAGCTGTGATTGTGACATGGAAGACAAATGGGACGAGATATAGGAGGCAGCTGAAAATTTGAATCTAGAGCCCAATAAGTGAAGTATTTTAAAAGCACAGTGGGACCTTTCAGAACAAGGACCTGCAGGCTTACAACAATGATTATGGAAGGACAGCTTCCGCAAGGAGCACTGTCGCTAACTCTGGCCCCCAAAGTCTAGGTGGGCTCAGGTGGGAGAAGACAGTAAAATTATATTTGGTGTCACACCTTAGTCCACATCTAAATTTCTCTCCTTCCTAACAGACATTATTGTGAATTAAAGTATTGTTTCAGGAACTATTGACTTCAATCAGCAGGGGGAAAAAAGCCTAAGAGCATCAGAGTTGGCATAATACCTTCCCAGACTTCTATCCGTTGCTGAAACAGAAGGGCTCAGCTTTGGCTGCGTGAGCCCGATATACTGCAGCGTTCCCTCCACACGGGCAGCAGCCATCCCTTCCCAGTCCCGTAAGAGCACTTTGCATTTTCTTCCCATCTTTCAGCTCATAAACATGTTTCTCTCCAGAACACACACCATATGCCATTGGAAAAGGGCTGTAAAGTTTTATAGATATATTTCAGAGTATTAGAAGGGTATAATAAAGCAAAACTAATGCAAAGAAATGGGAATTATTGAACAATGGAATTAAAATATTAGACATGGATAACTCTAACCACATTCCTTTCCGTTTGTTTGTGCAAGTCATAAAAACCCAGAACTCTTGTTTAGTTGAAAGATATGAAGCCTTTGAGTCGCGCTTTAAAAAAATTAACAATGGCTGTACTTTATTAAAAGCTTATAAGCCAGACAACAGTAAATGAGTGCTAAAGAGTTTATTCTGTACTGTCTTAAACTCTGTTTATGAGGCTCTGTGTATTTTGAGGTGAGAAAATTTATTCGTTTTTGTACTTCCTTGGGATTTTTCCATAGGCATTCTTTTTTTGAGGAGATTAATTACATTCATTTAATTAGCATTTATTAAGTATACCAGTGAGAGTAGATGAGGATGTAGAATATAAATACTAGTTCTTGTTATGAGGAACATGTATTCCAACATGAATCAATATTCATTCATTCATTCATTCAGCATTTATTGAGTACCTACTACTGTGTGCTTGGTTCATGCAAGATCAGCAATACATACAAGGTTTATTATTGCAATATATAACGGCATGTGTGGGAGTTAATGGCTTCTGTTTGATAGAGTTTTTCCATAATCTAAGAATATATGAAAGGGAGCTTGGTCATGAGTCGATGTTTCAAAAAAGAGACAACACAGTGGCATATAAGACGAGGAAATGGCTCTAGAAACGGAAAAGTAGAGTCAAAGGTCTCAAAAGGACTTGGAAAATGTGTAACAGAAAAATTGAAATTGGAAAAATGCCAGTAGAAAACTACAGTAGAGGCTAATTATTGGCACTTTGAACCTAATTTGGGTAATAAAGCTTAATGAGGATGGGGGAAATGGTTCGGCGATGACCTTTCTAGCAGCCTTCAAGTTGAGCTTTTTAGAAGAATAATTTAATGTCATAAAATAATAGGAAAAGGAACCTGGAACAGGATGAGAGATGTTTCTGTGGCTTTTTAGGGAAAGAAAAAATTAGATACAGAAATAATGTGTAGAGAGATGAAGCAAGACTCAGGAGGCCAATGAGGGACATATGCAAGTTCATAAGCGTCGATGGTACACTTTGTCTACCCAGACTCTAACTCTGTAGCCAGCACTCAAGGATCTCTACTGCCTACGCTCAGGCTTCCTTTTCAATGTACCATTGGCAAGGTTACGATTCTCCATAAACCCTAAGCTCCAATCAGACTTCTGTCTGTGGTTTATATGTGATTTGTTTTCCTCTTTCTTCTTTGTACGCATTATTCTTTGACTCGGAATGCCTCTTCTCATTATGCCACGATGTTCAGACTCTGCACATGCTTTAAAGCCTCACTCATGTTTAGCAGACCTTTCTTATCGCTCCAATTGGTTATATCATTTCCCTTGCCTTTTTCGTTTTGAGGTTAGTGTTCTTTCTTTTACCGAAATCTACCGAATTTTCTACAACAAATTAGATGTTTCATCTGAGTGATGAGAAAATCAGAATGTCTAAGATAGGTACTTTTTGGTTGGTTTGTTAAAAAAAAAAATATTTATGTGGCAGAGAAAGCCTTTTGAAAAGGAGATTCATCCACATAAAATGGGATACATAGTATACACGTTCCATTTCCATTCACCAACAGTCCTAAACTTACACAAGAGAAGGTGGTTATTTCGGAATAGTTCCTGTTTTCTGCCACCCTTAATCTAAGAGTTAATTTGGGGTGTTGCTACTACTATGTCCTGAAACCATTTATTACTTCCCCAAACAAATGGTTTATTTCTTTCTCACTAATTAGTTTATTCTAAAAGAATCTTTTTAAAAGATTTCAAAATTATAGCTAAAACAATATGACAGAAGTTATTGTTTTACTTACTAATACCTTTTCCTTGGAATGTTATTCAGGATAAAATTAGAGTTTTTCTATTTAAATCCACTAGAAAAAGTTAAGTGCTCTCTAACTTTCCATGTTAAGGCCCACGGGTTTTTGGAGAGCTTGTATGGGCCCCACATTGAGCAGATAAAAGGAGTAAGTGGCTTTCCTAAATTTGTATGGCAAAGATCACCCAGCAAATCACTAAGAGAAGGTCAGATAAACAGTTCTATGTGTGGATGCACAAGTATTTGGAGCAGGAGAGTGGAGGTGTATCATTCAGGATATTCAAAGATGCAGACAAATTTAAGTAGAACCTAAATTTTCTAAGTGGACATCTATCCATTGAAAACAAATATTTTATTCCTAATATTTATCCAAATAGTAGGGATCTGACCAAATGGAGGCTATATATTTTCATCCTTGGTAGACACTGAAGCATGTTGAAGGAAATAATATAAAATGTAAAACACAGATTCGTATATGGACACTGACCTATTGAATCTGTGTTTGGAATAAATCTAGTTCTTTGGTTTCCCTGGGCTGTTGCTTGGGAAACTGTGCCTCTCCGTGTTTTTAAAATTACTTAGAAAAGTTGCTGAAATTATAATGTTAAAGCATCGTGACCCAGTTAACATGAGTCTTTGCCTCTTCTCATAACAAACCGTTAAGACAAATAAATAACCTAAAGGTTAGGAGAATTATTTTATTTGAGATTAAAATCTGTCTGGTCAAACTAATAACACATTAAAATTCCAGAAATCTGTGCTATTTGGTACAGAGCTGGGAGAGCCATTTGCTCAGCAAAGTGATATAAAAGTTCATTATGAAATTTTCCCCTGGTTCCTGCAGATCAGGCATGTGTCATTCCAAACCATAGTCCCATTGATCAGTGACTTTCATGCAGAAACTGGGAGTGTAAAATACTTCTTCCAAAGTTGTTTAATGAAACAAAATCTAAGCAGAAGCAAAATGGAAAAAACATATCATCATTTGAAATGCAGGCATGGAACTTGTCAAGGGCAGACCATACCTGGCGGGACCCAGCTTCGTTAATGTACATTGACCTAAATCACCCAGGCTCCTTCTATATGCTGCAGGGCTCATCGCCCGCACCATCCTGACAACTCAATAAGGGAGTCTGCCCAAACACACCAGTGGCGACGCAGGAAATAGGATGCTTAGGATGATGCAATGAAGCTTTTTTAAAAAATCTCTTAAAGATTGAGTAGAAAATAAAATAAAAAAAATTAGGAAAAGATTAATGAATGAATAAAAAAAAAACAAGAGTAAATGTTGATATGCATTCATGTATATTTTCTTGGTTAATAAATGCTCTCATCCATTTTTAAAGCATCTAGATTGTTGATCTTACATTCAAAGGACCAATAAAGAAAAATTTCATAAAAAAAAAGCTAGTATATAAATGTGATGTCAAGGAGCATATATATTTTTCTTCATATATTTACTTTATCAAATTTAGAAAGTAAGAGGGTCCTCTGGGCTATTGAAGGTACTATATTTCAAACGCTATTCAGTTAAATTTTTAGTGGTTTTCTTAAACTCATTCGATAGTACCAATTTCAGAGGATAATAAAGGACAGAGTCTCAATGAACTCACCAAACCGCAGCCTTAATATTAGAGGCAGAATTTATTAGAAAAATAAATTTTAACTACAGAAGTATGGTTAACTCTTTGTGTGTATGTCTTAGTACTGACTGGTATACGAAGCAAATATGTTTCTGATATGTAAAAATACCTAGTTTTCAGGATTCAGATGAGAACCTACAATGTTATTGTTAGCATTAAAAATTATAGCCTCTGTTTCATCAACTGAAAAGTGAAGTTTTTACCTTTAAAATGTAAATAAATGCGTCAGGACCATGTCTCACGATTCCCTGGCCACGTGGTGGCTACTCTTTACTTTGAAGATAATAGAGGATGGTCTGATCTAACAGACGAAATTATCTGAGGAAACATAAGAGTAACCTTATGTTTAATGTAAAAAGGTTACATTATTACATTAAACATGTAATGTAATGTTTAATTACATTAAACATTACATTAATGTAATGTGTGGATGCACAAGTATTTGGAGCAGAACAATTGAGGACGAAAAGATCAATCAATGGCATAAAAGAGTCACAAAATGATCACCTACTAGTCTCTACAATAGCCACACTCTTCTGAGATCAAAATATAGTTTTACTGTCAGTTTTCAGAAAGAAATATAATATAGCAAAGAGAGTTAAGAGCTGTTTTGTTTTCTTTCTTTTTTTTTTAATAAAGGGGTAAAATAAATAACATAAGGAGAGACAAAAGCCATGGGGTTTTTTGAGAACAGTGGATTATTTTAACTAACTTGTTTATTCTCTTCAAGCATATAGCAGGCTGACTTTTAGCAATGCCATATGATAATTCTCTGTTTACATAGAGGATGAGATCAGATAAAACTGGTTATAATAAAGGTTAAAAAGTTTTGTTTGGAAATAAGGAAGAATTTCTTGACCATTCAGCACATACAAAGATTGATGAGCATGGTTGCAAAGTCTCTGTCTGGAAGGTGTTTGAAAAGCAAATATGTGACTCTGTTCCAGAATATTCGACTCTTTATCTCTTAAATATTAGAATTTGGGTGAAATAAGTACAGTCCAGTACTTATAAATATTTATTTATTTGACTAATTTAACTTGACTAACATTATTCCCTATTACTCCCACAAAATAAAATAAAATAAAATAAAATAATAAAATAAAATAAAGCAACCTGCCTGAAGCAGATTTCTTAAGGAGTCTATTCTCTCTTGAAAAGCTGTAAGTGGTTCTCCGATAATATAATAAATAGGTAAAACCCAATATCCAATGTAACTAGCCAACTATCTTTCTAGAATTATCTCTCTTTTAAACATTTCCTCCAGTAAACATTTCCACAAGGTAAGTGGGACCACGTGAGGCTAATTGCTATTCCTCCAGTGCATTCTCATCCTCTTAACATAGTTCCCATTGCTTTTTATGCTATTCATCTTGTCTTGGATACTGTAAGTTTTGCCATCCTTCAAGATTCAAGACAGTATACTTCATGTCCTACTCTGGACTTGAAACATAGGCTAGCCTCCCTAGACAATAATCTACTGCCAGACATAGGCCAGGATGCTGTTGCCCCTGTGGTGTTTGGCGTGGTACTTATAATGAATTACTTTACTTAAAGCATGCAGGACCAATAGCTGAAAGCTGTGTTAAACTCAAACCAGTTAGGTTTGTCTCTACAACACACAAGTCCCAAGGTCTATGTACAAGCCCACACTTGGGTCTGTTCTGGGTCTGGAGTCAGGCGTCTTCTCCTGTACCAGACTCAGTTCTTATAGAAGTCCTGAGAGTTCTCAGAGAAAAGGTGGTTCCCCCACACCCTACACACACACACACACACACACTGCCATCATGTGAATCAGCCTACAGTAACTTCTCTACACAGGGCCTCCATTCTGCGATAACAATACAGGTGCAAGGCTGCCATTCCCACATGCAAGGGACAGTTTGGCAGATGTGGCCTTGTAATATTTCTTTAGGAAACATTTTCATTGAGCACCCACCATGTGCTAAATAAACACTATACCATGCACCAGGGATAGTTTGGCGAACCGTCGGGACACATGTATTTCTTGGGATGGAGATTGACAATAAACAAAATAAGTATGTAAATTATAAAGTGAGGCTGAAAGTCATAAGTGCTAAGAAGAAAAAGAGGCATGGAAGAGGTATAGGTGGGAGGCAGGAAAATTTTTCAATTTAAATAAGATGGTTAGGAAAGTTCTCACTGAGAGGGTAATTTGAGCAAAGACTTGAAGAAACAATTTTTTTGACACAGGCTTCCTGTTAAAAAGGCAACAGATTCTGCCTCCCTGTGGGATCTGCGTGTGTGTGTGTGTGTGTGTTTGTGAGTGTGTGCGTGCGCACACACATGCACAGAGGTTTCTCACCGTAGCACTGGTTGCTGTGTGGTATTGAGTTGGCCTCAGTCCCCTATGACAGCAGTGTGGCCAGAGCAGTCTGCAACTTATCCTCAGGTTCTGAAATACAGAGAGAAAAAGAATGAAACCCAAGAGTCATTTTTCGGTGCCCTGACAGAAAATACAGTGCTGTTCAATACTTGGAACTCTCTCTAGGGATTAATCATGATTAAATAGCCCAGTTTACTAAAATGATCAGGCTTCCTCACCAAGTACACACCTCAGACACTTGGTATCCTGTTTCTGTCGTGTTTCACGAGCATCTTTAGCAAAGCTAACAAACAAAATAGGCCCAATTTTTTCCTCCCTGGAGTCCCTACGCATTTCTCCAACTTGCCGCACTCACATCGATTTCAGAAGGAGCTCTGCGCTCACGGGGAAACGTGGAAAGCTCAGTATGTGGCCCGTGGTTTTAAAGCCACACCATCAAAAAAAAGGGGGGGGGAGGAAGAAATTCGAAGCATTTTCACATTGACAGGAATTGGCTGTTTTGACAAGGGAAAGTCACAGCATAGGATTTTTTAGATAAATTAACAGAACGAAAGTGCTAAATTAAAATTGCAACATCGATTTCCTTTTTAGCTCAGCTGTGCATTATATGAAAGGGTCAGAGGAAGGATTTATTATGGGCGATGAGTCTCTGTCGTCCACTAAGACAGACCAGTGTATAAAATAAAGTTGTCCATTTCAGATGCCCTTTGTCTTCAAGGAAAGCTGTCTAGGAGGCCCATGGGTGGCAAAGGCGCTGAAAGGAAATGGAAATTGGTAATCGGTCCTGTTAGGCTGATTCCCTGCATGTTCAATTCATATCCTTTTGAAAAGAAGAGATTAAGATGAAACCTCATTGAGGAATACACATTTTGAAGAAAATAGAAACAAAGGTTCTGCAAGGCTATTTCAGTTAGTGTCAAATGTGAGAACAAGGCGACACAAACTTATATGAAGAAAGGGCATTAACAAAATCCCCAGACAAAGAAGGAGCTAATAGCAAATGCATGCAGCCGTCTCTGTGGATGCTCACAGGAGAAGTGCTACAACTTGATTTACAAAGGACCTGGATAATTATTTGTTACTTGGAGCCAACCCCGCGTCTCCCTCTGCAGAGGGCAGGCACTGACCATCTGCGTGTCTTAGTTTTGCTTTTGTATGGATGAGAATTAGCCACATTTTTTTTTGTCTGGTAAGCTTTGCATGAAGAGATGTTTGAAGCACTGGCTTTGTTTTGTTTTAAATCTTTAAAATGTTCCCTCAGCTTCAGTCAGAGGATTATTGCACATCTAACCACAAATAAATTGAAATATCAGCTGAAGAGAGCGCGTGTTGCTCACTGATGGAATAATGGACGGCAGGTGGTAGAGGGTTTTGTTTTCAGAAAAGCACAGGAGGCTAGAAGTGACAAGAGTGATTTTGTGAAAGGGCTGAAACTGTCAGTATGAAGTCATGGGGGTCAGTAGTTCCTGAGCTGACCTTTTTAAACAAACCCTGAGAAGACCTTTTACTGGATCCTCACAGCAGTAGAGCATTCATGCCAGAAAGGTTGTCCCTCCCCCTAGATATTAAGAGTTTTAACAAAAAGCATATTTTCTATGATAGCACCCGTGTTCAACGCTTCACTCACAGAGTATCCCGACACTCCCTCTCCTGTCAGCCTGTGACACGCGGCCCTAACTGCTCACCTGCTCCGCCACACACGCTAGCATTTGAGCTATCCCTTAACACCTTTCTGCAGCCTTTGATATCATCTTCCTGTCAAGTCACGAAAATCTAGGGACTCAGCTGTGAAGTGAGACACTCGGTGTGCTAATTTCCATGTCATTGCCTTGAATGGTTTTCTAGCACAGAGCTGTGACACAGAACTCTTGCCTGACTTCTGGGGACGCACCGAAGAGTTGAGATGCGTTGTCGGTGGCATCAAAGTCACTTCATGTTTGTGAGCTAGAGTTATAGAATGCACAGCTAGGGCCTTCTTTTCAAATACTCCTGTTTGGCCTCTATTATATAACTAAATCCCAATAAATGACACACCTAGTGTGCTTTATATGAAAAGCTTTTTGTTCAAAATTGCCCGCTTCTGAAGGCAAGAACCTTTTGTCTCCAAAACCTGTGAAAAACAATGAGGGGTTTTTTTTTTTTGTTGTCTTTTTTTTTTATTTTTTTTTACTTCATCACTAAATAATATCATATCATCTATCCTCTCACTAAAAGATGTTAATGATGATAGAGAGTTTGTCTTACGTACATAAGAGGCGTCCTCTATGGATCCATGCTCCTTGCTCAGGTTGGCATGCAGGTAACAGATCATCCTGGAATCAGAGATCTCCAAAACCGTGCACCTGAATTTAGAACCTTCTTTTCCACTTGCGACTGGCACAGTAATTGTCTCACTAAACTCCAATCCTCAGGTGACCTGGTCTAAACCACTGAAATGAAAATCATTAAAAATACACAAACAAGCTTTTTAAAAGTTTTGAAGCACATTCAAGCAACCATAAAGCTTACAATTAGAATTTTTTTCAGTTTAGCTCTATGTGCCTCTCTAATCTTCTGAGTAAATAATATGAGAGACTCCTTAGAAGAGACTTAATTTTTGAATCTGCAGGGGAAAAAAATAATTTTAAGAAAGGCCTAGATCCTTAATCTCCTAATCTCCAGACCCCAGACTCAGTACTCTTTGCAGTAGATGCCGCTGTTTCCAGGTACTTAAACACATAGAAAAACTTAATAATGTAGCTCATTATTGCTGAACCTAAATTTTCATGCCCTTCCCATCATTACCCCCTCTGCAGAAGCCAAGAAACATGGAATCTTTTTTTTTTTTTTTTGAGAGTTGGTATATGATAGAGTTTACTTTTCAGATCGTTAGGAAAATTGAAATTTTCAATAAAAAAATGCTGGTTCAATTCATTATACATTTTGAAAAAAGTAAAGCTAGATTCACTATACCATTTCTTATTCCAAAAATGTTCTCAGAGTTTTTAAATATGTGAATGAAGCAACAATTCTAGAGAAAATATTGGTAAGTATTTTAAAATTTTATAATGGAAAAGATATTTTTAAGCAAGTCGTGGAAGCTAAAATTTATTATAAAAGAGTATATATATTTGAGTATGTAAGAAATTTTAAAATTTCAAATGCGTAAAACTATTTCAGATCTGAAAAAGTATCAAACTTGAAATTTATTAGCAACATATCTGATTAAGTTCTAACATTCCTAATGCATAAAGACATTTACTATTCAAACAAGATATATACCAAATAGACAAATAAGGAAATAATATGGAATTTTTCGTCTACTCGATGACCTAGGATGTAACACTACACAGTGTTAAAGAGAGAGGAAATGGTCACTGTCACTGCCGTATAACCCTGGCAGCACTGTAAATGGGTATCGTTTCTGGTGGACAGTCTGGAAGGACCTTTATAGTATGTATACTCCTTTCATTTTTGTTTTTGTCTTTGTTTTCAATTAGAGTTGACATTTGGTATTATTTTATATTAGTTTCAGGTATACTGCAGTGTTTAGACATTTATATAATTTACTATATAATCTCCCCCGATTAATCTGACACTATAAACAATTCTTACAATATTATTGACTATATTCACTATGCTGTACCTTACATCCCTGTGACTATTTTGTAACTACCAATTTGTACTTCTTAATCACTTCACCTTTTTCACCCAGACCCCCAATCCCTCCCATCTGGCAACCATCAGTTTATTTTCTGTAACTATGAGTCTGTTTCTGTATTGTTCGTTCATTTATTTTGTTCTTTAGAGTCCATCTATAAGTGAGATTCCATCTATAAGTATTTGTCTTTCTCTCTCTGGCTTATTTCACTCAGCATAATACCCTCTAGGTCGATCCATGTTGTTCTAGATGGTAAGATTTTATTCTTTTTTATGGCCGAGTAATAGTTCATTGTATATATGTACCACCTCTTCTTTATCCAATCATTTATTGATGGGCACTTAGGTTGCTTCCATATCTTGGCTATTGTAAATAGTGCTGCAGTGAACATAGGGGCGCATATATCTTTTTAAATTAGTGTTTGGGATTTTTTCAGATAAATACCCAGAAGTTGAATTGCTAGGTCATAAGGTAGTTCTATTTTTAATTTTTTGAGGAACCTCCAAACTGTTGTCCCACCAACAGTGTACGATGGGTCCCTTTTCTCCACATCCTCGCAGACACTTCTTGTTTGTTGATTCATTGATAATAGCCATTCTGACAGGTGTAAGATATCTCATTGCAGTTATAATTTGCATTTCTCTGATGATTAATGATGTTGAGCATCTTTTCATATGTCTATTGGCCATCTGTATTTCCTCTTTGGAGAAATAACTATTCAGTTCTCTGCCCATTTTTTAATTGAATTGTTTGTGTTTGGGGTATTGAATTGTATGAGTTCTTTATAAACTTTAGATAATAGTCCATTATCGGTTATAGCACTGGTGAGTATCTTCTCCTATTCAGTAAGCTGTCTTTTCATTTTGTTGATGATTTCCCTTGTGTACAAAAACTTTTTAATTCAATGTAGTCTCTTTTGGGTTTTTTTTTTCTGTTTGTTTGTTGTTTGTTTCTTTCCCTTACCCGAAGAAATATATCAGAAAACATATTACTAAGAGTGATGTCAGAGAGTTTACTGCATATATTTTCTTCTAGGAGTTTTATGGTTTAAGGTTTTACATTTAAATCTTTAATCCATTTTGAGTTTATTCTAGTATATGGTATGAGAAGGTGGACTAGTATCTTTCTTTTTTTTTTACATGCGTCTGTCAAGTTTTCCCAATATCATTTATTGAATAGATTGTCTTTACTCCATTGTATATTTTTTCCTTGTTCGTTATACATTAAGTGTGTGGGTTTATTTCCGGGCTCTCTGTTCTGTTCTGTTGATCTATGTGTCTGCTTTTATGCCAGTGCCGTGCTGCTTTGATTACTATAGGCTTCTAGTATAGTTTGATATCAGGTAGTATGATACCTCCAACTTTGTTCTTCTTTCTGAAGATTGCCATGGCTACTTGAGGTCTTTCATGGTTCCATACAAATTTTAGGATTATTTGCTTTAATTCTGTGAAAAATGCTATTGGTATTTTGATAGAGAATTGCATTGAAACTATGGATTGTTTGGGGTAGTATGGAAATTTTAATGACATCAATTCTTTCTATCCATGAATATAGTATATGCTTTCACTTATTTGTATCTTCTTCAATTCCTTTTATTGATGTCTTATAGTTTTGTGAGTAGAAGTCTTTTACCCTCTTGGTCAAATTTATTCCTAGGTATTTTATTTTTTTGATGCGATTGTAAATGGGATTGTATTATTAATTTCTCTATCTGATAGTTCATTATTGTTATAAAAAATGCAACCAATTTCTGAATATTAATTTTATATCCTGCTACTTTATTAATTTTAAACTGCTGCTTTATCAGTTCTAACAATATTTTGATGGAATCCTTAGGGTTTGCTATGTCTTCTGAAAATAATGACAGTTTTACTTCTCCATTTCCAGTTTGGATGCCTTTTATTTCTTTTCTAGCCTGATAGCTGTGACTAGGACTTTCAATACTATCTTGAATATAAGTGGTGAAAGTGAACATCTTATCATGTTTCTGTTCTTAAGGAAAATACTTTTAGTTTTTCTCCATTGAGTATGACATTAGCTATAGGTTTGTCATATATGGCCTTTATTATGTTGAGGTATGTTCCTTCTATTCCCACTTTGCTGAGAGATTTTTTTATAAATGGATGCTGGATTTTGTTGAATGCTTTTTCTGCATCTATTGATATGATCATGATTTTTATACTTCAATTTGCTTATATGGTGCATCACATTAATTGATTTGTGGATAATGAACCAACCTTGCATCTCAGGAATAAATCCCACTTGACCATGGAGTATAATTATTTCAAAGTATCACTGAATTCAATTTTCTAATATTTTGTTGAAGATTTTTGCATTTATGTTCATCAGGGATACTAGCTTATAATTTTATTTTGTAATGTCTTTGTCGGGTTTTGGAATCAGGGTAACGATGGCCTTGTAAAAAGAGCTTGGGAGCCTTCCCTGCTACTGAATATTTTAGAATAGTTTGAGAAGGATAGGTTGTAATGCTTCCTTGAATGTGTGGTGAAATTCACCTGTAAAGCCATTCGGTTCAGGACTTTTGTTTTGGGGGAACTTTTTGATTACTGATTCGATTTCATTAGTCGTAATGAGTCTGTTGAAATTTTTTGTTTCTTTTTAACTCAGTCTTGGAAGATTCTATGTTCCAGGAATTTCTCCATTTCTCCCAGATTGTCCAATTTGTTGGCACATAACTGTATAGTTTCTTATAATCCTTTGTATTTCTGTGGTGTCAGTTGTCACTTCTCCCCTTTCATTTCTGATTTTATTTATTTGGGTCTCTCCTCTTTTTCTTGATGAATCTGGGTAAAGGTTCACCAATTTTGTCTATTCAAAGAACCAGGTCTTGATTTCACTGATCTTTTGTATTTTTTTTTTTTTGACTCTGTTTCTTTCCACTCTGATCTTATTATTTCCTTCCTTTTACTCACTTTAGACTTTGTTTGCAGTTATTTTTCTAGTTCCTTTAGATGTCAGCTTAGATTGTTTATTTGAGATTTTTCTGGTTTTTGAGGTAGGCCTGTACTGCTATGAATTTCCCTCTTAGGACTGTTTTTACTGTTTTATAGATTTTGGGTCATTTTCATTCATGGTATCCTCTGATTTCTTTTTTGATCCCTTGTTAACTCATTCATTATTTAATAGCATGTTATTTAGCTTTTATGTGTTTGTGTGTTTTTCAGGGTTTCGTTTTGTTGTTGTTTTTATTGATTTCTAGTTTTATACCACTGTAGTCAGAGAAGATGCTTATATGATTTCAATCTTCTTAAATTTATTGAGACTTGTTTTGTGGCCTAGCATGTAGTGCACTTGAAAATGTTTCATGTGCATTTGTAAAGAATGTATATTCTGCTGCTTTGAGGTGAAATTCTCTAAAAATGTCAATTAAGTCCATCTGGTCTAAAGTATCATTTAAGACCACTGTTTCCTTGTTGATTTTGTGTAGAAAATTTATCCATTCATGTCAATGGAATGTTAAAGTCCCCTACTATGACTGTATTATCATCAATTTCTTCCTTTATGTTCATCAATATTTGCTTCATATAGTTATGTGCTTTTATAAATGATTATATGAGTTTATATTCTCTTGTTGGATTAACCCCTTTATCATTATAAAATGTTGTTTTTTGTCTCTTATACCCTTTGTTTTAAAGTCTGTTTTGTCTGATATGAGTATTGCTACCCCAGCTTTTTGTTTGTTTCCAGTTGCATGAAATATCTTTTTTCATCCCTTTGCTTTCAGTCTGTGTGTGTCTTTTGATCTGAAGTGGGTCTCTTGTAGGCAGCATATCTATGGTTTTGTTTTCTTATCCATTCAGCTACCTTATGTCTTTTGATTAGAGCAGTTAATCCATTTACATTTAAAGTGATTATTGGTGGGTACATAATTATTGCCATTTTATTATTCATATTTATGGTGTTTGACTGTTTTTTCCCTTCTTCTTTAAAGAAGTCCTTTTGATATTTCTTGGTTTGGTGGTGATGAACTACTTCAGCTTTTTCTTGTCTAGGAAGCTCTCTATCTCTTCTTCAGTTTTAGATAATAGCCATGCTGAATAGAATAGTCTTCATTGTAGGTCCTTGCTTTTCATCACTTTGAATATTTTGTGCGAGTCCCTTCTGGTCCACAAAATTTCTGTTGAGAAATCAGCTGACAGTCTGAGCTTTCTTGTAGGTAACTAACTGTTTTTCTCCTGCTGCTTTTAAGATTTTCTCTTTAACCTTTGGCATTTAAATTATGATGTATCTTTGTGTGGGCCTGTTTGGGTTTATTTTGTTTGGGACTCTTTGAGCTTACTGGACTCGTATGTCTATTTCCTTTGCCATGTTTGGGAAGTTTTCAGTCATTATTTCTTCAAACAGGTCTCAATCCCTTGCTCTCTCTCTTCTCCTCTGGTGTCCCTGTGATGGGAATAGTGTTATAGTTGATGTTGTCCCAGAGATCCCTTAACCATCCTCATTTTTCTATTCTTTTTTCTTTTTGCTGTTCTGATTGGGTGTTTTCTGATATCTTGTCTTCTAAATTGCTAATTCACTTCTCTGCTTCATCTAATCTGCTGTTGATTCCTTTTAGTGTATTCCACATTTCAGTTATTGTATTCTTCATTTCTGACTGGTTCTTTTATTATGATTTTTATGTTCTTTTTATGCTTACTATTTCTTTGTTGAAGTTCTCACTAAGTTCCTAGAACATCCTTATAACCAATGTTTTGAATTCTGCATCTAGTTGATTGTTGGCCTCCATTTCATTGAGTTCTTTTTCTGGAGTTTTCTCCTGTTCCTTCATTTGGGACATGTTTCTTTGTCTCCTCATTTTGGCTGCCTCTCTGTGTTTGTTTCTACATATTAGGCAGATCTGCTATATCTCCCAGTCCTGGCAGGGTTGCAGTATGTAGTTGGTGTCCTGTAGGGCTCAATGGAGCAGTCTCCCTGATCACCTGAGCCAGATGCCCCAAGAGTGTCTCTTGTATGTGTGTCCTCCTGTTGTAGTTGAGTCTGATTGCTCTTGGAACATCAGTGGGTGGTATTAATCCTCAGGCCGACAGGCTGTGAGGATTGGCCATGCTCACAGTGTATGAACTGCTGTGATGGAGCTGACCTCACATAGCGGATTTTGCCCTAGTAGGCTCTGGTGCCTGCTGAGACCACCTTTTGAATATGCCTTTTTGGAGGCTAATTGGGTGGTACCCTGCTGCGTTCTGAATTTGGCCACTGGGTTTGTTGCTTCTGGGGGTTCTTGGGAGTGGCGCTGGTACAGGCCAAGATCAATCTCTGCCTATGACAAGCCCAGGGCTACCTGGTCAGAGCTACAAAGCAATCCACAATTAGTTGCTGCCTGTGCTGGACCTATAGACACGTGAGAGTGGCCACGCTGTGAACTGAGGCTGGCTGCCACCAGTAATGGGCCTGGGGCATCTCAGAAAAAAGCCCAGGGCACCTTGAGGCCTGCTGTCACCTGCTGGCTGTTGGTAAGGCTCAGCTACTGAAAGAGCCTAGGACAGTAAGTGAGTTGGATGGAGTGGGCTCTCAAGTGGTCACCATGTTGGGGAGAGTGGTGTTCACCAGGTTGCTACAGAATCAGATATGGCACATGCTGAGCCTGGAAGACCCAACTCAGGAAAGATGGTGTCCATTCATGGCTATACGGGAGTAGGGTTCAACACAGGGACAGTGATGGCTGTTTCTCCAGCCCTCGCCTGAAGCCACACAACTCAGTCTCTCCTGTATTTTTCTGGCACCTCTGGAGCCTCTATCCCTTCACCAGAGCCCAGGCTGGAAGTAAGTGAGTCTGTGCATAGGCCCTTTAAGAGGGGACCTTTGTTTCCTATAGTTTTCTGTCTTAAGCAGCTGGTAGGTATCCCTGCTAATTTTCACAGGCAGATAGATGTTTGTGTCTGTGTAAAGAGGCTCCTCTTTCTGGCACTGGTGCTCCAGGCTAGGGGCTGGATGTGGGGCTGAGACCCCCTCACCTCTCAAGGACCTCTGCAGCTGAGATATCCCTCCTGATTTTCAACCACCACACATGGATGTGGGGCCAGCCTGTTTTGTGTCTCTGCCTCTCCTAACCATTTCAACCGTGGCTTGCTTCTTTTGCATATCCTTAGTTATAGAACTTGTGTTCAGCTAGACTTCAGGTGTTTTTTAAAGTTGATTGTTTTATAATTTAGTTTTAATTTTAATGTGGTCATGGGAGGAGGCAAGCACAGCATTTACCTACTCACTATCTCGACCAAAACCCTCTAGTATAGTCCATGGAATCTGTTTTATCACTGCCTATTGCTTTATACATTAAGTGGTCTGTATGCTGAAAAGCCAAAGTTTGGGGCTTAAAATAAAAATGTTAAAAATAAAAAGAAATAGAAAGAGCATCCAGGAAGAAGTTTCGGGACAGGGGGATAAAATAGAAGAAAAAAAAGGTGTTTTCATAGTTGTACTTGAAGGTTATAAAGAAAGCTCTTGACGCCCAGAGAAGGAGGGTTGGGTTAGGTTGGACCAGGAGGGGAGACATTGGATGTACCAGGAATATTCACCTCTCCTAAGAGTTAGCAAGTTCTCTTTGGGAAATATCCAAAAAGAAAAGGAAAGGGGAAGAATAAAACAAAAAGTGACATTTGAACAACAAAGACTGATAAGTAGAAAAAGTTATCATAAAAGTTCAAAAAAGGAAGAAGTAAAAAATGTTTTGTAAGGATAAAAACAAAACTATGACCTCAGATACAGAAGAGAATTAAAGAATAGCAATGTGTTATATATAGCTCTTTAGTAATAAAAGCTAGAGGGAGGAGGTAATTTTTATCAAATATAACCTTTCAAACTTAAAAATATGTATATAACCAATAGTCATCTATAAAATTGGAAAGCAAATTTTAAAATTTATCACTAAAAGATATCAGACACAATACGTTTGCAGCAGAATAGCTGATAGTTTTGTCAGTGTTTCTATGTTATTTAAACTATTCCAGCTTATAAAAGGATACAGAAAACTCAATAAATTTATGAACCTCGATCAAATTTACTACCACAAACAGATACTACTACAATTAAAAAAAATTGTGGATTATTTTTTTCTAAGGAATAAAGATGCAAAATTCTAAACCAAATAATATTAAAGATTGCATCTTTAACATTATAATGAAACTGAAATTTCCATGCAATATCTATAAAATGGATTGATTTCTTCTTCTGATCTTTATTAACTTTATAGAATATGTGTAAACCCCAGTCTATAGGTTAAATCAGTATATGAGAAAGATGACAACAGTGCTTGACCTCGCTTCCTCTAAGTGTCCTCTACAATTATACAGCAACAAGAAAGCTTTAGCCTCTGATTCTGAAGTGATCTTTTAGTGAGGACTGTTCAGGAAGCCTTTGTTCATCCATACATTCACCTATACTTGAAAGCAGATAAATGAGTGACTCTTGATGATGATGATAAGGCATTCGATCAATAAAAGTTTTATTTGGGAAACCTGTAATGTTATCACATTCAATCTGCCATTATGCTTTTTTATCTCAGGGGGACTTGAGTTGCTTGTTCAAGCATCTGCCAGGGTAGATATTAGAAGACAATAACCAAAATCAGTAATTTATCTACATTATAAAATATAGCAGGGGAGATATTGTGTATAGAAATTAATTCTGTGAAAAAAAGCTACCATTTATAGAGTAGATCCATGATTTGTCATTTCACATCAGCTATACACCTGGGCTTCCTAAACTGGTGTCCCAGAAAGATGCACCGCAGACACCCTTAAAAGATATCTATGGTGCAGGCAGCTTGGGTTTCCTCTTGGAATAGTGAGTCAGCTAGAGAGATCAATGCTAAAAATGTGTAGGCGCTCAGCAAACAGAAGTTTAGTTTAACTGAATCATGTAGGCAGAAGATTGTCCAGGCTTCTAAGTCACTTCAGGTGACTCAGCATCTGTAGTTTCCACAGCTACTTTTTCTGAACTTCAATATAATATATAGTGAGGAAATCAATGTTATATTGACTCATCAACATTTTCCTTCACTTGCCTTTTTTAGATCATGTGCACATGTCCAGTGTTCTTTTTATGCATTTGTCCTAGAGAAAGATGGAATTTGTATTGTAGTTGGCTTCTTTCCATATGTATGTATGTGTATTTATGTGTGTATATACACATTATATATATTTATATGTTATTATATATTTATATATATTATATATGTGGGTATAGTAGAGAAATATGAATATCAATTTTTAAATGCTTGTGAAGTAGATGTTACTTTCATTGGTCTTCAAAGCTTATAAAGTCTCAGCCTTTACTCTCTCTCACCTAGTATTATTTACAAACCCTCTACCCCTCTACTGACACCTTATTTTTTCAATGTCAGTGTATTTGCTGCTACTACTGCTAATCTATAGATAGTCTTCATTTCCTATTTTTGCAAATTGGTTTCATTATTCTAGTAAACTTCTCCCATACTTACTGACTTTTATGTTAAAAGACTGGCCTGCAAAAGACATCACCAGCCAATTAAATGTTCCTCTTTTAAATCCACAAATGGATCGATCAGAACCTAGTATGAAGGTGGTAATACTTAGCTCTATAGCTCTTCTCAACTCTGTTCATTCTGTCTGGAAGTGCAGATGATGTTTGCCATCAAAGATCCTTCTGGAGATGCAATATTTTTAGGCTCAAGGATATTCAGGAAACTACTTTTGTTTAAGTAGCTCAGGTTTGTAGGGACAAAATTTTATTCTGTATTTGTGTATAAATATTTTCATATGTATATCTATCCAAATGTATATCTTCTTTGAGAAACATAAATGAAAAATAACTCTTATAAAAGCAAGCATAAGAGTTTTAATTCTTGGAAAGTTCACATTACAGTATAATTTTTGGAGGTACGTTAATTTGCCAACACCTCCTATAGGATGAAAATTTATCATATACTCAGAAATAAAAATCTATAACCACAAACATATACAGTGTTTTGCTGGAGTGGATGAACATTTCTGATTCAATTTGTAATTAATCATATTTTATAATTAAGACTGAGATCTGTTCATCATATTTCTCTCTTTAGTCATTAATATGCATTCTCCTACAGCTTAGATTTGCTTGGTAGCTACCATTATAAATTATGATTTGAGGCTCATATTAAAAAAAACAACAGGATAGCAATTCTGGCCATAATAATAATTATAATTTTATTCCCACCATGGTTTTTATAATATTTCCCACTAGTGTGCCTTTTAAGACAATATTTGTTTTAATAACATTTTTCTGATTATAAAAGTAATATGTGCTCACTGTAGAAAATTAGCAAAATACATAAGTATAAAAAAGATCATCTCTAATCTCACTACTCAAGATTTCAATTATGTTGCAGGTGCGTGTATACACATATAAACAATAATTTCTCAAATTAGGCTCATACTGCATATACTGCTATAGTTCTGTCTTTTACTTCTCTTAAAATTATACTGTCTAAGTATTTTATGTACTTCTTATAATCCTCCTAAATATGGAGGATTATAACCTTTTTAATGGCCATCTAAGATTTAGAAAAATCAATGCCAATTTAACCAATCTGCTAGTTTAGAACTTTTTAAATAATAAAATCAAAATCCATTTTGAGGGCAAATCAAAGAACTTAGTGCAGCCAATTCTGGCCCTCCAAGACTTTTCTCTAAAACACGAAACATAAGACCATTTGAAAGAAGTCAGAGCAGGAGAGGACCTCGGAGTCTGTAGCCAGCCTTAATTCTATGTGTTGACACGAAACATTGATGAAGGCCAGTGACCAGTGAGGCTCCCCAGGTTGTCGTGCGTGTAATGGAACCCAGACCATTGTATAACCAGTAATGGCTTCTTTGGCCATTACTCAGATTCTATTTACACTAGGGTCCTTTCTTCAGTTGTGAATACATTGCATTTCAATTATAAACTTGGAAAAGAGAGGTAAAAGGATTACTGAGTGTGAGAGATGAATGAAGAAAAGCAGTAAAGCCTAAATGATCAAAAGGATAAGTCTCGCAGTTCATCTGACATAAGAGATGGATTACGATGGCTCTGAAGTGGGGAATAGTTTACTTAGGAATTTAGCAGTAATTTTCATTTAAGGAATCCATTAATGCTGTCACCTACATAGTTCCATCATTGATGACTAATAGGAATATATATGGTATTTGCTTATGATTTTATTGATTCTAATAAAATATGACTATCTTTTTGAATCATTCTTATTCAGGGAAAACCTGCTTTCCTCGTATTGGCTGACATAACCCACATCAACCATTAAATGGCATAAAGATGCTATATCTTTTGACATCATATGTATCTTTCTCCCTATGACTCATTCTGTCCTAGAAAAAGTATCTCTAAGGGGCAGTACGAGAATTAATCCCTGCACACTGGTCAAAAGAAATGACTATCTGTTAGGTGTTCAGGTATTCAGCTTATGCAAAGACATTCATACAGAAATACAAGAGAGAAATCTTGCTCTTAAAAAAAAAGGTTAGCATCATGATTTTCTTTGAAGAAACAGTGTTTCTTACGATATTTTCTCCTCGAACTTACATTAGAAGATACAAAAACATATTGTACATATTCTTTAATTTAGAAAAAACTTTGGCATTACCTACCTCTGTAGAAAAGATATGGGGATAGTGGGATGGCCTTCAAGAAACATCACATACCTGTCTCAGAAGCATTCACATCTGGACTCTAGTCAGAAACATCCAGTGACTTATCTCTGCCTTCTCTTTTTCTCAGATACATTGTTTTCTGGGATAAAGCTAGAAAATAGGACACTGTTTATTCCTTGCTCCTCTCTGATAATAGTTTTTGTTTTGTTTTATCTTACACTTCTAAAATTTGGACTTTTAATTATAAATAGGATTTTGGGAATGATGACATAATTTTCACAGAGTGTTCTAGGAGTAATGAAATACCACTCTTATGGCCGCTAACAGTGATGAGAAACTTAGAAGTGAGCCAATAAGTATTTGGAGAACATAATTCATTTTACAATTCTAAGACATGCATTTTTTTAATGTTTTAATATCTCTGAATTAGAATGTCTTACAATTAATTGATGGTATCTTTAAAGTAGCAGACTCTGAATGTGAAAAAGTGTTAGTAACATTTTAAACAATTTATTTTGCTTATATTTTTCTCTTATTGCATGCAGAAGAACAATGTATGATAACTTCTTAAATGTGATGAAATACAAGGCGTGATTTTAACATAATAGATAAAGATAAAATTATTCAATGTTTTGGGAGTACTTGTAACTGGCATTCTAATGCATCAACATAGACACTCTCCCTAACTCTACTGGATGGAAAAAAACACATTTTCTTAGAAATATCTCCCACTAAAGGAAATTTAAAATCTTATCCTCATTCTGTTTAAAAAGTCACTTTCTGTAATCTATCTAATGGGACATTGGGCCAGGATGGATAAATGAACTCCATAGATAATCTCTCAAAACTCAATTTATTCATTAAATTCACTTCTTCTTCCTCTACTAAATATATTCCCAAAGCTTGATGGGCAATCAAATTAATTAATTTGTTACACATTCTTACCCTTCCTTTCTGATAGCCAACAAATGAAAATAATCTAAAGTCAGATAGAAGCAGCACAAAAACCTGATAATCCCTAACTGCTAAACCACTGCTTACTGAGAGAGCCTTTTATACTTTATGTTCCTTAGAGGATTCAAAATATTAGATTATAGATGTCTCACATGTATTTCTATGTGTGTATGTATTGGCGTGTATGTACACACACAGTAAGCACACACATTTAGTTCCAAAGTTATATTAAAAAGGATTTGGCCATAATGTTCTAAAGCCAATATTAAGGTAAGAATATTTATGTTAGAGTTTCTTTGTGCATTAATAGACATGAGGGGAAAAGTTATTGAGGTTTGCAAATTTATTTTAAACAAATTCTTTAAAAATACCTACTGACCTACATTTATGGAAAGAAAAAACAGTCAAGCACAATTGTAATTGTTATCTTGTCAGTTATTTATTAATAGACAGGCTGCCGTCATCTTTGTTAAAATGCTCTAAGTTGACAGAATTTGATTTGCATAAATGGGTGGGCAGTCCTTTTCTTACTTGTCCAACAAACTGCAGACAAAGTGCCTGCCAATGTTTTAATTTCTTTTTCATGTTCTGGCTAGAGAGTGAGAAGAACGCTTTCACTCCACAGTGTCATGAATATGATAATCTATGGAAATCACAGAAAGCAGGTACTTAAGTTAAGCATATACTGTACTGTGGGAATCCCTGATGAATTCAAGTCTCTTCTGTTTAGAGGAGATGTTGTTGTCTGTGAAGTGACAGACTGCCAGATGTTCATGAAGTAGCGAGCACTGCAATGGGCTCAGATCTTAGCCTCTTTCCCCGCCCCCACAGATGACAGCATTTACTTTAGGCTACACAATGGTCTTGCCTTTAGTCTCTAAGCACCAGTGTTTACACTAAGAAAACAATGATTCAATTCAACTATCGAATCATTGTTTTCTGAATTTTACTTATTTAAATATGTGGAGCATAAAATTATACTACTACGTGAATGACTTTATAGAGCGTATGTAGCCTAAATGCGAAATAAGCAGTTCTCCATCATGCTTAATCCATTGGCATCCCTTTTGAAAGCTTAAAAATGGTTTACTGAAAGGAGGGGAAATGTTTAGTCTAGCATAATACTAAGCACATCGCAAAATATGCTAAAGTACATGTAAGTTAATAATAGGAAAAAAATGTAACAGAGGAGTCCCCAACTCCCGGGCCATGGACCTGTAACGGTCAGTGGCCTGTTAGGAACTGGGCTGCACAGCAGGAGATGAGCAGTGGGCTTGCCATCTGTATCTGCAGCTGCTCCCCAGCACTAGCATCACCGCCTCAGCTCCACCTCAGATCATCAGGCATTAGATCCTCAAAGGAGCACCGGTCCCTGGTGCCAAAAAAGTTGGGGACCACTGCCACGTTGCCAGGATTTCTAAAGTAATAATTAAGTTGATGATAAGGATTGACATTTATTAAGTGCTTACTGCCTACAAGCTCTGGCTTCATTTTATATAATTTCTGTACATTATATAATCCTTACTACCACCCTATAAAATATTCCCATTTTCTGAATGAGGCAACTAAGATTTTATGAAGGTTAAGCAAATTTTGACCAAGTCAAAAACCTAGTAAATAGTGAAACCAGGATTGGAAGCCAAGCTAAGTTCAAAGACTGCACTATTTATCCTAAATATATTGCTACTTAGTATATTCATTCATTTGTCAATGTATAATGGGCCAGCATTGCTCCAGGTTCTGGGGAAACATCAGTGAACAAAATTGATGAGGAACCTATTCTAGCAGCTCATACTTTCTAGAGAGGATGGAGATACAAAATAAATGAATAAAGAGTAGGATGAGTATTAAAAGAAAGATATGCAGAATGTGATTTGGAGAACCTACTTTAAGTACAAAGGCCCTAAAGCTATCAGACCTTGTTAAGACTTTGAGAACAGCAGGAAGACCAGTATGGGGTACAGTGTAGTGAATTAAGAGAGGAGCGATAAAAATAAATAAAAGTGAAGAAGTAGGCAGGGGCCAGATGAGCCTGCAGTTCTTGTAAAACTTTTAGATTTTATTTTAAGTACAATAGGAAATCATTATAGTTTTAAGCAGAGAAGTGACATGTTCTCATTTCTATTTAAGACAAATGCTCAGACTACTATGTGTGCAACACATTATAGCAAGTCAGAGAGAAAACAGACAGATCATTTAGGAGGCTACTGTAGTGTTTTAGGTGAAAAACAATTGAGCCTTGAACTAGAACCATATCAGTGGAGATAATGAGAAGTGGAGAGATTAGGGGTATATGTTGGAGATGGAGCCCAGAAGTTTTGCTGCCGGATTAAATCTAGAGGGCAAAGTAAGGGAAAGAAGAAGAACCCTAGGTTTTTGACTTAAGAAAATTGGTCAAAAGTCACACCATTAATAGAGAGAGAGAGAACTGGAGAAGGAACATATTTGGAGTAAAAAAACAAGGGCTCCTAAGGCACATTTAGTTTGAGGTCGCTGTTCAACATTTAATTAAATATGCTAATTAAGTTGCTGGATATAGAAGTCTGGAGTTCGGTATAAAGAACAGAACTGGAGCTATAAATTTGAAATCTATAGCTTCAAGGACATTTAAGCCCACAAGACAAGATTAAATTATTTGGAAAGAGCATGTTGACAGAGGCGGGGAAAGTGTCTAGGACTGAGCTTTGCATATTCTAAATTACAGGTTTCACAGAAAAAGACTGACCTAGCAAAGGAAATACAGAAGTGATGTAGGAGGAAAAGTAGAATGATATTTTAAAAAGGAGAGAGGTATTGCCTAGGTCAAATGGTACTGAGAGATAAAGTTAGATGAGCACAAAAACATAACGATATGATCAGACAGATGTGAGCTAGAACCTTCAATGTGTCCTTTGAAAGAACCTGGATACTTCCCATCATAACAGATGAAGAGATAAGATGGGCTTTTAAAATTCAGAAGAGCAAAATTGCTTCAATATTTTAACTGTTAATGTGAGGCAAGATCATCAACTGAGAATGGAAAGGAGAGGCCGTTAGGGTTTTAGAGGAGAGAAGAAGGTATGAAATGTCATTTTGCACAATGAGAAAGCAGAGAGCGACAGGGGTAACATAGCAAGGCTGGCTGGGCAGTGCTGAGAACCCATCCGAGTTTTTAGTTAGGAATTTGGTGGCGGAGCAGTTATATTTTCCAGCCATATTCAGTTTCTCAAATGTAAATATGGGATAACTGGATAATTGGATTAAATATGGGCTAAGATTTGGCTTGGTTAGTATAACAAATATTTAGATATTATCACTTGATAAGATTAGAACTTAAACAAATGACTGCATAAATACGTATCACTGAAAATTGTGATAAATGTTATATCTATTTACATGATTATTTATGTTTAATCCTATTACATTACAAGCTGTTTCTAAGGATAGGAATCAGACTTGTTTGCTCTCTGTTAAGTCCTCAGAGCATATAGAATGAGCCTTTGACAAGAACACATTTTATTAGACCTTTCTCTTAGTATCTTCTCCTAAAACACCAAAATAGGTATTTTTAGGTGAAATATCAGCCAGAAAGCTCAGGAAGGATATGGCCAGTCAATGTGGAGGAGAAGGCTTTAGGTTTAGAGATGGTAGCCTGGATTTAAGTTTGCTCTGTGCTCTCTTATACTGGCATTGGGCACTGTGTGGTTGCCACAGCTGTGAGCCTTGGGTTTCATCAATATTATAATAATTATGTTATTATGGAAACTACATGAGATAATGTGCGAAAACTTTCTAAAACTATAAGTACTGTAACTTTGTTATTGAATTTTAGAGTAGTTTGGTGCTAATGCCTCTTAGGACATGTGATGTTTAGCAACTGGCTGATGTCTGATGAAGCTCAGCAAATTGTCTTCACATTCCTCTGCTCCAAGCCTAATGGCTGGTTTCTTTGACTCCTGTCCTCATTTTGTGGTGTTAGTTATTGTCAAACATTAGTTTCACCTTTATGATACACTATGGTAGCCAAAGGCAGGGAGTTATAAAACCAGCAGCAAAGACTGCATAGCCATATGGCCTTCATAAAGCCTGAAAAATCAAGGGATTATTCTTCTGCTGAAGCTGAATCTTTGACCCCATTCAATAATTGAATAGATTCATAATTGTTCAAAGTAGATTTTTGATAAAAGAATTTTTTTATAATAACTATGGTCTACAAATTATGTGTTATTTTTATTTGTTATGAAGCAGGAGAATGAAATGGTCATTATTATTTTTTTGACAGAAAAGTTTAAACAAAGAACCTAGAAAAGTCAAAGAAGTTATTTGTATTGAGCTCCTAGACATTGAATCTAAATGGATTGTTGGAACTATACAATATCTTATTACTACAAATGCTATTAGGCTGTAGATGTTATTACAATTCAAAGTAAGTGTTTTTATCAAGCATTTGTTTATGCAATATTAGGGACCAGGGCAAATATTATTTGTTCGGTCATTAAGCATTAGATGAATCCCACTCTTGGCAAGCATTGCACATAGAGAAAATCTTTCTGAATATTTTATGTGGAAAATGTTCAATCAAACTAGATCAGTTGTCATCATAAATTTGTGACCACATAAGGTGGACTGAAATTTCTTATCAGCATAGTTTTTGCTGACTTTATTCTCTTTCATTCATAAAATATTTAATTAAAGTCAACTATGTGCAAAGAACTAGGGAATGCTAAAACATGTTCAAGAAGTATACTGTCCTCAAAATGTTTACTGTCTACTCAGAAAGATAAAGAACACACAGATAATGGTAGTATAGTTTAGCAAGTGATGAAGAAGAGACAGAGGAAACACGGCTTCCTCTGGGCCGTGATTGCAGTGACCCAGGTTCAGAAACGAGTTTTATCTTAGGAGCGTTTGCTGGTGTTTCGTATCCGCATGCAGAGATTGTCCATAGAGCACTTTCACACACATGTAAAAGAGTCTTTTCCCATGTTAAATGCTTCCTACTAGTATAATAATTAATTATCTTAGAACATTATTTCCTTTCAACTAAAAACATTTACTTTCATATTCTCTCCAATAAAAATTGCCTGATTACATACAGACCTTAAAAATTGACTTTCCAAATAATGATCATATTTTCCAATATGTCTTGAACTGCAACTCCAAATAGGATTTTTGATGAGATCAAAATGTTTTATGCCTTGTGCCACACTTTTAGGCAAAAAAGCTTGAAACAGTTATCCAGGTGTTTCTGTGTAGGTAAATATTAGGTATCATAGTGAATAAATATGGAAAATATTGATTAATCGTCTACTCTTGCCCTTTCTGTTTTCCTTTGCTTTCATTCCATTGTATGAAGTAATTTTTATTCCATTTTCCTTCATTGGTTTTTGAACTTGACAGTCTATGCAACATTTAGCCATGAAAGCAGTAACATTTGAAGGTGGATTTCAAAAGAAAATTATTTTATCCAATTCCTCCTAAGGCATTGGAAGGACTATAACTCACAAAGTTTTCCTTTATGTACAGCTAACATTTTGTGACATTTTTATAATTCAGAATATTCCCTTCAACTTACATTGTTTATTATATTGAGCATAAATTGTATCTATTCTCAATATAATAAAAAAAAACTTTGATTCTATACTCCTTTATAGTTTCCAAAATAGTTTAAGCTGTATTTTAATAATCTATTGATGCCTTCCTATTTCAAACAATTGTTGTGAAGAAAAAGTAGGCAGGGTGATTATTGTTATTTCTGTTTTATGTAAATGAAAATTGAGGCTCACAGCAGGCACTTGACTTGCCCCAGGTCATTCGGTTCTGCATCTCAAGATGAGTGATCATTCAGAATATTACACTGCATTAATACAAGGCTCTATTTTTTCCAACACCCTAAAACTTCCAATATACACTAAATTTAACCACAAGTGTATGTATATTTTGTTCTTACTACTTGGCAATTTCATGCCCGGTATCACTTATATCCACTGCTAATATGTATAGTTGCTTTTGTATAGATGTGTCTCAGGTGGGTTTGTAACTAGACATCGAATGTTGTTAAGAAAATTACAGTGTAGTGTTAGTTGTAGTGTTAGCTTTCATTTTAAAATTTATTTTTATTTTTTATTAATTTTCTATACAGATTTCATATTTAATAATGAGACAAAATAGCTATGATTTCTGTTATTCCTTCCACCAGTGAAGCCTAAAACATTTTATGAGCTCATCCAACCTTGGCAGTTTGGTAAAAGTTATCCATATTATCCCTATTTTACAGCTTAAATAGATCCAGAGTGTTCTATGGTTAAATAGGACAGAAGAAGTTATCATTTGTGACTCAGTCCAATGTTTCATCCACAGACTATATGGTACCACCTGGACATAACCCCTGAGGATTTCTAACTATGAATTTAAAAGCAAAATACGTCCTTGGGAAGAACCTTATAAATTATCTGGTCCAACCCCCTCATTTTACAGATGAGAAAACAGACTCAGAGGTAGTCACTACGCTGACTTAGGTCACAAAATGAGCCGAGAGTAAGGCTAGGATCAGAGCCCCACCTCCTGACTCTCAAGTGAGTGCTTGTTCCAATATATCACATTACCTCCCTTAGAAAGATGCCTCCCATGCGGCATTGCTTCTTGAGAATAAAGTATATTAAATTCACATTTGGCTTCTAATCATTTTCTTAGCAGCTCTATGGTATTTCATTAACTGCTGCATGTAACACTTTGGCCTTTCACCTGCATTAACTTGAGCTCATTAAACTTGAGGCCAGTAATAAACAGGACTGAACTAGTACAGATATTTTGCATGGTATGTGTTCAGCATTTTTTAAAATGATGTCTACTGTGTGAGACATTTCTCCCTTCACAGTTTGTAGAATGAGAAAAACAGAAAACACAGGAATGGAATATGTGTGTAGTATGCCTTTTTATATATCAATCAAAAATATGTGAAATATACAAAACTTTGTAAGAACTATGAAGAAATATGAGTGACAGCAACCACAGTGTCTGTCATCTGACAGACTGGGATTTGAATACTGGCTCTGCCATTTATTAATGGTGAGAATTGGAACAAGTTACTTAGCCTTTCTGAATCTCAGTTTTTCTCACCTGTAAATGGGGACAAGAACAATATCCACCCATAAGGTTGCAGTGAAGAACAGATAATTACTCGCTTGCTTTACAACGGGCCTGGTGTACAGCAGTGTGCAATAAATATACTGATTTTGATGAAGATAATAATATGATGCAGTTCCTTCTTCTTAGAACTAATAATCATCTCTTGCTACAGCTATTGTTGAGGAAGTTGATTTTCCCCACGTCTTCACCATCCACTTCATCATCACTACAGAACACAGCGAGCTTCTTCCAGAATGCAAAGAAAGGAAAACTAATCCTACTTCACCCCCCGCCAAGTTCCCCGCTAACATTATTTTATGTTCATTTTGACTAAGAAGTAACTCTTCTGCAGCTCACAGCATAGGCAGCCACCAGTTCACACAAGTTCCTGCGTTTTTGAAAGTATTTGAGATTCTGACTGTGCAGGGGATGGTGACAGAGAAAGATGAGCAGCAAAGATGTAGAGGCAGTTCTGGCAGAGGAGAGTTCTGTGTCAGGAAGAATGAAAGCTTGGTGGTTGCAGGCAAGAGTCACCATCAGTCGGGGTGCAGCGGTGAGCGGGCCATATGGGAGTGAAGGTCAGTGTGGGACTGTTCTGGTCAGAATGTGTAATCAGTGTTGGTTCTCTATTTTCCAGAGTACCATACAATTTAAAAAAAAAAAAAAATCTTATAGGTCATCTCTTTCGCTTTTCCGCTACTACCAGAATCCCATCTCCAATATGCTGGATGATCGTTTCTCTCTACCACAAATGTCCTCCCACAATCAACCCTTCCTTCTGCCACTGTAGGAATCAGATCACATATTTTCAAATATCCGATATTTCTCTACACGCTAAAGAATAAACATCCAAACTGCTGTGCCCATAATTTAGGTCCCTTCGTAGATTCCCCAGCTTAATCTATTACTGTTCCCCGATCATTTATTATATTTTAGCCATATAAGAATGAGTTTATTCTGTAGTTTCTTAACTTTCATTACTTTATTCCATTCCTTTATCTCTCTCTTCTATTTCCAGCACCACACACTATTTCTCCCTCTTATAAACTTTCATCACAATTTAAATTCCTCCTTCACTAGATAGTCTTTGTTAATCTCTTATTTGGAATTAATATCTCATTGGATGAGGGTTACATTAAACTGTTTCTGCATCTCCTTCTCTACATATCCCATTCTTCCTTATAATTACCTATGCAACCCAGATGTCAACTGAGATCACCCCATCCTGTCCTTTGAAAAATGCTACAAAATCCTTGGCGGTTGTGCTCTCTGAGTCACTTCTGGCTATAAATTCCCACTCCCATGGAATTTTGACTCTCCCTCAAATCTTACCTCTTGTTGGTTTCTCTTCTTTGAGCTATATGCCAACCCAACCATGAAACTCAAGCCAATTTTGCTGATTTTCTTTTAAATTTATCTCCAAGACCTGTAAGTGTAGAAGAACTCTGTTAAAGTTTTAGGTGCCATAGAGGAGAATTTAGACTACAGCAACATAAAGAGTTTACAATTGAATATTAGCTCTTCCTCTTTATGAAAGTCCTCAGCCATCATCCTCTCAGGCTCTGCTCCCTCTCTCTTCCTCCCTCTTCCTTCTCTTTTTGTCCTTTCCTCTTTCCTCGTCTTTTCTTTTCTCCCTCTGTTTCAGAATTCTTCTGCATTTCTCATGCATAGTGATTTGGCCACCTTATTTCTGTTTTTGTTTCTTTTAAATCATACTATCAGCACCTAATCTTCCCAACTTTAAGCTGAAGATATGGCTTTAAAAGTTATTGCAACAAACAATGAAGTTTGTTTCTTTAGAGTAACCTGATGTGCATCATTTAAATAATATTTCAATTTAAAATAATAATTGTCTCCCCTCTGTTTCACTGGACGTGAGTCAGTCTTCCTCGCAAGGCCATAAGCTACTTTTGGAGATAACCGCCTCCCAGTCATCTTTGTGGCTCCAGCACCTACCCAATGCTTGGCAAGAAGAAATTCTCACCTCTTCACTCTTTTTTTGGCATTCCATTAGTGTTAGATTTCTTTCTCTTGGTTGACATTCTTTCTAACATACATTCCGACTTCATCGCTTTAAAACAAAATGCGCTCTGCTTCCCCTTCACAGAGAAAGCGCCTCACCTCTTGTATCTTATTAAACACAGAGCAGAGGGTTAGCACTCTACTGGCTCCCCAGAGCCTCTTCCAAAGTGTAACCCTTCTCTCCGGTGGTTCTTCCACTCGGAGGGTGTTCTTCTCCTTTTCTGACCCTCACACCCCCATCTGCACTCCTTGCCAACCTGTCTTCACCTTATCCCTCAGAACTTAACTCATATGTCACCTCTTTGAGAAGAGCTCTGACCCCTCAGCCTGGGTTAGATACACATTGTCATCGCTCATCTAAGATCCTGTGTCATCTCTGCCATAGCCCTTGTCTTCAGAGTACTGCAATTGTTATTAACTATAGGCTCTTTGAGGTTACAGATTATCTTCTGTACATAATTTTTTTCTGGCACTTTATGTTTTTTGATTTAATGAATCACAGCTGTTGTTTAAGTATTATTTTTTTACTTTACATAATTTTTAATATTAAAAGAACCTACTTATATAATTTAATTTCTTTCTAAAAGTAATTGTTTGGGATCCTCTGACATTTCAGACAACCAGGAAGTTTTTAAAAATACATTCACGATATTCATTCATTCATTTATCTATTAAGTTTTAAAAAACATATTGAGTACCTATTATATTTTGAATCAAAAACTAACTCTCTGGGACCTCAAGTGGGAAAGATGGAGTCATGGGGTGAGAGTAATAAGGTGGTGAAATAAGTACAAGGAGTAAAAGGTGCCAAGAGTATGCTGGAGCACTGCGAGAGCTTCTAACACTGAGTGGGAGAGAAGTCAGTAAGGGAGATTACCTAGATGCTATGAAGGTAAAGCTGAGACTGAAATTCCCAGTGGGCATGTACCCAATGTAAAAGACAGGGAGAGGGCATGCCCAGCAAGGGACACATGAGCAAATATGGAGACACAGAGCATGGTACACAGTGCAGTATCAGCGGTTAAAGCTTATGGGAATAAATTGGCAGGCATGCACTTTACAAATATTATTCCATTTGATGCTTATACCAACATCGTGAGTTAAATACTGTCATTCTCATTTCATTGATAAGGAAAATTAGTAGCAGAAATGGTTAAGTAATTGGCTCATAGACACACAGCTAATGAGTGTAAAATTGTGATTTTAATGCAAATTTGACTTCTAAATCAGTACCCTAGCCCCCCTGAAAATGGTGGCTTGCTACTTTCACTATGAAGCATGAACTATTATTACTTTTGACTGACATAGACATCAGATTTTTTATCAAAAGTTGTATGCTTAAATTTATCAGGCTAAACTAATAGTTAAATTTCATTAATTTCATATATTTTGCATGTCCAACTTTGGTATCCCAATTTGTACCATTGGGCACCACATAGCATTATAACAATGATATATAGATGGTCCTTCTCTCTCTCTGTCTTATTTTTCACTTTCCAAATTAGATAATATTGTGAAAAATTGCTTACTGTTATCAGTAATTAAGCATTACATGCCAATTACTCACAAGGAAAATCTGAGTTTCTGAATCTAAGCCATGGTAAAATAGATTTTGAAATAAAAATCAGGGTCAAATGTAAGCAATTGATTATTCTCACAATGGAGGGCAAGGAAGACGAAAGTAACTGCATTCAGACAGAACAGAGACTTCTCATCTCTACCTCTCATACCACTTTGCAGCCTGCCGAGTGTACAGTAATTGAAATTAAGTTGTGTTAGGACCAGACTTGGGGAACCCATGCTCTCAGTCCAGTGCTCCCACATTTTTTATTTTAGATATCCAAAAAGTACTCCAATGCCTTCTTGAGTTTTTAAAGATCAATCCTTTGAAGGTTTTCTCTTCATTTTTCTCTCCAACTGTTGGTCATTTGATTGAGATGAAACTGTTTTCCCAAGAGTTTAGTACATCATACTTTAGATAACTGCAAAAAACAGGTATACTTGATATATAATTCAATCAGAAAATTAATAGCAATGATAATTGTACACATAACATGTGGAAATTATTTAACCTTTAATGAAGCACAGAACAGTTTCTGGCCCAGGGTAGGCATTCGATGTTGTATTTGTTGAATAAATAGCAAAAGATAAATAATGTAACTAAGTCATATATGAACATGTTTTGTTAAAAAAAAAAAAGTCAATTCTTAGAGAGTTGTGAAACATCTTCTTTACATCTACCTTATTCTCAGTCTGTCAGTGTATGTGCACACACTCCTAATATCCATATATGTGGATTTCAGATTTATATGCAATATATATATATCGCACTGTGTGTGTACATATATGTATTTGCGATGTGTGTGTGTGTGCATTGCACTCAGTATAAACCTGAAATGCTTTTATCTTTTAACTTTTTAACTTATTACCATTTGGATATCAAAGTAATTACTTTTCTTGCTATTACTGTTACCAATCAGATAAGAGAGTATGATTAGGAAAACAGAGTTGATTCATTATAGCGCTATAGACCTGTGCTATTAGCCAACTGGCTGCCATTCTCATAAACATTATGCAATTTAAACTGGAAGATACCAGTGCTTGCTTCTATTAGAAACAAGAACCCTATTCTATTTCATAATATGCTCAATTACTTTTAGATTGATCCATGAATAAATTATAATCCAAAGAGTCTCCTTTACCTTAAAGCTTTGCTGGCTTAAGATATCATTGTTGATTCATTATGTTGTCACTTTTCTATCGGCAATGTAATGCTTTTTATATCTGGACAGAGACAGTTTTAGCATGAGATACTGTTATCTTTAAATGAGTAGAATTTAGCTTTTCTGGTGAGAACAAATTCATCAGTGATGAATCCCCGGAGAAACTATTGAAACAAAAATCACGCCATTTCTGAGCTTTTTCAGTTCATCAGTTACAAAGCAGCTTTTGATAGTCCTAAAGAACTTTTCTCTTTGTTTAAAAAATATAGCATGATGCTAAAAACTGCTCACTTTGAGTTACCTCAGGCTACACCTTTTTCCGTAGGAAAATAATGAATGAAGAGGGTAAGCTCCTGCTGCTTCTCCTCCTGCAATAGGAAATCAATTAACTATATGTTCAGGCAGAGATTTGACCTAAATGCTTTATTAATCATCACTGATTGCACACATACACTGTGGCCAACTATGCATTCATCTTCACTCTTTCTTAGATTTGTTTTGCTTTGGCTAGTTTCTTTGGCAAGATCAAAACACAAACATATGCCTAAAGGTAGTATTGCAAAGGTGATCCTTTGGCGCAAGAGAGAATCGATCTTTTATATTTTTGGAAAACTTAACTTTTAAAATGTTCAGCACTCAGATCTCCTAGAGGCATTTTAATACATGTAATGTAATTTTTTAAAAAAGCACTTAACTTTCTTATACTAATGCAGAAAACAAAAAACCTATGGCAGCCGTAAAGTTGAGGAAGCTGCCTTGGCCTCTGGAATCTTTGTAGAGCAGTAAGAAACTACACAAATGGACCCTATTTGATTTGGAGATAAATGGTAGAAAGTTGAGGGGGCAGTCACTGATATTTTGTGTGGGTGTGCTTTTAATTTAAAGAAAAATTTGGCAACTGTTTTCCTTCTTTTCCATTGATTTTCTAAGCAACGTGCAAAGAAAAAATTGCAGGAATCTTTACATTAAATTGAGAACCTCTCTTTAGGACTAATTATTTAAAAATTGCACTTTAGATCATAGCACTGTTAGTCATGGAAAAGCTGCATAATTTAAATGTGACAAATGTCAAGCACTGCAAAAAATTACAGAAAATATCAGGCTGGTAGATGTTTACTCAGGCTGTAGTCTATTCAGCATCAAGAGATTTTCAAATATTATTATTGCTGTTGTTATCACCATCGTTGCAATAATTTAAAATCATCATCATTAAAATTTAACTACTTTATTTATCTCCCTTTGGTAAAGAATAATCAAATGGAAAAATATCTTTTCTGGTCTGTTTACAAGAAGATGAATCAAAAAGTGATAAGAACGAGTTCCTTCGAATAACCTTTATGGGACTCTTAGGTGGCATTAGCTGGTGATGAGTGTGGTAAGACCCAATCAGAGAATCAAGATAATGGTTCAGATTTATAATCGAGCTTGCCATGAAGGGTCTGCTAGGACCAGAGGTCATGTGTTTCAAGTCTTAACCATACTTGATAATCTTTAAGAATATGAGATTAGGATTAAGGTGCCTTTGATGTGTAAGAGAAATATAGAGCGAGTGATATTCTGACAAGATTTATATCGCGTGGACATGCACTCACCACCTTCTAAGGCGTTATTGGGACCCCAGGGGCATCTCTTTGGCACCAAGTGCAATCCCTAACACCTCGTCAGGAAAAAGACATTTCACAAGAGGATATTTCAAACAAGCATCATCTTTTCTACATTAGAGAGGCTATGTATGTAATGAATAGTGAAGATTTGTTTTATGCTCTTATTTATTTTATGCTTTTTAAAAATACAGCATCCCTTATTTTATGGTAAAATAGACACAATATATTCTCTCCCTCCATCATATCATTTCATATCATTGCAATAATTAAATATTGTAATTTAGGAAAGCATCAAGGTGTAGAGATGAAGTATATGGTTCTAGTTTAATCGTATATAAATTAACTTGGCATTTATAACATTGTTTCTATTTGCTTGACTTCTGGACATAATTACAGTAAATTGATAATGGAAGTAACAGTCTTAGATATCGCCACATAAATACCCTCTCCTAATATAAATTTTCAGTTGCAGTTTGGCTTAATTGGAACATCCTTAAAGTTCAGTTTCCCAATCCTACTGACACCTCTAGAGGACCAGAAAACTTGTTTTCCTAGGGCATTATGCAACCTGGCAAGTGGAGGCCAGTGTTTTGGGATTTTGCACCAAAGTACTTGCTGGGCCAGAGATCAGGGTGACCTTGAAGTGCTGTAGTTTTCCAGGCCACCGTCAGCTAGATAAATGGGCTTTATTCTGCAGGAGAGAAAGAGAGAGGGTGTTTTTGCAATCTTAAAAAACAGACCTAGCAATTCCAGGTTATACAGGCAGACACAGAACATTTGGAATTCAGTGGTGTCTGTCACCAGCAATATGTGTCGGTGAAAGTGAAGATCAAAGGTTCAAGAAGAAGAGAGGGACAAAGCCAAGAGGAAATAATTGTGCGATAATGAATAGTATGAGGGCATTTTCGTGTTAACTTGAAACCACTTAGCATTTTTCCATGACACCCAGGTATCTTTGTAAATGAACTTTGTGAAGTACAATTGAATAACCTTGAGATTTAAATCTCCATGGTGCGATTTCGAATACTGATGGACTTGGTTTAAGCGCTATGATATTTTCTCTGCGTTTTTTATTTCTATTTTGGTCTCTTTCATGCAAAATAAAATTTATTTTCTGTACAGAGAAATCAATATTTTTACCATCTTGTTTTCAGCTATTCCAGTAAATTGCAATCAACATTTGTTACAATCTTTAAAGAGATGTAGTAAGAATTTGAACACAATAAAATAGAGATACAGATTAGAACTTTGGCAAAGTACCTTTGCTATTGACAAAAGCATTTGTCAGGAACTGTGGCTGTGTCTGTATTGTGCTAAAAACCTGATGAAGAGGAAAAAAAGCATCAATAGGTTTCACCTTCTGTCTATACAAACCAAACAAATGATCTAACTAATAGCTACCGTTTTAAGTGAATAGATTTGGTATATCATTGCAAATTTTATTCCATTTAGAAATGTATTTTAATTAACATTCGCATATCTAATATATACATATTTGGAAGGGGTATTTGTGCTCTTGTGTTCTTTTTAATAATGAATAGAATCTGATACCTAGACTATTGGTCCAGGAATGAATAAAAGCCTCGTTACAGTATACATGAAACAATCTCAAATGCACATTTGTTTGTTGATAAAATTTACATTTATATCCTCACATTTTTCTCTTCGGTGACCTAACAGGCTTTCTTATTTGTATGTTTTCCTTTTAGAAATTGCCAAGTTTTGGACCTTATCTTGAGCAGCGCAAGAAAATCATAGCAGAGAACAAGATTAAACTGAAAGAAGAAAATGCGGCTTTTCTACCACTCAAGAGAAACTATTTTACCCCTAAAAAGCCTATTCCTACTATGAAGGTAAAAATTAAGCCGCGTATAAAAGTATGTCTATTTTGCTGTTTAAATATACAGTACAGTTTAAATGTTCATTTGCTGTTTAAATGTGTCACTTCCACCTGGATAGTCTGCACAAGCGGCACAGTGGCCACCCCATCAGACTTTGAACTGAGTCTCATTCCTTTGAAATGCGCTCTTCTCCTGAGTCCTGTGTCTCCATGAACAGCACCCTATCCGCCCTCTTTTCTAATCCAGAAGCCTGCAATTCAGCCTAGATTCCATCCTCTCCCTCATCCCGTGCATGAGTCTGTCACTGATGTTTTCATCCCTCACGTCGCCCTCCTGTTCTGTTCTTTCCCACTGCAGAGGCCTAAATGCAGGTCTTTATACATTATTTCTGGGGATTCTGAAATATTCTACCAAATATTCTGACCTCCCATCCTCTTCATTCATTCTTCTCTAATGTATCCTCAAACTATTATGGAGTTTTTTTTTAAATGCAAATCTGATTACTTCACCTCTCGCTTAAGATTCCCACACCTTAACCATAGCCTTGCAAACTCCTGAGCATCACTTCTGGATCCTTTATATACGTATATTTTATTATTATTATTATTATTTTCAGACCCTTTGTGTTTTAGCTCATCTTGGCCTAAGCAGCGTCAGTGGAGTGGCGAAAAATGGGACCTGGGAGGTGGTAAACTGAAGAGTGAGTTGAGAAAGTAAGAAGGTGTACGGAATACTCTTTCGGGAACTTTGGAAAAATCAGAAGGAACATATAAGAGGAAACGGAGAGTGAGGGAAAGGTTGTTTTGTTCATGTTAAAGTCGTCTAGGGTTGGGCGTGTTTATACACTAGGAGAGACTAGCTGAAGCTACGGGAGGGAGTGATTATGGAAACTACATCCTTTGCAAGTAGGGAGAGAATGGAACCCAGATGATACATTAAGTCGTTCGGGATCAAAGTAGTGACAGCTCTCATGATTTTCTATCTATCGCATGCCTTATGCATTTAATGAAGCTGAATGTGGAATTACCAGTGTCATTTTAGTAAGTAGCCATGTTTAAAGAAGGTGACCATAAAAAAAACCTCAAGAAGCTATTTCATTCACTGAAAAACATAATGAAGTTTATGAGATGTTAGCAGATGACATCTGTGGAGAAGAGTTTCTGGAACTAAGTGTGGGGCCACTCTGTCCCATTAACTGGATTTAAATTACGACACCACCATTTGGTAGCTGCGTGAACTTGCCTCAGTTAGCTCATCTGTGAGACGGAGATAATAAAAGTGACCACTTCATGAGCTTATAAATTAAGGAATGTGTGGAGTGCTTTTAGCCTGTGCCAAATATGTCCTAAATAAATGTGGGCTACTGTTCGTTATTATGTCAGGAATGGACAGATTGAAGGAGATAGCAAGTTAAGGTGACTCTCCATTTCTATTTTGTCCAATAAAATGAACTTAAGAATGAAAGTAGGAATACATAACACTCTGGAGGCCGACCGAGTCAGAAGTTCTGAAGAAGCTCATATATTTTCCGAGAAGTTTTTATTACATACTTACCATGACACAGAATTGGGTATCTATAGTACAATAAATAAATAAAACAGACACAGCCTCTGTCCTCATGAAGCATACAGAATAGAGAAAGAAACAGGTATTAAACAAAGAATCACGCTAATATAAAATTACATTTGTGATATGAGCTATATAGACAAAATATAGGATGTATGAAGTCTCTTTCATAGCCAGACCTAATTTAGATTGAAGGGACCGAAGAAGGCCTCTCTGAGGTAGTGGCATTTAAGGAGACCTATGGCTGGAGTAGGGATTAGCAGGATAAGGAGAAAACGTTTGTTCCAGCTAACCCATAAGGTGGTCCCAGAAATGGTGAGTGACCATATTTATGGGAACAGAGTCAGAGATGACATTGATAAATATTTGTTACTTCTTCCTTTAAGACTTAGATATTCTTGTTATATATTGAGGGATAAGGAGTTGAAAATAAGGAGACTAATATGATTAGATGTTTGATGGTCCCACTGAAATTAATAAAAGATTATGAATCAGGGTTTTGTTCTTAGTGTTCTTAGGTTTAATGGGGTTTGTTGTTTGTTGTTGTTGTTTTGATACTGGATGAAAAGTTTTAGCATATTGAAAAGAGATTTGAACATATTGAAATTAATGAACTCTAGTGACTTATGAGTCTATGCTAGAGGATATAAAGAAAAAAAGACTAATATGTTGACTTCCTACTGTATGCCAGCTCAAGATAGAAGCTTCACATATATTTTGTCACTTCTTAACCTAATACCCTACAAGGGAGCAGAAAGAATGGACAAGCAAATGAGAATAAACGATCAAAGACATAGGCGAACAACCAGAAGAAAATGATGATGTGGGGGAAACCAGAAAAGGAGGAAGTGCTAAGAATGAGGAAGTGGTCTTCAGGTCAGAAATTACTGCTCATCTTAGCAAAACCTCATGTTGTTTCATTTTGTCTTCATACATAACCACCGAGATTCCAACCTCCAGCTGGCGACCGTTGTCGGATTCACCCATACATCCGTCTCGTCATTCATCCAGCAATTGTTAACGTGCAGCCACTGCATCCCAGCACTGCTGTAGTCATTAGCGACTCAGTAGTGAACAAAATTGAAAGCCCAGCTCTTGTGGCACTTACATTTTAGTCAGGAGAAATAGACGATCAACAAATGAACAAATGAATACATATTATGTCACATGGTCACAGTGCTATGGAGAAAATACAGAAGGATTAGGCGACTAGGAACTGCTAAAAAGGTTGGTCAGGAAATGTCTGCCTGATTAAACGTCATTTGAGTAAATATTTAGGAAAGCGAGAGTGAACGATGTGGCTAGATATCCGGGGGAAGAACATTCCATTCAGAAGGAGCAGAAAGTGCAAGACCCTGAAGTAGGAAAGTCCTTGGCAGGAAAGGAAGAATGATATGACCTAACTTAATTTTTCGAAGGCTCGTTCTAGCTGTGGGATTGATACGAAATCTTAGCTGAGCAAGGGCAGAAACAGGGAGACCAGTCAAAGGACTATTGTAACGATCCAGGCCAGTGACTGGCAGGAGAGAGAGTAAGCACCAGATAATGTCAGAAGGCCACGACTCCATTGTTTTAAATAAAATAATGTGTGTGGAAATATTAAAGACGGCATAGTTCCATTCAAATGTAAGAGCCATGGTTACTGTCATTTCCATACAAGGCTTTGCCCCTTCGCCCATTATTCCAGACCTCGTCTGGATGACGTGGCCATGTGGTTATTCAGGCCATGTGGTTATTCAGTTATTCATGTGGTTATTAACACCGTGTGCCCTTTAAGAGTCGTTTTCTCTCTGTATGTGAATCAGACATCGCTTCTTGATCTTTATGGTTTTATTCTTGCACACATTCCCAGGCACAGCAGGTACTGCCCTCTACTGCTTTATTTTGACTTTCGTGTTCTCCTTACAGAGTTTCTGTTCTTGACATACCATTTTTCCTTCTTCCTTTTTTTTCCTGGAGGGCCCGGGTTATCTATTTCTGTGCTTAATATTTTCTCTGTCCACCCATCTGTTTATTTTAGCTTGTTTCTTCCCTTCGCTCTGCTGGCCTCTTTATAGATTCCTCTGTTCAATAGTTTAAACTCCATGACACTGCTTTGTTTATCCTCTCAGCTAGCACAGGATATTATTCCCCATCTGCTGTAGACAGAGTCCCAGTGCCCCACAAAGTTAACTAACCCCCTCTTGTCTGAACAAGATTTTCAGTCATGCATTATCTCCCCCCATCTTTCCTGGTTATGAGTGTAACAATATTATTTCTAAGAAAGCCATGCTCAATAGATCTCTTTTTGTTGTTCTTCTTTTCCTTTCAAATGCCTCAAATGAGATTTAATGGTCTATTGCCTCAGAAGTAGGCAGTTTCAATATCAGTCAATCAGTGAGTATTTATTGAGTATTTGCTATGTGGCCAGCAGTGCGGTAAAGACTGGCTCTGTGTCCAAGACGAGGCATGATCCATGGCTTAGGGGTTTTCCCAATCTGGGAGAGATGTAGCACGAGCATATATTTATTATGCGCTCACTGCAATCCAGGAACTGTGCTAGAAACTAGGAATACAACATGAATTTTAAAAAGAAAGAAATCTATCCTTATGGAGCTCATAGTCTAACAAGGGAGAAAGACACATGTTAAAAATTATTTACAGTTCAATCAAATATGTACAAAATGCTCTGGGAACACAGAGGAGTGAAAGGGATTAGTTATGCCTCGGGTAATTGTGGAAAGCTTCACAGAGATGGTGATATTTAACATGGAGTTTAATAAATTAGTGTTAATTAAGCAGAGAATTAATAATAAAAGCTAATATTTATTGAGTCCTTATGAGGTTTCAGGCACTGTTCTTCGTGTTTGCGAATTAACTCATTTAATCCTCACAATAACCTTATCAGGTACCTATATTTTCTCTATTTTACTGATGAAGTAATTAACAAACAGAGAGGTTAAATAACTTGCCCAAGATCACACAGCTAAGAAAGTATCAAACCCAAGATTTTCTTTCAAACCCTGGCTCTAGAACTGAAGCACTATCCTCTGCTGTCTCTTGCAAAAGGAAAGGTAAGGAAGGTGGCATTTCAAGCAAATTAGTATGTCTGAACAGTGTAGTGTTCCTACATACTTGGAACAACATGCAGCCACAGGACCTTACATCCAACGCACAAGCCCTGGATCGACTGGGCAGCAGCGTCAAAGTGGTAATCTCATTCTCTGTTCAATAGGAATTCATAGAAATGACAGAATTGCAGACAGTAGTGAGGAAAATCATCTAATTTTCTTGATCATTCTCAAAAACATGATGTCAAAGGGTAAGAGGATGTAAAGATTAAGCTGCTAAGAATTTCAGGTAGAGCATCAAGAGTAGTTATTCACTGTCATACTGTGACCGGGAGGTCCTTGAGAACCAGAAGCCTTTGCTAGCCAACATGCTATCCAGCTTTTCCTTGCCTCCTGAGAAGCTGAAGAATGGCCTCAGGCTCTCGGTCCTACACCAGAGGAAGGTCCAGGGCTCAGGGAACAGCCTGGCATCCAGTCGATTTCCTCTTTATCAACCCCATGTCTCGATTTGCATTTCGTAATGACACAGCATTTGCCAGGCATATTGCCAGATTACGGAGCTGCTGATTCTGTGAAGGATCTTGAGGAAGAAGAGGGTAATCAAAAACGGTGCTGGAAGACTGAAGGGGAAGGCTGAGCTAAAATAAGAAAAAGAGCCGGCTTCTGCAATAGGTGCAAAGGCCTCTTCTGAAAGACAGACCAGGACCTTCCGAAGAAGCTCCTGACACATTCCACAGGTTCACCTATGCCAGGAAAAAGCAACCAAAGAGGAGACAGTTTTGTCTCCTCCCTGAGGAGAAGTGAAGTGACAGTGTGCACATTTGGCTGGGCGAAGTGAGAAACGTGCTTTATTCCCAAGCAGCATATAACAGAGACTTGAAAGTCTGCCAAGACTTATAAAGTCCCGGAACGCTTCCCACTTCTGTTGATATATATGAGGATGAATTCTCCTTCTCTTTATGAAGCCAGGAATGTATCCCTAATGTCTTTGAATTTCTGGGTAGGAAAATGAATGGTTTAGGGGCACTAGTGATGTTTTCATCTGTTCTTCCTGCTGCTTCTAGTAAGAGATGGACTGCATCTCATAAGACTGGCAAGAAAGTGTTGGCAGGAGACCAGTCAGCCTGATCGAGTGGTTTATTATTTCAATTGAATTGTGAGAGAAAGAAGAAAAGTACTCAGATAAAACTGTAAGACCATATTAGATACTATGAAACATAAAAGAGATGGCACAGAAAGAAAAATAGTGAAGGACTTTTCAAGCAATTTACAGCAGATACCAGAGAAATGGGCAGGGGGCAGCATTAACATCGTCCGTTGTCCACACGCCGACAAATTACAGGTAAAAAACAACTTTGAAAAACATGGACAAATTTGGTAAAAATCACCTGTTAAGTCTTATGAGGATGTTTTGAGATAGTATCCCTGACTGGAATATGAGGAGGAGGAGGTGTATCTTGTTTGGAATAAATGAGTCTGATCAAAGGGCTAGGGGAAGAGCAGCGTATGTCGGAAAGGTGTCCACGTGCACGGAAACCACAACGCTGAAGGCGGAGCACGGAGGAAGCTGCTGCAGGACAGTGAAATGCAAGGAAAGCAGAAATGTTATCCGGGGGTGACGCAGAGACGTCGACCAGACGGCACGACAGAGGAGCGACGCGAGCCTGTACAGACTTCGGGTGAAACCCACCCCACTAGAGGCACAGCATCTGAAATATTATCGAATTGCCTTGTTGGAAATTTAATCTCACAGAAGAGAGAGAATCAATGACGAGACTTGCTACATTGGTTTATTTCTGGCTCCTTATAAAAATCTGTTTGGGGAAAATGGCAGCTAAACGAATCTTGAAGGAAAGTAACCGTCCCTTATCATCTTAAAGTTCATTAGGCCACGAAAAGGAAGTCTGAACTTAGATAAATAGTATCCCACCTTTAGTAAATTTGTTTCAGGAAGTTCATAGAAAACAATCTTATAATCAATGACTCTAACATGAAAATGGATCAAGAAGAATGAGAAGCTGTCAAATAGAAATTTGATGACATAATCGCTAAATTTCCTAAGAAGTAAGAAAAAGATTAAATATTTAGATAATGAGTATTCAATGGTCATATAAGAAAATACAGATCACAAATCACCAATAATGATCATCAGAGAATGGCATCAAGATTTAAGGATGGGTCAGAAGTGCCAAAGCCTGAAATTATCTGAAAATGGAAATATATTTTGTCTATTAAAAGTAATAGAAAAGAAGGAAGGAAGGAAGGAAAGAAGGAAGGAAGGAAGGAAGGAAGGAAGGAAGAAGAAGGAAAAGGAAAAAGAAGAAAAGGAAGGAAAAGAAGGAAAAGAAGAAGGAAGAAAAGGAGGAAGGAAAAGGGGAAAAGAATAAAAGAAAAGAAAAAAAGAAGAAGAAGGAAGGAAGGAAGGAAAAAAAAGGAAGAAAAGAAAAAGGAAAAGGAAAAAGAAAAAAAAAGAAGAAAAAAGAAGAAGGAAAAGGAAAAAGAAAAAAAAAAAAGAGAGAGAGAGAGAGAAAGGAAGGAAGGAAGGAAGGAAGGAAGGAAGGAAGGAAGGAAGGAAGGAAGGAAGGAAGGAAGGAAGGAAGGAAGGAAGGAAGGAAGGAAGGAAAGGGAAAGAAAGAAAGAAAAAGAGAGAAAGAGAAAAAATACATCCACTGCTTAGAGCAGATAGTATGTTGTTAACTTAGAATTAGAAAGAACTGTTCAACATCTATTATTTTTCTAGCATATCCACAGAGAATGTTCTTAGATTCAAAAAGGATAGGAAAAGCATATTTGAGAGTTGAAGCCTAAGATAGGTAAGGATATAGTAAAATCATATTTAGCTTCATTAAATAAATTTAAATCCAAAGTGTCTGGCAAGAATTTGCTACTTTAAAGCCTGAGCCCACCCCCACATAAAAATAAAATAAATAAATAAATAAAACAGAAAAAACAGTGATCAGGGCCACAGATCTGTACTGTACCAACCTTGGTCACACCTGAACTTCATCTATCTGTCTCTCACTTATAAGCTCCCTCCCCACCACCCCCACTCACCCACTTCAGTGCCCAGATTCTTACTTTCTTTTATTCCATCTCTTGGTTCACTTGCTTCTCTCACCTTCTCTGCCAATCTACTATTTTATTTCCTGTCTCATGCTTTGTCTTTGTCCTCCCATTTCAGATTATTCATGCTGGGTCCTCGGTTAGCAGAGTTCTACTGGTTTAAACTTAAGACTTCTTTTTCTAACTATACAGTCCCCCTCCCAGCCTCCTAGCTCATAGGGCATTATATAGGATATCAAAAATAAATTGCACTCCGTATTTTTGAAAGTCTTTTTGTATGATACTGCTGTATCGCACTGTTGAACAGTAAGTGTTGCCCCAGGTTCTCTAGAAAGGGTGAGAAATGGATGTGGCTGGATAGTAGGGAAAAGATAGAAGTAGACCAGAGAGCCGGAAATCTAACCCCAGTGAAATTCTGCAAAGATTATTAAACTTTGGACTTGAGATCATTAGCAAAGGATGAAGTTATTAAGACAGCATAAATTCAGTGAGAACAAAGCAAATTATTTCTTTTCCTATTTTGATAGGCTGGTTAGGCAGTAGCAAGCTTGGTGTAAAAGGTAAGAACATAGGACATTGGTAATAGTGCAGGAAAGGAAATGATAAAGTGATTAAACAGCCAAGACCACATAATTTAAATATCGGATCTCTTTCAGATAGAAGTCATAGTGTTTGTCCACAGCATCGTTGTCCTTGGTCCTGGACTTTGAATGACACCTATTTACAGCTGATAGTATGCTAATCTGATGTGTAGAAGATTTAAAGCTAAGAAGAACAGTTAATGTGCCAGATAACAAACACAACTTGAAAATACTTTAATCACCTATAAAAAAAAAAATGGGCCCAAACTAACAAATTTAAACTAAGCAAACAAATTAAAATTTCTAGTTCCTCATTCCTTGGTTATAAACTTTATATCAAACAGAAATATTGACTAATCTCTATTTTTTAAAAATACTTTTGATTATCCCAAACAAATAATCAATTGGCAAAGATGTGACTATGGAATTCTACAGTCTTTCATAACATTATTTTTGAGAACATACATTTAAATCAAATGTATTATCTCTACTTTAAAAAATTTAGCATCATTTTCTCCACAAACACATTTACACATAAACATTTCCACAAATCAGGGGTGGCTAAAGTAGATCATTCAACCTCTGTATATCCACACCCCGCTTGGAATAATGAATGTAGGTTCCCGAACCTCCACAGATGTGTGTCCAGGAGAGACTAGACTGGCCATATGTGCTTTACGATTATGTATGCCCTTCAGTGAACTCCAAGCTCCAGGATGTATGCTCAAGGGTATTTATACGCTGGTAATACTACCTGGAAGCTTTGAGTTTTAAACAAATGTCCACATTTTCAGGCACATAAATAATGATTCCTTTTCTTTGATACTCTTTCCCAAAATAATTTAAAAGGGTTGTCATTCTTTGATCCTTTTCCAGATTAAAAATATTTATAATTGTCTTAAGAATTATGACAAAGGAAGAGTGTTTTTAACACCAAAGTTCTATTAACTTACAGAGGCTCCAAGGACCTTGTTTCATTTAGTTTCACATTAAACAATGATGTTTTAGTAAATGATAACAAATCTCTAATATAGTGCAAAAGGCATATTTAAGTACGTAGAATGTGAACTTGCTATAACAGTAAATTCTCTTAGAACTATACATTGTTTATTTTGAATAAGTCTTATAAGCATAACCATTTAGGGAGTTTCCTGTCTAATCAATTTTTGAATATTTCCTGGCAATTTTAGTCAAGCCATAATCTGATTCAACAAAACAGCTAGCTGTTTTAACTGATGTATTTTCTATTACATATAAATGGCCTTTTATAGCCAGAGAGTGACCTCATGCATTTTCTGTCTTAAAATATTATTAAAAAATATTAAATATATTTAGATACTTTGATGATTAGTTTGTAAAAAGTCCTCAAATCTTTTTGTGAATCTCATATTATATAAATGTTTAGTAAATCAAAAAGTAGCTATTAGCCCATACAACTATGTGCCTAATATTATGCTGTATATTTAGCACATAAACAAAAATATATTTGAGTACCTATTATGTTTCAGTGATATGCAGCAGCAAGATACACCATACGAGACATGAAAATGAATAAAGCCTACTAAGAGACTAACTTCACACAGGAAAGTAAATATAGAAAATATCTATAACACCAAGTAGAAAATGCTAAATAGAGAAACGACAGAAGAGTCAGCATGGCAGAATGCTTATGATCATAGGACCTAAAGTCAGGCAGCACTTGTCTGAATCTCTGCTCCATCATTTACAGCTGACCCTTGAACAACATAGGTGTGAACTGCGTGGGTTCACATAGGCCTGTTTGTTTGTTTGTTTGTTTGTTTGTTTTAATAAAAATGTAATTGGGCCTTTGTATCCACAATTTCGCATCAGCACAATCAACCCACCGCAAATCAAAAACAGTGTTTTTGTATTCCCAACCAACATACTATCGTTTTTGATCTGCAGTTGGTTGAATCTGTGGTTGCAAAAGGCCTATTGTTGGGTCAAAGGTTATATGTAGATTTTCAACTGCTCAGGGGTTGGCGTCCCTAACTCCCTGATTGTCCAAGGGTCGACCGTACTTAATTTTGTTACTTAAATCTCAGTCACTTCATCATCTATAAAATGTGTGACGTGTAAGTGAGAAAATGCTTCAATTTTCTGGCCTGATACACAATAAGAACTTAAAAGTCATCTGTTGTCTTTAGTTCCACATAATAGATAAAATACAGTAGGCCATTAGGGGAAGAAAAGCAAAAGAGGATGGGAAGGGAGAAGGGGAAGATAAAAGAAGGAGTAGAGGAAAGAAGAGGAGAAAAGAAAAAGAGAAAGATCATATCTTTGATTTGGTTAGAAAAGGAGAAGGAAGGATTGAGGAAATCTTCATAGAGTAGTGGCACGTGAGCTGTCTTTCGAGGATGAAGATGGATAGGATTTTCCAAAGCAGAGCTGGGAGGGAAGGGTGGTCTGGACAAGGACTCAGCATAAAATTAGGCGCCAGAGGATTGACAAGTGTGTTCAGCATGCAGCATGTGTCCAGTGTAGCTGAAGCACATGATGTTTAGAAGTAGGAACCACCACCAAAAGACATGTGTTGGTAGAAAGCCTGAAATGCCAGACTTAAATGTGAGACTGCATTTAATTCAACAGATTTTTGTGTAAGGTAGTGAAAAATTCAGTCTGCGTCATACAGCCTAGATTAAGATGACAACGTTACGTGGGTTGGAGTAGGAAAGGAAGAATATGTGAACGAACCGTTATCAAGAAAGCTCTTGCCATTAGAAGTAATGGGAAATTAATTACCATGGTTAAAGATTGTAGTGGATATGGAAAGAGGATGCAAAAGTTCCAGTACTCAGAAGAGCTGGCAGCAGATGAGACAGTGGAGTAGGCAGAAGTAGGAGTGAAATATAACTCTGAAATGTCAAGCCTTAGTGATTGGAAAAATCCTAGCACTGTTCACAAAACTAAGGAGATCAGAGGGAAGATACAGTTTTGTGATGCTGATGATAAGTTCAGTGAGTGGTGAATTCGAGGTACCGATTTCTAGTGACAATGTTTGTCATTCAGCCGAGAAATGTTTATCTTAAGTTTGTGAGAGCACTTCAGAATGGAGATCCTGATTTGGACATCAAGTGCCCACCTACAAACAGACTGCAGTATAGTTGAAGTTATACCCTCAACACAGTGGAAAGAAAATAGTGACAACAGTATGGTACGTTTTCTGTCCTCTTATTCCTTGAGAGATGCACAAACAAACTGTCCATAATAATGTAAACTTTGCTTCAGTTTAAGAACTCAAAGTCATGAGCATACTGTCATTTAGAACCGAAATGGGAGGGAAAAAAGTAAAAAAGGGTAACCAAGGTCGTAAAAGAAGAGCAAAAAGGGAAATACGAAAGAGAACAGTAAGAGTCAAACCTCCTTGAACATGGACCTTGAATTCAAACAAAAGATTCTCTTGTTAAAAGTTAAAAACAAAAGCAGAAAATCTTGACAGCATACTAATTAGACAAACATTGTTACATTCTTCTGTTTTGTTTTATGAAACAAAGTGTTTCGTATTGTTGATGAAACATCTTCTGTGCTTCACATATTAAGCATACTTTTAATTAATATGGAAAACAAAGCAATGTGGAGCCCCATGAAAAATCTTCTATAGTGAATAAAGGAAATCCTAGTTCTTTAAAAGTAAAAGAGCATCTTATTTAGCTATTAGGTGAACCTAATTAATTAACATAAATTAGAATTTTTAAATAGTGCAATATACTCTTCAAGACATGACAGGTGGGTATGCTATCGAAGCACTTTTCTAAATGAAAATGTGGAATCCAAATGCAGTGATATAAATGCATAGCATTTACATTTTTATTCCCTTCATTCCTAGCAATCTAAAGTTTTCTAGTAGAAGTGCATCACCCTTTGTCACTTTTCATTACTTTTGTATCCTTCAAAGTCCAAAATGGAGAAAAAATAAGCCATGACCACTGAAAAGGGTGCCATTTTTTCTGTCCACAGAAACACCATTTTAGATTAGCCTGTAGAAAACTTACAGAATGCAGTTAATTAGGTCTTGTGTTTCTAAGATACACACACATTATACACACACATACATATATATAATCTTTCAAGAGAAGGAAATATTTAAGCTACAATTATGAAAGATACATCTATGAAAACTACACTATCCAAAGTCTCCTAAGTTACTTAAAGCAACACTGTATAAAAACAGAGAGATTTAGACTGATATTAATTATTACGTGGTAATGTTTTAAAATAATGGTGTAAGTAATTCCATGCCTTTCTTTCAGGATGTAATTGGAAAGGCACTGCAGTACCTTGGGGCATTTGGTGAACTGAGCAACACAGAGCAAGTCGTGGCTATGATCGATGAAGAAATGTGTATCAACTGTGGCAAATGCTACATGACCTGTAATGACTCTGGCTACCAGGTAAGAATTTGGTAGTAATTAGGATGCTGTGAGGCATGTTTTTTCTGGCTTTTGTAGCGGAGTCTTCTGTTGCTGGGTCTGAGATTCAGACCAGACGTTCCAAATATCGTGCCTCAGCAGTAGCGTAGCTCTGTCCTCTCATGTTCATAACGTAGTATTTTTTTTCCCAAGGAAAGCCTGACCTTAAACTAACTATGCCACTATTCAATGAACAATAGTTTAACATCATTTTCATCATCCATAAAACTGAAGGGAAAAATACAACCGAAAAGTCATACAATTATGGACATTAGGGAGCATTACATTTTAATACACAAGAAAAGAAAAAGAACAGTTATGTGTTGCCGTACCCTGAGAGGACCTGATTATTTCTGCCAGGAGAGAGTTCTCTTCCATTCACCCTGACTGGGCTTTTGCTGCAGTTAGCGTGGAAAAGTACTTTCTCACCAATGAGCTGTGCAGCCTGGGGACAGGCATTCCTCCATTCTGGAAAAACCGAAATGTATTTCTCCCACGTAAAGTGAGCCACAGACTCTTCCCAGTTTCTCACCCTTCAGCTCAGAGTCTGCCATGGGATCATAATGAAAAAGTAGAGATTTTATTGGCTTCACGCTAAAAACTGCAGACTAATATTATTTTCATTAAACTTTTTAAGCGATAAAGGAGTATAATAAAGTAAGATATCTTTAAGATGATTAATGAAATAGTCAAGGTAGATAAAATGGCCCATTTTAAAAATTGACATTCATTTACTTTATTCAGTTTAGGGGAAGGTCCCATGTCGCTCATGATGAGATTTTGCATATTCTTCTGACCACCTAATAGAGATGTGACAAACATGTTTTAAAAATCTCTTCCACATAAGTATGACAATAGTTCTAGACCAAATACATTTTAACCAATGTATCACATTTTGTTTTAGCTGAATGGTGTCTCTAATAGTTATTTTGAAAATGTTAATCATATCACCTTCACTTTCATGTCATCTTTCCTCTAATTAACCGGAGACAGGTCAATAACTCCTATCACTAAAACCATAGCATCAGGGTTCTAATATCTTAAATCTTAGAAGTTATGACTCCCACCTTGGAATTCTAGCCTTCACATCATTTCACTAAAAATAACCTTATTAATTGGGAATAAGTCACAATTATGCATTTAAAAAGATTTTATTTCAAAGTCCGCCTTTGACTCTTCTGTCTGAAAAGATAAAAAATAGAAAATCAAAATCTTCAACTGAATGTAAGTTATTATGTTTGCAAATTTTCAAAGTATGACATTTCTAAGTCATCACTTTTATTTGCATCAATTGCTTCTTGGGCTTCTATTTATAAAAGGGTGCATAAGGAGGAGAAATGTTTACTCATTCAAACAGCCATCTGAGATGTTATTTTACAAAACATGGCAACAATTTATGTGGACAAATTTTCTTATGGTTTGTCTTAGCTACAGTTCTTGTTCACATAGAATATGGTTGTTTCCTTAAAGATTTTAAGTATATGTGTGCATGTAAATTATATATATATATGTGTGTGTGTGTGTATATATGTATGTATATATATGTGTGTGTGTGTATGTATATATATGTATGTATATATATATAAAACATATATATAGCAGTCTGATATAATTTACTCTTAAGATCATTTTCATTTTTATGTGTATAAAAGAGGAAATAATTCTAGTTATAATAGCTTCATTTGGGAGATGAGACTTTTAAACAAAAAAAATCATTTTAATTGGAGTATAACACGTTGTATATGACACAGAGGGAAAAAACCAGCATAGGGTAATTATTTGAGAATGTAAGCTTTGCAGACCTGGCCTCAAAGAGTATCTGGAAGGCAGGAGGACTTCATGTTCCTCGTAATTTTCCTCAATCCCTACCTCAACACTCCAAATTTGTACCCTGTACTGTCTGCAAGGGAGACTGTGAGACACACCCTCTTAGTCCCCTTTGCCGCCACATGGTGGCCCTGAAGTCCCCCTAGATGGAAATCCTTGAAAGTTGTTTCCATCATTGAAATGCTTCTCTTTAATGGGCAAACGGTCATCATGATTTAAAATAAAAAATTTCAATTGTAAATTTCACATTAGATATTTTATTATAGGTTGTATCACTTATTTTTAAAGAAGGGAGGGAGGTGGGAGGGAGAAAGAAATGATCGAATTTCTATAGACTGTGACTCACTTCCGAGTGGAGGCCCCACCCTGGTTCTCACAGCTGAGATGCGTCAGGAGGGGCCTGGAAGCCGGGGGTCCCGCTCTCCATCGCTCAGAGCTTTTTCCCCTTTGTGATGGAACAATGCCTACGATCGGCTTGGAAATTCTCAACCCTCAAAGCTGGCTCTTAATTTTTTTTTCTACTGCTTTCTTCTAAAAGCTACACATGTAATTTGAAATCGTGCATTTATTGCCCCATCTGATGGTGACACCTCTCCACTGTCAAAGAGTGTGAGGAGACAGAGAAAGACGTGTGAAAGCACCCCGCCCCCCGCAGGCAGCAGGCACCCCGCCCTCGTAGGACTGGAAGGACCTGAGCTCTGCTCAGAACAAAGGACACTGGGTAGTGACTGACTATGTTATGAAATATTTTCTTCACACAGCACAACAAAAATACCTCCAGGGATTTTTTAACATCGTGTTTCTAATTTAAAAGAATTTATTTTCTGTCTTTCGCCCCAGCAGCTCAACTGTCGCTATAGCTGCACCACAGCGTTGGGCGCAGTCGTCTCTAAGTGCAGCTCTACCGAGCGGAGGGAAGCGGTGATGCTACCGCGGGGGCATTCCTGACCCGTGGGCAGTGACAGCAATACTCTTTATTTCTGTTTGCAGGCTATACAGTTTGATCCCGAAACCCACCTGCCCACCATTACCGATGCTTGTACAGGCTGTACTCTGTGTCTGAGCGTCTGCCCTATTATCGACTGCATCAAAATGGTTTCCAGGACAACACCTTATGAACCAAAGAGAGGCTTGCCCTTAGCTGTGAATCCAGTGTGTTAAGGTGATTTGTGAAACCAGTTGCTGTGAACTTTGAGGTCACCCACATATGCTTATCTTTTTAATTGTGACTATTACATTCAGCTCTTTCTAAATTAAAGCAAATATATAATTTCTAGATAAAAATGTATCTAAATGAATTTCTAAATTTTAAAAATGTCTGCTACCAGTGACCATTTAATTAATGGTTATAAAATAGAATCATTCTTTTCTGAGGATAGTTGTTAAATAACTATGTAACCGTTAATTGGATGTTCACTGGCAGTTGTCTGTTATGAAAAATATTAATTTTTTGTGGCAATTAATGCAACAATTTCCAAATTGCCTATGCTGTGCTCTGTCTTTGATTTCTAATTGCAAGTAAAATTAAGTATTTCAGAACAAAGTACAATTTCACATACAAGAAAATGTTTCCAAGGAAACATTTTATAATTAAAAGTTACATTTAATTTTAACACTGTTTCTAAGCAAATATAATTAGCTCCATAAAGCACAAATGAAGAAAGTCAAATAATTTTTTACTGTGTCAGGAAAAGAAAGCCAAAGATGGTTTGCAAAACTTTTTAAAGGCCCTTTCACTAAAATAGCTTCTTTTTGGTGCTGGATACTGTGCTACTGGATATAGAAAGCGAGAGTATTCAGTAACCATTTATATCGCTCATGCCTGAGACAGGTGTCCAGACTCCACCAATGAATCAACATGCTGTTCTTACTTAAATATTTAAACTATGTTCCTAACAAAATAAGATGTTAGGATGGAGCTCTGGTTAAAGCCACTCTCGCTGTGCACGGATCTGTTCTATCTGCTTTTAATAGTAACTTTCATGATTATAGCAATTAATGTTTGAACAAAGCCCGAATTATACAGCAGTGGGTCATGTGCTTCGTTATTCAAGAATGAAAAATATAGTATTGGCAGTATGTTAAATATACCAAAAAAAAAAAAACAGTTTTACTCTTTATTTTAGTGCTTATGTTAAATTTCAAAATGGAATTTTAAAATATATTTTTCTGTTATTGCCATATAATATTTTTGCATTTCTCTATTTTTATAATCAGCAAATAACACCATGTAAATTCACTTATCTCTGATTTGTAGCGTATTTTCATATGAATTCATAAGTCGTAAGTCTTTAAGTAACAATCTATGGCACATTTCTATGACAAATACAAGATCTAGAAAAATAAAATGTTTTTATTATACACTTTTAGAAATGAACATTTACTAAAAAATAATCTACATGATTAAATAATAACAAATAAAATTTTATAAAACATTTTAACCAACATGATCTTTTGCTGCCTCTTTTGTAAATACAGTCTCATGTCAACCATTTAGATTTTGAGGTGGAGCAGTTTGGGTTAATTCTACAGTGAATTCCATTCAAACGTATACATAATGCTAGCTGAGATCTAATGAGGGTAATGGCAGTGCAGTTATTTAAATGTTTTACTTCTTGTTCCTCTTGTCCAGGTTTCCCTATTGAGTTCAACTCTACTCTGCCAAATGTGTCTTTCGCTGGGCACGGGCCAGGTTTTTTATGATGGCTCACGGGCAGAGATAAATGGAAAATGGCAGCCTACCATCGAAGGTGCCAACTTCACTATACAAAACATCCATGTCACTTAATATTATTCCTTCGATAGTTGGGAGATATTAAGGACTCAAATAAACTGACTTGCTTTTGTCACCATGGGGGCATTTTACCTTTTGGACTTGGTAACAGCTTAGCAAAGAGTTCAAGCTGTCCAGAAAAACATTTGCTAGGGTCATGTAGATGCCATCATAATGTATTACCCCTCTCTCAATATATTGAGAGATTTTTACTCTGGTAGTTCATCAGTCCTTTGGGAATTTTATGAAAAGACATCCAGGGCATATATGCCTCTTCAAGATACTTACTGCCAGGCAGAAATTCTCTTTAGTAGAGATTAAAGCAAAAAGTAGTTCATGACCTTTGCATCCTCCTCTGAGAAGGAGTGGACACAGTGCCGTAGCCCTTCTCTGGGACACTGCAGGGAACTACGAGTAGCCAGGCTTTGAGTAAGGCCACGGCAACCCATGATCTTACCACAGTTTGTTCCTCACACACATTTCTTTCTGTTGTGTCTGCTTTCTGCTTTATACTGAGAAGCTTTTCTTATCCACATTGTTTACAGGAAACATATCCTATAAACATTTCAATTTCACATGTGTGGCTTAAGATTGACACAGAATAGAGGAAGAAAATATTAACTGTTTGTGGCAATTAATGCAACAATTTCCAGATTGCTGTCTGTGTGTTCCTGTCTTTCTATTTCCCTGCTTTCTTTATTTTACTACTATTGATGAATTCAAGTTTATATACTGCTGACGATTTTCGAAAATCACGTTATTCCATCCAGCAAGAGACCACAAGCCACTGGCCCTGACACACACATTTTCATGGCTCCTTCAGGCTTGAATGAAAATTTAGGACCAGACCAAGGAGTCCAGTTAGTGAGTGTTTCCTAGGTCTAAGAAGCTGTACTAAATATTCTACATAAGCAATAGTTAATTTTATGTGTCTGCTTGGCTGGGCCACAGCACCCAGATACTTGACTAAGCATCACTCTTGATGTTTTCAGGGTGTTTATGGATGCGGTTCACATTTAAATTGGTAGGCTGCGAGTAAAGCAGATGGCTCTCCATAATGTGGGTGAGCCTCATCCAATCAGTTGAAGGCCTAAATAACACAAAAGGCCGACCTTCCCTTAGCAAGAGGGGATTCTCCCTCAAAGGGCCTTGGGGCTGCTTCTGCAACATTGACTCCTTCTGGTTCTACAGCAGACTGGCTTTGCCTTCAAACTGTCGCTCTCTCCTGAGTCTCTAACAGGCTAGCCTCTCCTCTCATATTCTGGACTCTCCAAACATCCACAATCACAGGAGCCAATTCCTTAAAATGAAAATCTTTACACACATACACTCACACGTGCACGCACACACACACCCTATTGGTTCTGTTTCTCTGGAAAACTCTCACTGATAAAACATATACCATCACGTTTGAATGTTTAAATGATCAAAGGTGGGTCCTCTTGGTTTCTTCCCCATTGACAAATTAGTACATGGGTTTTCAAAAAGTGTGAGTAACTTGTTCCAGGTCTCACAGCCAATTAGGTACTCTGCTAGGTACGTTCGTTATGTCTGTTATATCATCCTCTTTCTCGCTTTTGTTCATTTAGCCATTCATTTATTAAAAAAAAAAAATTTATCAAGCAACCACCATGTACCAGGCACTGGGCTAAGGGCTGAGGGTGTGAACGCGAGTGATGGAAGTTTCCTAAATCCCCGCCACTTACAGGCTGCGGGGGAAATGGGCATGCGACAGTTATCACGGCACATGTGGTGAGCGCTAGGAAAACAATCTTGAGAGAAGGGGCATCTAAAAGATCCTCCCTTGACAAGATGATAAATTAAGCCAAGTTTTTGGCTCATAAAAGTAGTTCCTAAATAGGTAGTGAGAAAAGGGCACCTCAAACAGTGAAAGTAAAAAGCAAAGCACAGAGGTGTGAAAAGTCTGGGATGTTCAGAAAACTGCAAGAGCTTCGAATTCGCTAGAACAAAAGAAACACGTGCTGGGAGGGGAGAGAGAGAGACGATTTGAATTATTTTAGGATCCCTCAGGGAGTCACAATCAGCATTTTGTTTATTCATTCATTCAAAAACATTCAGTACCTCATTTGTGCCAAGCGCTTGCTAGTTAACGGTGATTCAGCTAAGAATAAGACACGTGGTTCCTACCTCACTGAGCTTATTATATCTTAGTGGAAGACACAAAAAGCAAGCAAACAAACTGCAAATTACGGTAAGTGCTTTGGCAGTAACAACAAGGGCCTGGGGTAGAGATGAGGAGGACACTCATTCTTCATAGGGTGGGCAGGGGTGTCCTGGAGCATGGCAAGGAGCCGACCACACAAACATTGGGGAGGAGTGTGTTCCAGAAATGGAAACAGCAAGTGCAAAGGCCCGGGAGTTAAACGTAGTCTGACTTATTTAAATGACTAAACGGATAGATCGAGGCAGGGAAGGAGAAGGCAATGTCCAGAATCCATAGACACGGTGGACTAGAAGCAGCTTCCCAGGCGTCCTTGAGACTTTTGTCCCCTCTCCCACAGTAACAGTTGCAATCGTTCCTTTCTATATAGATAATGCCAACTTTTTTCATACTTACTTAATCCAGAACAAATTTTCCTAGCGTTGTTTTAAAACTCCATCAGCCAAAAAAGAAATCAAAATTAAAATGTAGATAAAACTCATTTAAGCACCAAGTAATTTTGTCAGAATACAGGTTATTAACCCCATTCCATAGATGGAAAAAAACAAGGCTGGAAGAGTTTATGTGATTTACCCAAGACTATACATTGTATTCAAACCCTGTGCTGCATTTACCCAGGACACAGTCCGCAGTGCCTGTTCCTCATCTTCGCTTGAGCCTCTCAGATCTTCCTACTAATATCAAAATAGTTAATTACTTTACACACAGGTTATTTGAATCTGGATGTCCCACTTGCCAAGTGCATGAACTCAGATACATTAACTAGACCACCGACCCTCAATTTCCTCATCTATAAAATGGAGAAGATAGTAGTCTTGCATTTAATAAGTTAGATATAATTATAATTTCTGTTGCTATAATTTAGGGGCATAGAAACTTCAAATACAGTTTTAAAGAGATAAAAGGTCACCAACAAAAATCTATATTTACTATGCTCCAAATCCGACTGTTGTAGTAGTAACTGGTGGTATGACTTCCTCTGTTAACATTCATCACCTGTAGCCACAGGGGAAAAGGCATCTCACGGAGCTGGAAGATCGATATTTTTTTAAAAAGAAAATAGGAGAACCAATTCTGACCCCAAAAAAAATCCCAATAAAAAATTAACGTATATAAACATATAGATAATTATCTCATTATATATATATATATATATATATATATATAAAATAATCTCATTTTACTTCCTCAACTCTTTTTTTTTATTAAGAAGAAATTTAAAGACAAAGCAGTTAAGTGACTTATGTAAACAGATATGTTTAACTGGTACCATATTTGGAAACGAAGCCCAGCTGACTTGATTTTCAGTCGGTGTCCACTCTTCCAGATCACTTTGCTAAACAGGTATTACATATTTTTCTACAATATGGATATTTGGAAATGCATTATTCACTTTTAGTGGCCTTAGGGTCCCAGTAATAGCCTGAAGAAATGTAATAACTGTTGTCTGAATGCGTTAAGATATTACCCCTAGAAATGAGTCTTTACCTGGCAGGATCTGATCTACTTCTATCTATCCTTTGAAGTTAATTCAATTAACAGGAAGCCATTAGACACACTATTATCTACCCAAAGCTGTAACTTTTCCTCTTACCCACAGATGCACAAGATTCAGCAAACTGCCTGCAGAGTAAAAAGCTGGTCCAGATCTTAATGATTCTGTGAGGTTCGTGTAGACTAGCTCTCTCTTTTGTTAATTAATATGATAACATTAATTAATATGGTACCTCTTTTATTAATTAATATGAATTTTCTGTTTACATTTTTTAAATTACAGATAGCATCTTTAAATCGAATAGTCCTATTCGGGTTGGAAAGAAGCATATCTGACTGTGCCTTTGGGTGCGTTAGCCTTTTATTAACTAATCTAGAACACTTATAAACTCTAGATGGGTTTCATCATATATGAATACATTGAAAGACAATTGTAATTGTCTTTCATTGTATCCATCTGTACTATTCTTCTAATATGCACTATAAACTGCTGTGCCACATGGAAGCCAACTCATTTTGACACTGGATAGTAGTCTATAGTAGCGAGTCACATTGATTAATGTATCTATGTAGCTACTTGTTTACAGAATTTATATAGTGCTTTTCCATATGTCCCTGCCTTCTTTATTTTACTACTATTGATGAATTCAAGTTTATATATTGCTGGCAGTTTTTGAAGATTTGTATTAGTCACCATATGGGTCAAGACCTCCTCTCTTACCACTAATTTTCTTCTATGTGTTTCTATTGAAAATAACCTGCCTGTTAATAGTGCTGGCTTGTTCATCTTTCTTGGTCTTCTGTGGTATCCATCTCCATGTAATCTAGGTATTCGGTCAAAGATAAAACACCAAATATGTATATGCATATATATACACATAAAGATGTACATAAATACACATGTTATGTTAAGGTTTAAGATTACCAAAAAGGTTAAGTTTACATATTTTTCTTGTAGGACTGCACCTTGCTCTTCCTTCTTAAAGTCTGTGTTGTTTCGATGGGGCTTAAACCAACACATGTGGTTGGGCGGGGAGCATGGAATACTTAATAATAACAGTTAATTTTCTCTTTTGAAACTATGAGTAAGAGTAATTTTTATTAGTGCTCCGAAGTCTTGCCAACAAGTATGACCAATGACAGTGCCTCCTATTGTAATATTATTCTCAGCTAATTCTTAAAATAAAACCTTTGAAAGTTTTCTAAAGACAAGAATATGGTATGTTCTTTTCTGCTAAAGATAGCAGTATGAGTCCAAGTACCTAGCAAACCAAAAACACCATAGATAAGATATCTACATTCAAGATAAGAGAAAAAATTAGACTCCAAAACATATTTGTCTCATCCTCACTTCTCTAAATTCCAAACCTATATATAAGAGTGCTTATTAGATAACGAATATTTAAATGCAAACTTTAATATTCCTAAATATTCCTAACTTAATATTCCTAAAGTCAACTCTATCTCCTCAGTTAGTATCTTATCTTCCTTCTCTATAGATAATAGCTTCACCTGTTCTCAGTCACTCAGGATTGATAATTAGATTTATAATGAACTCTTCCTTTTCTTTCCTAACTCATATCACTCAGGATGCTTGATTTCGAGTGACAGAAAACCCAACTAAAACTAGATTATGAAAAGAAAAAATAATTTTATTGGTTTACATAACTGAAAACCCAAGGGTCAAGTTCACTGAAGGTTTTATTGGATCCAGACTTTCAAACAGTGACATCACCAGAACTCAGTTACCCTTCACCTCTCTGTTCTGTTTTCTGTGGCTTTATTTTCAGGATCCACATGTAACATCTGGAGCTCAAAGTTTATACCATCTTTATTGCATCATATCAAATAATATATTTATTATTGTGTGGTAAGCAAAATAATGACACCTCTGCAAGTCGCTCATGTCCTAATGCTTAGACCCTCCAAATATATTATTCTACATGGCAAAAAAGAATTAAGTATGCAGATTGAATTAAAATGGCTAATCAACTGACCTTAAAATTGGGAGATTATCCTAGACTATCTGGGTGGGCTGAATGTAATCACAAGAGTCCTTCTAAGTGGAAGAAGACAATGGAAGAGAGAGTGTCAGAGAGATGTAATTGAGAAATATTCACCTGGCCATTTACGACTTTGAAAATGAAGGCAGGTCACAAGGCAAGGAATGCAAGCAGCCTCTACAAGTCAACTTCTCCCCCCAGAGCCTCTAGGAAGGAACACGGCTCTGTCCACACTTTGTTTTTAGCCCAATGAGACCCATTATAGACTCCAATCACCAGAACTGTAAGATAATAAGTATTTGTGTTGCTTTAAGTCATTTAGTTTGTGGTAATTGGTTACAGCAGCAATAGGAAACTCAAACATTCTGCAAGGATCAAGTGCCTTCTGTGGGCTCTTATCTTTCTTCTATATCCTTGCTGTCACCAAGTTCGGGTGAATGAATGATGAATGGATCAAAAAAGCATCGATTACAATCTGTCCACATTTTATTCCTCCTATCCTTTGCCAATTCCTATCACTTCTACTTCTGATAATAAGAAGTGTCCACTTGTCTGTTCTCACTGTCCTACTTAAGGTCTTTATCAGAGGGTTTAAAGAGATGATTTTTAAGGTCCATGCTAATTCTGTGTTTCTAGAATCTGGTATCTAAGATGCGAAGAAAAAAAAATATCTAAAGTAGCTACTTACATGAACTTAGAATTAAAAAGTAAGCATTTATTTGTGCTTAAGAAATAGAAGAGTAGCAAATATGGGAGATGAGACTTAATAAAAAGTAAAGTCAAATATTTTCAAAAGGAAATTCATATGGTTTTATCTTATGCACTAACTTTAATTTTCATAAACTTTTTTTTATTAAAATGTAACATATTCAGAAAAGTGCACAAGTCATAAGTTTCAACTTATCACACAAAGAGAACAACACTCATTTAACCACCATCCAACTCAAGAAATCTCCCTGCTTCCCAGAAGCCATCCTCAGACCCTTTTTATTCCCCCACAGTAAACACTGTCCTGACCTCTCTAACACCATGTTAGTCTGCCTATTTTTGAACTTCATATAAATATAATCACAGAATATGTATTTTTTTTTAATGATTCGTTTCTTTCACTCAATATGTGATAGTAGCTTGGTCATTTTCATTGCTGTGTATTATTCCAGTACACAAATAAGTCATAATTTGTATCTCTATTATTATTGAAGAAGATGTCCATCATTGGCAGTCTTTTTTACAGAGTGAGAAAATATATTTGCAATACATATAACTGACAAAAGACTCATGTCCAAATATAAAAACAACTCCTATAAATCGATGAGAAAAGGGCAGATCACCAATAGAGCAAATGGGCAAAGACTGGAATAGACAATACACAAAAAGAGGATATTCAAATGATCAATAAATGTATAAAACAGTGCTTAACTTATTAGTCATCAAAGTATTGAAAAATTAAAACACTATGATTTCAGAATCCAAATCTTGAATAAGATGGAAATCTGCTAGATAGAAAAAAAAAAAATCTGAAAGAATTACAGCAAATGGAAAGTTCTGAACCTGCCAGGCCCCTAACCAGATTGCATAATTGAGCAGTTAATAAAATTTAGCCTACAAGTTTCCTGCTGAGGCAAAATGAAAAATGAAGTACTCAATCTTTGTGCATTGTAAAGGGTTTATTTACTTAGGAAAGGAAGTTTACTAACTTCTGGATCAAATATTTTAATAAATGAATGACTGTCGATTTCAGAGAGTTTAGAAGATGCCTTCCTTCCAAAAGATGTTCTTGACCATAAAGAGATTCACATGAGATTTGTCAGGCAGTTGAAATTTTAGATGGCTTGTTTGGTAAAGCAACAGAAAACTATACTTTGAATATTACTATGAAGTCAACCATTTTTACACTCAGCCAAGAGATCTTTACAAATGAACACTCTTCATCACCACACCTGAAATAGCAGAGACAGATCCACATTCATCAAACATTAATTATTAAGAATTTTTAGGTGGCAGGACTGTTCAAATTATCATGCAATTATTGGACCTAGATTATTGGGCCATTTAGCTTTTGGATCGATTTTATCAGCTGGGAAATTGTAGATTCTTTTGATTGGACAGGACAGAGACACACCAAGAGTATCTCATATCATAGGCTATGTTGAGGGATATGGTAGCACAAAGTCTAAATTGCATTCACAGTTACATGTGTTCAAGCAAGAAATTTTGAAAACCTGAATTAATAAAATAATAATAGTGGGGTTCAGGAGGAGGGAATGGATTGAAGAAATATTTATCAACAGAGATGAGAACAGCCTATATTTATTAATCGGTAGATACCAGCCGCTGTGTAAGATAATGGGGAAACTCCAGAAATGCACAGTGTTATATACTTCTAATAAAATGTTAAATGTGCTATTATGGAAATACCAATAAAGGTAGCCTTAAATCCATCTGGGGAAGGTAAAGGATGCTTCACAGAGGATATACGCCAGGTAAGCTGAATCTTGTGGATGTGCTGGTTTACATGCAGAGTCTGGAATAAAACTCCCTGTGTTTGTATCCTGGCTCTGCCTCTTAACTGTGTCTTTCTGTGGAAGGTACTTCATAATATAACTTTGTTTCTTGGTTGTAAATAGAATCAGAAAGATTATCGATAACAATTAACACTTAAACAGCCAGCACTACATCAGGCACTATTCCAAACACTGCACATCTTACAATCCTTTCAGCCATCACAATAATCCTATTAAGTAGGTACTTTTATTTTTGCCAATTTAAAAATGAGGTAACTGAGGCACTGAGCTACTAAACAATATGGGCAGTCAACACTGCTGGTAAATGACAGAGCTAAGATCTGAACACGTGCATTCTAGCTCCCGAATGCATGCTGTTAACCAATACACCATTCTCTCAAGGGTCAACTTCTCTGCATTACTGTGAGGTCAAAAAAAGATAATGCATGCAAACTGCTTAGCACAGTGCCTGTGTGTGAAAAGTGTTTTAATAAATATTAGTTTGATTATACTAATATTATAATATCAAATAGTAATAAATAGCTATTCGGAATGGCGCCACCGTATGGTACGATGTGCTGCCTGGAAGTTATAAGGAGCACAAAAGGATGGAGGCAGCTGTCCTGAAACATGAGCCCAGGACCTCCACCTGCAAAATCTCTGATTGTAGGTGGTGCAGTGCACAGGCTCCAGGCAGGGCTTCTATGCATGATCTCTTTGGACAGACAGATAAGAGAGCTGGATTCATTCCATCAACAATCATTTCCCAAGGACCAACAATGGGCCAAGACTTGCACCAGCTTTCCAGGATGCAAAACTGGAACAACGTCTTCAAAACAGCGTAGTGGCCGGGATCTCATGTTCTAGAGACAGATTTCCTGGTTCGAATTCCAACTCTGCCACTTAGCTGCTTTTAACTTTGGATAAGTCACCCAACCTCTCTGTGCCTCACTTCCTTTGTCTGAAAAATGGAGAATAAACAGCCCTCCTAGGGCTGTGTGTAGATGGAGAGAGCTGATATACACAGGTCCAGAGAAACAAAAACATATATGTCCACACCAAAACTTGTATGTTAAGGTTCATAGAAGTTTTATTAATAATAGTTAAAAAGTGAAAACAATCAAAGGTCTATTAACTAACTAATGAGTAAATTAAACATGTTCTAGCCATATGATGGAATATTATGTAGCCATAAAAGAATTGCTAGGTCATATGGTAACTATGTTTAACCTTTCAAGGAACTGCCACATGGTTTTTCTAAAGTGGTTGGACCAGTTCACATTCCCACCAACAGTGTGTGAGGGTACGGTTTCTCCACATCCTTGCCGACACTTGATATTATCCGTTTGTTTGATTATAGCCATCTTAGTGATATAAAGTGGCATGTTATTTTAGTTTTGATTTGCATTTTCCTAATAGCTTATGATGTTAAGCATCTTTTCACGTATGTATTGGTAGTCTTGATATGTTCTTTAGAGACATGTCTATTAATATTCTCTGTTTATTTTTAATAAGGTTATTTGTCTTTTAAATACTGAGCATTAGAAGTTCTTTGAATTTTCTAGACAAGTCCCTTATTAGACATATGATTTGAAAAAATTTTTCCCAGTTCTTAGCCTGCCTTTTCACTTGCTCGATAGTGTCCTTTGAAGTACGAAAGTTTTTAATTCTGATGTTTATCTATTTTTTTTTAATTTTCTTGCTTATATTTCGGTGTAATATGTAAGGAATTATTACTAAACAAGGTCACAAAACTTACACATATGTTTTCTTCTAAGATGTCTATGTACTTAGCTTTTACATTTAGGTTTTTGACCCATTTTGAGTTATTTTTTTTTTAGATGATATAAGGTAGGAGTCTTACTTCATCTTGTTGCATGTCAGTATCCATTTTTCCCAGAAAAATTTGTTGAAAAGATCATTCTTTCTCCATAATAAAATTTTGAATTAAACAGCATACTACCTGGCTCCTCCCTTCAAGGAACTCACAGTACAAGATACAGACTGGAAGGTACTCAGAAGTCACAGTGCAACGTAACGATGTATGAGCCCAGAAGAACGTGAGAGTCAGCTAGGAATGTCTTCTAGGTTTCTAGATTGAGCCCTAATATTGAACATAGAGTTACCACAAACAATCGCTCTCTCTTCCTGTGAGATATAGTTAAAAGTGGCACCTACCTAACACCTGAATTTCTGGAGGGCACTAGTCTTTCCACTCATATGCAAATCCTATTAATCAATAATCACCAAAAGTAAAAGCACAAAGGAAGGTGGACATTCCTCAGTTTAAAAAATATATAAAAAATACGATAAGAAATAGCTATGACATTAAGGCAAGTGTCCCTTGAAGTACACTTCTCATCGTCTTTAATGACATCTTCCTGGTCATGGTTAAATCAATCCATTAGGTCGATTTTATTTTATTTGTGTTTACTTATTTTTTAATTTTTAAATTGTAGTTGACCTGCAATATTATATCAGTTTCAGGTATACAACATAGTGATTAGACATTTATATACTTTACAAAGGGATCACCACAATAAGACTAGTACCCATCTGTCACCGTACACAGTTATTATATTATTGACTGTATTCCCTATGCTGCACATTATATTCCCACGACTTATTTATTTAATAAATGGCAGTTCGTACTTCTTAATCCCCTTCATCTTTTTTTGCTCATCTTCCACCCCCCTCCCATCTGGCAACAATCAGTTTGTTCTCTGTATCTATGAGTTTGTTTCTGTTTCGTTTTTTGGTTTGTTTTGTTTTATTTTTTAGATTCCACCTATAAGTGAAGTCATATGGTTCATTAGTTTTAAATAGAAAGCCACCACACTTCCTGTTTCCACCCTTCTGTCCTGTTCTACATTCTGAATCTCTGCACCTGGCTTCTCTACAGACACTGCTGAAATCACCAGATTCAATTAGCAGGAAGGACCTGCACTACCTGCCCTGGGACGTCAGTCAGGGTGTCACAGAGGCCACGGTAAGGGCCTAGGGGTTGAGCAAAGCTTTTTAGCCACAGCCTCCTATTTGATACCTCTAAGATGATTAAAAAAAAAAAACAAAAAAAACCTTGAAATGAAATGACATTATTCATCAAAACTTTGCCATTTATTTCTAAATTACAATAAATTAACAATGTACCAGAATCATTTTCTTCCCTTGACCTGACACCATGCTTATAGATGTGCACAGTTACATATATGCAGTGTTCTATAATTATGCCTTTCAGTAATGAAAAATATCTGCATAGTAATTTTTATTTATTGAATAATATGGAGGTTTATAAATATCTACAATTTTACCCATAAAGATCTAAAATGTTCTTTTGTTATGTAAAGAAATTTATAGGGGGCTACCATTTGCATGCCACCACTTTGCTGATGACCGGTGACGGCGTGTTTAAAGTCCCACCAGCATCTGGCTACCTGGCAGACTTTGTAGGCAGCTGGGGAAGAGACTTCAAACTTGCTTCTGGGTCTTCCACATAATTAGCCTGTTTATAGGCCATCTGGGTTGCTTTGATTTCACCATCGCCATTTCTTTCTTTCTGAAAAATTTCTGTGTGTCTCTTCCTTTGGGACTAAAGTCATTAATAAGTCCTTTCTTACTCGGAGACTCTAGCTTCTTTAATGTTTCTGGCAGCTCTCCGTGCCTCTGGATCCATCTCATTACTGAGCACCCTACAGACCATAGGAGGGCGGTGTTTATATTCGATAATGCTGTCATCAAGTTAACAGACCTCATTACAAGGAAATTACAGATTTGGGGCTCCCTAATAGGATAGATTTTCAGAAAACCTCATCCAAAGAATTACAAGGGGTACCTAAAGAGAACTATTACAAGAAGGGGTGAATTTTAGTGAGGCCTGTTCTAATGGGTAGACATGCTAACCATTGGCGCCGTGCTAATCAAACAGTGCTGATATGAATTGCAACCTAATTTGAATGTCCTCAGGTCATTAACCTATGTGGACAACTGAGGTCACATTAATATTATGAAATAAATGTCAATGGTTAATGAACCTCACCTGCAAGCTTACCTATGTCAGCGCTTTTTAAAGAGCACGCCACTCTCCCATCTTCCAACAACAAAAGGATTAGTGTGAGTTTCCAAGGGGCCACGTGGTCTGCCATCTGCCTAGAAGCCAACCTTGAGCCTGGGGACACCAGTGCTTCATACTCTAAACCTGGATTCCGCTGATCTGAGTTTATGCTGCATTATTAACATCCTCTTGTTCAATCCCACCAGTGTCCAGAGCCACCAAAACACTCAATCCTCTCAGTGTGACATCTGCTCTACTTTCAAATAAAAAGAATAAAAGCTTCCCCTTCCTCCTGTATTACCTTCTACTAAAAGGGTCCAGCGAGGTGGCCCTAATATTTGTGGGCTTGGGGCAGAGGTACAACGATGCAAACTCTTCTCTCCCCGACCCCGCCCCCGGCCCCATCCATAAGCAGCCTCAGACACAAGCCTGTGGACACTTTAGCACACATGTTTAGGTCAGTGAGATGAAAACTTCTTTTCCCCCAAAGAGCTTGTCCCTCTGCTAGGGGTGTTCACACAGCCTAGAGGGCCTATCTTTAGGAAGAGGACCCAGGAAACGGGCCTGGCCAACCCAAGACGTGCCGATGGGCTACTGGGGATTCTGGGTTTCTGATGCATGGTCTCAGAGTCTCTACTTGCTAGAGAATTCTCATCTCAGCTCAGGCCCAGAGGGGACACCTTCTTACAGTAATGTAACAATGATACATAATCGTTTGCTGAGTTTTGTAGCAAATGTGACATTAAGATGATGTCTACTGTCAGAAATGTGCATTTTGAGAAAGGCAGTGACATGCATTGCAGTGGCTTCTACACTTTTTTTTCTCATGGGCTTCTCTCTATTATCTTAGTGGATAAAATAGATGAAAATGGACTTGCCTTGGCTGAAACAGGCCAAGAAAGAAGGTCCTATGCACACACCTTCTTTTCTTCCTTCCTTCCTTCCTTCCTTCCTTCCTTCCTTCCTTCCCTTCCTTCCTTCCTTCCTACCTTCCTTCCTTCCTACCTTCTTTCCTTCTTTCTTTCCCTCCTCTTTTCCTTCTCTCCCTCCTCTTGCATTCAAAAACCTAGTGCATATTCTAGGCCTTGGTGATCTCAACATAAAGACAGACAAACCCTCTGCTCACAAGGAGCTTATGGTCATTTTCCCAAACCTTAGAGTTCCGCAGGACACATTCTGAAAACCTTAGCTGTGGAAGAAGAAAGAACATAGACATGGGCGTTAGGCCTGCTTTGACTTCCTGCCTGTGTCACTTAGCAGCGGCAAGTACTGGGCTCGGAAGGTTAAGGAAGGGCTGTACTGTTTACTCACCAACTATGGTAAGAACTGTGATAACTTATGAAGCAATTGGCATAGACCATAGACTTTCTTAGATGTCCCTTCTCTCTTCTTCCTCCTCATTTGGTATTTATAGGTCTATTTCTAGTTTACAGGACCCCTTTGGGATCAGGAGGTACATTTGCAGGGTAAGTGACCAGTCAGGAGTGGAGGTTGACTCTGGACTGAAGGGAAGTTGTCTGCCTGCATGGAATTTGTTAATCTGCACTAAAAATAATAAAACACATATGTAGATGAGAAATGTACAATGAGTGACATAATCGTCATTTATTCCTGATAAGTAAGCTGGCCTAAACATCTAGTTTGTTAGTTACATGTCCTCTTAGAAGGTCATTTTATTATTATTAACCCGATAGCTATTTGGCGATTCCTCTGTGCCCGGGATTGTTTTAAAAACTTTTATGAATAATAAACTCATTTAATTTTTACAACGCAGAGATGGGGAAACCCAGGCCTGGGAGGTGAGGTCGTTTGTCCAAGGTCTCATAGCTAGCAGACAGTAGAGCTGGGATCTGATCCTGGCCAGTCTGGCTCCAGCATCTGTAATCCAGAACCACTGCCAGGAGTACCTTACCTCTCGTCATCCTTCTCATGCTAGTCTTCGTATTAGAAAGCCCTCCTCTCTCCTCTTCAGTTATTAAATCCTACTTATACTTAAAGCCTACATCAAATTTTACTGAGAATGTGCAAGTTGGCTGCAATGGGGTAATAGAAATGTTTTTGCTTGGATCAGATGTCATTAAAATTTTTCTTGAGTCAACACCTTAAAATTAAAATATTTCGCATTACAATCCTGATTTCTAAATCCTTTTGAAAATTCAGATCCAACAGCCATCAGTTCTAGAGGAGAGGTCCGCATATTCCAGTGGCCACACTGAGGTGACTTGTTTTTGTAAAATTTTATTAGAACAAAGCCACACCCATTCACTAACTAAATTGTCGCTGGCTGCTTTCATGGATAACAGAGTGGCATATTCTGTTGTGATAGAGACAGTACAGCCAGCAAAGCCTAAAACATTTGCTCTCTAGCACTTTATAGAAAAAGTTTACTGACCCGTGAACAAAAACTAGAAGCAACTGCACCTTCAGGCAGGGCTCCAACTCTCCCGGCGGGCAGGTCACCCTGACTTACCCCTCCCATTGCCCACCTGGCCCCTGCAAACATGCACGAGTCTTCCCTGCTTACAGGTTTGCAGAACCTTTCGACCTCTCACCAAGTCAACTCCTGCCTCTCTCGCTCTCCTTCAAGTCAGTCCCCAGTTCTCCCTGCTGTCAGTCAAACCAGCCACATTTACCTGCCCTGGTTTAGCTGCAGAAATGTTGCCTCCCTTTTTAAAGTTTATTAGTGTCATCTCCCCAGGGTGAGAATTTTTTTTTTTTTTTTGCATGCCCCTAAGGCCTGGCACTGTGTGCATAAAACAATAGACACTCAGTAAATATTTTTATTTGACTAATTGTTGTCAATCTGATGTACCTGAACCTTAGAAAAGAATAAAGATACTAAAATAGATGTTTTGCTTCAGGAAGAAAACCTCAAGGGGAAGATACACATTTCCCACTTGACAACTAGAGACGTTACCTGTGTCAGCTTCACCTAATCACCTGGCTGCTGCTTGTGTGCAAAGGAGGGGGAGGGGGAGCTCGGGGTTGGGGGGACTGCCGGCCACCTACAAGAAGTCCTCCCAGGGTGGTGGCCCCAGTTGCTCAGTCTTGAGAGCATGTCATCACACATGTCACTTACTAGTGTCACATCTTGGGGCAAACTCCTAATACCTCCACTCACAAACACATTTAAATAAAACAGAATGTGCGATGAGAACTAAAACAACCAGAGTCTGGGTTCGAGCCTTTGGGCCAGCATGATTTTTTCCCTTTAGACAAGCAAAGCCTAGGAATAAGGTAAGGGGGGTTGGTTAGATGGCTGGAATGCCTGCCGACCTCACTTTCTAATAGTCCAGAGCACTTGGGCTGGAAAGTCGCCTTCCCTGGCCGAGGTCTCCTTCCCTCTATGATGTTTTAATAATTTCTGTTTGTGATACTATTTCAAGGATTTCATTACTAAACAAACACCATTCCGATTTACATATTCCTTGTCTAGAATAGATCAGTACTGGCATCCATGTAATGCTTAGGTCTGGGAGCTCTGTATCTCTTTAAATGATCTTATATATCTATTATGATTTTATACATATATATGTATATGCATAAAACCTTTGAGTATAAATCTTGGAAATAATATCTTATCCTCAAAATGAGTGGGGAAAGCGGGGAAGGCATCACCCCAGAGTTGTCCCAAGTCCTAGTACATTACTAGGAAGACAATGTAGGGACCGCACTCTAGGGTAGGAGCCCTCAACCCTAAACCAAAGCCAAAGGTAGATTTAGGTAAGAACCGAAGTCTCCAATACACGAAGGCCTCATTGAAACCAGAAATGTTAGGTTCACAGGCCATATTTTAATCTCATTAAGGAGATCATCCTTCAGGTTGAATTCTGATTGTCCAAGTAGTCTCTAAATATTGACTCCCAGCCTCAAAAACACGGGAGAGGCTGCTTTCCCCAAGGCAAGAAGTCTGTCATGGCTGTGACCACAGTCTCGATGGCCTTCCTTCTCTCTGGGAGCAGAAGGGGTAAGTATGCAGAGGTGGAGGCCCGGGGAAGAAACAACGGATTACACTGGGTTGACTCACTCAACTAAACCAAAGCCAATGGTCTAGTTCTTGGTCCACGAGGCTCAGGGCCATGCGTGTTTTCTATTTCAGAATTTTTCACATTTTTGGCAAAAATGCACATGTATGCCCTATTTATGATATACATCTCTAGTAAGATCCAGGGCAGCACCCCATACACAAAGTCGTTAATATTTCTGGATCAATGTGTTCACTCTAAGGGCATCGATGTTAAAGTAAACTCACATCATATCAGTTCAGATTTCACCCCCAAATGAGTATAGGTCAAGTTAGTTTTGCTGACAAATGTTAAGTTTCAAAAAACAAAAAAAACAAAAAACCCTTTGGGTGGTTTTTGGGCTTTTTAGATTTTAGAATTGTGGAAAGAGATCATGGACCCGTATTGCCAAATAAAACTGTGAATTGGTTACCACCACCAGCTCTTGATTCATCCTCAGCGCCATCTAAGCACAGTGGGAAAGACTGGCCTGCCCCAGGACCTGGCTCCAGTGCTGGTGCCCACAGCACTCTCTCCCTCCAAACTATAGATCTGAAAAGCTGAGATTGCTTCCTGCTACATAGTAAGTGGGACACAGTGATCTCCAGCGCCTGAAGGTGCTTCTCTCCAGAAGGGCAATGTCACTTCCTCATCTCCCCTAAAAATAAATGCTTTGTGTTTTTCATTTTATACAGACTCTACTGCTAAACATTACAGGGACAGAGAGGAGTTATCAGTAATAATAATAAGTGGAAAATAATAGCATTAACAATAGTACTAACAGCAATAATAATAATTGTTAATATTTATTGAGCCTTTACTACGTGTCGTTCATTGTCCTAATGGCTTATTTATATAATTGGAATTAACTTAAAACTAAGTCAATGACATAAATACTATGATTCTCTTCATTTTATAGATAAGAATATTGAGGCATTGATAGGTTAATTTACAAACTTACAAACTTAAAACATTTCTGACTTTATTGCTGAGATAGTAATGTTATAACTGGGTTTAGACTTGGGTCTCGAATTGTTGGATTTTTAATTCTTGAGAAGCGAATTGAACATCATTCCTTTTTCCAAGAATCCTCTTCTTCAACCATTAGGATTTTAGAGGAAATTATGGCAGAATGACAGAAGCCACCTTTCTTTCTAGTGGGTAGTTGATTTCTTTCAGGGCTTTCTGACTGTGAAAATCCTTGCTCTCGCTTTTTTCTCATACAAATCTAAACTGGACAGAGTCCACTGTTGCCTCAAATGCTTCCTACCATTGATCCTATTAACTGCTGGAAAAAAATGAGAAAATTCGAAAAATGTCTTGTTGCTTTAGGAACTCTATAGTCAGCTGTCCTGTGAAAGGTCGAAATGAATGATTGATTGTAAGCCAGCCAACAAGGTTCAGTAAGCACACTAGAGCAAGGCACTGGCCAAAGTAAGGGATGACCCCAATTCAACTCCATGCAAGTTAACAGGCAGCTTAGAATTCACTAATAGTCAATGGCCCTGCGCATCCAAGAAGTGTGTTCCTGTCTGGAAAAGCCAAAGATTATAATACGTGTTTTTTCTCTATTTGCATTCAAAACACCTTTTTTCTCTGTCTCCAAAGTCATTGCCAAATATATCAAGGCATACATTCCCATCCACAGGTAGTGATTTACTCCAAAATTCAGAGTGAAACTAACCATTGTAAAAATTCCCACCCTATAGAATGCTTCCATAAAATTAAAACAAAAGTGCTTTAATCTCCAGTTGTAAACAGTTGACATTCAAAAACCTGCCTGTCAAATATTACCTTAAAAAGAAAAAATACATCCAACTACTAAAACAGTAGTCAATGTTCAATTTAACAGAAAAAAAAAAAATCCCACACAGACTCTGGACTGCCTTTTCTATTTACACATGAATGACTAACTCGAATGTGTCATCTGCCGAAAGAACATTTTCTTTATTCATAAGTTCTTGAGACTTCTTGCAATCAACATTTCTATTTGCCCTTATCAGAAAAAGGTTCAAATACGGTAACCAATGATGATATATCTAATATCTAGGGGTTAATGTTTCACAGGAAATGAGTAACTTGTACCATGCAGACTAGAGAGCCTGAGGATGAAATCATCCAACTCGATTACACAGATAATGACATTGGTGTCCTGGTGTCCTGATTCAAATGACTCAGGAATACATAGGCAATATCTATGTAAAGAATGATCATAGTCTTGTTGATAATTAAGACAACTTTAACTGACTTGAGATCTGATTCCACCACTTCTAATAAAGAAGAAAAGGAGACAGTTCCAGCAAATGACCAGGGTTCCATTTTTCCTTAAAAATGAACTCCCCTAGAAAAAAATAAATAATGAAAAAGTTTTTGTTTGCTCAACCCCTCCCTATATCGCTTCTTTTAAAAGCTCTTCGGAGGCCCCAGAATAATCACCCTCTTGGTTTGTCCATTCTAAACAAAACTCTGTGTTATAGACATTTCTCAGTTTTCTATTAAATCTTAATGTATTTGAATTGTTCACCCTGGTACCTATCAAACAAGTTAAAAAAAAAAACTTGTCAAATAAATAGATACTATATCTGAAATATGATGCTAAGAAATACAAGACTCAATGGCTTTCTCTACATGTCATTCATTGGCAGACATTTTCCAAGCACCTAGTAAGTGCTGGGAATCACAGAGCACACAGAGATGCACTCACACAGCGTGTTTCCCTTCCTCTATCCCACGGTGTGCTATTCACCGCATGGTATGCATTTCATGATAACTTGTATTCTCAGTGCCCGACACAGTTCCTGGCACATAATAGGTGCTCAATAAATAGTTGCTGAATAAATTCAATCAAATTTTATTGTGCCAGACACTGAGCCAGGCTCCAGGAAGGCGAAGGTGAAAGACACGGTCAGGAGCTCAGCAAGAGGAGTGTCACTTACCTTCACCCAGGAGCTGGAAGACACGTGTCTGTGAAAATCCCCAGGGGAAAATATGACAACTGGGATAAGTTTATCTATATTTATACACGTAATTTTTTCTTTTTGAGTTATAATAGTAATTCATGTTTATTATGGAAAAGTTAGGAAAAAAATAAAAAAATAAAAAAACTCACCTGTACGTCTACCACCCAGAGGTACTCAGTGTGAACATTTTCATGTACATCTTTCCAGGTTTTTTCAGTATTTGACAGATGTCTTTATATGTTTTATTTTTACAAAAATATAATCACATGAAAACATCCACTCTTTAAAAGAAACTATTAATAAAATGAAAGGCAAGCCATAGACAGGGAGAAAATACTGTGTAAAAGTGCATAAATATTGTGCATAATATTATGTAACATAGACATATTTTATGTGTAATATACACATAAAACAGAGGACTTATATCCAGAAAAAAAAATAGTTCTTATAACTCTAGAAAAAGACAAATTAAAAAATGAGCAAAAAATTGAAATAGGCACTCACCAAAAAGATATACAGATAGCTAATAAGCTCATGAACAGATGCGCAATACCATTTATCATGAGGTAACTACGAATATAAACCAGGGTGAGATACAACTACACACCCACTAGAAGGGCCAAAATTTTTTAAAAAATAAATGACAAATTTAGTAAGACTCGGAAGCAACTGGAATTTTCATGCATCGCTTATGGAAATATAAAATTTTGAGAATTTTGAAATACAGTTTGGCAGTTTCCTATAGTGTAAAAAGACACTTGTCAATCAACTGAGCAATTCTTCTCCTTGATGTTTACCCAAGAGAAATAAAAACAAATGTCCATGCAAGGACTTGAATGTTTAACGCAGCTTTATTCATAATAGGGAAAAACTTAAAATAACCCAAATGTCTACCAACATATGAATAGATAAATTACTGAGTATCCATGTAGAGTACTACTCGGCAATAAAATTGGAGAAACCACTGAAGCGTGCAACAGCATGGGCAATCTCAGAATCACTGTGCTGAAAGGAAAGAGCCAGACACAAAGAGAACACGTTATGTGAGTTCATTCATATGAAACTCTAGGAAAGAAAAGTCTAATTCATAGTGATAGAAGGCACATCAGTGGTTGCCTGGGGCAAGGGGTGGCAGTGGGATTGACTAGCAAAGGAAACGAAAAAGCTTTTGGATGGTGGAATGCTCTATATCTTAACCGTGATGATGGTTACATGGTAATATGCATTGAAAAAAAATTTTGTCGAACTATATACACTTAAACTACATGCATATTATATGTAAATTATACATCAATAAAGTTAATCTTTTAAAAAATTGAATCACATTGAACACGCTATTTTTTCGCCTGATAATCACCTGAAAAGATAGCAACAAATGTTTTCTGTATCAGTTATATGTATGTCTCTGGCATAGTTTGTAATGGCTTCAAAATATTTCATATTGTGGCTGTGCTACAATTTATTTAACTAAATGACCTAACTGTAGAGTGTTACTTTCACCATTTTTTACCATTTTATAGAATACTGTGTTGCCCACCTTTGAAAATATGAGTTCGACTTTAAATTACAAATTGGAGAGCATTATGACGGAGAAGAAAAAAAAGACGTTGTCATTTAAGGAAGAAAAGGTCGTAAAACGACATAGACATTGAAGACTTACAGCCCATTCAGAGAGCTTCTGAAGGTCTGTTCGACTAGAGAGTAAGATTCAGGTATCAAAGGAGATGAGGGTGACATCGCTGAGGTTCCGATCATGAGGCGCCATCTAAAAAAGAGGTCCTGCCATGTGCAGCAACATAGATGAAACTGGAGGATATTATTCTAAGCGAAATAAGCCTGAGACAGAAAGAAAAATGCTGCATGATCTCGCTTATATGTAACATCTAAAAAAGTCGAATACATCAAAGCAGAGAATAGAACCATGGTTACTGGGAGCGGGGAGAGATAGAGGAAACGGGAGATGTTGGTCAAAGGATACAAAGTTGCAGTTATTGGACAATAGAGAGCTAATGCGCAGCGTGATGACTACAGCTAATAATACTGTATTGAATACTGGAAATTTGCTGAGAGTGGATTCCAGGTGCCCTCACTGAAAAAAAAAAATGGTGACTATGTAAGGAGATGGATGTGTTAGTTGGCTTGACTGTAGTAATTATTATTTCACTGTGTGTATGTGTATCAAATCATCATGCTCTACACCTTAAATATATACAAATTTTATTTTTAAACAAAAAAAATGATAAAAAAAGAAGAAAGAAGTTTGAATTTTTCTCTAAAAGTAAAGGGAGGTTATCTGAAAGATTCCTAAAAGACTTTAAAACAACTGACACATTTTGATTTGTGTTTTAGAAAGATCACTTTAACATTCGGGTGGACAGTGGGTTGGGGCCCCGTTCGATTATTACAGTAATGCAGGGGAGAAACGATGGGTGCCTGAGCTAAGGATACAGAAGAGATGATTCTGATAGTGACCTAACAAGGGTGGAGATGAGGAAGACCAAGAGCTCTAGAACGCTCATGGCGACCAGAAGGAAGTGGAGAGAAGAGGTTTATGAATAAAAACGAAATATAACACAGCTCTATCAGAGTCTGAAATTCATCTACAGTCTGGGTGGATCTACTGGTGTGATAGATTTGGCAGATTACAGTGAACTCATTTTCACACAAACAACATTGATGGGCCTGGAAAAAAACTCTATCACTTATATCATTATGTTTGGTGAGTTTTTAAAATTGAATTATTTTTGCTGTTGCATTGCTGTTGTTATGGATGATGATGTTATTAACTCAAATATAATACATTCCTACTGCCTGGCTAGATAATAATATGTTTGATAATTACTCTGGTATGCCATTTGAACATATTTTATTTTTTACAGTTTCCACTTAGTATAGGTTTTTATTTTTGCTGGAGCATATGTTTACTTTTCAGATCCCCTCTTCAGATTGAGCATAGGTAAACTTCTTTTATAAGGTTTATAATGTGCAAACATATATTCCTTTTTATGCTACTGGGTTATTTATTGGATTAACTAGTTGGATTTGATGTGAAAGCTTAGGATGATATTGAAAACACATCACTTCTATTGTAGCTAAGAAAATCAGCTTTAGAACTAGAGAGACCTTGTGTTGGGCATTATGTATAGACCTTTAGCTTTTTATCACAGCTGTTCTTTGTTGCCATGACAACAGAATTAACCATTTCATTAATATCACTGAGCAAAGACACCTATTTATTCATGTCTGACTAGGAACGTAGTCTCTGTTCACATTTCAAGGTCTTTGACCCGTTCGTGTGCTTGCTTTTCTCCCCCAGTATTTTGCTTAATGCTTCTACAGAATATTTAAAGCAAAGCTTCACATTTTAAAAATAAATTTCTATCGGCTACATTGGTTTGGCTGCTTTCAAGTGTCTCCTGAGTGGCAAAATGGGCTTCAGATTCTGAAGCTGGTGAAAGCAATAGGAAAGGAAATTTAATACAAAAGAAAACAGTTGCCTGTTATAAGAAAAGTCGCTTGTTTGTTTTTTCCTTCTTTGGGGCTCCACTTGGGGAAATGGGTGTTACTATAAATACTGAAGAGTAATCCCTCATCAAAAGGGGTGATCCAGCTGTTCCTGTTGCTGCTGAAAGCAGGTAGTGTGCTGATTACAATTGTGATGAAAAGGCAGAAAAAAAAATCCTAGGACAAGTAAAATCCATTATTTTGAAAATAATACCTGAAGAGAATAAATTTGCCCGCTCCCCCCAAAGCTATGATAATTCCTTATATGTTTCTCTCTAGTTTTCCTTTTAAAGGAGAAAAAAAAATGTTTGTAATATTGAACTCTATAAATATTCATATTTTTAAAGACCAATGCTGAAACTGCCTAACTGACATTAAAGCAGCTTGAGGAAGCTGTTAACTCTGTTTTTCTATTCATGTACTTTAGTTAAATAAATAAAATTCTATCTTTCAGATCTATTAGTATTATTAATTTCCATGTCTTTTGAACATGTGCCATGTGTTAAGCAACTTTGCAAAGTGCTTAAAATGCATCTAATACACGAAACGAAAGCTGTGTGAAGGGGATACCGCTACGCCCACTTTGCAGCTGAGGAAACTGAGACTCGGAGAGAACTCGCGGAAGTCTTTACAACTACCAGGTGGGACCTGAATCCTCACCGCTCGCGTCTCACAGCCCGCGCCGGCGTCCACTGGGGGAAATGCCGCCCTCGGCTCTTCGTTCTGCTCCTGTCAATATTGTAACAACACTTAAAATATTTACATTCCCTCCAAGACATTTTGTCCTGGGAGAGAGAAAAAAAAAGTCTTAGGGAATATTATTCATAATAATTAAACTCATAAAACAAGAAGGCAGATTTGAACCAGTGACATAAAATCTTTAAAAGCCAAGGGAGGTTCTGTGAGGCTAACTGCTCGCATGTAAAGAATCTTGAATGCTGAATACCAGCCATGAAGTAAAGGAAAGACCTCCTTGTACAACATAGTGGTGGTTTTTTTTTTTACTTTTTTTGAGTTTTTCCTTTTTTAAAATAACAGCTTTATTGAGATGTAATTCCGATACCAACGACGTCATCTATAAGGTACAATTTAATAGTTTTTAATATACTCGTAAAGTGCACAACCATCACCACAGTCGATTGTAGAGCGTTTTAACCCTCCCCACAACCCTGCACCCATTAGCACCCACTCTCTTTTTCCTCTCTCCCTCTTCATCTCCCCACTTCCCCCACCCCAGAACCCCTACTCCTAGGAGACCACTAATACACTCTCTATCTCTGTAGATTTGCCTATTCTGAATATTTCATATAAATGGAATCGTACATATATCATACATATAAACGGAAGCCTTTTGTATCTGGCTTCTTTCGCTTCGCATAATGATTTCAAGATTCATCCATGCTGTAGCAGGTATCAGTACTTCATTTCTTTGTATGGCTGAATAATATTCCATTATAGAGATAAACCACATTTTGTTCATTGTTGGACATTTGGGTTGTTTCTACTTTCTGGCAATGAGGAATAATACAGCTATGAACATTTGTGTACAACTTTTCGTGTGGACATGTTTTCATTTTTCTAGGGGCTCTGTTTGTTCTTGTCATTCTTATCTGCTAAAGAGATGGAGCTCAAAGATCCTCGAATGACTAAAGACCTCGTGGAATTCTAAACTGTAACCCACACCAGAGCTTTACTTCTATGTTCTGTGATTTATGAGTTAGAGACAGAGTAATTAATTCAGATAACATTGCTCAGGATTCTTACCTACCCTTATAACAAAGGTAGTCAACTAATTATTTTATAAGTAAAAATAATTATTTGTTAGCTTCTTGAAAACCTTAAATTTTAAAACTACAAGAATACATTTGCATAAAATAAGACTTAGAGTCTCAGATAGAAATATTCCATCTATCTTACTTATTTATCAAATATGCATTTTGGAAGCACTACTTCTTTAGTGGAAGTAACAAGACCAAAAATAAGACCAAAAACAATGGGAGAACATGTGCACTCTATTTTCTACTTTTAAGTGCTAATCTTAAAAGAAGATTAATCCTTCAAGGCATTCGAAGGATTCTCCACATTTCTCGTCTCCCACGGTGACAAAGTCAACACTTTGCCCTCAGCAGACCAAAGGGAGCAGTTCTGACTTTTTTTTTTTTAATTTAGTTGTATGAGTATTCTTTAACAGATCAGATCAGATTTCTTAATTAGAAATAAGCACGCCATTTATTTTTCTGAAGGGACACCCTGCAGGATCTTCTTACTGGTAGGCTGTTCTCTTGTATTGAAGGTGCGAGTTCATCTTTGGTCCGAGCTGCATAAAGGAACCATGGAAGTCATAATCCTTTTTTAAAGTACAAAACATCCAAAGGAAGGTTATGAGTGAGGTCTTGGTATTTCTAAATGATGACTTGGGGGTGCCTAGCATAGTATTAATGTCCATTTCAGAACCCAACAGAAATTGCATCAGCTAACGAGGTAAAATGAGGTTTTTTTAAACAGTCGCTTCTCATTTCTGCACAAGAGGGCAGGCTTTCACCAAAACTACGGAAACGCTTTAGCAGAACATTTTGTATTAACAGAGACCCCTCCAATCACAGATCTTTCAAAAAGAAGAGCTTCTTTGATGTAAAGAATGAAAAAATTATGAGATAGTTAATACCATGTGCTGTCAATCCCAGAAAATGTGTTCACATCTAGATCGCCATACAGATGTTTGCAGTTTTGGTGATATTTTGCCTTTACTGTTACATAAATGTTTGGATTTTTAAAACTACTGTGGACAAATATAAACTTCTGAAATTAATGCTAGGCATAAGGTATTAAACTGCCCCTGAAGTCAAATCACTCAGCCCTAAAAGACAGTATTTCTTTCTGTAGCTCACACTAATGTTTTCCTGTGGGTTATTTATAATCAGATTCCAAGATTTTAGAATCAAATTGCCAAAATCAATTTGAAATTAGTAACAATTTATATTGGGACAATTATAAATTTAAATTAGAGAATATAGTCTAAGAGATTTACCAAGAAATTAAGAGAAGCCAAAAAGAGTTGCTATAATTCGTACACTTTCAAAATAATTAACCATGCTTGACAGATAACATGTGATTTAAATGTATTATGATGGGACTCCAAATGCTATTTAAAAGGGGATTAAAGTTAATTTGTCACACAGAAAAGCAAATGTAACTATCTTTATGTCTAGAGCTTTGGAATAAAATTTTTATGAAGTATAAACTCACCACAGACCTTTTTTTCTCTTAAAGTTTATGAAACTTTCAAGTAAATTTTTTACAGGAAATTACTGTCTCCAAGAATATAAAGGGTTTTATATGAAGGATGCTGATCAGTTGTTCTCCATGGATACAGAGACACAAACAAGCAAAAACTCGTTTAATAAAGCAGAAGAGATTTCAATTGGACATAAGGCAGAACTTGTTGACTATCATGGTGATAAAGAAAAATGGAGAAATCTTTTCAATAACTTTTTAAAGATAACTGTCCAAAAATATCCAGTGAAATGGATTGGAGATATCTTTACCGTTTATCTTATATTTATAAATTTGATAACTAAACAGGGAAATTAATATATGCCTATTATCATTTCCACCATTTTATTTATTTTTCAACAAAAAAGTAGTCATTTCATTCTAGTTAATCAGCTAATGAGGTAAACAAGCATCAGCATTTCAATCCCCTTCGGGTTTAGTGTTGTAAATAGATACAGGTCTATTTCTTATAGATCCAGCTAAAAATTGGGCAGACTACTTGCCTTTCATTTTCCCCTAGATAACATTTACTGGTGGAGAAATTTAAAGACAGCCAAGCATAAAAATGTTCTTAAATTCTCACTTGCTCAACAAATTTTACTAAATTGAGAGCTCCTAAAATGTAGGGACAGTAGGTACTAGGCACACTGCCTGGCATACAGGAGAATCCTAGTATAGTTTCACTGAATTATGTCTCCATAAGTTGCATTGTTTTCTGTATCATTCAAAGATCAGACTCTAAGTGTTATTACCATATCGTAGATCACAGTTTGACTAGAGAGACAGAGTTAAAGGTAAACCAGAGGTATGCTTGACAGTAAAGCCCTTTCATAAGCTATATGACCCTGTACTAATTTTAACTTGCATTTTACCAAACCGTAATAACCAAATACTTACAGAGTCTTACTTTACTGAAAGTAAACTTCATTCAACAACAAATATTTACCTAACATTTACAATGTGCAAGACACTGTGCCAGGTGCTATGGACACAGCCCTAAACAGGGCAGGCACAGTTTCTGCCCCTCCAGGAGCTTACATTCTAGAAAAGGCAAGTAAATTAAGTTGGCAACAAAACTTGTAATTATAGTTGCTATAAGTGTTACAGAGAAGTCCAGGATGCTATGAAAGATTATAATGATGGGGAATAGTGATCATAGAACCTATTGTTGGTAAAGGAAAAGCAGGTACAGGATAGCTCTGGTCGATATTGAGAACTGATTTTATAAAGTGTGATCCAAAGGAGAGTAGGAGTAGTAGCTACACAGGGGGTTACAGGATAGGAAGGGGGAAAATTGCATTTCAAGCAGAGGGAAGAGGGTACGCAAAGACCTAAGCCAGGGAAAAACATGGCACCAGAGGGAGGAAAATAAAGCCAAATTGTTGACACATGGAGAGGGAGGGGAAGTTCTCAGCCCTATCGAAAGAGCAAACCAGGTAGACGCACACATACACACAGATGGAAGGCCACGCCAGGTTGCAACCCGCTGAGGAGAGGCCCAGGTCTCACCGGTCTTCCCCTTACTTACAGAACTCCTTTCTGTCCTTCCTCCACAACTGATTTCTACACGGCACACCGTCTTCTAACCACATGTCAGATCCCGCTCTCTACTAAAGGTGATGTAGACTCTAGTGCAGTTGTCTATATGGAATCTGCTGGCCCGTGGAAGCATCCCTTTGAGGATTTAATCATAACGTGGAACATTCTCCAGCAGAGCAATGCTGAAATGGGAGGCATAAATGAAGCATAATTCTTGAAAAGCCCATTGTAGGCCTGAGTCTTTATAACAAAATAAAAGCTCCATATTAAACTAGAAGGCATTACACTTCTGTAAAATAAATTAAATAAATGGCCAGCAGGGGTGTTTTACACAATTTATTGGTGCCCTCTGCAGTCAGTGCTACATCTCATTAGTGGGTCTGTCACTCATGAAAAATGTGGCACCCATCAGCATCACTCATTAACTTAAAGCATGTGCCCACACATCAAATATATACTTTTTAATTATGGAACATGCTATAAAGCAGATGTGCATGTGTGCCATGAACAGCAAAGGGCAATCAAACCTATCCAAGCCTTTTCTTGATTTTTTTTTCACCAAAATGGTGAATAAGATAATATTTTTCTCCTTTCAAAGTCTTTTCTCTCTAATGACTTTTTCTGCTTGCATCCATTGCAATAATCCAGACTTTGCCAATTCTTTTCTTTCTTGACATTTCATTTTTAATTAAAAATGACATTTTAATTAAAAGGAAACATATGTAGAATAAATAGAATAACTCAGCAACAGCAAAGAGCTGGGGCTGTCCTGTCAGTATAGTTTTAACCTTTCTTGCTCACGGAAGTCTGTGCAGGACTTCTCTACAAAGGTTTCTAAGGCACATTCTTGATAGAAAGAAAGAAAATTTTTAAAAGGTGATCATCAAACCTAAATCTACCCACATTTAGAAAGCCCTAAGAAGCTCAGAGAGTAGAGATGAGAGAGGGGTACCAATTTCTTGTTTGGAACTTTCAGAACTGGGAAAATCAGTCTTTTTTCTGTTCAGAATATTAAAACCTTCACTTTGGTGAGAAACCCCAGTTTTACAACTTTTCATGTTTACAGATGGCCCGATTTGGCGATCTTAAATGTTAAAGGAATTAGAAATCTGGTGGGAGGTAAGCATAGCCAAAATTAAAGTATTACAATTACAACTAACTCCCTTCTCTGAGCATCCACGACTCGGGATAGTTTGCACCTCCCAGAGCATCTTGCCTCCTGTCAGAGCTGGTGCTGGCGGGGTTCACTGGCAGTGGGCACAGTACCTTTCCCTGGTGTGAGCTGACTCCTTGCACAAAAGTATATTGTGGTGTGGAGGAGACAGCAGCCAGGCTGAACGAAATGACAAAGAAAGAAGTCAGCAGTGGATAAACACTGCATGAGGGGAATCAAATGATTCTCTAAATAAAACTACCAGTTAACATTAATTGGCCCGTGTCCTCAGAAAGCAGCATGAGGACGGTCAGGTATCGACATGGTGACACAGCTTTCACCGCATTCAGTGCGCAGTGTCTAGCAAGCAGGAGGACTCTGGGACAGACGGAAACCAGTCATGGGCCGTCACTGCAGGTGTAGCCTATAGCATGAAGGAAGAAGGCAAGGAATGTAATCGTGTGATACCTGCTAGGTACAAAGCAAGTAATGTGTCTTTTTAGTTCAAACAAGAATCTTATATGTCAGAGTGAGGGGTTGAAATGGGTCCCCCCTTCAAAAAGATATATTAAAGTCCCAATCTCCATCACCCCAGCAGATAAATTTATTTGGAAATAGGGTCATTGCAGATGTAATTACTTAAATTCAAATGAGTTCAAGCTGGAGCAGGGAGGGCCTCTAACACAACGGAAGTGATGTCTTCTTAAGATGTCATGAGAGGAGAGAGACACAGAGAGAACACAAGTGATGATGACGGCAGAGCTTGGAGTTATGCAGCTGCAGGCCAATGAATGTCGCAGATTGCCAGGCACCCACCAGAAGCTGGGAGACAAACCTGCAGGTTTCAGAAGGAGCCTGGCCCAGCTAGCAACGCCACTTCCATCTTCAAGCTTCCAGACTGAGACGATTAATTTAAATCACCCAGTTTGTGATACCTTGTTTGGCAGCCGCAGGAAACAAATACAGTTGGATATAATTACCTCAGTGTATTACAGAGGGAAAATGAAACCTAAAAAGCTAAAATGTTTTCTCCAGATCCCATAGTTATCGAGGAGCCAAAATCAGTCCGACTTCAAGCTTATGCTTTCACGATGTGTCTCCAGGCCTTCAGACAGTTATCCAAATTGAAGTTATATAATGGCATAAGGCATTTTGACTTTTAAACACCTAAAGCAGTTAATGTTAATGAAACAAGTCATCACTCATTTTTTTTAATTAAAAAAAATTTTTTATACTTTTATTAAGAATGACCACACAATCAGCAAACTGGACTCTTTAAAGATGTATTTATTGAATTTCATATGGCTCTAAGAATTGCCTTCACCGATCTTTCAATCAACCAAGGGAAACAGACATGCAAAATATAGGTAAACAAGCACCCTAATGTCAGGGATACTTTTACAGAGTTATGTACCTGATATAAACTGGGGCCCAAAGAGTTGTTCAGGGAGGAAGCTACAGATAGGGCTAGAATTCACTCCGTTAGATGTTCAAGCTATTAAATACGTCTTAAAGAGAATTTTTTATTAGTGAGAATCATTTGTGAATGGATTCTTCTGAGAAATTGGAAGAGACATCTGTTATTAAGGCTTAAACACTGAATATGTAAAGCAAATAAGTATGTACCTAAGCCATCAGCTGCCCAGTCATCTAAAGCAAATATGTGCATAATGAGAACCAAATCATCTACCTCTATATACAGACTGGATACTGAGGATGAAAACTGTCTGTTCCCCACATACATAAATTATTGTCAATATTAGCATGACTTTACTCTTCTATTGTCTTTGTTAATGAAAATTCACCCTTCCAGGAGGCTCTAGCTCAGGCGAATGGCTTGATTGTTCATTAGAGAAACTTCTGGAAATATTCATCAACTCTTCCTTGGAAAACATCAACAGTTTGTGCCCTATGATTCTTTGAATCCCTTCCTTCAAAAATCCTCACCTTGCTATTTCCACCAGTCCCAGGAGGTTGCATGGTGATTCTTGCTCAATTCTAACACCAAAACACTTATCTTAAACCAAAGCTGCAACTCTCACTAAATTCCAACCTTGCTTTATGCCCCTAGACACTGCCAACATTCTACTGAGATAGTGTTCTCTCTAACCTCAGTAAACAATTATTAAAAGATAAATGGAGGCATATTAAAAATTTTAAGAGTTTATTTGAGCAAAAGTCAATTCAAATCCAACTGCAGCCAAAATGGAAATGGTTAGTTAGGAGTGCTCCACCAACAGGAACTAGGGGCAAGACTTTTATAGAAAAGAGGTGAGTACAAAGAAAGAAAATTATTTGATTGGCAATAGCTTAAACCAGGGGTCCCCAACCTCTAGGCTGCTCTGCGGTCTATTAGGAACCGGGCCGCACAGCAGGAGGTGAGTGGAAGGTGAGCAAGCGAAGTTTCACCTGTATCTGCAGCCGCTCCCCAGAGCTAGCGTCTCCGCCTCAGCTCCACCTCAGATCAGGCATTAGATTCTCACAGGAGCCTGAAAAGGCTGGGGACTGCTGGCTTAAACAGTGGCCTTATTTGAGAAAGCCTAGTTGGCTGTTTGTTATTGGTTGTCTTTGAGTTCTGATTTTTTAACCTCGAGACATTATAGGCTTAGGTTTTTGATTTGCTTGCTTACATATACTACTAAGGCATTAAAGCTACCTCAGTCTAATGACCTTCTTGTTTAATTAATTCAACATAATAACCTGAATTTTATTTCATCAGCAGATTGTGCTTGTGATATTTGGGACGCTAGCGTTCAACAGCAGCAACAGCGAACAAATCTAAAGGAACGAGTTCGGAGCCTGGAGAACAAGTTCAGTTTCTGGCATGCTGAGCTTTAGATGCCTGGGAAATGACAAGGAAGAGAAGCCCAGTAAGAGCAGCTAAAGGGAGCTTAAAAGAGGTGCAAGCGGAAGACCTGGGGGTCATCGCCGAGACCACTCAAGGAGCAGGTATAGGCCGATGCAGAGGGAACCTAGCGCAGAAAGCGGAGAAGGAGTCGTAGTATAGAGATGGGGCGAAGGAGAGAACCTCCAGAAAGGAGACTAGAAAGTAAAAGGATGGGGAAAACATCAAGAAAGTTAGCTATTGTGGGGTCCAAAGACAGAGGGTATTTCAAAAAGTAAGACACAGTTGACAAGGCTAAATATTGCCAAAGGACGCACACATACACACACACACACACTAAAAATTGTGGGATTTACCACAAAATATCCTCCAAAAAAGGAACTAATTCAAATCGAATTAATCATGAAATGACCACAAATTCCTCAAGCCAATTTTCTTGCTCTGCAATGTACACCATCTACTTTGGAGGTCACATAATTCTGACTTCTCAGGAAAGAGTGAGCCCTAGTTAAAAAAGAATAAAGTAGCTTTCATGAAAATAAACAAACGAAAAATGTTGTCACCAAAATTATATGATGAGAAGAATGACTTAGTTTTCATTTTTTTTAAGTAAACGTCAGTTTTCCTCAAGCTGTTCAATTACCGAGCTGGTTCCACTGTATTACTTTAAGCCCTGATCAAAACAAGACAACAATATGCTTTTTCTGATCATTTCATGATTATCCATCGAAATAGTAGGATCGTGTAAGCAAGTTATGTTCTCATCCCCCATCTCCCAAATGACTATGTGGCGCATCGCATCCTGGACTGCTAAGCAAAAGCTTTTCTCTTCGTCACTTAACTTTCTTTGGTTTTGTCTTTAAGAAAAAGGGTTTATCAGGTTCTCGGTTTTGTTTTGCTTTTCCAGCTTCAGCCACTTTATCAGCTTAAGATAGGCTCAATTTGTTTTTGAGCCCTAGGGTCTTAGAGAAACAATTGACTGAGTGGTTTGCCTTCTATGACTAAGCAAGTTTTGGTTTTCTCAGTTTTTCTCTTTTCCTGGATGGCAAACATAAAGCACTCACTTGGATTTAAAAGTTAGATCGGTTAATGGTGGTGGCATCATGTGGACACGGCCTGAATTACTGACTTAAGGAAATAATTTTGACATGATGTCAAATCATCTTTAGTAATTCTGGAACATAAAGACTTTGTATAAACTGAATTCAGTGACAACTATCCATAAACTACCTAGGACTTCTAATAGCATTCATTAGTGCTTGATGAAAGAATAAATCAATCTCGCTGATCATTAAAAATTATTATTGCCATGGACAAAAATGCTAAGTACAATCTTTAAAGAATAAAGATCACCAAAGCCCATCAAGAAATAATTTAATTAGTATTTTTGGCCATGCACTAAGTCCAAGGCACTGTGTCAGCTGACGGGGAAGGGAGATGGGAGGGTGGGAGGAGAAGTGCTATATAAGGCAGCTCCTCCCCTGGGAAAGTTTAGAATTTGCATCATCTGGGACAACTGTCAGATTGCAGCATAATGCCAGGTTATCATTAATATGGTTTTTTTATAATGCATTTTATAGTTCTTCTGTGTAATACTACATACATGCGTACATATCTAAGTACCTAAAGTATATACACTAGAGAACTAGAGTCTCAAGGGAGTGGATCAGGCACTCCATTCATGTTCACATCCAAGATGCTAATCTCAGTGCCTGGCACCAAATAATTGCTCAGAGTTTGCTGAATGAACAAATGATTACATTAATCCCTTCATGCTGTTATTGTGGTTGTTCTGGTAGAAACAGAAAAGACACTGAGAATAGTTAAGAAACTGATTATCAGTTACCTCCAGGAGGGTAGTAAAGACCATATTAATAAATCTACATCATTGATTTTCTTCAGATACCATGTTAAGAACATGATGACTTGAAGGATGCTAATAATAGCAATCTGCTCCCACCAAAAATATTCCTTCCCGTTTAGATCCTGTTCTTACTTTACGTTCGGGAGTTTGTCAGTGGAGTTGCCACCAAGTAGCCTTATTTGAGAGCATTTTTAGGCTGTGTAAATGGTGCCACTTCAAACTACTGAGAACTATTTCTACCCAGGTATAAGCCAGAGCACAAAACTGTGAATGGTTTTTAGAAGTCATTACACTAAAAAAAAAAAAAAATGATGTTTACTAGCACAGTGAGGTTTATACTTGTCTAATACTTTCAATTTTAGGTACAAACGAAACAAACGTAATTCAGTGGAAAGTACCAGCAAGATACTTGGAATTCATTCAAGGTCATGCTTTTCCTCTCTACCTTTGTGACCTTAGGCAAGTCACTTACATGTTTCCTCGGCTATAAAAAGGAATAATAACACCTGCTTCACAGGATTTCTGTGAGTATTAAATGAGATAATATGTGTTAAAACTCTAATTACATTTAATTAACCTAACATTTAGGTAGGAACTATGTGAATGTTCTCATTTCTGAAATGTGTAATGTGCCACTAATAAGTTAGACAGGTTCTAATGCCATTGTTTTAATAAAGTGAAAACATATATTATATTCAGGTAATATAGGAAATTGTTCAAAACCACAGCTTTTGAGTATTAGAGTTATATTGACTGGAGGTGTGTGTGTGTGTGTGTGTGTGTGTGTGTGTGTGTGTGTGTGTGTTAAGACTTTCTTTAATGAAGGTCCAGAGACTGAGAGATTAATAAAAATATCTTCAGGAAGCATCAAAGTGATATTGAAATGAGCCAAATATGGAAAAAGGAGAAAACTCTTTCCTCGGCTTCCCTGAAGTTACTCCCTGCATTCACTTCCTTCCATATCATGGTCTCAAGCTCCTTTCCTTCCCTCTTAGGATCATAATCACAAAAAGGTAGACCTGTTGGCTAGAAAGAGCTCAGTCTGGGGCGATTACCACCAAGACATGTGTTTCTTTGCATGGTGGTGTCTAATCACTGTAATACAAAAGCTGTATTTTTCGCCAACTTCCCATACAATAAGTAATGTACAAAGCATACAGTATTATAAAGGGTTATTGCATCTTCAAGCTCTCCTGTCTCCATTGACTCCTCCCCTTGGACAATCACTCTTAAATTCACTCCGTGCTTATTTTGAAAAGCTCTGCTTTTAAAAAATGCCTTATAACTCATCTCAGCCTCTCCCTTCCGGCCCTCAACACCAAACTTCTCAAAGAAGTTACTGTCTTCACTTTTTTATGCCCTATCCTCCTTTAACTAGATATAATATGGAAACCACTTCTATGAACCACTTACTTTAAAATACTCTTGTTGTTCTAATTGGCAAACATATTTTTTTTTTGCTTTTTGCCACCAATCATGCTATTTTATATCTCCGCTGATTTGACACCACCTTCTTTTGGGGAATGTCCTTTCTTTCTCATGGTGTCAGGAAGCCTAACAGTCTTCCATCTTGTGGCTCCACCTTCATCTACGACCTCAAAATTCTCTACAGGTAACAACTGCTTCTCTGCAACAAGCCTCCATCATGAAAGGAAAGCAAGAAAAGGTCACAGCCAGTTAACCGTCTCTGAGTTACTTAACCATTTGGGGCTCAATATCCTCACATGTAAATTGGGGAGGAAACCTTACCTACAGCATAGGCTTGGCATGAGGAGTAAATGAGTTAAATTTATGTGAAGTGCTTAGAAAAGCTCCTGGCACATAGCAAGTGCCATATAAATATTTATTATTATTTTGTTATTATTATTCACATTCCATAATGTTTATATTGGTTCTAAGTCTCATCCCAGTCTAACATATCATGGGTAAATATGTACATGGTAAACTACATTGAAAATTTCTTGAAGACTAATACAGTGTCTTATTTATATATCCTTCACCATGCCTTGCACGTGCAAGTAATATTATTTAATTTAATCGCTAAACTGCTTGCATTAGTAAAGTTTTACTTTCTATTTCTTCTACTTTTTATATTTCTTGGTAAATTTTACTCTCAGAATCTCAAATGCAATCCATAAATTAGGGTAACATATAAAATTGCTCTTTCTTGACAAATAAGCCCAGGAAATATTTTAATTTTATTATGAAACCAAGAAGCTGTGTCTTTTTTTTTTTCTAAGAAATAAATTCTACATTTTGATGAGAGGTTATCATAGTGTGGTTTCTAGACCCACCGATGGCCCCCAAGTGCCCTCTGAGTGGCCTTAAGTCTCATCGCTTAGAGTTTACAGGTTTATAATAAGACACCATCTGTGCTTTGGTTGCTGCCATGATTTCATAATCCATTTATGATGGTTAATAAAATTCAAATATTACTTCAAGAGTATACATTTATGCCATTAATTCTAAAATTTATGTTATTTGTATGCTGAGCAAAAGTGGGCAGATGAGGAGGTTCACTGCACTATATGTACAGCAACTGACCTGAAGCTTGGTCAGGTGTGATAGCCATCCCTTCGGATAGCCTGTGGGCAGGAAAGGTTGAAATCCCTTCAAGACTTTCTCACCTAATCCATCTAACTGGTTTATTATTGACCAGCTGTAGTAATCGGATCCTTCTCTTTGAATCAAAGAGAAAAATAGATGTTAACCACCAGTAATAAAGGGCAGAAACCAAACACTGAGAGTCATCTGAGGCTACTGACATATTACTAAGACATGAACTGTGTTTTCAGTCGTACAGAACCTACTCAAATAATTCCAACTAACCAATGTTATGCCTAGTATTATTTATTTCCCCATTTAAATGTAAGCCCCAGTTACTCTGGAAACCAGCTTGATAATGCATAACTTCTCCATTAGGAATATTTTTATGGAGCCTATCATTATGAATTCATTTGCTATTCACTGTAATAGCACATATCATAATGAATTCATTTAGTATTCATGGGGATAACACAAACACCATTTAGTAACTGGTTAATGAACTGAGTGGGGCTCTTTATCCTGCCTGAGTTTTATAAGAAACAATGCTCATTTATTTAAATCATCAACTTCTTTTTCAGCTTCTTTTTACACAGAGTACTTCTTTTTGTTCTCTAATGTCCAAGTATAATGCTGGGAGAAAAACAGGTTTCTCTGGGAAACAGAAACCCGAAAACAAAGGGTCCTAAGGCATGGAGGTAGGGCGATTACATGTACTTATGTTCCAGTGCATTGTAAACCAGTTTTTAGTTTCATCCTGAAAATTAAAAATCACCAAAGCAATAATGCTATTTATGCACCAGCCTCTAAGCTAAGCTAAAAGTGCCATGACTAGGCCCATTTTACAGACAATAAACAACAGAAAGACTAAGGAACTTGTCCAAAATCACATGGCAAGTAAGTGAAGGATCTGAAGTTCAAAGCCACAGAGTCCTGTTCCCAGTCCATGGCCTTCACCATGTGCTAACCCACATGCCATCTTGGTTATCAGGGTCTTTGTTCTCCTTCCTTATAAAATAATGTTCCACGTATATTTCATCTAATAAAGGTTTTACTATAAATGACCAAAATCCTCCTGAAGCAATTTGCAAAGTTAAAGTGCCAAACAACTTCAATAACCTACAGTAAACTGCTAAACCAAAAATTATCATGAGTGTATGAATGAAATGGCATTTGGAGGAAATAGTGTCTGTGAGGGCTAAGAGGTTAGAGAAGCCAAGAGAAGAGATGAAAATTATTTATTATAGTGTACTCTTAGTTTGTCTAGAGATGACTTAAGGTAAATATTATAAAATAGAAAATCTGACTACGTTGTTTTCTAAACACCAGGATCAGGGATAATAGAATATAGTTAGCAAGCCTGTAAAGACCTCCTCAGTAACTACAACTGAAACTTGAATTTGACTGTAAGTTTCCTAGATGTAGATATAAAATAGCGAAGCGGGTTTCATACAAGAGCCACATTGAATAATGTAGTTAAACAATGCGCTCAATTAAATTCCTGAACAGGTAGTGCAATGATATGGTTCATAAACCTAATACAGTAAGAATATTGTAGTATCCCTCAATGAAAGGGCTGAGGGCCTCAAACACCAAAGCATTTTTCTATTGAAGAGTCATGTGACATGGTCCATACACTAGTATTCAGAACAGGTAAGAGCATCTAGTCTACTTCTTTGATTTTAGAGACGAGAAAAACAAAACATTCAATTTGTTTATTCTCTTCTTTAATTCCCATGAACTCCACATGTGAAAAGATCTTACTCCCGGAAAAACTGTATTTAGAAGTTGATCAAAGTTGATAGTTTCTCTCTCTCTCTCTTTCTCCCCCAGTGTAAGACAGTTATAATTCCTCATTGGAGCTTCTGATAAGCATGATTCAGACATTTACTCTATACCGATTTGACTTAATTGGAGTCAGGAAAAAACAAAGAAAGAAAAGGAACAATGAAGTGTTATTACAGATCAATGTAAGGCTTCCCTCGGTCTTTTGAAACAGTTAAAAATTCATAAGGATTCTCAGTACAGCCCCTTGTTTGAGACTCACTGGATTGGGTCACAGGCAAAGGCATTCGTATACTATGTTATTATTTGAGGGAAGAAAGAGAAGTCCGAACACTAAAAGACAGAAAGAAGTGGGGAAAGGAAAGAGAGGAGAAGAGAGGCCAAAATTAAAGGTAACAGAAAAGAAAGACACTAATAGATTTCATTTGTGGAGTACTTACACTGTGTAGACATGCACTAGACTAACTGCTTTATAAATATAATTTCATTTATTCTTCATATTAGCACCAATTTAGAGATGAGGACACCAAGGCAGAGAAAGGGTAAGAAACTTGCCCAAGTTTATACAGCAAGTGTAGGGCCAGGATTTCAATTTCTGGTCTGTCTGATTCCAAAGTGTTTTAAAACATAACACTATAATTTTCCCAATGAATTTTAAAAGATGAAAAGGAAGAGCTATACAAATGGAAGCTTTTTAAAAGAAGGGCAGAGGAAGAAGTCAAGGGCATGCAGGGACAGGCAATAAGAAAAGAAAGCTGAAGGCTCAGCCCCACTGACCCCCAGTTACTTTTACTATGTCTCTGACTTATAAAAACATGGAGGTTTTCATTACTATTAGGTAATTGATGGCAGATAATATGGGAATGGACACAAGATGAAGTATACGTATAAAAATAATATGGTAAGAGGTTTTTGAAACCTCTCTAGCTTCTTAGCTCAGCACACTTTAGATTTGTCTCCCATTTTGAGCAGATTATCATGTCCTAGCTCCATTTTTAAAAGTCACCTCTTTGACTCATAAGATGTTTTGGCTTTAAATAAAAGATATGAAAAGCACTTTTCTATTTTATGTGAAATACTCCAGACAAAGTTTATAAAATGTAAGCAAAACACAAAATTCCATTTTTAGGGTAAACCTATAACAAAGATATATAGGATTTACGGAGACTGAGTGGAACAAAGTTTATCTACTAACTTAGTTGAGTGAAATAATTCTCTGGTTTATTTTGCTCTCCACAAAGCCAGAGTTTCAATGGGTTTATTGTAGCACCAGTGTTGAAAAGAGCTGTCAAAGATTGTCAAAAATAGAAATAATTCTTAAATAAAATAAAAACATAACCACTGTGTAACTTTTGATTTTGAACATCTAAAAGACAATACAATAAACAGCATTAATATGTGGCCATAAAGTTACTATAAAAAGTGTAAAATCAAAGACAAGCAGACAGGACTAGAAATGCTCCACCATGGAAAGTAAACACAGCAATGAGAGCTTGATGGTAACAAAACCTTTTACTTCAAGGTTGGCAGCCTTCTTGGACATCCATTCGCAGGGTTACAGATAATCTTTTGCTCCAAAACACTTCAGTTTCCTGCAGAGAGAGCTGGTGCAAGAGTAGGGACATACCTTGGTCAAAGAGCCAACTTAGCTACTGTCTGTTTGCATCTTCCAAGTTCCCGATAGCTGAAAATATAAGGGGTGAGCACTCCTTGTGCACTCTCTCTTAGAGAAATATTGCTCCAACAACAACAACAACAACAACAACAACAACAACAACCCTAAAAACTTCTCTCTTCTGTAAGGACGGCCATTTATGAGGCTGTCAGACCGACAAGCTACCCTGCTGTTTTGGCTGAATGGTACGTCCCCTTTCCACAAATCATATATTGAAGCCCTAACTCCCAGTATCAGAATGTGACTACATTTAGACATAGGGTCTTTAAAGAGGTGATTAAGTTAAAACAAAGCCATTAGAGTGAGCCCCAAATTCAATCTGACTGGTGTCCTTATAAAAGGAAAGTCGAACAGGCAAAGGAGACACCATGGATGTGTGCACACAGAGGAAATATGATTGGAGAACACAGCAAGCAGGCAGCCATCTGCAAGCCAAGGAAAGAGGCCTCAGGAGAAACCAACCCTGCTGACACGTTCATTTTGGACTCTAGACTCCAAGCCTGTGGTATTTTGTTATATTACTAATATACCTGCTTTTTAAAAAAATCTAATTGCTTTAGGTTAAGTCGAAGAGTATAGTGTCAGAGCGTCCTCTCTCTGCCATCAACAGAACTGCAAGGGGTACATGAACGGCTGGCAACCTAATCTCCCTGTTCTTCTCTCTGCTCTCCTCTCCCTCCTCACTCCCCTCTGATCCTTTGCCTCTCCCTCTTACCACTTCACTAATACTCTGTTAGCCATTTGTTATTTCGAAGGCACGATGCTCCTTATCCTTCCATTCTCTTGTACCTACCACTGTTTATTCTTTTGCCTATGGAGAAATAATTTGCAACTGTTCCAAAAAAAATAAATAAATTATTCCACCTGCTGGTCGAAGGAGAAGTCTTTAATGGTCTAGAGGATCTTAGTTAAAAATTGTAGGACCATGCATGAATTTTGATTGTTTTACATTGAGTTTGAGTATATATAACAGAGTAATTTTCTGGTGAAGGGTGCTTAGCTTTTATTATCTACAGAAAAAATTATCTACCAAAAATTAAGAATCCCAGCTAACAGAAAAAGAGATGTAGAGTTTGAAAAATTAGAGAGCTTAGAGCTAAAAATAGACCATGTGTAAGTTTAAAAATAAAAAATTTTTAAAAAGCTTAATGTTTCTATTCCATCTCAAAGAGACAGGCAGGGTGATATTAAATAATGTCCTTTTAAGAGTTAGTATGGGAGGGAAGGAAAGAGAAAGGGAAAAGAAAGGTAACGAAGAGAAAAAGAAAGTGAGAGATAACTATTTAAATAATGCAATTAGGCCAGCAATTTTGGCAATTTCACTCAGTGAGTGGGAATCCTAGAGAGAATTATAGATTGAATGTGAGAATACGAAAATCTGTTCCTTCAACCTGCCCCAGTTCTTACATGCCTCTCATCATGTAAATATCCTTGTTATGTTGACTCAGATTTTGGTGTTTATAGATATATACTTTTTGTGCATTATGGCCCTAAATAGAAGGTATCTACTGCCTCTGGTGTCTACAGAAATCCTGACTGACCCAACCTGGGGATAAAGCTTATATCGTGTATTCACTGAGAGTGTCTCAGTCTTCAATATGACAATTTCTTGAGATTGTCAAGAGTAATTTTGATAATATATGTCTTTCATCCTTCATGATTATTTTAGAACTTATCACTTAGAAATATCTCCACTATGCCCTGAGTCAGCATTTAGCACGCCACACTTGAGAATAACAAAGAATTATTATAGCGTGTGCTCTATAATTTTATGGGCAATTATTTTCTGACCTGACTACCACGGAATCAGCCTGGGCCTTCCATTTCACAGCTTCAGAAAGTCACATATGTTGTGTCATTTCCATCTCATGAATGCTTGTAACATATGACTCTCGTAGACTCGCCAGCCTTAGAATTGATAGAACCCTTTGGGATGAGATGAAATGATAGCACATTATTCTATTAAGGGCCCATTTGTCATTTTACATTTTGGCTTTGACATCCAGTTGTAGTAATATCTCATGTAGCATTTCCAGGCATGACACTTGTCCAGTATTTTCATTTTGATATTCATTGACAACCTAACCTCCGGCTGAGAAGCTTCAGGCATTTAAGATTTTTAAAGCTTAAATCTGAGAAATCTAACGTTCCTCATCTGGCTTCATCTCCCATCATATATAATTGGTCTTAGTTTTTCTTTCACTAGGTATGTCCCAAAGGCCCCATATATCAGTAATCTGATAGACTCCAAAGAAAAACAGAAAGGCTTTCTTCACAGCATCATACCTTCAACACAGACTCTACCTGCATATCCAGTTCCCTCAGTCAAAGTGAATACTCACCTTCTGAAGCATAAGCTTATTTTTTTTGGTCCGAATTTGCATAAGAATATAGGACACAATTTATCAATATACCATCAATATACAAATAAATTGAGAGTTCATATATCTAACCAAGAATCACGACTAATGAGTTAGTGTTTTCTAACTTTTTAAAGAAAATGTCCTATAACTGAGTGTGAAGCTAAAAAATGTGAGCTAGAAACTCATTAAAATCAATATTAAATTAGTATAAAGACGAATAGTGACTTCAGAAAAGTTAGCTCCAGAGTGTGTTCTCCAGAAAGTTGATGGCTTATTTGAATATGATATCTTAAATTCATGAATAACAGAAATTTAATAGAAATGCTAGAAACAAAGTAATTTTTCAGTGCTCACATTACTTAATCACTACTGTCCATCAATAGTCCATGAAATAATGCCATGCAACATTTAGCCTGACCTCCTTCCTTTATGTGTAATTATCACCAAGAATAAGATATACCTGTGTCAGTTAACAGTTTTAAATTACCTCTATGTGATAATTTATGTTAATAGCATAATAGCATAACAATGATGGATAATGTGTACCAACATTTACAAATTGGTTGCAATGCATTTCAATTACAATTCTCTTCCTATCTCTGATCAGCAGCAAAATCAAATTAGCAGTGCAACCATTGGTTGGTGAATTATCCTAACATGGAGAGCTTTTACTTGGTCACCCTTTCATTTACAGAGTTAGCAGGACAGGCAGGAGAATCAGCCAAGTCATGCACAAGTGCTGCTCGTGATATTTTTGTGAGGCAACAATGAAAGTAATCAGGAGGTAACACTGGACATCCGAAGGACTCAATGGTTAAGGCCAAGCAAAGAATGCTGTTTATATTTCTCCAGACTGAAATGGATTGGGTGATGTAAAATGGATTGAAATAAACAAACCAATGGCTCATCCCTACGCTGTGCCCTGGCCACAAACCAAGGTCAGGTCTACACACAGGTCTCCATGGGTAGAATTTCAACAGGCTCTTGTTTCATTAGGTCTCTTGGGAATTCCAGTCACTCAATCCTACCTTAAACATCTGCAATAGCTCAGAACTCAGGGGGACCCAACACTTGTCCCATCATTGTGAGGCAGGGCTAGGCCTAAAAGGAGCAAATGAAAACATTTTGCTCGAAGGCATCCCTTGAAATGTCTAGTCTTTGATCAAACACACCCTGCATTGCATTTGCAAAAAATGTCCTGTAACTGTGTATGAAGTTAACAGATGCAATGCCCAAATCCCCTCTGACTGGAGGGCACGGCAGCGTTCCTTTCTCTAGGTACGTCACCAAACGATTTAACTGTGGCGAGCACTGCATTTGTTTGGAGGAGAAACCTCTCTCTTTCTTAGGTTGGGCTTAAAACTGGATGGGACCAATCCTGGTAACATCTATCCTGTTACCACTATGTGTGTCAAGGGAATCTGTATGTTCCTATCTCTTACTGTTTGCAATTTCTTCATATGCTTTTTTTATGTCACACATTGAGAATATTTTTGTTATAAAAGGAAAAATGCGTAGCTATAACAGATTTAGGACTTTCCCTAAATTAAGGACTCCGACAGGCTGCCGCAAAGTAGCCTAAAAAGCCAAGAAGTTTGTGTATCATAAGTCATAGGTTCCTTGTGTATCCTCTAGATTAACCTGACATAAGAAAATTCTGTAATAATTACAATAATATAGTATTCTGAACTATCACAGCGCCTAGTATAAACCAAAGGCAACTCGAACGGCTAGCCTAGAAATCCCAACTCTATCATTCGCTAAAGAAATCTTAAGTCATGGAACTGATCTCATTCTTGATGAATTAACATAAGCACAGTCACACATAAAGTTATTATAATAATATGCACGCATCACACGTGGGATGAAGGCTCGGTGTGTATTTTCATTATGCGCAAAATACATTCAGTCAGAATCCCTTAGATTTTGGCTGGGAGATTTTGGGGGCCAGAATAGGCCCTTAAGCCAGTAAGGATCAATTTTTAAAGTATTATGTCTGTCGAGTAAGAGATAACATATTTTTATACAGTCTAGGAAGTGCTGTGCACTCTGCAAGCTTTCCTCATTTATTGCTCTAATCGGCAATCCAATGTACACAAGACCAGATTCCAAACTTAAAAACATTCCTTAGCGTCTGTGTTGCTACCTGAGAAGTTGTTATTAGACTGGAAGAAAGGTTTTGAAATCCTTGTGTTTGAGTTTTGGTGGTCATTTATTCTCGAGCAGGAGAAGTTAGCATTTCTATCAACTTAAGACCAAGGTTGTTATAATTGTCAAAAATAGGCAGGAGGCAGATTTTGTGTTTTATTATGTTTCCCTCTGGATGTTGTGCATTAGGCATATTTGGAGAAAACAAATTATATTTTAAAAAGCCAGCATAGAACTACCAGGAGGCACAGCAGACTCCTTGCTATGTCACACGTGCGTGCTGACAGCCTCGCCCAGTCTCCACACGCTAGCTGGTGCAGCCGAATGAGTGATGCTGCATGAATATGAGGACTGGTTTTGTTAGGAATCAGAGCTATCACGTTATAGTTAGTAACCTATTCTGGGTCCATCCCCAGGTAGGAAGAGAAACCAAAGGGACGGGAAAAGAAAAATATTTCAGATTCAGAAACAATGTTTGTTGTTGACCAGGTTTTGCTATGAGGAAGCTCTCAACAATCTTCTCTTCCTGACACTGGCATGCAGCCAGCTGGAGTTTTTGTGGGATACGCTGAGAACCAACGAGTACCACGTGGGCGGTTGTCAACATTAGACGTGAGAAAAATAGAGAGGAAAAATGCATTGAGAGTTACCACATCGACGTTCAGGAGCTTTTTATTTCTACCAAGATGGTACAAATATTCCTAGATATTGGTACCCATGCAGTAGGCAACCCAGGATGATAATTATAAGAGCTTTAAAGTTTATGAAGTGCTTTACATACACAGTCCAGACGTGGCACCCCAGGAACCGCTGTGGCAGTGGTTAGGTGTACTGACCTCTCATACAGCTGCAGGGGGTTAGTTGTTGTTGTTTTAGTCTGCACATAGGTCAGGGCCACCCAAACTTGTGCAAAAGTCAGGTAAAATGGGAATCCCATGGTCATCTCTTCAGAGTGATGTAACATGTACTTGTGTGATATGGCACAAGATAGGTTTACCATTATCTCTTATATTAGAATGAAACACTCATTAGTTATTTTCAAATGGCAGAAATTTCTTATGAGGCTATTTCAACCTCTGGACCACTGGATGATGTATAGTCTTAAAAAACAAAAACAAACAAACAAACAAACAAACAAAAAACCTGGCTTTCAGTCCAGACATTCCACCTGTCATGGTGCAGTATACGACCACTTATGTTTGATTTGTTTTCCTCAATTTCACAGGACAAACATAATACTGATATTTATAAAGATGATATTTATGGACCACTTACTATGTGCCCAGTGTTTTTCTAATTTCTTATATGTCAAACTTAGTTTCTTTATATTATCAAATTTAGTCTGCAAAACCACTCTCCTCACTGTTATTCTCATTTTTCAGATGAAATAATCAAAGCAAAAGGAGGCCCAGTTCACACAGTGATGAGTGATGCTACCAAAATTCCCACTCGGACGGTTTGGTGTCAGAGTCAAACTTGGACCCTCACCACTATGTATGTGGCCTCCCAGACCCACTTCACGTGTATCTGAGATAAGGCAGGCAAAGAAATGAACATAGGGGCTGAGTCCAAAGAAGTTATTTAAAAAATGGTAGCTATCAATATTGACCTAGTTCATATCATTACTACCATTATTATTCTTAACCTTTCTCCTATACTTTTCTTGGGCTTCTCAGAAAAAGGAGACTCCATTTGTTTCAAGAACAAGATCAACTCTGCAGAATCAGCAACTGAAAACAAGTCAAGTATGACAATGGACCTGCTGACACCTCAGCAGAGTGGGAGTTCTATATTATGCCAGTGATGTGGAGAAGATCGGATGGAAAGACGGCATCCATCCCCGGTGACATGAAATAGAACATTTACTGTCACGTCTGGACACACTTAGGGAAGATGGATGCGTGAAGCGGAGCTAAATGTGGAGAGAACAAATGAAAGGAAGGGAATGTGAGTTACATGCCTGAAATGTCCCCTCATAATAAAGGATGAATGTGACACAAGGATGGTGAAACCCCCGATAGACAGACGGATATTTACACTTGACTCTCAAAGACATTATTTTTACAAGGTAAAGAAGTAGAAAGAGTAGGAGGCAAATGACCTTTCATGTCTTCTCTTCTCGTCCCTTTGTGTCAAACTGGACAGCTACAAAAGGAGGAGACTCCTCAAAATACTGACTTGGATGACATGCAAATAGTGCCCTCATTGTCCCTTACGTGAAGTTCGTAGGGAGTATGGGAGGGTTTGCACATGCCTAAGAATTTTGTACTCAGCATCGATTCACACCCTGGGCATCCAAGTCCACTCCCACTTTTCCACCTTCCTTAGGGTTATAATCAAGAAACAAGAGGGGAATCAGTTACGTGCCCATCCCCTGCCCCCAGCTATGCAGTGGTTGCCAAAAGATAACTGGTGGAAGGTATATGTTATTCACACACTTAAGTTGCTGAGGGCCAGTCATGCCTTGGCACAAATATCATCAATTTACTGATAACTTCTATATTTTTATCTCCAGCACAGCCCTCTTTTCTGAATTTCAGACTTACATACCTAAATGCCTACTCATCCTTTCCATTTACATGTCTAATAGGCACCTCAAGTTTAATATGTCCCAGATGGAACTTTTGATCTCCTCTTCCAAAAATGTGTTCTTCTCACAATCTTACCCATCTCATTGAGAAGAAATTCCCAATCTTCTCAACATGTACAAACATATGCACCCACACCAGTGGTTAATAGAGGTGAAAATGAAATTTAATCCAATCTGGTAAACTTAGATCTGATAGTTTCATTACTCCCTTAAGATAGCTCAGTCTCTTCTGGTCTAAAATTCTCTTTGCAGTATTTCCAACTAACTTAGACTCCTCCTGTTACTTGTACAAACATTGTCAGAGTATGTGGAGAAACGTATCTAACGTGACGTATGTGACCTAGAGCTGGTGCAGTGGGATGGAGTCTACAAATGGCCCAGTGTCCTCTGTTACACTGATCTGCTCTATGAACTCAAGTTGCAGGGGCACAATGCTTCTATCTCACACATTTTGAGAGTGAGACTCTGGTGTTCATTGCCAGAGTCCACAGCCCCAACCACTTAAATCTGCCCCCCTCGTGCCTACCTGGGAATCTCTTGCTCCATGGCCTCCTCATCTCAACCTCTGAGAAGTCTTCTGGCCTCTCATTACCTCTACATTCCCACACGAGGCCAATTTCCCTAAGCCTTACGAAGGCCAAGGACAGCCAGTGATGCTCCTTCGGTTCATCCCTGAGAGTGGTGGCACCTTTACTTCTAAACCAAGCTGGAGAGAGTCCCGTTGTAAAGATTAGGATGGTTATAAGAGCCCGCAGCCCGACCCCATACCATGCCCTTAGCACTCACATTCTCAGGATCCCAAAATTATTCGGATGACTCTTAAGCTTCCTTGTGCCAATGAGATGAAGAACTGAGGGGCAGGAAAACCCCCTCACTCTATCTCAGCCTGCCCCTCCCCAGACCCTCCCTAATCAGAAAGGGCCAGCTTCTGGTTTCCCATTTCCTTTCCCTCATGGCCTCTGTCTGTGCCAGGGCAGGGGGTCTCAGGACCTAGCTGGCAGAGCTAGAAGGGCAATCCTCTTAAAGTAATAAAGGAGACACCATGCTTAAAATCCTCTAGGTTGTCTCTTGAAAAATTAAATGGGAAATAATGTGGGGAAAAGTTTTATCTTGCTTTAAAAGTTGGATTTCAAAATGATCATCTCAATACAAAGATCACTTTTAGCTAATTAAAAGCTAAATACTCTTTCGTTTTACATTCTTGTTGTACTAGTCCTTATTCCTCAGCCCACCCCAAGCCCTAAGTGGGTTAATGTCTTGAATTGACGGTTCAACAGCCATTTATTGAACTTATTTTGTGGTCAATAAAATAAGTGGACATAAAGCACCTGTCGTGGTATGAGCTTTACATGTATCATCTTTTTAATCCTCAAAACAACCCTGGAAAAAAAGGCATATTTCTTATTCTCATTTTACAAATAAGAAAACTGAGATTCAAAGAGATTGTTGCCCAAAAGAAATATATCTAGGAAACATGAGATTCGGGATTCAGTGTGTTTGCCTTGGATCACTGCACTAAAAATAGAATATGAGTTATTAGGTCATTCTTTCTTCAAATTATATCTATAACATAAAAAAATAGGTAATTTGGACCAAATGATTACATGATCCAAAGTAAATACCAAAAATATAGAATAGTAAGAAAAGAGAAGAAAAGAAAGAAGGAAGCCAGAGAGGGAGGGAGAAAGAGGGAAGGAGGGAGAGAGGGCGGGTCACTGATAGAACTTTCCAGAGGCGATCACATCACATGTTTCGTAGAGTCACTTGTTGTGGTTTCCTGATTCTTTGTATGTGTCAGGATTTTAAAAACTGACTTAGGCTATACCCAGAGATTAAAAAAGAAAGAAAGAAAGAAAGAAAGAAAGAGAGAGATATATATATATATATATATATATTGTTACAAAACATATATTGTTATATTGTTACGGCGCTATATATATGTTGTTGATGATGTGAGGAGAAGAGGAGAGGGGGAGAGAGAGATATATATATATATATTGTTGTTACATATGTTATATATATTATTAAGTTATATGGTTTGTTGCTGTTGTTGTTGTTGTTCGTTGTTGTTGTTGCGCCGTTGTTGTTGTTGTTGTTGTTATATATATATATATATATTGTTTTGTTGTTGTTGTTGTTGTTGTTGTCATTGTTGTTGTTGTTGTTATTGCTGTTGTTGTTGTTGTTGCTGTTTGTTGTTGTTGCTTGTTGTTGTTGTTGAACCCCTTCCAGGACAAAGTGCAGGTGGCAACAGTCAACATCAGCCCCGAGTCCCGGTTGCCGGGTCCAATACCAACGATCAGCACAATGGGCGCCCCAAGAGACGCCGAAATCAACCGCAATCATTGCAATCATCATCAGCTTTTCGGACAAATCTAACCATCTCCATAAGCTTGGCACTTCAGTCTGTAACAAGAAATAAGTAAATTTTATTTCTATGATTACAAATAAATAAAATTAAGCAAATGAAAATACTCTAAATGCCAAAAGAGAGTAATCTTTGTGATGATGATAGGATTATTGGTAATATTCAAATTTTTAAATTCTGTTTTCATAACACTAAAACATGTAATTACTTTGTCATTTAAAAAATAAGTAGCCACAATAATTTTTCTCCCCACCCCCTGCAACAGACACACAAACATACACACATACACATATTTAAATGCTGTCTTTTACTAAATAGTAAACTCCATTAAGGTTTTTATTCATCTTTTTGCCCCTAGAACTCAGCATAATGCCTGGAAAACAGTAGGTATTCAAAAATACCTGTTGAGCTTTACTAAAATATTAATTAACCAGAGCTCAACCCAACTTTTAATATCACTTAACACTGAAGAAAGCACACATGTGTTTGATCTTTTGGTGATGACACAGATGACCACTAAACGCTAATATTCGCTGTGTAGCAACCCCAGGTAAGGCGCTGTGATAACATTTAACATGCATTGTTGTTTCTTTTCCTTCTCCTTCTTCTTCTTTTAACAGGGAAGTAAAGGAGGCCCTGAAAGTTTGCATTGTATGTCAAGGTCACACAGCTACTGTTAAGCTGCAGAGCTGGACTTGCCCTCTGCCTCGCACAGCTCTGCGTTACCTGTCACAGGCCTGTGTCTAGAGATGGTTTAGTTTACTTAATAAGCAGTTTTGTTGTTGGAAAGCTAATTGGGCCATCGGTTAACACAGCCTCCTACACCACTGAACTCAGGTGANAGAAAGAAAGAAAGAAAGAAAGAAAGAAAGAAAGAAAGAAAGAAAGAAAGAAAGAAAGAAAGAAAGAAAGAAAGAAAGAAAGAAAGAAAGAAAGAAACTTTTCCTAGGGACAGTGTAGGGTAATAGTTAAGACAGCTCTGGAGTCCTGTTGCTGGGTTCACACAATGATTGTGCATAATAAGTGCTCAAGAGATGTTAGCTCAATCGTAATTATTACCATTAACAGTTTTCTTTAATAAATCTAACCATCTCCATAAGCTTGGCACTTCAGTCTGTAACAAGAAATAAGTAAATTTTATTTCTATGATTACAAATAAATAAAATTAAGCAAATGAAAATACTCTAAATGCCAAAAGAGAGTAATCTTTGTGATGATGATAGGATTATTGGTAATATTCAAATTTTTAAATTCTGTTTTCATAACACTAAAACATGTAATTACTTTGTCATTTAAAAAATAAGTAGCCACAATAATTTTTCTCCCCACCCCCTGCAACAGACACACAAACATACACACATACACATATTTAAATGCTGTCTTTTACTAAATAGTAAACTCCATTAAGGTTTTTATTCATCTTTTTGCCCCTAGAACTCAGCATAATGCCTGGAAAACAGTAGGTATTCAAAAATACCTGTTGAGCTTTACTAAAATATTAATTAACCAGAGCTCAACCCAACTTTTAATATCACTTAACACTGAAGAAAGCACACATGTGTTTGATCTTTTGGTGATGACACAGATGACCACTAAACGCTAATATTCGCTGTGTAGCAACCCCAGGTAAGGCGCTGTGATAACATTTAACATGCATTGTTGTTTCTTTTCCTTCTCCTTCTTCTTCTTTTAACAGGGAAGTAAAGGAGGCCCTGAAAGTTTGCATTGTATGTCAAGGTCACACAGCTACTGTTAAGCTGCAGAGCTGGACTTGCCCTCTGCCTCGCACAGCTCTGCGTTACCTGTCACAGGCCTGTGTCTAGAGATGGTTTAGTTTACTTAATAAGCAGTTTTGTTGTTGGAAAGCTAATTGGGCCATCGGTTAACACAGCCTCCTACACCACTGAACTCAGGTGAATAATGATTTGGATTCGTAGGTCATCTAGTCAATCTGTGATTCCAGGCAGAAATATGCTGAAACCTTCCTGGAAGACGGTCCTCGAAATCTCCTGTAACGACTCCACTGCCCCCCTTAGGAGCTGCTCTGGTTCCTCAAGGCATGAAAGTCAGAAAATGTTCCCTCTGCATTAATAAGTAAATATGATGACTGTATGGAATTTCTTTATTTCTTTACACATCCTAGGATTGTGAAGGAGGCAAGCTACCAAAAAAAAAAAAAAAAAAAAGTCTGAGGGCAGAGAACAGGTTATTGCTTGAAAGTGCTGCGAGTTAATAGTCACACTCGAGTAATTACACTAAGCATGGTTAAGTTGTAGGGAAATGAGAGAGGAAATGCTTTTTAAAACTTCTTCATTCTTTGTGGGGACCAGCATCCCTAATGGCAGTGTGGCGCGTGATAGAGTACTGGCCCCAGAATCTCATTCTAGTTCTTCCTCTGCCTAACAAGTCACCAACCTCACGAATCCTCAGCAATGTCATCTGTGAAATGAGTAGACAGGATTACACTGTTTTTTTTTTTTAAATGATGACATTACCCCCATTGATAGGTCATGAAATTATTTTTTGGATTAAGGCCAACTTTCTTTAAAATGAAACAATAAAAAAACAGCAGAGTTCAGTGCACATATTAAGGATCGACATCATTTCATGAAATATTTATATAGATATGTATACACATACACATAAATATTATAGAATATACGAATATTTCTACGACCTGAGTTTCGTATACTGGATCATGATAAGAGATGTTTCTTAACATGGATAACCATAAAATTGTTTGAGAAATACCATTTTAAATGATATTTAGGGTTCCTCGTATCTCTGAAATAATATACTCTAAATAGAAACAAACCTTTCCAAGCAATGAATCCAACATTGGATGCTCCTCAATGCCCCCCAGAGCCATCAGGGGGCATCTCGAAGGTGCCTAATGTCGTCCGCCATCGATTCCTTCCCTCCTGTAAGTATTCTTTATCTCCTCAGAGGTGAAGCTGTTTCCCCTCCCTTGAATCTGGGCTGACCCTGTCACAACATGGCAGAAGTGACATTATGGGACAAGCCCTGGCATTATGAGGACTAGAAGCTTCTATCTCCTTCTTGGAAGATGTGCACCGTGAGGGATGTCAGACTTCTCTGGAACCACGATACAATCAGGAAGCCCAAGCTTGCCACGTGAAGGGTCATGTAGAGAGATGCCTGGCCAGCTCCTAGCTGTTCCCGACTTCCCAGATGACACCCGGACATGTGAGTAAAGAAGCCATCTTCTATGTTCCAGCTCCCACAGATACCAGATGAAGCAGAAGAACCACATCACTGAGCCTGACTCAGATTGTTGAATGAGGAGAAATAATAAATTGTTGTTTTCGGCCACTAAATTTTGGGGAGTTTTTTTACAAAGCAATGTTACCAAACCAATGTCCATAGGACTGTTATAAGACTGCTGTGGGTCATGGGGGCTAAAGGCTTCTTGAATGCTAACAAGACCTCAGTTTATTCTGGAGGGCTCATTTCATAGCATATACGATGTCAACATTGACCCAGCGTTTCTTGGGAACACTGGCGAATCGTGGGAAATGCAATGCAGACTGCAACACTATGCTAGCAACGCGGGGAATTTACCGGATGTAGAATAAGGTTGTAAAATCTGAGAACATATATTATATTCATGTAAATAAAAGAATTCAAACACCTCAAGATTTTGCCATGTTAAATTTGCCGAAGTGGAAATAGAGATGAATATTCTGGAAGGCAGATGGAGAAGGAAAAAAACAATGCTTTTAGACTTTTCTTCTGACACACAACTCTACGGACAAAAGTAAAATCCGAAACATAGCAAATTATTCGCAAGTGACAGCCCTTTCATTTGTACCCACGGCCGCTGTTAAGGACCACCGCTGCCTCAGCTTGATCCAATTACTGCACCGTGTACCTTATCACACAGCTTCGCGTCCTTCCTCTCCTGTCCTAGGATCTGTGCCTCATTAGGATAAGATCTGACAGGCGAGGTCAATGCCGAATTAGAGCTGGTGGCTTCTCTTTATTTGGGCACAACTGCAACTTCCATGGACTGGTATTCAGTGTCACAAAAAGGAGGGTGTCCTTTGCTGGTGAGATTTTTATTTATTCTGCTATTATTTATCCCAACCTGGGCACCTAAGCAAGTAAAATTTTCCAGGCTTTTTTATCCAAAACATGTCACCCACCTCACACCCCTTTTCATGAGGTGAAAGTGCTGCTTCTTGATTAGAAAAATCTCTCTAATGAGGAGGCTATAAATTCATATGGTGATGGTGACATGGGTCAAAATGTTCTCCTTTATTTTAGTATTCTTGCTGCTCTCCCCAAGAACCGCAAATAATAATAAATGACAACGCAGGCTCTCGTTGAGAAAATTTAGCTCTTTCACCTTTAGTGAACTGGATTTCCTTTTAAAATGATGAGGACTCAGTTCCTGACTGTCTGCCTTCATTTTTCCTTTCCACTTTAAATCTGCCTTTTGCACCAGCTCGCAGCATAGTCCATATGGAAATGAAACACATCCGCATGTGAAACGAGAGTCCCTTCCCTCGTTGGTATTTGTTTCTAAGATGATGTACTTATTTCAGTGACAAGGTCCAGTGGTTAAAGACGAAGTAAGACCAGAGTTACGTGAGCAGAGAAAGGATTGAAGTGACTCCCCGGTCACTCGTGCGAGAGGAGCAGGAGGAGAGAGGAGTCTCGAAGGCCCGGTAGGTTCTGCCTGAATTATCCGGATAATTGCCTCACCTTTTACTTTGACAGTGGAGCCTCGGACTAAAATTACATAAACCAACAGAAGTTTATTTAAGTTATTTGTTCACATTCCATTAATAATACAGAAATGAAAGTCCGTGGAGATACCTGTCAGGATTTACATAGAGGCCTAATTCCATCGCTGCGATGTTTGTGGGAGGTTCGTAAAGTGTTATGTAAATTCTAAACTGAATGAAAAGGAAAAAATAGAAAATTTTTCCAATGCTAGTTGTCCGTTTTCTGCCCACCCTGTAAACTTTGGTGCCGGAGGGCTCCATGCTAGGCCTTATCCTCTCTTCTACCCACATCCTCTCTTTAGCCACTCTCGCTCCACCCCCGTGATTTTAACTACTATTTAAAATTTGTAGCTCTAGCCAGGACCTCCCCCTGTGAGCACACTTGACAAACCATTGCAGAAAGAGCTGCCTTTTTCCAATCTTACTACTACTTCTACTACCTCTTCTACCCATAGCGAATACTTATTGAGTGCTTTCTATGCCACATGCTGTACTCAAACATTTACAGGCATGATTTCTCTTAATTCTCAGAAGTCTAAGCAGCAGAATCTATAATTATCTTTTTTTTTTTTTCCTGGATAAAGACACTGAGACAGAGGTTACATAAGTCGGCCAGTGTTCCACAGTTTCAAAGAAATGTGGCTGGTGCTCAGGGGACAAATGGTGTGCTTCTCAAAACACTGTTACACTAGCCTGCTTCCCTATCGTGTTTACCGTTTCATCTGCACATTTGTGACTTCGCACGTGCTATGTTGATTTGCCATTATCATCATCATTATTTTATAATTAAGTCTTGCCTCTTTCTATCCTAATGCCAGCTTTTAAGGCAGGGCCCCTGCCTTATGTCTGGTGCTGTAGCAAAGCCTTGCCTGGTACATCATTTTTGCGGTTAAGGTTTCACAGAAAGCCACATTCCAATTAATAGCCTGGCTAGAAGCCTAAGTCAAGAGGTTTAAAAGAGTATCTTTACTAATAATCAGGGTTTTAACTCATTACTTGGGTCTTTAAAAAGTTATAGAATGTGTTGTCTGTGCTGTGCCTGATTTATAGAGGCATAACGAGATTCTGTGGCTTCTCTGCCAGAATATACTTTGTAGAGATAGATCGAAATCAAATATTAAATGCAGGTCAGATTCCTTCAGCTCTGAAAATTGTGCTTAGGAGGTCACTGGGCCAAAATCTAGGAGCCCAGCCTAGAAAGCCTTTTGAGGGTAGGGATTTATGATTCACAGGACAAAAGATATAATCAAAAGACTTGTCCCTAACACCACTGGGAATCAGTCTCTTGTCTTAGAGACTGATTTTTTTCTGTTTTTAGCTTTTGTCACATTGCTCTGTCATTTAGTGTCAAATGGGGCAAGTTCTCTTTCCCTTTGTAACTAATCATCACTGACATGTAGTTAAAAATCTTTTACTCCAGAGAATATGCCTGTGGTGTTTTAGGTCAACCTCACCCCGGGTGAAAATACCATACATGGTGTCTCTGAGTCTAGGATCTAAAAATACAACAAGCTCGTTGTATGCTGACACTTTATAGTATATTAGGCTGGGTCATCTTTCACTGAAGCAAGTGTGCTGTCCAACGGTACCCCTGGCTTTGTTCAAAGTGCCGCTGGGTGCAGCAAATGAAAGAGGACATGACATCATCAACTCTCCATCTCTTGTCCAGCCCTAGGGGAAGACTTCAGTATGGTAACTGGCTTTCTCTTGATTTTTAACGTAGTTGCCCAATAGTTCAACATTCTAAAGCCATGTGGCTTTTTGTTCTGTTTTTTTTTTTCTTCCAGCTTTTTATTATTAGTGTAAAGAAATGCTACTTTTTTTTAAATCAGGGTGATCAAGTTATAATTAAACAGTAAAATTCACCCTTTTTGGTATACAGTTCTATGAGTTTGACAAGTGTATACAGTAATGTAACCACCACCACAATCGAGGTATTGAACAGTTCCCTCCCCCAAAACTATCCACTTGTGCCTTTTGCAGTCCATCCCTCTCCACAACCATAGTCTATTACAACTATCGACTTGTTCTCTGCCTTTATAGATTGTCTTTACAAAATTAAACAATATGTATCTTCTTGAATCTGCCTTTTTTAACTTACTATGATGCATTTGAGATTCATCCATGTTTGTGTATTAATAGTCTGTCCTTTTTTTATTGATAAATAGTATTTCACTGTAAGGATGTACCATCGTTTGTCCATTCACCAGTTGAAGGACATTTGGGTTATGTCCAGTTTGGGTCAATTATGAATAAAGCTACTAAAAGCATGTGTTGTACATGTTTTTGTGTGACCATAAAGTTTTATTTTTGGGGGGGCTAAAGATGCATTGCTGGGTACAGGGTTAGTAAGTGGTAAACTTTATGAGAAATTGCCCATTTTCCAAAGTGGCTGTGGCATTTTGCATGCCTAACCAGCAGCATCAGAGTCCCAGTTGCTCTGGTCTTTCTTAGCATTTGGTACTATCAGTTTTTCATTTGCTTGTTTTGATTTTGCTTTTAAGTCATTTTAGTTGGAATGCAGTGATATCTCATTACACTTAAAATTTCCTTTACCATAAAGACAAGTGGTATTGTGCATCTTTTCATGTGTTAATTTGCCATTTTTATATATTCCTTGGTAAAGTTTTAGTTCAGATCTTTTGCCTATATTTTAGCTGAGGTTTGGTTTTCCAATTATTGAATTTTGAACATTCTTTATATAGTCCAGCTGCAAGTACAAGACAGTTAAAAGACTTTCAAAAGAGTTCAAATTCTACCTGGTGTTTACTGTACCCTCTCTTCCAGCAGAAATCTAACAAAAGCAGGAGGATTTATACTTTTCACAGTTACAAGTCTCATAAATGATCAAACGTAGATATGAGCTCTTTTGAATAATGTTGGTCTTTCTTTAATTTGGGGGAAACATCATTTAATGAGGTAAACTGTCCCAGGGCTCAGCCCTTGGTCCTCTATTTTTATCACCTTATTCTCTTGGTGATCTCATCCAATCTATGGCATTAAATACTATCTTTATGCTAATAATTTCCAAATTTATATCTCCAATCTGACCCCCAGATTCATATCTCTAACTGCCTAATTGATATCTCTACCTAGAACTAAATAAACATTCTAAAGTTCAGCATGTCCCAAATTGAACTCCTAATCTTCTGCCCAAATCTGCTCCCTTTCATTTCTCCTCATCCCAGTTGATGGCAATTTTATCCTTCCAGTCACTCAGTTAAAACTTTGAAATGATTCTCAACTCCTCTCTTCCTCTTGCATCCAACATCCAATCCATCTACATATTGTCTCGACTTTGAATACACATCAAGAGTACAATTAGTTCTCAAAAGTTCCCCTCCCGCCGTTCTGATTTGAGACACCTTCAGCTCTCACCTGGATCACTGCAATATCCACTCAACAGGTCTTTCTGCTTCTTCTCTTACCTTTCTCTCCAACCCCTACTCCATAGGCTGCTGTCAACACAGCAACCACAATAATTAAAAACATAATTCAGACAATTGAACACCTCCGCTTAAAACCCTGAAGTGGTAAAAGTCAGAGCCGAAGTTCTCACAATGGTCAAGAGGGCTCTGTGTGACCTGTCCCCCCAACCCCATTTCCAAACTCCTTTCTGAAAACACTTTCAGCCTCCATTATTATCATCAAATTCCAACATCATATTCTCGACGTAATTTTAAATTAAATGGCACAAATAAGAAGATACATTACTAATGCCAAGGATGCAAGGAGTCAATAGTAAAGCTAAAAACAGAATTTAGTGCCTTGCCCACTTCTAATACATATATTCTATTAGTTATTTGTCTTCACGGGGGCTATTATAACCTTGTTAAAAAAATTAAAATAGCAGACATTATTAATTACTTACTGTTTTTTGAGGTGCTTTGCATACGTTTTCTTTAATCATCACAACTCCACATGGTAGTTATAATTATACTCCTTCTGGAGGTGGTGAGCCTGCATCGTGGGACCCTAGGGGACTTTCTTCAGGCCACACAGAGAACAACTGATGAGTAATGGAGGGTTCCTGTGGGCCATGCTCCAGACCCAATCTCATTATTGCCTTACTCTCTCTCTTTTGCCAAAAGTAGGTCAAAATATGAAGAAAAACTACAAAGATGATTTCTCTTGGGTTTCTTATAAAAAAGATATCAAAGGTAAACATTTTTTATGCTTTGTAATTTTATCTTCAAAATATTCTGCACAGGCTTCCATCTTTTTTTATTTTTTATTTTTTTTCTTCTTTGCCCTTGCCCATGCAGGTAGCAAAGGTTTTATAACCCTGGGAGAAACACTGCCAGTGAAAATACGGAGACTAAAGAGAATAGTGAGTTTATGGGAAATGAATCAAATTCTCTTACCCTGGCAACCAGCCAGCCTAATCGATATATAGATCTACTTGCTTTGTGCACTAAATGTTCCTGAAAAGTTGTCTATAACATAAATATTTGTACACGAAAATTATATATTCCTATTGCTTTCTTTCGTGATTTTAGAAGTGTGTTTCCACACACACAAAGAAAAATGTTTACCCCCATATAATATAGAATGATGCTGGTGAAGCCAACAGGCACTTGAAGGAACAATCTGACTGTCAACACCACTCGTGCAAGAAGTTCATCAAAGGGACAACCAATCCATATGATCATTGATACTCCTGCAAAAGCACAACTATGTCAAAATACACAATCAATTCCTGCTCAGATATTTAGACAGACTTCCTAGGTTGCTATGCTGGTTGGTTAATAAAACCCAGAATAAATAAACGAAAATACTTTCAGGGGAGGTATTAGGCAATCTCTACTTTGCAGTGAACAGTTGATACTACCCCTTTAACTAGCCCACATACCTTTACCAATCAATAAAAGTTTGCTAACCTTAATGAGTATCTAATTGATAAAAAAGAGACTCTATGTTTCCTACCTGATAAGAACAATTGCAGTGTCACCTGATAAGAAGATGCTTCTTGCTACTTCTATATCACCCTGAAAACTTGAGAGTGAACTATCAGATCTATAAATCAGGTGGCCTCAGGTGGTAACTACATGGATGCCATTCTGTGCAACTTGTGGAGAAGGGGTGGGTCAGATTTGGGATACTCTTGGTTGCCTCCTCTGCAAAAACGTGCATAAAAAACGTGCAGTCATAGCAACCTCATAGTTAGTCATAGCATTAAAAGTTAATTTACTCACACACCTTACCTCATTTAACCCTCATCAACCAGAAGGTAAATATTATTTATCACAATCTGACAGATTTAGAAACTGAAACTTGGAGAGTCGAAGTCACTTACTCTAGGCAGCTAGAAGGATTTGAGTTCAGCTCTTAAGACAAAGTCTGTGCTCTCCATTTTAGCAGAGCAGTTAACTTATTGCAGGCTTTCGAATAAGTTTATACATTGAACGGCAAATTCATTGATCAGCAAAATGTATTTGTCTGATGTATGAATGTAGTAAGCGTGTAAAGGCACGTGTGTGTACGCGTGTGTGCAAATTGGCACCGCGGAAACTATTATGTTACAGTCAGTGGAACAGAATGAGTCCTGACGAGACAGGTACCACCCATAGCCAATTATCAATAAATTAGAGGAAATGAAAAGACCTGAACACCACTAATCCTATGCTAAACATAGCTTCCTTTGTCTTGGGGTGTTAATAGTTTTCCTAGGCAAATTTTATTTATTTAAATAAGAGCTACTGGCTTTTGAAAATTTTTATCAAGCCAGGCTATTATTCAGGCAGAGACAAATGTGTCAGGGCTTAACAATCACACTTTCTGAAAAATAAAGCCATTGCATTTATAAATATGAGCAAACACTGTCAAATTTTCTAATATAATGTGATGAAATGCTTGTATTGTTACTAAAGTATTTGAATTATTAATAGATCTGTTTTTAAGAGTGTTGACATTTGGGCTGATTTGAATGGCCCTTAATGGAGCGGGGGTTTCACAGTCTGGCTAGGTTGGCAGGCCAATTTACAGATCCTAGTCCGAGACACACAAAAGCCATTATCAGCCAGGGCAGAGAATTCCCAGTGAGGGAACACTTTCGTTGCCACCATTGGTGGCAGCTACTGTTTCCAGTCTTCTCTGCTCAGGGACTCCCTAATGAGGTAAAGATTGAACTAAATGAAAAAAAGCACAACTCTTGAGATCAGGTGTCCTTGATTCAAATCCCATGTTCTTTAATTATTGTTCTATTTGGCACTGGGCCAGCAAGCCTGAGCGGCTCCAGGTGGGGCGGCCAGGTGCATGGAGCAATGCCCTGTTGATCCTGCTTGCTCCCTTTGTTCAGGCCAAGATAGATCCTGGGATGTGCGGGAACATGCTACACTGATCTGATAGGGCGGGGCACCCTGGCCCACCAGATGCAGGTAGAGGGGACAAAAACAGCGGAGCTCGCCAGCCCTTTAGACCACGGAGAATTCCTGCTGTCCCTGGCAAGCTACCCCAGTGCCCCGCCTTCTCTATGTGCTCTCTCTTGTTGTACAGCAGGTAGCCTTGTGTGGGAGTGGCCTCTGTGCAGGCCTTATGTGCCGGGTAGTTTGGGTAGCTGATTGGAGCCTGGATCACAGGCCCACTGGGAGGCCAGGTGCACTGCGCACAGTGACCCCTTGTTCCTGCTTGCTCCCTTTGTTTGGAGGCCAAAGGCTCTGGTTGATCTAGCTGGTAACACATCAAAGCGGCAACCCTGCAGGTAGGCCAGAGCCCCCAGTAGAGGTCCTGGGGTCCTGTCTGGGTGGAGGGGACATAAACAGTAGCGCTCATGGCTCCTCTGGCCCAGAGAGGCCCCACAGCTCCCGGGGGCTCCTTCGCCTCCCCTAACTGCTTTGTTCACTCTTTATCTTGTTTGTTGTTCAGAAACTGGTCATTTAGCCCTCATTTGTCTCACTGGAGTAACTGCCCGTATCAGTGTGTGTTCGAGTTGCCCATGGGAGGAAGCGAGTTCAACATCCTTCTGTGCCGTTGCCATCTGGGACCTCTTTGCTGTGAACATTTTATGTTTTGGTTTGCTTATCTGCAAAATGGGCTGAGCAGTGAGTTTGGGGCTCTCCAAGATTCTTCTGTTCTGATAGCAAAGTACAGAAAGGTTTTTGGAAACTGCCACCACATCCATTTTGTAACCCCAGAGGAAATTTTATAAAAGGTAAGGCTTCCTTATGGCAAAAATCACTACTCAGTAGTACACAGTTCATGGCGTCCTCAATCATCTTGATCTAATTCAACGCATATGTTTTGGAGTGTAGTTGGGCAGAAAACCTCAGATGCTATATGGCTCAAGAAAACTTTCTGAAGTTAAGAGTTCCCGTTATAATGTTTTAAATATAAAAATTATACTCAGGGAGGTTTCTTTGTGGCCTCTCAACATAGAATAACAGAGAAATCAGGCATTTGGGGGCATTGACCAAGAAAGTACACTATAGAAAAGACCAGGCTCAAGAAAATTCTCAGTCCAAGGCTGATATGTATCACAGAGATGTGAGTTGCCTGGTTCAAGATGGGTGTGTGGCAACATCATGCTAATAATCATAGCCACGTTTATTCACATATTCTCATCCCTACAAATAAATAATCCTATGAGGTAGTTACCACTATTACCTCCATGTTACAGATGATGAGGTGACACTCATCTCATATTAAGTGTCATAGCCAGAGCTTAACCCCAGGTATGCCTTGACACCCAAAGCTGTGATAATCATGTCTACCAATCCTTCAAGACACATTAAGCTCCCAAGTAGGCTGGGGCTTGGTTTTGGAGCTACAGGTCCATCCCGAGTACTTAGACCACATACTTCCTCATCAAATCTCTTCTGGTCACATCTAGTGCCAATCTGATGGCTCAGGATTTCTACATCAGGCTGAGGCTGTCAGCAGAAGCTGAGTTTAAGGGAAAAGGAGAATTAAAATCAAAGAACATGCCTTTCAGATTATTTTAAAGTTCTGGGTCCCCTCTCTTACCAGGCCAAACTAGAAGCACTGTGAAACTGAACACAGAAAAATATTCAAAGAAAAATATACCAGAAAAAAAAAAAAAAACTTTAAAAGGGTTTAACAAGAAGCAGCTGATCTTGTCTCACCAGACACTGCTCCACTGGCTCAGCTCTAGTCTCATCCCAGCCACCTCTTACCTGCAGAGGGAGAAGTAAGCCCCGCCCCCTCTGCCTCACCAGAACGCAGCGAAGGGAGGTGGAAATGCGTGAAACATGTTTAAAACTCAATGAAGTTGGTTAAATGAATTCAAGGTGCCCTCTTTATGTATTATTACAAATTACCATTGGTATAAGTAGAAGCCATTCAAGAGAGTACTACTCTCTCTAGGCAGAGACTTATTTCTGCCACCCACGCGGTGGTTTTCGATAAAATTGTTCTTGTAAAGAAAACCAGCAATTGGCTAGGAAACTATTTTCTTGGGATTATATTTGAAATGACACAGCTCCAGCAAGTTCCCACTCCATAATATACTTGTGAGTTCTATGAACCCACTGCATATTCTCATTTCTCTCTCTGGGTTGGTGGGCGGACGGGTGTGTGTGTGTGTGTGTTTTCAAAAATCAGACTTTTAGGACTGAGGCAGAACAAATGAATGCATCCTCAGGGGAGATGCTAAATCAGTGACATGTAGGTGATTTAAAGGTCTTGAGGGGCATCCAACATTATTAAGCTTAAAGCATAGCCTGACTGCCAAAGAAATAGAGCCAGCTCAAACTAGCATCCTCAAATTTAAAAACATAAAAAGGGAGGGAGGGAGAGAAAGAGAGAGACCTAGAGAGAATGTTGTGTTACAACAACTCCCATGTTAAAATAACTCAAAAGGAAAGAGAAAGACATTTCCAGAGAAGAAATAATTTTTTTTTTCTAGATTCATTGTGTGAGTGAATTTAGTGTTTTTTTGAAAAACTCTGTGCAGGATGCTTTTTGACTTAATGTACTCCCCACTTTAAATTCTGTTTCTTGGGGCACGAAAGCTTTTTTTAAAGCAGAGCCAGGTAATAGCCTCCTGGATAGTCTGAAGCTTATGAAAGTCTTACTCTTGCCTTTCATCTCTCCATAAAACTGTACACTCTCCTGATTATCCCAAATTACAATGTTTGCTGCTATTCCCTTTAATCAGATTTGAGCAATTCTGTTTAGTTAAAAAAAAAAAAAAATCAAATGGCATTTCCCTTTCATAAGGTTTTGCACTTCTTAAGAGGAGTGAATTCTGTTATCCTTCGTTGCTCCCTATGAGGGATTTTTCTTTTAATGTTTTGAAGCCATGATTGTTGTGTATCAAGATGCTCAGTCCTGGCCCCATGGTGGTGGATTGGATTACTTTGCTGATTTCTTACCTGCCGTGTAAGACTCCCATGTAGATTAGGACATGGTTTAAGAGGAATTATCTCCTTTTTTTAATAGATCACATACTGAGTCTCAAGCTCCAAATTCAACAGAAAATCAAGCTAATTGTTCATTTCTTCCAGGATATCCCCGAAGGATAATTGACCTCTGCAGAGCAACTTCTTAGTAGGAAACTAAATAATTAAGTTGAAGGAAATACATTTCTTATTCACAATTCCACTTGTAAAGGTTTTTTTTTTTTTGTATCTACGATGAGATCATAACTCTGCATGCATTTTATCAAAAAATAAATGCACTTTTCCCCAAGCCAGTTTTGAACTAGTTTTTTAAAGCAGGACACACATTTGAATTATTGTTATAGATAAAATATTTACCTTTTGATGTATTAAAATGAAGTATTTCAACCAAATCAGACCTCTTCCCAATAAATCAAGTTCTTCTTTCCTCATTGGATTAATCACTACACTGAAAGAACAACCTGGAAACTGACAACACAGACAGCTTTGTAAAATGACAGGTTTGGATGTTTTCCCCAAATTAGCACATTTATACTTTATTATTTTAATCTACTATGTCTATCTGCCCATCCTATAAATTTTCAGCAGTAACTATGACTCATATTCCCAAGCAATAAAAAATATTTTAACACTGAACTAACTCACCAAGAGCTCTGATGATGCAGTTGTATTTCCTATGATGTTTTAAAGCATCTCAACCCAAAACAATATAATATATAGTCTTCTCAAAATAAGCGTACCAAAGGAGTCCTGATATTGCCTCTAACTCACTAAAAATTACAAAAGCCATGCCATTTCCCAGAACTAGCCCCAATTCAAATCAATTCAGTCAATGCAATTTTTAATTTAATAATCACAACCCCCAAAAGTTGCTTAGCCATAAAATATTTCAAGGTACTTGAGAAAAATAAAATAAGATTCCCATCATGACCTGAGGCCTAGGAAGCCTCCCCTATGAAAGGACAACTTTGCTAGCTCACTGCACATCTCTAACCACCCCCAAAGTCTCTAATTTGTAAATTGCTGAATCAGTTTGCACACATTTGGAAAATTACTGCTTTCCTGCAATTTTCTGTAAGCTATTGCTAAATTGTTCCGTTGAATGTTAGTGAAAAATTATATTTTTAAACCACCTCTGAATCCTAAAAGCCCATGGCACAGTATTCTGTTTATGTGAGCAATTTAGCTTTATTAAACAGCGTGACATAGACTAAGCAAGCGAAGATAAGCTTGGTACAGGACATGCCCCGGAAGCAGCAGCCAGAGAATCCAGTTTCTGTAGAGAGGGAGGCTCTACCAGCTGCCCCCCACGTCGATCTTACTCCCGATTTCATCTTGGATGTTTTTTGAGGGATTTTTCTAGACTGTGCAAGTTTAAAGACTACTTTGCTGATTTCTTACCTGCCATGTTAAGACTCCCGTGCAGGTTAGGTTGTGGTTTAAGAGGCAATATCTCCTTCTTTTAATAGATCACTTTCCAGAAAGTACTAATTTCTGAACTTCTCTGTTTTTAACCTTTTACCAAATCACCAGTTATAGAATTTGCTTTGCTCATCTTGGGCAATAAGATAATATGTTTCCCAAATAAAGTTCCAAGTGTTCTGCTTCGAAGATAGAATTTGTTCATTCAGTAAACAAATGGAAGAATGTAACCCAGCTATCACCCCAGGGGTGAGAAAGAATAGACACATTTAAAACTGTTCACTAATATACAAAACGATGTTAGCTTCCCAAACCAAAGTAATAGAAAAATGGTGACTGAAATCCATTAGTCTGTTTATGCCATCCCAACTCACCCTGCCTAGAAGTTTTAGAAAGGATAAACTAAAAGGAGACTTACAGGATTCAGCGACTTGTCATATAATATGTTCTCATGTTTCACTATGAGAAGTAATATTCTTGCTAAGCAGTTTGTTCCACTTTAAATCTTTAGATACTCAGCCGTCTCTAAGGTCATTGTATGAATTTTAGACACAGTGTTCTGGAAACTAAATTAGCCTGCATTTACTGGGAAGTCGAATGCAGCCAGACTAATGGTAGCGCAAGTGTAATTGGTTCCCAACATGTGTCACTGTGCATACTTCTCAAACCCTAGAAAAGATGCATTATGGGACTAATTTTTAAATGTTAATGGATATTGGACATTTGCCAGACACCCAGCTGTGCACAAAACACTGAAATGGTAAATAGCTCTTGATCTGTTTAGAAACAAATGATGATGGTTTTTAGGATTCCACAGGACTGACGGCATGGCAACCAGCTCAGACTCTGAGAATGACCCCATTAACGGCATTGAAGGGAAACAGTCTGATTTTTACCATCCAAATTAAGGAGCCAGGGCACTGTGTTAAGGCTCAAATTATTTTTGATTAATATTGAGGAAAGTCTAGTCCCTCACACCTGTTAACCTTACCTGTGTTAGCACAGCTCTTTGACAAGTGTTTTGGGTTTGTTTGTCTGTTTTCCGTGGGATCAGGTCAAAATGAAAATGTCTTGGTCAATTAGCTCGGGTGTAAAAGCTGCACTTGGAATGACCTACTCACCTGTGCTTGCAAAGAGACTCTCGCTCTCCTGCCAGGCGCCAGCCACAGGGTGACCGAAAGGCAACAGGTTTCCTATCACTTGATCTGACGCTCGTATCGTTTTAATTGAAAGTCAACGAATGGAGCATTTTCTGTAAATTCTTCTTCTAAAAGGTCTTACTAATTGTGTGCACTTGGCCAGTCAAGCCTACTAGAAATAGCTTTTTTTTTCTTTTTTTTTTTTAATGTTGGTGATGAGCTGCTTTTGATTAAAAAGCACTAGGAAGAAGTGACATTTTCAGCATAAACATGGGAGAGGAATGGCTGCAGGGCACTGCAGCCTACTGTTTCTCTGGAAAGAGACCCACAGGGTGGTGTATTCAGCATCTAAAATGCCATCTGAGGCTATCAGCACGGTTTAAATATTTCATCAGCCAAGGAGAATATGAACATGAGCCGAGCTGGTCTGACATCGTTTCTGGAGATGTGTGAGAAGCACCAGGGGAGCTCTGGTATGCTGGCAGCTCAACATCCGGCAATTTGTGCAGGGGGGAAGCAGGAGAAACAGACAAGGGGCGGGGAGTGCGGCCGTTTGGATCCCATCGTCCTCGTGAAATAAGAAATTGTGGATTTTGAAGACTTTTAGCAATGGTATTAACCTTTTAGGAAATGGTAGGGAGAGTTCACTTTAGGATATGGCCTATGTTTGGTAACTTTTCGGAGGGACGTCCCAAGTAGCCAGGTTTCCTTTTCACATCTGGCATGGTTTTATTCTCCTTAGCGGAAAGGAGACTTCAGCTGTCTTTGCCCACTTCTTTTGAAGGCAGCTTGTACCAAATGACACTGATGTCTGAAAGCCACAGAGTCTAATCCTGACTCTGCCACTTACTGAAAACAGTGCAGTTTGGGGCAAATTACAGTCTCTCTGAACTCTGCTTCTTAACTGTAGACAGGATTATGAACAAGGTATATAAAAGTGACTAGGGCATGATAGACACTTCATTAATGGCAATAAGTAACATTTTTATCATGTCATGACAGTAACAAGGGATAATACAATTTTTAATATTTTGTTTTTATGATAAACTTCAGAAGTATATTTATGATAGAATATCCTTCTTTTATTATATAGTCTTTTTTAAATTGTCCTTTTAGATAAAAGTTCATTGGAGGATAAAGATACACAACTGATTTGTGGGCTTTTTCCAGACTTTTCACTCTTCTGCACCTCAAAGTTGCATTTCTAGGAGTGAGAACCAAGGACAAAGGACCCAGAAAGTACTAAAAAAAAGTAGGATTTTTTTTAGGTTTTCACAAATCATCAGAAACGTAATGTCTTATTTCCACACTTGCTAAAATGGAGATTTAAAAGGCTCAAATGGTGTTTGAAAGGGAGCCTCTCTTTTTCTTTGGGCTGAGGCTGTAACTTGGGGTATCCATAATCTGGTTTGAAAAGTCAACATTACTTTTGAGAGCATTTTCAAACCACAGATTCAAGCATTACTTCTGTTTTTAATGGTTTTATTAAGATATAATTCACACACCATACAAGTCATCCATTTAAAGCACACCATGTTAGTATATTCGTGGATATATGTAACCATCATAATAGTCAAATTTAGAATATTTTCATCACCTTAGAAAGAAACCCCAAATCCTTTAGCTTTTATTCTCCTATCTCCCAACCCTTCTCTCTAATCTGCTTTTTGTCTCTCCAGATTTCCCTAATCTGTTTTTTCATATGGAATCATGCAATCAGTGGTCTTCAGTACTGGCTTCCTTTACTTAGCATAATGTGTTCAGGGTTCATCCATGATGTAGCATGTGTCAGTACTTCATTTATCACCAAAAAAAAAAAATCCATCGTATTTTGTTTATCTGATTGTCAGTTGATGGACATTTGGATTGTTTCCCCCTTTTCTCTATTATGAATAGTGTAGCTGGAAACATTCAGGTACAACTTTTTCTATGGACATATATTTTCATTTCTCTTGTGTATATACCTAAGAGTAGAATTGTTGGGTCAAAAGGTAAATGTATGTTTAATCACTTGAGGAATTGTCAAACTGTTTTCCAAAGCAGCTGCACCATTTACATTCCCACCAGCAGTGTATGAGGGTTCTGTAGGGACCAATGCCATAAAACTCTAATTGCTAGCAAGTTCATTCTTGTACTGGGCAGGATCTGCCTCCGTAATCCTCCCCACTGATTCTAGTCCTGTTCTATAAAGCACACCCAACAGACACGTAAGCACCTACCTCTTCAAAATAGTTCCAGTCATCAAATCTCACTCTCCCTTCCCCAAGGTTTCTCTTCTGATGGACATACTTTTGAAGGTCTTCAGATATTCCTCATACTTGCCTGTATCCTTTTCTTATTTTATCTGATAAAATGCAATTTCCCTCAGGGAAGAGATTTATCTACCTTACTGAACACTTCACCATTTTGTCTCCAGTACCTAAAAAAAGAGACTGGCACATAGAGTGTGAGAACTATTCGTTGAATAAATATATGTTGAACGATTAAGTCCCAGTTGCCCTCCAAGGGACATATTGTAATTTGTAATGTCTTGTATCTAGAATCGTATAATACACTCCAGGGGAGGTTAACTAGTGTTTAGTACCATGAGATCATTTTCCCTTTCTGTAGAAGCTTAGAAAACCAATTTCATAACCTAATGTCTCTGTATATGCAACTCTACAAACACGGAGAGACTTCCTTGCCTTGAAGGGCCATAATAAAATCACTGCAAGAGAATTTTGTAAATATAAGTGCAGATTGGTAACAACCAGTCTGGTATACAACCCTTCAGAGTTTGTCACGAGTTCCGTGCACATGTTTTCAAGTATCCTGTGGTAACTAAAATTCTTTATCCAATATGGTTTAAAGAACTTAAGAAACTCTAATGATGTCAAGATATTTCGCTAAACAACATGGAAGCTAGGGCAATAGACATCTCAATCGTGTCTCTGAAATGGTCATTGTGAAGAAAGCTTACATGGGAAAGAGAAAATCTCAGTAGTTATAATTCTATTCAAATTTTACCTCTACCAACATAACAGTGGGCAATGGTGTAATGCTTTTGAAATGCCTTCTGAACTGTAATCCTTTATTGGTGAATTGGTTTCTCTCTCTAAACTTCAATGAGCAATGGAATGGATTTATGACACTGGGATCTGCAAAAAGAACGTAAGCTGTAGAAGTCCTGATTAGGAAGAAGAAGTACATAAAAGCCCAACCTTGCCAGCGCTGAGGAATGAATGGCAGGAAGAAAAGAAGTGGAAGAAGGGATGTGTACCAGTAACACGTATGTGCAGTCTGCCTCCCCTACCCTTACTGTGAGATCACATCCCAAGAGGGGGTGATAATTAAGAACTTACAGCTATAGGGGAACTCAGGAACACCGGGAGTAGCGCCACTCGTTTTTCCAGGCTCCCGATCTCTAGGACATCCTCATCCTTTGGGACCAAGCCAAGTTCTCATGGTGCAACAGCAGCAGCACCCAGGCAGTCCTGGGAGGAGGCCAGATGGATGTACCAGAGGCCAAAATGAGACTTTTCAAAGCACAGAAGACTGATACCTTGTTAACTGACAACTCGAAGTACCCAGGAGAGAGGGATTCGTAAAGAAGACTCAGATCACTTTCCCAGCGTGGTTGCATATGGCTTGAGGGAATCTGTGACCCATAGGGTATAGTAGATGGGAAAATCATATCGGAAGAGAGAGAAGGAATCAGCCTGTCACTTCGACTGTCACCTTATATATACACCAGGAAACTTGAGCCCTGGGAGTTCTCGCCTAACTTCTCTGTGTTGTTCTCCCTACAGTGAAATACTCTGTTCAGTATCTTGGTATTTGGGTCTATGTCACCATGTCAGTATTAATCCAATAAATACCCAGAGTATAGTGATCCTAAATGTTGGCCGGGCGGGAGGGAAGGGGCATTCTGAGATGGGGGGTTTGAACTGTACTGGGCGGCTGCGTGTGAAGCAGAGAGAGACATGCAGGCAGATTTAGCGAGTGCTTCTCCAGAGCTGCCTCTAACTTCTCACCACCCCTTACCTTACCTCTCAAATGGCGACCCCAGAGTTTCTCCTCGTGCCAGTTGGGGCCACCCTCATAGTTTGGTGGTGAGTGTATGGTTATAATTTTGAGAGAACACTAAGCTTTCTGGGTAAATAGTTTTCATCATTTTCTCCAGTATTTTTAAGACTGTGTGTGCTGAGACTGAATAAACGGGAGAGAGTGTCTAAGAGCAAAGTACATATTGTAACTGTTTGTTTTGGGAAAGTAATTTTCTCTATCAGTTTATCTCCATCAATTTTATCAATTCACTTAAGCTGCCTAATCCAAGTAATATGCCGCATATTGAAACCGAAGTGGGAGTTATTTTAAATCTCTTCGAGCCCTCTGTGTTCCTGCACTAAAACACCCAGGCCGGCTGGAGACTTAACTCCATTTTCATCGCTCTTGTTTGGGATTCACAAGTCTATTGTGTTACTGAGCTGTATGGAAGGGTAAAAAACTCATGTTCTTCCCTTCACGCTGTCTGTAGTCATTACGTGATGTGATGTCTCACCCACGTCGTGCAGCAATATGTTGCACAGAGGTTGCTAACAGGAAAAGAAGTGAAGATTTTCTGTGTGCTGCTAGATTCAGTGGATATTCTCAACACACACTCACAAAAGCATGGCAGAATCAGAAAATACATGATTTCGTTTCTTGACAGATTGATACTCAAAGCAGTTTTCACAGACATACTAATTTTAATGAATCCATCTTTGGAAATTTTTTATTTACAGAACTCATTGCTGCCTCCTTTTAATGTAATGAGATTTCATAATGAAGACCGAATACGATCTGGTAGAGGAAAAGGGCTTGTAACACTGATTCTAATAAGCCCGACTAAAATCAATAACGTTGTTAGTTTCCCTGAAACCAGCCTGCATTGGCTCACAGAGCCCTGTTCTGCCTGGAGCACAATATTAGTGGTTTATGTCATATCGGGCAGATTTCTTCCATAGGGGAAAAACGATAGAAACTTAAAGAAATTAAGAAATGTTATTAAATGTGTCTTTAGGCTTTAAATGACCGCCAATTTGTTTGCTTTTCTCTTTTGGTCAGTTCTTGGTTTCTGTAGAAATAGCTTGATGGCACCTTATTACCGCTCATTTCTCTGTGCCTATTTCTTCACCATCCTTTCTCTGTCTCCTCTCTTGCCTTCAACACATCACAAGAGTAGAGAACTGATTACAAGCATGTTTTGAGGAGGGCACAGAGAGAGCCCGTGTCCAAAATCACTGTCAATCTCTGATAATCTCTGATATCTCAGTAGTAGAGAGATTATTTCACACTGAGGCATTGTCTGATTAAAACGCAGCATCCATAGCAAACTTAGTGGAACTTAAAATGGAACGGCTAAGTTTTGATTGTAGAAAGTAAATAGAGAGGGCTGTGCCACACATCTCTGGAGAGGGGCTTGGCTGAGGGTCCCAAACATCCAGGGATGACATGTGAACACTGGGGCAGCTTAGAAGTGTATTGAGGAGGAGGAATGGGGAACGGGTGAGAGAGAAGATGATTAGTCTTAACGACAACAATATTGAGCACTTTCTACCGCCAAGAAACTTTCAAATGCTTTGCATCTATTAACTCACTAAAACCCCACAAAGTGCTATGCGGTGGTTACTATTATGATCCTTTTTACAAAGGAAGCATCACAGACCAGACACCTCTGTGGTTGGGCTCTACTGAAAAACAAAAAATCAGAGACTCTTGCTGTCAAGTCCACTGAGCCCACATACCTGATAAAGCAAGTGAAATTAGGTTTAAATACCATATTAAATAAGTCATAAAAAGGGGTTGTGTGGCTTGGTAGGCTCTGTGTTGGGGATGATGGGACCATATATTGGCTGATTCTTTATTTGGATAGATTCCTCAAACTTTGCCTTAGTTAAAGCTACCCAAATAAAAACATTTTCCTTTGCTGCCCAAAGATGACTCTCTGAATCACTGTCCCACTGCATGGAGGTCACAGTCCCGAGCAATTTTCTAGGCCTTAGGTATATCTCTGAGGCATATTAAGTTCCAATTCTGCCAGCTGATACAGCTACAGATATCTGAGAAAACTCATGGTCATAAAATGTCAGTAGAGCTTCTCCATCAGAGTTATTATTCCGCTCCCTTGCATAATTCACGTGCCAAAGGCCAGCTCACATCTTCTGTATATTATTTATTTGATGCATATATAACATCTTAAAATCATTAGCCAACCTTTCATATACAGTTGATAAGTTTCTTCAAATACATTGCAAGCTCCTTGAAGAAAAGCACTATATCTTACGCATTTTGGAGCAGCTAGAATGAAGCTCTAGTAGAGGTGCTCAGAAAGCATTGAAGATCAATTGGCTGACGAATTACAGAGAGTGGGGCTAGGATCCTAAAGCAGCGGAGTGAGCCGCTGATTCTGACTATCTCCACCTATGGTGATGTTAGCACAAAGTTAAACACATAAGAAAAGATATCTGGGTCCTGGACATTTCTCACAGTTGAGTCTGGTTCAAATTTGATTAAACTTAACACAGGGAAATGCCAGAGAGAGCGCAAAGCCAAATAGCCCAAGGGAGCTTTGTTTTAATTTCATTTTTAAACCTAAAATCAAATCAGCAAATGCTGATTGAGTGTCTACTGTGTACAAAGAAGGGTGCACAAATAAACAGATAACTTAGAGGGTTGTCCTCTCCTAACCAAAACACCTTCCGGGGCAGAGTTCTGGACTTAGAGCAATGGACACCATGTTCCATATACGTCTCAAGATCTTGGAACAAATTATTTAAACTCAGCTGAAGGTTTTTGTTTCTGTTGCTGTTTTTATGTTGTAGTTGAACCTGAACAACAGGAGTGAATGGGGCCATTTTGTTTTTATGTGCAGCTGGGTATTATGCTTCCACTGGAGCTCAGAGGTGAAACAGTACAATCGGACGCTTCAGACTTTGCTATCTTTAAGAAACTGTGCTAGACCCTGTGTTGTTTGCCAGTGCGAACTGTGACTTCTGGAGCTGTGGCAGCCATCTTGGGACCATGAAGACACAAGCTAAGCATGAATCCAGCTGTGAGAATGGTCCTTGAGGACGTTGTCTGCCCTAGAGCCACTCTGCACTGATGCTAATTAGTGTGCGAGATAATATTTTTCTCTGTTTAAGGCATTTTTGGTTTGCCCAATCCCAGCTTTAACATTAGCTCAGATGCCAGGAAAGAAAAAAAAATCTATCTAGAGTATTTCTTCTCTTCTTTACTTAAAAAAAAAATGTATATATATACTTTATATATATATATATATGTTTCTGCAGAATTTTTAAATTGTAGGTAATAATTATATATTTCTCAGAGGGATGGCATGAGGATTGGTGAAATAAATATGCAAAAAACCACTAGAAATATTAATAATTTTCTTTTATTACTTTATTCTCACGCCACCACCCTTCCTTCCTCCGCTCTTCCCAGCAACGCCCCCCGCCTCAGATCTGCCTGTTGTCAGTGCCTCGGCGTCAGAAAGGCAGTACAACAGTACTTCTCTTCTGAACTGAGACAGAAGGGGCGGAGGGAGCCAAGTGCTGTCAGTTACACTGGTTACTGAGGAACAAGCAGGTTAGCCACGTCCTTCACAATTTTGGAACCCTGTAGCGAGTCACCCTGTTTATGTAACAAATGCTAAAAAGAAAGAGATGTCAGCTTTGGAAGCAGAAACCCATACTAACCAACTCTGAAGCGAGAACTCTAATGAAAGCCAAAAATAACAAAGTTCTCTTCTCTGTGACAAGAAGGGGTATTAAAAATTCAGGCAACTTGAAACAATTCATTCACAATGGCATAAATCTTCCTATAAGATAGAACTATATCCCAGAACATAAATTTTTTCCACCTCTTTGGGGCACACCTGGGATGGAAAGCAAAATGGACACTATCTATAAACCAGTGAGAAAATGTGAATAACAAAATCCAAAACTCTGACTGGTGTTATGTATTTTCAGTGAAAGCCATAAAAGGTATAATTTTATAGTAAGACATGTCATCCCAATGATGCACAGTGTACATTTACATATTTGTTTTTTTAATCACCGCACTTATTCATAAGGTGAAGGTCACCCTCCTCCCTCCCCAGAATGGGAATCATGAAGATCCAATGTTAAACACATGTGTACATGTAAACCAATGGAGATCTAAAAATAATTTCATTCGAAATATTCTATAAAATTTCTTTTCAGTAAGCATATACTTAGAAATTATGTTTAGTAAACCTTCATTTGATAGTAATGTTTCTAGATTATGAACATACAGAGATATTGCAAGGAAGGCTTATCAGTAACTTGGAGATGTTCGCTATTGGTTTTTATAAGTAAGTTTGTTGAGAAACAATTAAGATATATAAAGCTCCATTGCTTCTCCCTTTTGCATATCTGGTCCAGGGCGACAAAAGAGCCAAATTCCTTTAGTTAAAGTTTGAGAAGAATATTTTGGTAATGTATTTGCAATATTTGTCACTCTCTAAGGAATTACACTTCAGCAACACTCAGCAGGCTGCCAAATTAATGTTAATATTTAAATACGTAGTAAGATGGTTACATAAATAATATCTAAATACGTAAGGGGACGGCTGGTTAAAACTTTTGGAGTACGTCTGCGAAACCAGGCAACTTTGTGTCTCCTCGCGAACGTTCCTGCTGGGGCAGCAGAGCCACGCTTCTTAAAAGCTCATCCATTCAAAGATCACACATGTTTAGGATTTTTGGCTTCTGGCTTTGGAGTCCTGCTTAAATGAGCAGAAGTGCGAGTGTGAGCAAAGTCAGAGAGGTTCCTTTTATTCAGAAGTGTGGAAATTTCTGTGTGGGTCTGTTTTAATAGACCCATTCTGGACATTGAGAGAGTGTATATTGATATTTTCATGGAGGCCATAGGAATTGAAAATGTTCACTGGGATTAAATAAAAGATATTACGTCATGATAACAACAACAAAGATAAGAACTGGTGCTTCTTATTACTGCGGCTTGTGATATATTGAAAATAAGGTTACTCATCCTATGGGAAATACCATGTGTTCCTGGTGAATGCTAGTTACTAGTGCCCTCTGCTGGAAAGAGTGAGCATTTCAAGACCCATTAGGCCTGTGGCTGAGCTAGTTCTCCCTTGTTGTAAGAAACAAGGATGGGTCCATCTTCTATTTCAGATGCTGCTGTTGTAGAAAACACGAAGCACAGCATCACCCCAAGGAAGAAGACTATCTTTCCAAACTAAAGACACGATACAGAGACTCATCCCTACTATGCGATTCTATTAGGAATAATGGTTTGCTATTAGCTCAACCTCCGACTCCTTCTTTCCCGATCCGTTTTGCCTTCTCTCTCCTTGTAACGAACTATTATAGGATTTCTTACACTTAAATTTATTCCATGGTCAGTCTTCCCTCCCACTTTTTCTTTATCTTGGACATATTATCTAAAACATTTATTTTAAAAATCGTATACTCTGTGTACTTTTCCGTTGTAAAATACATCACCGTAGTGTCATTTCACATCTAGACAGGAGCGATGCCATCGCTCACCTGAAAAGGCTCGGTTTATCATAAATGATCAGTAGCGGGGAGTGCGAAATCAAAGTGAGAGGAACATGAAAGACCTCCTCTGATGCCAAACCCTTTCGGGCCAGTGCGGACCAGCGGGCCAGCAGCAGGAAGCCCGGGAGCAGAGGTGCGCGGGGTTCCTGTGAGCAGTCACTGTATTCACACCCCCTGAGTTGGACTCTTGAATGGAAGGTTCAAACATATTTCCTCAACTCAAAGCCAAACTAACCTGAAAAACATAAATTGGCTCATTTGGGCTTCAAACTTGACCCAAATGTACACAGAGGGGTTCACAAACTTCAGTGAACCTGATTCAACCTTTCAGTTTGTGAAGAAACCCAGACGCGAGGGTCTTTATAGTTATCAGAGGTCTGCGCGTTACCTCGTCTATGGAAGTGCACTGTTAATAAAAGCTGTCCCCCCACATGTCGAGGGCACCAACCCACTGTGCCTCAGAAGTCCCCAGATGTTCTTGTACGCTACCAACCCTTTCGTTAGGCTGTGTTTAGACTCTCTCAAGTTAATCTGTGATGAACAGAGCTTCAGTTATTTCAGTGAAACAAATAACTAATGCTGGAAATGAAGAAACTCCAGTGATGTGTATAGATATAAAAATCGAATGTATTAAGTTATCTTGTGATTGTTCAATTTATAATCTTCAAAACTTACAGCAAGGACACTAAAAGATTTTATATTTGCCTTGTATTCTTCTTGGATACATTCCAAAATGTTTGGAAAATGACCTACGGTCCCATAATATCTGCTAAGTGGTCTCACAGACATCAGCACCTTCAGTGCCCTTTGCCTTCTATAAAGAGCTAACACGCCTGAAGCTGCTCAAACGGCACTTACATTTTTCTGGGAAGCTGTTTTCCCTCTATGTATACACTGAATTTATTTTTAAAATGTGTAATGCATAGGCAATCTTAATGCCATTGTTCTATTGCTCATACTTGGGCCCTCTCTTGCCTTTTGTCATATTCGATATTGCTTTACTATGCGGAAATCAAACAGAAATGTCAAAAGAAGAAGAAAGCACCAGCAGAGATTTAGTATAAATTGAAATATTTCATATCTATAGTCAAAGAAACTTTAATTTTAAAATTGCCAGAAATGGTTCAGTCAGCGTGAAAATGAAGATGTCATGACTAAACAGGAATTTTCAGTCCCTTAGCTGTCAATAATTAATAGATTACTTACACTGGCACACTCACATTTCCCAGCTTTCAGGATTCCATTTACACTTTGATCCTTTGCTCAGCAGCAAATTTAACATCATTGTGACCTTCTTCTGCCCAGCACCATCCGCCCATCAGACAAGGAGAAAGCATCATCTGAAATGTGCATTTATTAAGGCAGCAACCTCCAAATATTGGAGAAATGACAAATGCCAGTGTTTCCTATAATAAACTGGAAGAGAAACAGATTGTTCTTAAGGAAAAATCAATTAGCAAACCCTCTCTACAAGGCTTTTCTTAGGAGTCAAGATGTTTACATCCTATGGTGAAGTATTGCTCTTAAAAGATTGTTTGTGTTTAAATCTTACAGAATTGATAGCCAGTTTGAAATAGTTACATGATGGTTCTAGTCATACAGAAGAAATCCTAATGTTGAAGATTCACAGTGTCTTGCTTAATTGCATTGCAAACAACAGTTGAAAGTAATTGAAGTATCATTAACATCGTGATCCTAGAAAACTCTAAGTTGTATTAAAAATTACACATTTAATGAATAATATATTTCTTAAAAAAGAGAACTAAAAATTTTGCTTATGAAAGTATATTATGGAATGTCATATGTCATATTAGTGGGCAAAAAAAAAATCAGCATGAAACCATTGCATCTTAAAACTGTGTAGTAATCGATGTGAAAATATTTGGTGGAGATGTACAAGACCATTAGTATGGAAAATGATCTTGAAGCTGATTTGTCCTTTGCATATTAAAAGATTTTGAACTAGGCCGAAATGATGTGGAGCTCCCATACGCAGTAAAGATATAAAGAACAGTGAAAAATACACACTGTAGCTGCTATGCAAACAAGATGTCAAGTGTTATTTGTGGATTTTCTTACTAGAAAATGGTTGTGCAGATAATATGTCAACATTTGCATTAATGATAACACTATTAATAATGAAACTGTACAGATGAAGCTCTCCGCGTTGTGTTTCAGCGTGTATGTGTGTGTGGTTGGGGGAGGTGTATTATACCTCTAAAAACAAAAGCGTCGATGTTATAAACATATCACAGGCGTGGTATTCATTGTGAGCTAGCAAATACTACCCTTCCTTCCTATGGTCTCTTTCTAGGCCATATTCATTCAGACTCACACAGGGAACAAGGTTTGGGGTTTTGTTTTTTGTTTTTTTTTAAGGTTATATGAGATTGAAGTGACACCTGTACTGCCTTTGAGTAGATTCAGAAATTCTAAACTCTTTTCAGCTGCTCCCCATTAAGACCAGTCAGCAGGCTCACGCTGCTTCACTTCCCTTGAAAGGCTCTGTAGAGGACAGCCTTTTCCTCAGACTTGGTTTTATCGTTACTACTTTACTCTTTAGCACCTAACCAACAGTTCAGATAATAATATTAGCTAGAATGTATGGAGGGCTTCTATTTCGATGCAAGTATTTTTATATCTGTTATTATTAAATCATGAAAACTTAGGTCTTAAAAGGAATTCGATGAGTTCTCTGTCTCATTTCTCATCTAGAGGTGTATTCTCATCCTAAAGAGCTAAAAACAGATTTTGCCTGAGAAATAAATGTGACAGACCATCCCCAAAGGCCCCTTTATCACTACGATTTTTTAAATTCTATGATTCGTTTTACATATACTTCCAAACAAGATATCTCCAAAAAGATCTTCGAGAAACCCACTTAGGTAGTTTAAAAGATTGCACTAACATAAAGTTCTTCCAATCTATGATCTATGCCTAGTCCGGAATTAAATAAATGTATTTAATCACTATATTAGTTGCAAAGCTAAGTGTGGATAACTAGAATACATCAGACTAAATGTAGAAACGTGAGCCTACAACCTGATCTTTACCTTGTCTTCAAAGCCGTGTACTTACTTTCCATCTTTTCAGCTTGACTGTGACCCAAAGAGGTCAGAAGAGCAGGGCAGGTTTTTCTAGGCCGGGCTTTTTATTTCTGCTGAGAGTCCGTATTTTTATTCGTGTCATAGGTGTTCGGTGTCCCAGCAGATTACATCCTTCATGCAATACCCAAGCACTGCCACTTCCTTTGCAAAATTCCTTGGCAGGAAACACCAACGAATGCTAGCCGCGTCCCAGGAATATTGCATATTGGACTCTGTGAAAGATTTTACACAATATCCCTTAATTGTGCTTAAAGAAATGGTGATATCGGGAAAATCACAAAATATGAATGAAATTTAAAGCTTAGGATAATTTACTACCCAAGTTTGCATCTATATGACAATACTCTTGGTGAGGAAATTACCACTGCGTTTTTAAAATGACATCAACTGTTATCTCTCTGGAAGATATTCTTTGCCTGGGAGGCAGAAAGATGAATGGCTAGTAATATTCTTTCTTATTAACCTGTTTCACAACACAGAATTATCTTTTTATCAGCGATCTATGTATTATACAGGATTCTACCCTAATGCAAGAAACGCTTAGTGTTTCAAGGTGACTAGAGATAAAGAGAAGAAAAAATATTGCATAAAGTTGATTTATTACCAGGAAACCCTACAATATTTAGACAACTAAAACAAACCTCCGAAGCGATCCATTTGTGACATGGGCTAACAGAAAGGTAAGAAATTTACACCAGAAGTGAATTTTCAGCATGAGCTATGACCTCTGAAGAAATGATATTCGTAAAGTAAATGGTAATAGAGCTTCCTGCATGGCAGCTGAAACACACTGCTAGGAAAACACAGAATAACAAGCATCTTTTGGCGACTTCAATTTAGTTTTAATTACTGAAGAAACAGCCTTCTCATGCTTCTCTAGTCCTGCCTCTGTCAACACTCCATTTGGAACCTAGCTTCTCGGAAGCTTATGTGTTTGCAATATAAGTTGACTCTTGAGAGCTTTTGTTTTGTAAGATGTTTTTTTTAATCTCTATTTTCAGCTGGATATGTGTAATTCCTTCCTACCATTTCCCATTCACTCATTTATATTCTACCCAGACAGATATTGCTATGTTCAAAACTCCAGGGTCAAAAATTAGTCAGGAACATGACTGCCTATGGAGGCTCACATCTTCATCCTGAACAATCCACTGATAAAATTGGAATATCGGGCATCCAAGGAGTCTGCAGCCATTCCCTGCGCTTCCAACGTTTTCAGGTATATACTATTACCTTTATTGGTTAGTTTTTCTCCCCGAAAAGTTATTTTCCTCAAACATTTTCACCTTCCTCCACAGTTTTTTTTCCCTCATAGCCTCTCTACCAGTGGTTTCCAAAGTATGGAACGCAGCTCACCGGGGTTTCTAAGTCTTTCTGAATATCTGCAAGGTCAAAGCTGTTTTCATAATACTAAGACATGATTAGCTGTTTTCATTGTGTTGATGGTTTGCATTGACAGTGCAAAAGCAATAGTGGATAAGACTTCTGTCACTTTAGCAAAATCAAGACAGTGACATCCAACTGTTTGATAGAGTCATTGTATTTTTCCACTGCCACGTAATCAGGTTTTTTTTAAATGCCAGTCTCACTGAGGAATGTCCTTTATGAAACAGTAAAAATTAACTTATAAAACTTGACACTTTAATACAATATTTAATACCCCAGATGATGAAATAAGAAGCAGATATGAAGCACTTTGGCCACATGTGGAAGTCTAAGCTTTGTGTCAAGGAGAAGCGCTTGTGCGACCATTTGAGTTGTGAGCTACACAGGGAACTTTGCGGAACACCATGTTTACTTGAAAGAATGACAGACTGTGATTACACTCAATCTTGCAATTCGAGGGATATTTGTCCAAGAAAAAAACAAAGTAAACGTATCACTTCATGAAAAGCAACTGACAATGTTTGTTGCCAATGATAAAATTAAAGATTTCATGTGAAAATTGGAATTTGGGAAAACTTGTATCCACAATGATGAGCTTGACAGCTTCTCAATACTTAAAGACTTTTGGATGAGGTTGGTGGTAATATTGATGAATGCAATTTTTATACTGTGTAATGAAATGTGTCAACATTTGGAAGATCTACATAACTCAGTGAACTTATATTTCCAAGTGACCGTTGCAAAATTTTATACAAATCATGGAAGATCAAAAAGATCCCCTGGAAATGCAAAGAAAATCAATGGATTTTCATGTAACAGTATACAAAGTATCCATTTATGTAGTTTTAGGTTTAACATTTCAAGTAACCTTTAAGAAACAATTTGCCAAGTTTTGGTGTAGTATCACAGAAAAAATGTCCCCAATGATCTTTAGAGACTATTAAAGTATGTCTACCTTTTCTACTGCATATCTTTGTGTGAACAGATTTTCTTCATATGCTTCATCCAAAATAACATACCCCAAAAGATTAAAAGCAGAAGCAGACTTGAAAATCCAGCTGTCTTCTATAGAGCTGGACATCAAAGAGACTTATAAAGATGTAAAATAATAGTATTGCTCATTTTCTTTATTGTTTTGGAAACATGTATTATAACAGCATTTATGTTATCAGGCTTAGTCATTTTTAATTAATATACAATTTTTTTAATTTCTTAGTTTTAATTTCTAATATAAGAAGTATAGATCGATATAATTCACATAAACAAAAAACTTGGGCGCATCTTCCTCAATAATTTTTACAAGAGTAAAGAGGTCTTGAGACCAGAAAGTTTGAGAACGTTGATCTATACTTACTCACTATCATTACATACTGGTCGTCTTATTACTCAACCAACCTGCCTACTTTTAGACCAGAGGTTCCTAACCTGGGGTCTTGAGTGGTTTTGAGAGAGGTCATGGACATCTTTCACATAGTTGAATTTCACATAGTTGATTTTTTTTCCCCTGGGGCAAGGGTCATAGATTTTATAAGATTTTCTATAAGTCACCAGGCAGGAATTGCTGCTTTCAGTAAAACCAGGGAATGTGTCTTCTCTAAACTCTCCCAGATGCCAGGATGACCAGCATGGAAGTCACTGGGTCCCTGGCGTTGAGAAAGAGTGACCTAATTCGACCAATTGAACATTTAACTGAACTACTTATTCTTGCTCTGTGCACGATCCCATGCCAGGAGCTAGAAGGTAAGGAAAGAACAGAGTAAATAGGACAGAGGTATCTCTTTCCTTAGCTGTCTTTCATGCTCCTTCACTCTCATTCTTCAGGATGGATTAGATGCCCTTCTCACTGCTTCCCTAACTCCCTCTCTACGTGCCCATCTCTACGCTTCCCACAATGTAGTGTAATTTCACGCTTATCTCCCCTACTAGACTGTGAGTTCCTAAAGAGTAGGGGCTATGCTAAGTTTTCTCATCCACTAAGTCTGACACAGTGCCTGGGAGATATATATATATAAAACAAATGCTCAGTTATTACCATTTTTAGTGCAGTGAGTTTACAGTCTGAAAGGAGGACGCAGAACGTAAGTAACTATCATAGTAATAGAAACAACAGACATAGCAGCTAAGAGCGCAGACTCTGGATTCATACTTCTCGTATTCAAAGCCAAGGTTCTACCACCTAATCCTCTCTGTGGTTCAGTTTCCTCGTCTGTAAAATAGGAACAATAATAGCGTGTACCCTATAGCATTGTTATGAGGTAATTGTTATGAGATTAAATGAGGTAAGTCTTGTAAAATGCTTAGAACAGCGCCTGCACATAGGCGGGACTCTCCAGGTAAAGAGATTAAATTGTTCATATCTGGCTAACTATGGGGAAGCTCTAATGGAGGGCAGTATTTGAGCGAAGTGCATTTTATTCTAATATCACTTTAATTATCATTAACATCCTTACACTTGTTTGGGAATAAATTTATAGAAGTTGATATCAAAGTAGCAATCAGGTTCATCAACTTTTCATTTTATACCCAGTTAATCTCTGATAACTTTTCTGTTTGAGTGACATACTCTAGCATCATAAAGCATTGCGCAGTATTAAATGTTATGCACAAATAGGTACCTAATGGTGGGTTTAAGGATGTTTGCAGGAGTCCAAGTTCTTTCATTTTCCTGATTATAACTGCATTTGCATAATGTATGAATTCAAACATTATTGCTATTAAATAATGCATAAATATTCTCCCATGACGAAATATGCCTGTTTCTTCCTCATGAATTCTGTTGAGTGTTTCATTCAGTTGTTCTTCTATTTAAAATGTATTTAGAGATCTGCATACATCAGAACTCTGACTGGGAGAAACATTCTAGCCAGAAGAACAAACGTACTCAGAACTGTAAATGAAATATACATTATTAAATGGGCCAGATTTTCCCCCTCTTCAGGGTACATTGTCTTCAGAATCTAATGTTTAGAATTTTAGAAATGGCAAATACTTCCCTGATCACCTGATAATCAGAAGGGATTTGCATGTCTAACAAAACTTTCTTGGAAGGTCTCAGAAAGCAAAAGAGTTTTTTCCTTTGTTTTGTTTTATTTTTCCAAACTTAAATATAAATATGAACATGATCACATACTTTAGAGATTTTCTTGTATACTAGGAAATACTATGTAAATTATTAGAGGCAATGCTAATTGGTAGGAATTCCCACTTCAACTTTACAGCTTTAAAAATTCTATTTAATGTACTCTCAATGATTCTCTGATAGAAACCACAGCTGCTTCTTTGTTTTATATACTATATGTTTAAAACAAAATAAATGAGTATTTTTTTCTAACTATATTGTCTCCTTTTCTATTCCAAATAGATGACTTGCCTTTTAAATTCCCTTTCACTTATAAAAGAGATGTAACCTAGGACTTAATTTAGAATCTAATGTAGTAGATTCTCTTGTCTTAGTCTATTTTCTATTTGCTGCTTATATGAAATAATCAAGTGACCAAACCAGACCACATTTTAAAAACTGTATTTTATTTTATAATTTGCCATTATGATGCCAAAAGATGTCTATCCTCATATTACGATTGCTGCAATATTACTCACAGACATGCAATCACATACACATATGAAGGGAGCTATTTTCTCTGTCAGATGGATTTTCTGTCACTTCCCTATTATATCCTCTACTTACTACTGCTGATAAAATGGTGTGATGCATTCAAATGTCTAATAAAAAAAAAAAGAATGTGCTTTTAAAAGAATGCATTTTTAATTCTAAGTGTTTCATTATAAGCAAAAGAGCTCTGAAATGCATCATATGAACTTCAATGGCAAATATAAAAATACTTTTATTCTAAAATTGAATATACCTGTACAATAAACAAAATAAAATGAGCTGTGATACTGCATGTCAGTTTCACACATGGAGCTCCCAAACGAATGTTTGCTAAAGAAATCAATTTCTTATACCACAGGGCTATTCATTAAACCTTTTCCACTTTCCCAAGAAACATATGCAGTTGAGCCATCAAAAGTATGACTGGTGCCAGATGCTTCAGTTTTAGAGAGTGCAAATTTTTAGCACAAAAACTTGAACCAAATTTGCTTCTTTTTCAACCTCTTTAATGAGCAATTCTGAAGTCCCATGGTACAATTGATTTTTTTTTAAATCAATAGGAAGCAGACCACTGGGTGTGGAGATCCAAGGACTGCGCATTGGAGAATCATTGCTACAGTTCGGAAGCATTAGGCTCTTACTCATTCTCTTCACGGTTCATGCCTATAGGATATAATATATAACTTACTTCAGTCTTAGAAAGTAAAGAGAGCTGCCCAAAGCAGCATCCCCTAACATTATATTATCTTCAGTGGGAAGAAAGTTTATAAGAACTTCAATCCAAATTCTGAATTTTTAAATCCAACTGCTGTTACTTTTTCCCAGTATTAGAGTGAGAAAGAAAAGACAAGAATGTGGGGTGAATGCTGTAGGCAGGAGAAGGAAATTTGAGAAGCCGCTCGGAGATGGGTAGCCACTCTTTGAGCTAAGTAGAGGGAAGGCGGCAGAGACTGGAGGACACGGTTCCCTCCCAGGTGCACACCAGCCTGGGTACCAGAAGGGCTGTAAACTCCACCCTCAACCCCAGAGGAAGAGCCGACCAGAGACTCACCACCCCCTCAACTCCACCTAACAAACCCAGTCTTTACATTGTCAGAAGAATTCTGCTTTGGAACTTATTTTGACCAGTTAAGAACTTGATTCAACAAACCAAATGGCATCAGATTTTTGATAGCATGTTTGTTTGTATTGAAGCATATTAAGTAGCATAAATAGAGATGAAACTCAAATTGCATCTGCGAGAATGCTATGGCAACACTGGGGAATTTTGCTATTCTGGGTATTTCCAGCACCTTTAGACTGTTTTGTAGGTCTCCTCAAATCAGATGTCTTTTTCCTCACTTTGCACAGTCCTTCAACCATAAGAGCTTATTAGTAGAGAAAACCTTTTGAAAGACACTAAATTTTGTCAAGGTGCTAGAAAATCACACATTACATGGGGTCTATTGATTGCAAAATTACTCTGTGATGTCTGAATATTATGTCTGCCCCTAATATCCCAATCGCCTACACTGACAAGTAAGTATTCCTGTTTTGGGAAAATCAAAGCTCTGGTGACACTCGCACTCACCATGGCATTTCCCTGGAGTCCCGACTTCGGGTCCCATCACCAGCTCCTACTCATTTAAGCAGCTTCTCTAAGGCCGAGACAAAGGAATGTTTAATCAGAAAATGTATTAACTAATTGGTGAAGCCTATTATGAAAATCCCTCTAATTATTCCAAGGTGTCAAGAAAAAGGGCCCATCAAGAGGGTATCAATGTTACATCTGTGACAGCAAAAAACGACATTTGGAGGTCCTCCTCTCCTGGGCCTTTTCTTTGATTTCTGCCTTTAATACTGATAAGAAGTGACAGTAGTTGGATAAAACAATCAAAACTTGAGTTGAAGAGCTTATAAACCTTCTGACACTTCAATAAACCAAAAGCCAATATGAAACTAGCAAAAACAGTTTTATTTTAACTCTGGCTAGCCACACACCACAGACATGACATCCATTTGCAGAGCTCCAAGCTATCTCCTTGATATAATATTTTACTAACTCTCATCTCACATCTTTTAAATAAGAAATAAATGCTAAATTCTACCAAGAGAAATGAAATCTTTTATAATCTTTTAGACAGTTGTTGTCATCCCTCAGGAGAGCTTTATGCCTGCTGCTAAATGTCTACAAATCAATATTTAATATTTTGAAACATGAAGTCTTAATTATCCATCTCCCCTTTAAGCGTGAAACCTTCACCGAGTGAAAATAAAACCATTTGTTGGCTGATGGATTGATTGCCACTTATTAGCACTTTTTTGATCTGTAGGTCAGATTACAGGGCTCCATTCCAAACACACACTATGCCTTATCATTTATGCTTGGATGTGTGAGTGTGCAGAGCAGAATATGTTAACTCAGGGCTGTCTGAAGGTCTTTTTAACTTCAGTTCATTGGACTAACACTGTCGAATTAAAAAAAAGAAACGATCTTCAAGTCATAACTATTATTTATACCTCAGACAGACTTTCTCTTCTTAGGTACAATGACAATGCACATTATAATGACTTATGTACAAATTGGAACATAAAAGAGAGTTGTGTATCGCACTCCCTACCAAGGAGGAAAGGGGAAATTGTCTGATTTGGGTCAATTACACCAAAATACCACAAAAGACCCAATTACAAAAAAAAGGAAAACAATCCATGGGTTTCTGTGGACCTTTAACCTGTCTATACTTGGTCAGAAGCTTAACCACAGCAAGAGAGCTGAACGCCGAGCAGAGAGGTCTTCTGCCTCTGGAGTAGAGATCACAAGCTGATTGGTGATAAGTAATAACCTAGGTTTTCTCAGATGTGTTCATCTTAAACATAGGAGGAGCCTCCTGAAATGGAACACACGGTGAAGTGGGAAAAAGATGTGTCTGTGCCAGAACCTATGAATGCGACCTTACTTGGAAAAAAAGAAAACTTTGCAGATATAATTAAATTGAGGATCTCGAGATGAGCTCATCCTGGATTATCTAGGTGGGCCCTAAATCCAACGTCAAGTGTCGTATTAGAAACACACTGAGAAGAGACACACAGGGGAAAGGAGAAGGCTATGTGAAGATGGAGGCAGAGACTGGAATTCTGCAGCCACAGCCATGGAATTGCAGGGGCCGCCAGTGGGAGAAGCAGAGATGAAGTCCCCTCGGAGCCTTGGGAAGGGACACAGCCCGGCTGACATCCTGATCTCAAACCCGTGGCCTTCAAAACTTTGACAGAATAAATTCCTATTGTTGTAAGTCACTGAATTTGTGGTGATTTGTTATGGAAGCTCCAGGAAACTAATACACATGACATGAACACAAGATGACTTAAAGGGCTGCTGGTGAATTATACAGGTACAGGGACAAATACATCATGGGAATTTGTCCTAAATCCAGCCAGAATGAGAGGTTCAGGAATGTTTAAAGGCCTTCGATTGACATCAGTTTATCTTGCTTTGTCTACCGTTAACACTTTTTGGTCATTTCTCTATTAAGTCCCCTATATGCCTAGAACTGTGGAATAGTGGGATTGTCTAGCTTCGGGTTTGCACATCAGCTCTGCCACTTAACTTAAACATCACTTAATAATGCTGAGCCTGCATTCTATTACTTAAAATGAGAAGATAATAAAGCCTCCTGATAGGTTTGTTGTGAGACTAGAGACATATTTGTAAAGTGTTTAATACGGTGCCTATAATACTGTTGGTGCCTAATCAAGAGTAGCAGTTATTACCTCACCAGGTATTGTGAGAATTAAATAACAACATATACACCTTCTGACACCAAGGAAGTATTTAATAAATGCTACTGTAGTTATTATCATTATATATTTTTGCTCCCTAGAGTTTCCATCATCGCAAATTGGCAAGCACAGGCTAAATGTGTTCCGTGGCTGCCCTCGCACTGGGGTTAACATCCCAAGCCTCTTACATGCCCTCCAGCCCTGTGCAGTCTGATCTGCATAGCACCTGGCACACTGTTACATCCTGTGCCAAAGCCTGGGGCTTATCCTGATCCAGCCCCCACCCACACCCTCTAGCTTCCAGTCAGTTCCTCAGAGGAGCTTTCTCCTTTTTGCCTTTGCTCTTCTGAAATACTCTTCCCCACTCTGCTGCTCTCAGCTCAATCCAACCCATCCTTCAGGTCCCAGCTGAAATCTCTCCTTAGGGAGGAAGTCCCTGATGTCCACCCATCCTCATCTCACTAGGTCCTGTATTTACCTTCTTCAATATTTACTCCTCTTCATAATTGTGATTATGTGTTAAAGCTTGTCTCCTCTACTAGGCTATGTAGCAGGGAAAATACATTGAGGATATTAAAGTAATACATTTTCATGCTAGTTTCATCGCTAGTTACAAATTATTTCATGGCTACAATAAGAACTGTCAGGCCTGATAGACTCAAATCATGTATTTGTTTTTATTAGTATAGGGAGAAAGATCCTTTCTTCCACGATGGGTAAATTATGAGGCTTGGTACACAGGGGAAAAAGAAGGATTGAAACAGGGAAGTTCATGCACAGGGAAGGGGAAGTCCAACTTTTCTATCCCAATAAATTGTGGAAAGAGGAGAGAGCCAAGAAGTCCTATGAATATAAATCTATACCTTTCTGCTTTGAGGGCTGCGTGAGTTGGCCAAGGCTGCCATAATGAAATACTGCAAGCTAGGGCTTAAACAACAGGATTTTATTTTCTCACTACTCTGGAGGTGAGAAGTCCAAGATCAAGGCATTAGCAGACTTAGTTTCCTCTGAGATTTCTGTCCTTAGCTTGCCAAAGGCCACCTTCTCACTGTGTCTTCAGTAGGTCTTTCCTTGGTGTGTGGACCCCTGGCGTGTCTCATGTGTTCAAATCTCCTTGTATTATGAGGCTACCAATCAAATTGGAGTAGGGTCCACCCACATGACCAAATTTAACTCTAATTAAAGGCCCTATCTCCAAATACATTTACATTCTGAGCTACTGAGAGTTAGGGCTTCAACATGTGTTTATGTGAGGGGAGACAATTCAGCCTGAAACAGAGATAGAATCTTCAAGATGTAGAGAGTAATAGAAATATGTAGGCAAGTCTGAGAGAGCCCAGTGATGCCTGCTTTCTCAAGTAGCACTTCGGAAGGCTGGGAAGAACAGTGCAGCACTGGTCTAGAAAGGCAGCTGGAGAGATGGAGACGGGATGGCTCCACAGGGCCCACGTGGGACATGCAGGGGTTCTGCGTGTCCCAGTAAGCATGAATTCATTGCTAGGGCAGTGGACCATCAAGGACCTGCGTCACGACAAGGAAGACTATAAATCAGAGACAAATGGTTCGACCATGGACTCCAGGGACAGATCTCACCTATCATTCCAAAAATTCAAACAGCGCTGGTTGTGCCTCATCAGCCGAGAGCACCAGTATCTAAAAAACACCATGTAAATTCTCACCCCCTTCTCTTCCATAATGACAAGGCCGCCCGAACAAGCCCTGTGCAGCCAGATGCCATTGTGGAAAAGAGCAGGAAGACAGACAAAATCTGAAATACTAAAGATTTGCCTAAAAGATTGAGTCAGATAAAAAAGACAATCTAAACTAGCCCTAATGGAGAAATGAAACTTCTGAATTTAGTAAAGATTTAACCCACAGAGACTGACTGTTAAATGACTGAGGTTGAGAAAGATTGGACAAGTGGTAGAAAAAGAAGCTACTTTTTCTGCACATCAGAACCGTGGTCTGTATTAAATGTGGACATTGTTCCAACTATAAACTCTGGGAGAACAGGGAGCTTGTCTATTAGGTGTATCTAGTACAAAGTTGGTGCTAACAAGTGTTTTTCAAATGAATGTTATCAAGATTGCAGCAACTTCTATGCTAAATTACATCCCTCTTCGTCGTGAAAACAAGACTTAAAACTTGCTTCCACTAATGGCATTTTGCACAGTTATTCAGCTCCCACTATTCCAAATAATTCCATTAAGCAAATCTCCAACCTTTCAAAACAGTGGTGAAAGTGAACTAAGCTCCACATCCAAATTTATCCAACCACTAAATCTGATGCCATCTCCAGTTCAGGACCCTATAACGGGTACCACATTAATTCCAACTCTGTCCATCTCTCTTGGCTTTTTCCTACCTCGTTCTCTCTTCTATAATTCCAAATGAAGACATATCGGCCTCCATTAAGCATTTCCTTTCACTGACTCCCTCACTCTAGTCTCTACCTTGGCTCAAGCCATTTTTCCTACCCAATTGTCTTGTTCCCGCCATCCATGTACATCAATTTCCAGATTAAGTAATCCCTGATACCTCTATTCATATGAGTCTCCTTTACAGTTTACATTCTAGTACTTCATAATTTAACATTTAGTCTTATCTATATATGACACATGCATAATACTAATTCAAGACCTGCTGCTAGTATAATTCTATAGATGGATAGATACATACATACATATTTTATACACACACACACACACACACACACACACACATGTACATACACTGCGAGTGCAGTTTGTCCTAGTAATCAGATGTACTCTCCTTAGACATAGTCCATACCTTTAAAGTGCATTAATTTTGTACTCCATAGTTTATAATATAGTAGGCCCTCAATAAATGCTTTTTGACTGATCCTAGATCAGACACGAGTTTATTGTCTAGCAAACATACCAACAGTAACAGTTGAATCGTATTTGCTTAATTTTTTAACTCACTTTTCCATCTTTGGTATTTTACGAGTTATTTTGATTTAGCAAGTGGGAGACTTTTCCAGCACCAGCCCATCTGCTCCTCCTCCTGATTTTGAAGTGGTCGGCAGGCTAAATTGGTAACATCTTTCATCCCGTGGCAACGCCCCATGTTGTCACAGGCATGCAATTCTGATTTCATCGCCCTATTGAGCCAAAGGCAAAGAGAGGCAACAAGAGATAAATCCCTTCAAAAACTCAATAAGTTTAATAATAGCTAACAGACACAGAATACTGCCCACCATAGAAATGCTTAATTGCTCTTTGTCATTAAGTTAGCTCTAATGATAAAGGCTCTTTGTGAAGGTTCCTTCCCCTTTGGTATTAGACTGTGAAGGATTGGACTGGAAAGAGCTTTGGATATACACCTCCCCACCCCTCACACAGAATCAGCTACTCTGCACTGGTAGTAATATAAACAGGGAGGAAGACAGTCTACTTAGAGGTAGACTTCTTAAGGGAAGGCATCTTCACAGTCATTCTAGATAATATGCCACAGTGTTTTAAAAATCTTCATCTGAGCCAATACTACCCTATGTCTTCCAGATCACTCCTGTTTTACTTTAAATGGAACTAATCTTAGCCCTCTGTGGAGACCAAAACAAATTAATCCTAGGTGTGGACCTAAAAGTAATAGAAGCCCATTGCTTCTCTAAAGGATGTTAAATTATGCTTACATTCTATTTACAATATTCAAGGGAAATAGCCAAGTGAATTTATAGAAAGGTTTCATTTGTGCTGTGGTCATTATAGTAGATTTTTTAAAAGCTCTTTTCCCATGAAAGAAATCCACTAACTGAATATAAGGATTGCAAATGATTTCCACCAAGTTGAAATGTAGGAAAAGTATTAGAGAAATTTAAAGTAAAATACACTAGTGTAAACATAAAATGCAAAAGCCACATTTATGGTTAGTCACTAATCCACTTCCACTAACTTTCTCTTCATTATTTTCCTTTGGAAATTCAAAGGTCATACCTACACAGCACTATGTCTATGAATTACGAGAAAACCGAGACAAATAGATGGGACAGAGACCAGCCCTAGGCAAAACCATAAAACTATAAAATGTTGTTTCAGGTATCCCTCTTTTCTTCCTCCCCATAACCTCAATCTTTCAATTCAGTATCCCCTCTACTCCTTTTGAAGGAGTTCTCACATGAACTCAGCAGACTATTCAAATACACCCCGAATGGCAAGATTCTCTTTTTATGAATATGGGATAGGAGACTTCTTGTGTAAAATGGTACAATTCTTCATGATTAGAGAAAAACATTTGCTTCCCTGGACATGGACAAGAAAGCTAATTGCTCCAGGGGTTATTTGCATTCCTGTGTCACTGTCATCATCCTCACCTCAATTGATATTTGCACCGTCCATTGGCCTGCAGACATCACTGCCATCAGCTCTACAGTTTCCTGAGCCCCAGTCGCATAACTTCTTAAATAAAATTCAGTTCTGCTTTAATCAGTAGCGAAAGTTTGGGCTCCACAATTATTTTAAGGCCATTTTCCTACCAAATATGCATTATAGGTTCATCTGAATCTTGCTGCGCAAACAGCTCACAAATGAACATGAACTTGCTTATATGTCAAGGGTTTGGTAGAATTTCAGATATGAAAAATGGGCTGGGAAAATAACAGTGGTCCTGTACTCAGAAAGCAGTAATGTCATGCCACAGCTGATTCTTTTTCTACAGGTCAAATCGTTAACAATTACCAGTTAATGATCATTAACAACGAAATACTGCTCTTCACTAGGCTTGAGTTTTTTACACGGACATCCTTAGAAAATCAAATTCTGAGTAATGTTATTCAATGTTTATAGGTAACTTCCTATTATCTTCCCTCCACATTTTCTTCTTCCTGACACCCAAGTGATCTTGATTTTCCTACAAAACATACAAGCATGCCACTGTCACATTTCAAACCCTTTGGACTCTCTCTACAACCTTTAGAATATAATCTGATTCTTTTAGAAAATCATACCAAGATCTTCCCCATGAGAGCCCGACTCTCATTTCATACTCATTCCTCTATTTCTCTTTCATAGCTAAACTCTTTCACCTCTCCCTCCTCTCCGTCTCGCATATACCCTTTTAGCCAGGAAGGATTGGTTTAAAATTCACCTCCTCTAAGTTCCCTAGGGAGTTAGTCACTCTTCCTTCTGTAAATACCCAGTGTTTTTGTTGATACATAACTTGACCATGTCCTCCCACCAGACTGAACTCCTTGAGGGCAAGGGTCAGTTCTTCTTCATCTTTATATGTCCCTCTTGTCTACCACCTGGCCAGATACATGATAGAATGTCAATAAATATTTATGTAAAAAAACAAATGATGAAAAAAACAAATGCCTCCCTTTAAAGTTGTTGGAAGTATGTCAGAGGGAAACATTTTCAACTACTACACGTTACTTTATTTTGACTACAACATGAGCTTCAGAATTTTTCCCAGGCAGTTGTATGGCATAATAAAGCAAGATCAAGTAGATTGTTGTCTATGCGACCAACCCCTCTTCTGAGCAAGATAGTCATGCTTGCATGGGATATGCTGCTGTGATAAATAATCCACAAACTTTAAACTTCAAAAAAGAAATGAATCCAAAATCTATCACCCAAAGCCTCAAATAATACACCCACTTCTGATACACAAAGTCAACTTAACAGGAAGAATGTGTCATTTAGCAATCAGAAAACATGTTTCAAATATAGTCAAAACAAAGGGTAGACACTCATTGTAGTAAGAATAGAAATGAATAATGGTTGGTTAACCTGTGGATGTTTAATTCCTGTTTCGTTTCCGTTCTCATTACAAAGGCTCCTATTGTCAGAGACATAATGTAATTCCTACCAGAGGACTTGAGAAATCGGATTTAAAACAGGCCAGGGATTTAGTTATTCAGATCAGATTTGCCAAAATGTCCAAAAAATTAATCAGTTCATCCTGCACTATAAGAAGAACACAAGGACTAACTCATGAATTATGGAGCAGTTGGTCTGACTCTCAAACCTGAAAGTTTCTGGGGCAATTCATTAAGAAAAAATCAATTTGTAAAATCCTGGAGGTTATTAAGTTGTTTAAAAGCAGCCCACAAAATTTGTCATGTCAAACCAATTCCATTTTCTTTTTCAGCCAGGAGGAGATGAGAGGTGGCACGAAAGATATGAAGGAGATGGTTTACTCTGTTCTTAATAAGGCTTTTGGTAAATCAACATATTGACCATCAATTACTATGTTGTTGGGTTAAGTTTAGGGACAACCAAAGCACAGAAAGTGATGCAGTAACAAAATAAGAGAATCAGTCTTTACCCAATATTTATTGAGTTTCTGGAGTGTGTAAGGCACCCTGCTAGGCCATGGCGAGGGTTGTGAGGAAGGCCAAAGAAAATCAAACAGCTGCTCTACAGTCAAGATTAGAGTATGGTGTGAAAGGAGTCACCATCACGATCTTTAACACTAGATATGAAGCACTGGCGATGTTTAGGAATTATGAAACATGAGCCCTAGAACCAGACTGTCTAAGTTTGAATCCTGGATCTGTTATTTACTAAGAGCGTGAAATTGAGAAAATCATGTAATTGTTATGCCTTAATTTCCTCAACTGTAAAATGGTGGTGACTATAGGGCTATATACAGCATAGGATTTTGGTTAGTACTGAATGAGTTAGACACGTAAAGTACTTAGAACAGCGTGGGAAGTTCGAGGAGAGAGACGTTACTTCTCATGGTGGATAGGTTTGAAAGGGAGGAGGACAAGAGGGCAGAGGTGAGCAAAGGGAATCAGAAAGATACAGCATTTAAACAGACCCTAAGAGGTAGAACTTGACCACACGGAGACTGAAATAGACAGAAGAGGCTATAGTTTATATGGGAAACATTACATAGTTCTGTAATAACTAATACACTAACCACGTAGGGAAGAGTAGATAGTCCAATTTTATCCTAGCAAAGTATGCATAAAAGGCAGAAATGGGAGAAAAGATTGGGACTAATTTACATTGACATTATTAGGGCCAGGAAATCAGATAAAATTGTAAAGAGAAAGATTGTAGAGAAAAGGGAAGGGGTACATCGAGCAGCTCAAAAAAATGAATATCAAGAAAAACTTACACGTACAAGACAGAAAGATGGAAATTAGAACAGGAAGGTTTCTTTCTACTTAAATTTTATACTAATTCATTTTCCTTTAATTATATGTCTGGTCTCCTTGAAAAAAAAGATAACAGATATCCATTCAAACTAGAATAAGCTGGAAAAGAGAACTGATTCGAAGAAAACGGTTGTGTTCCAACGAATTCAAGGGCAAGAAGTCCTGAAAGCTGCATGAGAGGGGAGAAAGCTATCAGGAGCAGGGTGCGCAATACTCCTTCCGTGATGCACTCTCCACTCTGTCTCATTCTCAGAGATACATCGCCATCTCCAGAGAAAGCAAATGTGGGCCTGGGCTTGGTGGACACCCCCGGGATCCTGTAATGCCTTTTCCCCTGCTCTCTCCTACCCCATAGACCAGCACCTCATCAAAGCTGGACAGTAGGAGTCCATGAGTTGTTGCTGGGTGGGATTGTGGCAAGATATGACCCCTACTTGTCTAGACACTTCTGCTGTACCTAGAAATGAAATTGGCACAAATTGCCTACTCAGAAAATATTGAGAGACTTACTATTTATATGGGAGCCTCAGTTTATGCTAATTCCTAATGTTATCTTTAAATGAGATCCTTTTTTTCCTTCAATGTGAGGAATGCACACATCTCAAGAGGTGTTTTACTTGATTTTGAGAGAAACCAGTGCCTGGGTTATAAATCAGAGACAGCCTAGTTTCTTTGATAATTGTATCCCAGCGACAGATGTATATTTTAAGCTACCTTTCCCCAGTCCTCTCCTCAAACGTATAATGTTTTAGTCTTTTATTCTTTTTCCATATTAGATGCTACCAAGAAAACCTTCTCCACCCTGTCACAGATTGTGTTCAGATCTCAGAGAAAAAGCAGCCCTCTCCACTAGCATGTCACCTCTACAGCCACAGAACACATATTCCCCACCCCACCTGAGGAACTCACTGAAGAAATACAAAGTAGTGACTGCCATGACACTCAGATATCAGCAGGCACTGTCCCCACACCCAGTCATGCTCCTGCAAGGATCTGCATGAGCAGAATCCCTTTCCACAAGCCAACCTCACCTACGCTGTGCAACACAAGCAGCTAATATTTAAATGCACCTGATTTTCCTGCACGTAAGGAATGAGTCTGTATCACTGAACTTCGAAAGCAACATGAACGGCAAATTATTACAAAACGATGAAGTTCCACCACCACGCTAGTTCTTTATACGAACGTTTAAGCTGCATTACATATGAAGTCTAAATGATCTCCATTCCTGTGGGTTTTGCCCCCTCAAGGTACTCTACCTGAACTACCTCCAAATCCAGGCTGAGCTGGAACCCCACCTAGAGTCATATCCTTCCTTGATTCCTTTCTCTCCAACTTCAAATCCCAGGGGAGAGCCATATGCTGATGTGAGATATTGCTTCAGTGAACAGAAAACTAATCTGGAATTTTTCTGAGCTTTGTCCTGCCCTTTGCAATAATCAGACTTCCTGTTGACAGTTCCTTCTTCAATACTCCACAGCTAGTGAGACTCCTTATTCTATGTACTTTGCTGTCTAGAGCCCTATTAACCTCAGATTTATTAGCTTTTTTGTCAACCACTTACACTGCCAGCCTCCCAAGAGGAGAACACATCACAAAGCAAAGAAACTCTATGAGACACATACATAGAAAAATATCTCAAATAGCAAACATTTACTGAAAGCAGAAAGTCAGATGATAGCACTTGAATAACCCTTCTCCCCCACAAGCACATTCTATAGATACACGCATGGAAGTTGTGCAAATAAATCTCATTATTATACTGCTGAAGTGCAGAATTATTGTCTCTCTGAGAGTCCTGAGATGAAGTTGGAAATCTTCACAAATTTACTGGGCTGGCTCCAGACACACGCTAGAGTGCACTCATCAAAATGAATGCATTTTAGAGCAAGTCCAAAATAGATTATTTCAAAAATCTAAGACTTTGCCTTGGAGGGGCTTTTTTTTTTCTCCCCTTCTCTTCCCTTTTTCTGGCTTCCAAGGGGGAAGAATAGAAGACAATAATTAGTAAAAGAAGGGAAAAAAAGGTAATTTGATTTAAGTTACTGAGCCAGAGAGCCAGCAGAGGTTACTGACAGCTTGGGATCAGAAACAGAAATTAGAGCAAATATATCTATAGAAAATGTCTGAAAAGTCCATTCAGCTCCAAATACAATGGTTTTGAGATCTCTAATGCAACCTGTTTTGGCTGACCAGGCGCCTCTTTGGTTAGTTCCACAGACACTTCCCTCAAGGTTTTTCTTCATTAAGTGTTATGCTTCTAAATTATTCCTCTTTAATATATCAACCTGATATATGTGGCTCAGATTAATCATAAGATCAACCAAAAGGGACATAAGTAAACATGACTTGCCATTGGATTCATTTTTTAATCCAGGTCACATAAAGTGTTACTCAGAACTAAAATTCCTTGAGTGCTTACTAAGTGCCTGGCATTGTCTGATTTCATTTAACTTATCTCTCTAAATTTTATTTAACTCTCAGCAATCCCATATGATAGACGATATTATTGGCCTCATTTTACAAATGAAGACAGAGAATAATGACCAAGGTCACACAGTAAGTGATAGAGGCAGAACAGGAAAATGGGAAGTCTGGCTTCAGAGTTTGGGCTCTTATCCATTGCCATCACCTTCCTAAAATATTACTTATACTAAAAAGTATGCTAGCTATTATAACATATGCCATAAAAATTAAATTTTCAGAGTTACTATTCATCTTCTGTGAATTTGCAGGGCAAAATATAGTTATTTGACTACAAGTTATTTGTCTATATACTTGTTTTTTATGCTCTAGAGCTGCACTGTTCACTATGGAAGCTACTAGCAATACGTGGCTAACGAGAATTTGGGGTTGGGATTTTCTGATTAATTTTGAGCACCATTATTTTAGGAAAATATTTCCAAAGGAACTGTTGGAAAAGAAAGGCCCATGAGAATACGTTGCCTTGGTTGGATATTTCTACATATGTATGTTCTAAGATTTCATACATGTGTAATCCTAAGAGAAGAGAAAGCGAGAAGCAGAATGAAGGCAAACATAGGGAAAGAAGAGAAAAAGACAGCTCTCTCCTGGAAAAAAATTATCTAACCTATACAAGTAAATTATTTTTTTCCTATTGTCCAGGCACCCTAACAGATCTTTTTATGTTCTATCCTATCCTTTATGAAAGAGTGTAGCTTGAACAGCTTTGAAAAGTAATGGCTATAAATATTCTAGTCTATGCAGACCTATTTTTGAATACAAGAAACAAACTATATAAAACAATACATGTAATTTGACCTCTGTAGTTCCATGATAGAAGCTATCTCTGCCTCAGTGGTTGCTAGGTAATAAGATTTTAGAATAATACATTTCCTACCTCCAAATCAATAATCGTGCAATGTTAATTTAGAACATGATCTCCATGGTCACCAACAATTACCATGAGAATTTGCTTTTCATGAAACAACATTTGCACAAAATTTGTCCCTGCCAACGTATTCCTGAGTACCTACTATATTTGACATTGGCAGCTGCACTACCACGGCTTGCTCTTTGCCTTTGAATCTATTGATTAAAATGCCATTCATTTTGTACAGATAAAAGAAATATGGCTAAGCTGGCTTCTGTTTATTAAGACGTGGCCAAGTACAAATTTCATTTAACTTTAAGAAGCCCTGATATCATTTTCCTTCCATTTTTGCTTCTCACCAAAAGTATTTGAAATTCAGGGGAGAATTGCATGTAAACAATTCACCTGCAGTTTAGTGAAGAAAAAAAAAGCCTTCACCTTCTAGAAAATCCTCACTACTAATCTTTATATACACCACAAAATTCTCTAACTAAAAGCAAACTATCTCATAGATGTTCCTAAAAAGAAAACATCGACGCTGAATGAAGATGAAAGCACTTGATGAGTCAAAGGAGAATGGGTCTACATAGAGCATCTCAGATCAACTGGCGACAGGCCACTTGTTTAAAAGTTTTTTTTTCATTTAAATGGAATTGCTTTACAAAAGAAAAAATGACAGAAGAAGAGAAATATTTGGGGGTTAGGGAAGATATATCAAAATGGATACTTATCTATATTAGTTTTTGAGGGCTGACATTAAAAATTACTATAAACTGGGTGGCTTAAAACGACAGAAATTTATTGTCTAAGAGTGCAGTTTGCTAGAAGTCTGAAATCAGGGTGCAAGCCACGCTCTCAGAGGGCCACGCTCTCTCTGAAGTCTCTAGGGGAGAATCCTTCCTTGTCTCATTCTAGCTTCTGATGGTTGCCAGAAGTCCTTGGTGTTCTGTGGTTTGTGGCAGCATAACTCCCATCCATGCCTCTATCTTCACATGGCTGCCTTCTCTCTTTGTGTGTCTGCGTCCTAATTTTCCTCCTTTTGTAAAGACCCCAGTCATTGGATTAGAGTGCACCCTAATGCAATGTGACCTCATCTTGACTTAATTACATTTGAAAAGACTCTATTTTCAAATGAAGTCACACTCTGAGGTTTGGTAAAACAGTCTGAGGCGAACATAAATTTTAGGGGAACACAATTCAACCCACTACTGCTGGATAGGTGGAAGATTAGATTATGTGCTACATGAGATCAAGGACCGTATTGATTAATCTCTCTATCCTCAGCCTCTAGCATGAAGTACTGTGTAGATACTTCATAAATGTTTGGTTAATATGGAAGATAGGTGAATAAAAAACAAACTACATACTGACTCTAAGTGATAAAAAACCAATAAATTGAATATGTAAAATAGAAGTAAATGGTACCTTTGTATTGCATTGTACTTTTTGCTGTTTATCTCTGTGTTTCTGTTTGGGAATAGTCCAATTAGAATTCGAGATTCCTATTTTAACCTGGATCAAAAAGCACCATCAGTCCCCTCAACCTCTCTTTGGACTTCTACTTCCACACCATGAGCTCTAAAATAAAACAACAATGTTAAAACACCAATGAAGGATTTTCTAGTTTAATTGAATTATTCTGGTCTTCTTTGAAGTACATGAAAATAAAATAGAGATTTTTAAACAGCATTTCCAATTAAGGAAAAAGACAGAACAGTAAGCAGTCTTCATTTTACGTCAGGCTTTCTCGGTTCTTTATATACTGGTTTTTTTTTTTTTCAGAAGTCTAGAAAAATATGTCAGAAGTCTTTTTTCTTGGAAATCCCTTGCTTTAGCAGAAATACGACAGATTATAAGGTAAGCTCTGCTACTTAAGAGAGAGAAAGACATCTCTCTTGTCTTTATTAAATGAAGGAGTGACTAGAGTTCTCATCTTTTTATGAGAACACTACTATCCTCTCATTTTCCAAAGGTGTTTAAGTTTAGCATCCTAAAAATGGGTCAAAACACTACAAAGAGAAAATGTTTGGAATCTTGGTGATATTGATTATTTACTCTGGTGAAAAACCTTGGAAATAAAGCATAACTTTAAAAGACAACCACGGAACAGTAACAAGGAAGACTTACAACCATTCCACCCTCTTAAACCCTTCCTTGCTCCTATTTTTTTCTTGTTCCAGGGCAGTTAAATGGCATGTTTACCCCAATATTAATGAATAGCCTCTGTCAGAAGTAATTATCTGAAATTATAACTGCTTATCTATCAAGGTCTAAATGCATACATCAGTTAATAACAATATGCTGTTATTTGAAGAACAGCAATTGGACTCACTCTCCATAAACATCTCCTCACCAATCTGATTACTGAAGTCTGAAATTTTACTTTTAAATCGCTAGATTTTGAGTCAGGGTTTTTCCTATTGTAGAAAATGCAAATGTTTTCAGAGAATGGACCACCTAAAAGATTTCATTCATAAACCTTTATTATGATCCAGAAATAGAGACTATTTTTACAAATTTTAAAATAATACAGCTCCAATTATTATGATTGGTTTTTAAATTCCTATACCTGGCGGAGCTAGAGAAAAACACAGAGCCATGCTGAAAAGCGCATGAGCAATCCTACCACTTTTTCCTAGTGGACTCACTTTCTTACTCTCCTGGATGATATCTTCTTCTCTCTCCTCAAGCTCTTCCCATCTCCCCAATAACCACTCTCACCTGATGAGCTTACATTTTATTTCATTGATACTTTAGAAGTTCTCAGAAGCAATAGAAACATGTTCCCTCCACATCTACCGATCAGTTTGTATGTGGGCCACATCCTCTGCCTTCCTTCTTGTCACATTCCCTGATTCTATGTAAGGTCAGTGCTTCCCTGAACTGCATCCTCTACTCAAGAATACTGTTCCAGGATTTCCAGTCAAAGTGGCAGAGTAGGGGGATGCTGTGCTTGTCTCCTCTCACGACCCCATCAATATTACAACTAAATTTGAGAACAACCATCATTGGGAGTCTCCTGAAGTCTAGCTGAACAGAAGGCCTACAATTGGGGACACACAGAAGAGGCCACCTCAAGACCTGTAGTAGGGGGCAGAGACGTGAAACAGGCCAGTCCCATACCTGCATGTAGTGGTTAAAAATAGGGAGAGAAATCTCAGCTGTGGCAGTCCCCCAGAAAAAGTGAAGGGTCCCAGCCCCAGACCAGGCACCCCAGCCCAGGCTCCAGTGACAGAAAGAGAAGTCCCCACAACTTCTGGCTGTGAAAACCAGCAGAGATTGTAGCTGGGCGAGACAGAGGGCTGCAGGAGTCTCAGGCATTCCTTTTAAAGGACCCACTCTCAGATCAGACTTATTCATTGACGAACTCACTCACTCTGACCTCAAGTGCTGGGGCAGCAGCTTGAAAGATGCCAGGATCATATAGGGTGGAACTGAATTGTCTGGCTTCAGATTGAGGGCTGGAGGGGCAGCTTTCTCCCAGACAGAAGGGCAGAGGCTATTGTTTGTTGAGCCCTCTCCCCACCCACCTGTGAAGACCCAGGCAGCCACCATATCTGAGTTCTATCATCAACTGGCTAACACTGGTCACCCCACCTGGTATTTCCTAGACCCTGCCTCATATCCAACTCTTTTTGGCCCACCTGCTCTTTTCACTTCCAGTAGCCTTTCCACACAAACAATTTATCTTGGCTCATGCTGCAGACTTTCCTAAAATCTCTCAAAGATCTGCAAAACCCAAAAAGTAGCATCTGGCCTCGGTGCGCCTATACTTCTTGCTGAACAGCCCCAAGCCTAGTGGCAGCTGGCCTCAGTCTCTAGCTTGGTCTCTGGAGGCACCTCTAAGCCCAGCATGGGTGGTGGCCATCAGTAGCTTGCTTGGTGACTCCTGCCTGGTGGCCCCGGGCAGGGCACAGGCTGTGACCGAACTTGGCTTGTGGTAGGGCTCCTCCCAGGAGGCTCTACGGCCAATACACCCAGTGGTTGGCTTCAACCCAAGCTGGAGTGCCACCCAGGATTGCATCCAAGGATGACACACCCAAAGGGCAAACTGCGCAGGCACCAGAGCCCCAATAAAGTGAATCCTGCTCCATAGGGTCTACCTGTCACTAACCAGCTCTCACAATCAATCAGCCCAAGGATCAATCAGCCCATTGGTGTTCAACATTAACCAAGGCTCAACTACAGCATAAAGGCTCACATAACCCATATAAGGGACATACCTGGAGCATCAGGCTCAAGTGATCAGGGAGATTGTGCCACTGTGCCCCACAGGATACCTACTATCTAAGGCCGATCTACCTAAGGCCAGGTGACATGGCAGCTCTACCTAATACATAGGCAGTCAGACAAAATGGGGAGAGAAAGAAACATGTCTCAAATGAGAAAACAGACCAAAGCTCTAGAAAAAGAACTAAACAAAATGGAAACAAGCAATCTACTAGTTGCAGAATTTAAAACACTGGTTATAAGGATGCTTAATGATTTCAGTGAGAACTTCAACAAAGAGGCAGAAAACATAAATAGAGAACTTCAACAAAGAGACAGAAATAGAAAACAAAAAAGAACCAGTCAGAAATGAAGAATACAATAACTGAAATGAGGACTATATTAGAAAAATTAACAGTACATTAGATAAAGCAGAGGATTGAATTAACAGTTTGGAAGGCACAAAAACACCCAATAAAGAGCCAAAAGAAAAAAAAATCCAAAAAAATGAGGACAGTTTAAGGAGCTACTGGGACAACATTAAGTGAACCAACATTCTCACTATGAGGGTACCAAAAGGAGAAGAGAAGGAGCAAGGAATTGAAAATGTATTTGAAGAAATAATGACTGAAAACTTCTGTAACCTGGCAAAAAGAAGTAGAGATACAAGCTCAGGAAGCTCAGAGAGTCCCAAACAAGATGACCCCAAAGAGGCCCAAACCAAGACCCATCATAATTAAAATGCCAAAGGTAAAGACAAAGAGAGGACCTTAAAAGCAGCAAGAGAAAAGCAGTTACCTACAAGGAATCACCCATAAGACTGGCAGCTGATTTCTCCACAGTAACTTTGCAGGCCAGAAGAGATTGGCATGAAATATTCAAAGTGATGAAAAGCAAGGACCTACAACCAAGATTACTACCCAGCAAAGATATCATTTAGAATAGAAGGACAGATAAAGAGCTTCCCAGACAAATATCTAAAGGAGTTCATCACCACCAAACCACTATTACAAGAAATGTTAGAGGGACTTCTTTAAAAAGAAAAAATAAATTAAAAAATATGGAAAATAAATATAAAAAGGCAATGACTATATATCTTCAACAATTATTTTGAATGTAAATGGATTTGGTGTTCCAATCAAAAGGTAAGGTGGCTGAATGGATAAGAAACAAGATCCTTACATTTGCTGCCTACAAGAGACTCACATCAGATCGAAAGTCATACAGACTGAAAGTAAAGAGATGGAAAAACATAATTCATGAAAATGAAAACAAAAAAGCTGGGGCAGCAGAACTTATACCAGACAAAATAGACTTTAAAAGAAAAGCTAGAGAGACAAAGAGACAAAGAAGGACCCTGTGATCCCATTCTGAGTATTTATCTAAAGAAACCTAAAACACTACTTTGAAAGGTCATGTGAATCCGTATGTTCAATGCAGCATTATTTACAATAGCTAAGATATGGAGGCAACCTGGTTTTCCAACAGTGGATAAATAGATAAAGAACAGGCGATATATATATATATATAGATAGATAGATAGATAGATAGATAGATAGATAGATAGATAGATAGATAGATATAGATATATAGATAGATAAAGAACAGATATATACATATATATATATGTATATATATATATATATACACACAATGGAATCTTACCATCTGCAACAACATAGATGGACCTAGAGGTTATTGTGATGAGTGGAGTAAGTCAGACAAAGACAAATGCCATATGATTCCACTTACGTGTGGAATCTAAAGAACAAAATAAATAAAACAGAAACCAACTCGTAGATACAGAGAACATCTTGGTGGTTGCCAGATGGGAGGGTAGTTGGAGGGGGGATTGGTGAAAATAGGAGAGGTATTAAGAACTACAAATTGATAGTTTAAAAATAGTCATAGGAATATAAAGTATAACATACGGAATACAGTCAATAATATCATAATAACTATATATGTTGTCAGATGGGTACAAGATTTATCAGGGTGAGCACTTTGTAAGTTGTAGAAATGCCTAATCACTATGTTGTACACCTGAAACTAATATATTATTGTATGCCAACTGTAATTGAGAAATAAATAAGAATATTGCTCCAGTAATTTTCATGTTTTCTGCATCATCAGTTTCTCCTATTAGTTCTTTCCTATCGGCCTGCAAATATACTATGATTTATTCCATTTAAAGCAAAACCTTCTTTGACCCATGATCTCCTCCACTATTGCTCCATTTTACTGCCCCTCTTTATAGATATTCTTAAAGTGGGTCTATACTTGCTGTCTCTACTTCTTTTCCTCCATCACTCTTGAACTCAATCCAAATCAGTTTTGTTTTTATGTCACTAAAAATATTCTTATCAAGGTCATCATAGACTTCTCTATATTGTGAAATCTGACGATCGATTTTCAGTCCTCTATTTTTCCCCCTACCAGATGCATTTCACTTTCTCCTTCTGGAAGAACATTCTTTACTTGACTCCCAAGTTGTTATTCTCTTTTGATTCTCTTTCTATCCAACTAGCACCTCCTCAGTCTCTTTTACTGATTTCTCCCTCTTTCTCCAACTTTTAAATACCAGGCACACCAGGAACCATACTTATGATGACACCCACCTCATATTTCAAAGCTTCAAAGTTCAAACTTTCATATGCCACTGTCTATTTGACATTGCTAGTTGAGTCCCAAAAGGCATTTCGATTAACATGTCCAAAGCCACACTCCTTATTTTCTTCTTTAAACCTACTCTATCCCTAAATTCATTCATCTAGGTAAATATCAGTTCCATTCTTTCAGTTGCTCAGGTTAAAACCATTGGTGTTATCTTTGACTCCTTCCTTCGCCTCATGCCGCACTCCCCCTTCATCAGCAATCTTCACATATTTACCTTCAACCTGGCTCCTTTTCCACCTCTGCTGCTACCAATATCCCTCATGATTTTGTAGCCTCCTAACAGTTCTCTTTCCCCTCATTTCTTGCCTTTCCCCCCACCCCTCCCTTCTGCAGCCAGAGTGATCTTCTCTAAATTAAAGTCAGATTTCACTTCTCTTTTTCAAAAACCCTGCAGATCCTTATCTCACTCAGAATAAAAACCAAATGTCTCAAATATTAGACTATAGTCTGGTCCCCACCACTTCTCTGAACTAATTTCCTATTTCTCTTCAATTTTCCCCCTCTGCTCCCTTCACTTAGAATAATTTCTTTTCAGCAATCCCACTTCTGCGTATATATCCAAAGGAAATGAAAACAGAATAGTGAAGGGATATCTCCACTCCCAAGTTTATTGCAGCATTATTCACAACAGCCAAGATATGGAAACAACCTAAATGTCCATCAATGGATGAATGGATAAAGACTACCCACACACTGGAATATTATACAACCATGAGAAAGAAGAATACCCTGCTATTTGCGACAACATGAATGGATCATGAGGTCATTACACTAAATGAAATAAGTCAAATAGACTTATTTCATTACACTAAATGAAATAAGTCAGACAGAGAGAGACGAATACTCTGTGATCTCGCTTATATGTGGAATCTTCAAAAGCTGAACTCATAGAAACAGACTGGGATGGTGATTACCAGGGCCTGGGGCAGGGAGGGATGTGAAAGGAATGGGGAGATGCTGGTTGAAGGGTACAAACTTCCAATTATAAGATGAATAAGTTCTGGGGAGCTTATGTACAGCACTGTGATTATAGTTAATAAGACTGTATTATATAGTTGAAAGTTGCTAAGAGAGTAGATCTCAAACGTTCTCACTATAAAAATGAAATGGTAAATATGTGACATGATGTAGGTATTAGCTAATGCTATAGTGGTGATCATTTTGCAATACCTAAGTATATATCAAATAACTACACTATATACCTTAAGCTTACACAATGTTATATATCAATTATATCTCACTAAAGCTGGAAAAAATAAAATTTCTTCGCTCTTCTTCCAATATGCCAAGCATATATCCTCCTCAGGGACTTTGGACTTGCTATTCGCTCTGTCTGAAACACTCATTTGCATGGCTGTCTTTTAATTCTTTCAGGTCTCTGTTCACATGTACCTTATTAGAGTGGTCCTTGGCCATCCCATAGAAAATAGCTACCGCCACCCTGCCCTGCTCTTTCAGACTTCCCAGTACTTATCATTGCTAAATATTATATGTTTGCTTGCTAATTTGTCCATTATCTCTCTCTTCTTCCAGAAATTGATGGCTAAGCTCCTTATACAGGGCTTCTTGACTGTTTTATTTATTACTGTAGGCCTAGAACCTAGAACAGTACCTGACATATAGCAAGTGTTCAATGTTTTTTCGAAAAATAAATGCCTACTTTTTTACCAAATTCACTCTCCTAACAATGTCTGCCTTCTTCTTATTTTCCTCTTACTGATGAGGTAAACCTGCTCAAGGATGTGCCATCTGCAAATGGTACTCAGAATTCTCTCGTAGTCAGAGTTCCTTGAAAATTAAACTATAAGGTAGCAGAGAGTTGTGGGAAATGTTAATGCATTTGTGTTAGATTAAAATTATAAGTTTTACTAGGCCTATACAACACGATTTATTTTAGAAAAAAAAACATTTGTGAAACAAGAGAGGATAAAAAGAAAAAGAAAACAAGAAAAGTGAGGCAGAAGGAGGATTAATTAACTACCAGTCTTACCTAGTTACTGCATAGGTGATCGATGAGTGTCATATATGTGTGAAAGCATTGTAAAGTGCACAGTAATATGCAAATCCAGTTGTTTAATTACAATCAGATTTTCTAGTTTCTTCATTGTTAATTTTATTACCTATTTATTTTAGAAGGCTTTCTATGACATTCTGGTAACATTTCTATCTAAGTAAATGTAGAAATTGCATTCTAAACCTCACTGAATCTTCCTTTCTTTGAAAAGAAGAAGAACAAGGTAGTAAGCAGGGTAACGTTCCCCAAAAGCACCCAAGTCCTGAACTCTGTCACCTGTGAATATGTTAAATTACAGAGAGATAATTAAAGTTGCAGATGGATTAATATTGCTAACCAGCAGAGCTTTAAAATGAGAGCCTTCTGGCTTATACAGGTGCTCAATGTAATCACAAGCGTTCTTGGTAGGGGTCTTTGGAGAGACCCACTAGAGAGCAGCACAGGCATGAATGGCACAGGCTACACGATGGAAGGGGCAGGAAACAACAGATGTGGACAGATCAAAGCTGGAAACAGGAAGAAGTAGATTTTCACCTGGAGCCTCCAGGAGAAATACAACAATGCCAACGCCTTAATTTTAGCCCAATGATACTCACATTGGACTTCTGAACTCTAGAACAGTAAGATAAAAATTTGTGTTCTTTTGTGGTAATTTGTTATTGGAACAGTAGATAACTAACACAAATGGCTTTGCAGCTGTGAGCATGGGCTCCAGTGTCAGAGACCTGAGTCTCAACTATAGATGCACCTACTTCTCCAAACCTTGGTTCCTCATGAGTAAAATGAAGGTAACAACAGTGTTTTCTCCACAGAAATATAGTGAGAATGGAATAAAACAGTTTATGTGAAGACTTAAAACGGGGTGTGCAACATAATAAGTTCTCAATAATCATTAGCTATTAGCTGTTAACTGATAATTTTTCTATGAATTTTAAATATGAACATATTTGTAGAAGCCAAAGGACTAGTGAAGTAAGCTGCGTGTGTGTTGGAGTGAAAATAGAATTTGGAGTCAGGCTATTAGTTAACTAATAAGTTAATGTAAAACGTTCCTTGCTTTCATAAATTTGGAGAATGCTAGGTAAGAGGTCAATAGATTTCCTTGTTTCAAGGTTCCCAGGGTCTTTGATATGTTGATGTACATGAGGCTATACACTCAGCATTTCAGACAGACTTGACCAGAAGCTCTGTTTTGAATGTGGAACATTTGGGGACCAGAATTCTCCAGATGATCCTTAGGTAAAGTCCTGGTTAAATGTCCTACAAAGTAAAAAGATTTCTGTTTTCAAATTATGTATAGTAACAGGGGGAGAAAATCCAGAAAGCACATTTACCATCGGCACAAGATATTTGTCAAAGAAGAGGGGAAGATCCAAAGTTATCGTTAGATGTCTTTTAGGCTAATACAGTAACACGCTTGTGTGTGAAAAACAATCTGTTCTAACTTTCTTTGTCTTGAGGGGGAAAAGCCCACCCAATCAATTACTTTCTGTCCTCCACACTTATTTTTCTTTTCTCCTTCTAAACCCTGAAGATATGCTCTCTCCCTAATTTTTCTCCTTTATCTCTTTATGACTCTCTCATCCAAGTCGAGAAATAATGATAACTCTACAAAGCATCCAGATTATTTTTCTTTTGTTGGAGAAATGAATAGACTCTAGCAAAAGAAAAAAGAAAAAAAAATATTGATATCTCAAAACTAAAATGTTTCAAAATCCAGCATTAATTGCCATTCAAATTTCTCTGGCTTTGAGTCCGCCCCTCCCTCCCCATTTTCTAAAGCCTAAAAGCTTACTATGTTCACACCTTAATTATTATCAACAGTAAACAATAACGTGCTCGAATTTTACTGATATTATGTCTTAAAGTTGGGATCGGAATTTCAGAAGACACCTACTTTACATGCAAGAACTCTCTGTTCTGCCTCTGCTTCTTGTGTGCTGCCCAGTAACTAGGCATTTGTCATTTACTGAAGATTTATCAAATGCTAGTTCATGACAGGTTCTGTGCAAGGTATCAAGAAGTCAAACGTGTAGCTTATTGGTGGTGGCAGTGACGGTGGTAGTAATAACATAGTATCCTCTAAAAATGTCCCTACATCGTATGAAGGGTCCAGTAGAGTGGAAGTCTCGACCATTTTAAATAGATGAGCATGGGACTAGATTGAAGACAGGGTAATCATTGTTGCTGAGTGGCTTAGTGGACCAATCCTATGATCTGGATCAGTGTTCTAAACTCCAGCTGTACGACAGAGATCTTTTAAAATTTTGATATTTGGGTCTCACCACAAATTGACTGAAGATGGAGTCTTAGACATTGTTATTTTTTAAAAGATGGGGTCTTGGACATTGGTGAGTGTAACGTGTAGCTAGTGCTGAGAGCCATTGTTGTAGAGAGGAGAAAAAGGGAGTTTTCTAGGTGTAATAAAAATGTGTACGTCAATAGAAGCTGTGTTCAGAGTTGGGCCAATGGAGAAATTAAAGAAGATCAAAAGTTAGGCATGCCACTGAATTACGACCAAGTGTCATGGCACACATAAAAATAAGCTAGATTCGTGGTTTCCTACATAACTCCATTCCCTTGGAGCATTCAAAGGAAAACTGTGCTAAAGAAGGGACCACAAATTTCTAGTGAACTCAACTCATAGGACACATTCATCAGAGTTAAAGTTATAAATATTGACCATGGTCTCCATACCCAGCGATAAACATTTGCACACCAGATTTTATCAGCAGACAGTTGTGAAATCAAATAATGATTTTTCTGCAGAGTTGCACATATAAGAACAAATACAAATTAAAAACAAGAGGCATAATTTAATTCTCCATGTTGAAAATGGGAGAAAAGATTTTCCTTCCCTCCCTTTTCTAGGACTTTTCAGAAAACTTACATTGTAAGTAGTTTCCCATCTCTTTGAAATGTATATAGTCCCTTTGAAGACTAGATAGGCCTTTTATCAGCTGGCCTTCTGACCTAGGAATTTCTTTCTAAAGGACCTGGGAGCCATCTCTTTGAAATGCAGACATCAAGGGAGCTAGCACCCCTACCTTCCAGTTCCTTGGGGAGGGTAGGAGCACAACTTTAGTTGGCACCTTGCTCCAAGTTGCAAAACTACCTCCTGTAATAAGGAAATAAGAAGTTTGTTTTTTCTCCAGATAAAGCCAATTAGCTAGGAAATATGTGTAACAAATGGCAGTGTTGATTCTTTTACTTGAGGATAGTTATTGTTTATCTTGAAAAACGGATGTAATGGATTGTATCTGCTTGGCTGTCTAAGGGGATGAGATTTCTTTCTGCTTTTTCAGTCTCTTATCAGGTAGCCTGTGATGTGCATCACCTTGTGCTTTAATGTTTATTCAAAAATAGAATTGTGTTCTTTATTACCTCCGTGGAGAAGTTTTCTGGGTTGGGAGAAGATTTTGTTTTTAATTACATTTCCCCAACACATGAGACTTTAGCTCACTAGAGAGTGAAAATTCTCAAAATTTTTCACTTTTTCTTCTGATGTCAGATTATCAGATACAAATAACAGATTACAGTCAGATTCCAAATTCTCTTCAATGTTCACAGATCAGAGTAAAAATCTGAAAATGCCTTGATTATAATCTTGTCTTTTAATCTAACTGAAGACCTAGAATTTCCAAGAATGCTCAAAAAAATTTGCTGCTATAAAGAAGTGTTCATTTTAGCAATTTAGAGAGTCCATACTGCTCCGAACACTGCCACCCAAATGGTCAAGGAAATTAGGAACATGGAAATAATCTTAGAGCAAATTCTTTCCTGCTTAGTGGCCACTTTTATTAAGGACGTTCCAAAGCACAGATGCTCACTGGCAACACTGAAAAGCAAGCTGTGTCAGGAGAACCATCTCCCTTCTTCCCCTAATAAATGCCACTAAGATGTATTTCATCTCTAGTCCATTTCGTTTACACATGTTATTGATACCAAACGTCTCATTCAACACACGTAAAGTACTTGATTCAGAAAATGGTTTAATTTGTTTAAAAAGTATGGAGAGAAGAAAGAATTCGTTCATGATGCTGAGGGTTCTTAACCCATTTCCCATTGACCTCGAGACTACTCGCTGGCAATGCTTACTGCTGCAGCATTTACCCAGAGATAACTCGTGAATTGCAGTCCCAACCTTAACCTCCAAAGTTTGCCACAAAATATCTCGCTTTTATTATTATTTTCGCATCACTCTCGTATAGCAATAGTCTTTGTAAACAAATGACATATTCTATTTATAGCATTCTGTTTTAGCATGGTATTTCCATTTACAAAATATAGTAATTCTCGATCGCTGAAAATGTCAAATCCTAGAAAATGTAATATTCCTACATGTGATGTTCACATCGTTCTCTAACCGTTGTTAGCCAGAGATTCATTTGCCCTGATTTATGATACATTTCTGTTATATTAGGATTAGAGATAAGTTCTGTTTAGAAATAACTTCAAGAAAAGTTTTTATATTTTATTTTCACATTGAAAGCCAATCAGGTTTACTTCAGCCACAAAGAACGTGTTTATATAAAATTAACGCTGGCAGTGAGATGTGCTTTTTGTTTGTTTGCTTGTTTTTTATAAATGGGAAATGGGTTAAGAATCACAGGTCCCTTCGTGTTCTGGAGCAGCAGAGCAACCCCACCAGAAATGTGCAGTCCCCTCCCAAAAGGAACAGGCTCGCCCATTAACGGAGCACCATTCATCCCAGTAACACTCTGATCCAGGGGATGGGCAACTCAAACAAGGAGCAGGCAGACAGAGGGCTTGTGCCAAAGAAACTTTCCAGATGGCAAAATAAGGAAAACTGAACTAGTCCAAAGAGGCATTTTTCAGGGACCTGGAGGTCACAGAACAGCAGTGCGACGGGGGTCTGGATGATGTTAGATGCTGTTGTGCAGGAACCGTAGCAAGCTTCAGCATGTGCACTCAGCACAGTGTCTGGGATGTAGGAAGGGTTTAATACCTACTGAGGAATCAAATTCATAGTGGTGTCTTTTTTCCTGTTCTTTCCTTTTTCTTTTAAGTGCCATTTGTATTTTGCGTGGCAACCTTATTTAAATTCATAAGAGCAAAGTGAACATCAAACATTTGTCTTAGTCTCTAGGCTGGCTCTTATCTGTCCCCTATCACCAACATACCTTTGAAACTTCCACTGATGGGGCTAAAACTCACCTTTCCTAAGTTTTTACAGTAAGTAAAACAATCATTTCAATACGGGTAAGATAATCCTTGGAAACTTGATCCAATGATTATTTTAATGACCATATCTACCTTGTCATTCACCTAAAATCCACTGAAGTATCCAAATTTCAACTCCAATTTGCTGCCTCCTCCCAAGAGCATTCAAACTCACTCAAAAAAGTTATGCTTTTTCTTTTATAAACTAATGGGTCTCCCATCTCAAGATTTAAATAAAAAGCATAATAAATTAAATGATTACTGGAAAAGATAAATGAGTTTAAAGTACTGCTTGGTCTATGTTTAAAGTGAAGCATAAAAACTGCACCTTTGATGCAAATATTGATCATTAGAAACAGGTTCTTAAATTAAGAATGTAGATCATGTCACCTTTTTCCTAGATCTTATTCTGAGTCAGAGTCTGAAGAAATTCTCCCACCATCAAATTAAAAAGATGACAGAACCACACACAGGAAAAACTGACATTGGCGCCAATTGATTCTCCAGCAAAATCATATCCTCTGTGATTAATGTGAAATATCCAATTGATAACGGCTGAAAAATAAGTGTATGGGAGTTGTGATATCTCATGAGATTAACTCAGTAATATCCTCTCAGAGTAAATCCGGGCTTCTTCTGATATTCGTAGTTTTACATGGTAATAAAATCTCAGTATAAAAATGAACTGAGAAAGATCAGCTTTGAAAAACAGCAAATCCAGGGCAGCAGACAGGCTGTGGGCAACAGGCAGGGTCACTGTCCCGCTGTTCTTCAGAAGACCCCGGGGCCATGCCAATGAGGAAGCCACTGCTGGACTCTTAATGGCATAAGCTGGTGCTTCCCAACCCCTCACATAGAGCCCGGGGCGGCTGCCAAGGCTTCCAGGCTGGGTGGAAGAGAGATCTTGGCAGAAAAAGATCTAAAGGGCTGCTGTCACCTCCGGAAGCCAGCACCCCCACAGTACCTCATTGGCAGATCTGAGGAAACACAACTCCGAGGAGCACTTGTTGATTGATTAAATTAACAGGGACAGTGTGCTCAGTGTGAGTTTACTAAATTAACAAGTTTGGAAATAAGAAATGAGGCATTTTAAGTGGTGCTAGGATGAAATAGGCATTTGACAGACAGGAGTGGATATTTTATTTTAAAATATTTCTGACTCAGTATAGAGAAACAAATGCTCTGGCAATGTTTTAATATTCGAAATTCATTTAACACCTATACCTCAAAAGTACTATGTACAATTTACCTGTCAAAAATAAATTTCCAAAAATATCCAGTCTTTCCTCTTCTGGATGAGAGAATGGAAACACCAGGGGTGTTTCTCCCTGTGGGGAGGGTCAGGAGGGGGTTGGAACACCATGACAGAAGCAAAGAATAGATATCAAAATTTCTACACAATAATTTTCGCAGTAAACACTTTCTTCCTATTAAAATATTACTCAAATCGCACTAACAAAACTACCACAGTGGACCAATTCACCCAATCAGATAATTATGTTGTTGCAATGTTTCTTAATTTTTTTAGCCATACGCAATCACAGCATTACGTTCTATACACAGCTATTCTAACAGTGCTTTGTCATTTTAGCACCTTAACACTGCCACTAATGCAAGACCAGCCCCTCCTGCCCTCATCCTTCAGTGTCCTATTACCTTAGGCAACCCAACAGAGGTGATATTATTTCAGGACATATCTGAAAATAACTTCTTTAAAACATTTTATATATATATATATATAACCAACCACTTGCATGGCAGGAAAATCACAGGAAGCAAATAACCATCCCTGCGTGAGTCACGTCGCCAGCAATCTCACAAGGTAATGAAACCAATTCCACACTTTGCTGGGAGCCTGCAACTGGAGGGTGAAACCAAAGGGTTTTGATCATCCTCAAAGTAAAGCCTAGAAGAATTCCTGAATTTAAAGAAGAAAAGCAGAGTTCCTTGAGTTCATTGTTCTCAGCTATTTAATTGTCCTTCTGATGCAATGTTCATCCAGGTGCATGGAACACTACTGGACTTCTGGAGATCAAACTGAGCTCAAATGAAGAAAATCACGACCAAGCAGAGAAAGGCTATGATTAGAGCTGCAGGAAGCAGCAACCCAATTTGAATTTCGAGCTCTAACAAACAAGTTCTTCCAACTTCACTAAAGAAGTCTCCTGGTAATTCTTTCATTGATGAGTAAGTCAGAAAGAGTTCGGCTCAACTGCTGGGATCCCAGAAAAATTCAAACCCTTGTCTTCATAGATGGTAATCACGCTGTAACACCTTGAAATACCAAGCAGAATACTTAATTCTGGTGAGATTGTAAACAAGATAAGAAATCTCTTCCCCAGTGGGCTGGGCAGACTGGGGTACATCACAGATAAACCAGTAAAGCCCAGTCAGTGCTTACACAGTCTGGTTTCTCAGAGCCACATCCAATGAGAAAATTGGGAGAATGAATTTCCTCTCTTGAAGTCTCCCTTCAAGTTTAAGCATTTCAGACAAGATTCAATAAAAAAAAATTTAATTTTTGTGTCAGCAAAGCCCATATAAATCAGCACAAGCCCTGAAAAATTGAAGAGGCACTGTTTCTTTATTGAATCCATAAATCTAAGAACTTAGTACTTGAACAATTTTAAGTGTTTCTTTCTTTCTTTCTTTCTTTCTTAATAATTAGTGTGAGAACAGACTGGGCATTTGAGCCCAAGGGTATAAGAACCTTATTCAAATCCCAGAAGCAAGAAGCATTTAGGGAAAGAATATTGCCTAAATGAAATTGACTAAAATCTCTGAATCCAAACCCAATAATCAAATGCCTTTTGTTTCAGGGATTTGGGTTTGGATTTTGGTTTTCTTATATGTTCTAAAATCCCAGTGATAGTCATGGCAAGAAGGAGGTGATCTGAAATCCATTAATTTTTTCAATGGAAATACTTAGAGATAGGTTTTGAAATGTGGCAGGGAAGGCACTCGGGGGGGAACTTTGAGGTGGCATCATTCTCTCCTCACCAAGTGTTTTGATCAATTCAATATGAATTTACATACAGAGTCACCATCTGACTTCCCATAACAAACCAAAAGGATACATCAATATATGTTCCTTCCTGCACTGTAAACGATAGCATCGCATGCCTTATTCCAGAAACATCTTGTATGCTTCCCTGGAAAGCTACCTAAAGTGTGGCAGGGTGAAAACCACACCGAGTATCTAGTTGAGATTCTGAAGTTTGTTCTGCCAGCGGCATCTCAGTCCTTGGAATCCCAGTGTGGTTCACAGAGCAGCAGCTTGACATCATATGAGAGCTTATGAGAAATGCAAAACCTCAGGTTCCACCCAGACCTAGTGAATCCAAATCAGCATTATAACGAGACCCCTGGTATTCACTGTACATTAGAGGATGAGAGGTACTGTTCTAGGTAACTTCAGCACATTAATTCTTTCTGCGTTCTATTGTCCTTGTCAGTAAAATGAGAGTTGGACTAAGTAGTCACTAAAGCCCTGTCCTCGATTTCTGATTTACAGCAAATGTAAACTTGAAAACTCTCTTTCTTAGGTATCATCTTGAGTTTCCTGTAGAGCTTCCAAGCAAAACACCATCTACATATGGAATCAGATTAAATGAGCCCTTGTGACCTCTAAGTTTACTTCTTCATAGAAACAAATCAAGGTAAATGTTTGGATCTATACTGCCCCAAGATAGAGCATATTAGAGTACAGGGGGAAGGGAAAAGAAGGGGTACTAACATATAGTGAACTTTAATAAATGCTTTAAATTCATCATCCAATTTAATCCTACCTACAACCCTATGAAGTGGGTTACAGCTGAGGAAACGGTCTCAAAAACCTGAGGCAACTTGTTCTGGGTTACAAAGTTAAGTGGCACAACCAGGATATAAGCCTAAGTACGTCATTTGAAATCCCCTGAAAAGCACAGTTGCTTAGTAATGTGCTGATACATTTAGTGATATTAACTGCTTTTATTAATTCTAGTTTCCTGTGTACATCATATTGAAGTCAACTAAATCTTAAATAATAAAAAAGACTCCAAAATTACATATCTACTTTGCCTTCCTCCAAACTACCCTCTCTAATGACACATTGGTAAATCTTCATTTTGCACATTTTTAATATACAATTGGGTCAGCTCTTTTTTAATTGGTGCATTTAGTCTGTTTACATTTACTGTGGTTACTAATTACTTAGACTTATTGGTGCCACCTTCTTTTGTATTCTCTTTTTCATATTTTTCCTCTGTTTCTTTATTCTTTGCAACCTGTCACGTGATTGATAACGTTAATGTGCGCACGCTCACCTACGCTCTCCCCCTTCCCTTCTCCCCCCTACTTTAGACATTATAGCTTGTATTTCTATTATTTTAGTGTCAATATTAATTTTTTAACAATCTGACTTAATTTCATATTTTCCTAACAAAGCCTGAAGTTTTCACTGTTTCTCTTTTACTTCTAAAATATCTTAGCATAATTTACTCTCTAAACACTGCCCCTCCCTTTGCCTAGGATGTTATTTCCACTTATTTTAAGATAATCACTTCCAGTAATTTTAAGATAATTGGTGATTATTAATATTAATTTGAGAGTCAATAGTTAATTAGGTTGCTTTCATATTTTCATATCTTCCCTGAGAGTCACTAGTTCATTAGTTCATCAGTTCTTATTTAATTAATTGGGGCAACATTGGTAAATAAAATTATACGGATCTTGAGATAATCATTAGTTCTTTACTCAGCAATTATATATGAAGGATAAATTCACTTAATCCTAGTACCTGAAAATGGTATTTTGCCTTTACTGTGAATGATAGCTTAGCTATAGAGCTACATGTTGAGAGCTGTTTTCTCTCCGTGTCAACCTATGACATCTATTGCTTCTGAGAAGTCCACTGTCAATTTAAATTTCACCCCTTAGTAAGTAACATGTCTTTTTCTCCTATTGGTAGTTAATATTTCCTATTTCTTCTTTATTGTGTACATTTTTGTTATTCTGGTTCTAATTGTGGATTTATTTTTATTTTTGTGTTTTGTTGTGGGCCTTTCTTATGATTAATTTTTTATCTTCAAATCAGAAAAACGCTAAGCCATTATCTTTTAAAATATTACCTCTGCTATTCTCTCCTTTTTCCCACTTTAGTCTTATTTTCCATCTCTTTATCTGTCCTGAATTCTAGGTCAAGCTTTCAGACCTTTCCTCCAGTTCACTAATTCTTTCTTGGCTGTGTTCAATCTACTTAGTTTGTTTCAGTGATTATATTTTTTATTTCCCAAATCCATACATTAAAAAAAATCATCTCCTGTCCTTGACTCATCTATTTTTGTTCATAATACCTGTTCTTGCTTTATGAATATATTATTCCTTTATGTCTTTGAGGATTTGGGCCCTATACCTTTTAATGTTCTATTCAGGAGATTATAATCTTGGTAATAAATTTTATCATTTATTGAAGTTGTTAACTATTATCAGTTTAGTTTTCATTCATGGAATTTTAATTGCAAAATCAAATGAACGACTTCTTGCATTTTATTTTGTCATTTTCCTTTTTATTCCTCTTTTTGCACAAACTGTTCTGTGTCTAGTCTTTTTATACTTGCCTCTATTTAGAAACAGGCCTCATATTGGACACTCAGAATTACCATTCTGGGAGTTACAACTAATTGAGTATCCAAGTGACTACATAGCTTGAGCCACATCCAGCTGTCTGTTTCCTCCTGTGATTACTACCCTGCAGTGCACTATAGGCTACGGTCCTGAAAATGAGTTTGGCTTTTTTCCTTCGGCTCCTGACTGGAGTATGGAAAGTTTAAGTCCTGTTTCCACAGAGATTGAGCTCTAAGCTGCCTCTTTGTGTTTTTATCCTACAGTGCGGTCCATCTCCAGTTTCAGCCTCCCTTATTACAGTTTGTTTCTTTCCAACTTTTGGTCCCTAAGAGATGTTTATCTTTTTTTTTTTTTCCAGAGCAACAATGACTCTATAAACATTATTTATAGATATTATTGCTATATGTTTATAGTTGGGAGGAGACAGTTTTATATGTAAACTTAAAACTCCATTTTGATCCAAATACTACCTCTCTAGTAGTCAGTTTTTATCACAAGGAATGGAGTGGCACCACGATTAGAGTCCTTGGAGAATTAATTCCCTTTTTCATGTTTAAACAAAAAATCATTTTTCAGAAATTTTGACAAAGCCATAAAATGTTAAAGCATTGCTGACAAAAATGCCTCTCACACAGCAATGGTTTGTCTGTGGCTAGTTTGAGGCAAACTGGACCAAATCGAATGATGAGAACAGCGAAGCTGATTTTCATCTGCTCCAATTAGCCTTTTCTGCCACTTTTCTTCACCTACCACCTCCATGTTCACTACTTCCCCCAGCTCAGACTTCCCAAGCTGTCATCATCCTCTCTGTCTCTTCCCCTTTGGAAAACTGGAAAAGATTTAATATCAGTAATTTAAACTTTTTGACTTAATAGAGCATATTTTAGTGAGTGAATTTCAGATATTGTGTTAACTTATTTAAACAGCAAACAGTTCATAGCTAATAGGAAATCAAAACTTTTGTTTTCTGTTAAGAAGTTTTAGTAAGAAAGTGAAGTTGTAGTTTGTTCATTCTGAGCATAAAGCCCTTGATTTCACTTTAAACCAATTTATTGGACAAGCCACGGAAACACAACAGAGTAGAGGGAGAACCAGAGGGACAGACAATGATCTCTGTACCCCAGATCAGGCAGGTGTCAGAAAATTATGCCCAATGCCTGAGTTGTACATAAAGTTTAATTGAACCATTTCATATAGTATCTGGCTGTTTTTACAGCAGCAGAGTTGAGAATTTTCTACAGAGACTATATGGCCTGCAAAGCTGAAAATATAATTACTATATGGCCTTTTATAGAAAAAGTTTGTTGATCCCTGCTCTAGATGGTCTCCCTACTTTGTTGAAAAGAAAAATTAGTAACTGGCCTGGCCACCAAAGGGAAGTCTGAGAGTCTTTCATAAAAGCAGAACCTATGACCATTTTATACCAGCTTCTGAAAGATACAGGTCTTCCCTGCCCTAATTCTTGTCCTCCTATCTTCTTTTTATAAATGTGCACACCTACTTCCCTGCCAAACTCTTTTTCTTCCTGGAACCCACCCCATTTGTCCCTCTACATCGAAATCTTAGTGTGCAGCATCGTTCATTATTTGCTTTCATTGTACTCAACATTTAATTATACTGTGTCGTAACACCTTTCATCTGTCACATCCCTTTGCTTGATGTGTAATCAGCCAGTCTCCCTCTGCTAGTCTCATACATACTGCATTTCTCGAGTTTCACGGCTTCTTAAATTCATTCATTGATTCATCCATTCTTTTAAACAAAACAGTACATTCGTGCAGCACCTACTGTATATACCACGCCCACTGCTGAGCACAGGGAGACAGAGGAGCCCCCGGTCCAGAAAGAGGCAAACAGATGGACAGGCACAAGCAATAAACTGTTACAGCTGAGTTTCATCTGGGACCATAATGAGTATGGGATTAATTCTACCTGGAGGAAATGAGAAAATTTGTGAGGAACAATATCTGTGAGCAGGCTTCTTTCGCTAATAAAAATATCACTGTGTATGTCTTAAAAGTCCTGAGGAAACTAAGATTTTTATGAATTTGGTACAATAAAAGCCATTAAAAATCAGAAAAATTATTCTAAGATAAGAATGTATCACAAATTACTTTTTCTCAGTGAAAAACAAGTGAAGCAACACGAAATTAATTAAATATAAATAGAACTTAATTGATCTCCTGCCCTTAGGAGATCATTAACTCTGACTGTATGTGGATAAATGGAGTTACCTTCAGCAGAAGCAGTGCTGGAGTACACGCTTAAGAGCAGCCGACAGGAATCTTGAAAAAAAAAATCCCTAAAAGAAACAGTGGATTAAATAGAGAGGCAAATGGTTGGAAAGGAAATTTATGTTGGTTTCTGATGATAAGAGAAAAAGGAGGGAGGGAGGGAGAAATATCCTCCCAATTGATTTGAGAAATCTGCTGAAAGACCAGAATTTTTAAATATCAGTTCTCAGTTTGAAAAAGAGACCCTTGACAGTCAAGTTCTCTTTATCTGGAAGTTGAGCAAGATGATCAGAGTCGACCCACAACCCATTCTGTCCACTAGGGCCGGAGCCTCAGCATCTCCTTCTCTGGAGAGAAGCTGGCTCTCTAGCTGCAGGAGCTCCAGCAGAGCACGGGAGATAAAATCTAGTTCAGCAAACACTTAAAAAAAAAAAAAAAGTAATTAAAAACTCAGATTTGAAGAAAGGGCTGCTTTTAAAGAACGTAAATTCCAGTTACCAGGAAGTTTTCCAATTGATTGGACTGTTCTAGCTTCCCCCACCCCCACCTTGTATCTGGAGGAAAACTGAACTACTGAGATAAACTTAGGTTCATTGTAATTCTGTGGCTTTGGCCAATGGTTGCATTTTATGAGCCTATGAAAGCCTGTAAGCCAGAATTTAGTGCATAAAATGTATTCAATATAGGTCTGTACAAAAAGTAAGTGGAGTAATATAAATGGATAGAAAGGGAGGAATAAGAAGGGGTAAGAAGGACCTAGTTTGTCATTTCAACCCACAGTGGATCAATACAGCCTAAGTCAGACAGATCTGCCTTGAGCAGATGTGCATTTACGAGTGTGTAACTTTGAGCAAAATTAGTTAACTTCTCCGAGTCTTAATTTCTCGTTTGTACAACTTGGGATAATAGTACCTCTTTCATTGGATTGATCAGAGGAATAAGCGAATCACATATAAAGCATATATCATGCTTCATAGTAGATAGTAAACATTTGTTAAGTATGACTTTTTGACATTCTTGTTGTCATTCCTGTTATCCATATCAAAACGTTACATTCGAAAGATTTCTAGAAATAGAAAGTTGTCGTGAACTGAATTATTTCCGCCAGTACAAGAGCCACGAAGACACTTCTAAGAAGTCCATGTGGAGGTTTGCACATCCGAGGCGTTGCCTTTCTGCAGTTAACTTCTACAATAAAAGCCTAGGTGGCGTCCCTATCATGTTTTCTCATTTTAGTCACTCAGTATTATGGGATTTTAAGGTGCCTTAGCGATGGAGAAGCCTGTGTTTCCTTTTGTTGTTACTGGTACCTCTTCCATCTGTCAACAACTAAGGAAAGCAGTAAGTCCTGCTCAGAGAGTGAGAAGATTTAAACCATATTAACTTCAAAGTGTCTGGAGCAAAAAAATATTGCTCCTTTTAAAAAGACTAATGTAAATCAGATTAAGTGATTTAAATAGAAAGAAACCTGTAAAGGTTACTAAGGTGCTGATAAGCTTTTATAGTCGTTAGACAAAGAAGAGATATCTTTTCTATTTAAAAGGAGACTTACAGAGCCAGCATTTATTTAGGGAAAGAAGAGTAACCTAAATGCAACACTCCCTGGAAGATATATGACCTTTCTAGGGCTCTAAAAGGACACAAGTTGTGGGACAACAGGTTTCTTATCCCACAATCCCGGAGGATGTTTCCTTAATTCCTGGGACACTTTCAACATCTCTCTCCCTTGGCCAGCAATCAACCAAGAAAACCTATGATTTTCTCAAAGCTTTTTTTAAACATCTGAATTGAAATATATATGAGCGGTTATCCACTGTAAATGCTCCCTCATTGGTTGAGGATCGCCTCCAAGGCTGTTAACTACCCCTCCCTGCCGCTTCAAGACTGACAGGCTCCACAGAGCACATTTAAATGGGAGTGAAGCTACCAGCATAAGGAGAGTCTGAGCTCCCATGAAACCGTCCATCCCAGCTTGGCCGAAATCAGAGGTGGTAGGAGAGAGGATGTGACACTGGGCACCAAAGGCATTTGCTATGGAGCCCTCCATGGTAGGGTGCAAGAGTTAGTAGGAAGAAACCTTTCCGTACTGAGGTCTTGCTATACATTTGTCCAGATGGAAAGGACCATGGGTGCTTCACAGGCTCCCCACCCACAGCACATCTTACGTAGCTTGGGAGGGAGGGAGATGGAAGAGGAGAGGTGCTCACACAGCTGCTAAAACGATAGAACCACAGTAGGCAACACAGAGGCCTTCCTTAGTGCATTTCCTTTTTCTTTCTCTTCTTCTTAAGTTTCACCTAACGAAATAACCCTCGGCCCCTCAACACACTGCTCACATTCCTCTTTCTAGGCTGCCTTTATTCAGTAAGACTTTTTCTGCTCTTTGAGACCATATGTTTGTTCTGGGTAAATTTTCTGGAACATTCACATCAAGCCTGTGCCCTTCTCCTTTTCCACAGTTTGAATTCAAGTCTGTACCTCTTTCTGGCATCCTTGTCGCTCTTATCCATATTCAATGTCTTCCTCATTTTAGTCTCTCTTCCAAACCCTTCTTTAATTCCTTCAGCTAGATATGATGTCCTATCTTGTGGTAGTTTTCACTTTCTATCTTACAGCTATTTTTAATACTGTCTATTTTGTATCCCTGTATTCACTGCAGAATTGTTCACAATGGCCAAGATAGTGTAGCTGTTTATATGCCTATTTTATCTCCTCTCTTAGGTAATAAAATCTTCAAGAGAAGGATCCAAATCTGATTGATCCTTGTATGCCTCATGCCATTTAGCATATGGTATGGCTTATAGTAGATATTCAATAAGTATTTCTTGGCTAAATAAACAGTGATTGAATCGTGAACTTCGTAGGTAGGAATTGTAGAAACCTTTCGTGTGTTCTCCACATCGCCCCATGCAGCATTAGGCACATGACAAAGATTTCTGTGTTCTTAACCAATGTCCTCTCCCTCCTGGCACATATCCAGTTATATGTCTAGTTCTCCTTATAGTTAGGTTGGACCACGTGGCTGAGTTTTGCTTGTGGAATGTCAATGCAAGCTATGTGTGCCACTTCTAGGGCTGATTCCTCAGCCCCAATGGAGTCCTCCGTGCTCTCACTCTTCCTTTCATTTAGAAAGTCCAGCAGAGGACAACACTACCCCAGTGGATGTGGAAGCCACCGGATGTAACAAGCAGAGGTCCCTGAGAGACTGTAGACAACAGGCTTCCCTCTTCCCGCCTCTGCCCCACATCAGACTGGAACATGAGTGAGGACTAAACCTTGATAAGCCACTGACATTTGTGGTTATTTACTATGGCATTCGGGCTACCCTGGCCAAAGCAGACTCTTAACCTATATTTTTTAACTGATTTACTCTAGCTAGAAGGATTAATGCTGTGTTTCTTTGAATTTAAGAAACCATCCAATGTAAGACACACCATTACTTTAAGATCCATTAAGAATGAATACTGCCAATCGAGCTATGACAACTCATCCCAATTTCAGATGAACTAAATTGTGCATACAAGTAAAACTTTAGAATCAGCGAAATATCATAACCATACTTCACATGTAAAATAATTCTACAATTCATGAAGTGCTTTCATGAAATACTCGACCTAGTTTTGCAACATGCATTCATTAATCACTTCTTTTATGCTTAGCATTATGTGTGGTTCTGAGAATAAGACATAGTCCCCGTCCTCATGGAGTTCTAGTCTAGTAGAGAGATTCATAATTTAAAATAATTAAATTTTAATTTAAAATAATTAAAATTCAGTTCGGTAAGCAATAAATATGTAGCAAATATATACTGTATGTACTGTGTCCTAGTTACTGCGAATTACACATATTTACAGGCTTATGTCAATTCCATGGGATGAGTAGTATTTTTTTCCTGTTTTGCTACCACCCCGCCCAGTAAGTATTCTAATGGATGTCCGTCTATACAGTCCAGCAGTAGCATAGGAAAAGGAGTGACTAAGTGTGTGATTGTGATGGGCTGGGCAAGGAGGTACAACTCAACGGGCAAGGAGCATGTAACAGAGAAGAGGGAGCTTTATTTATGTCTTGAAACTGAAGAGTGTGCAGAGGGGGAATGCAAAGATTTGGGGGTGAAGAAAGCATATATGCAGAGCAAAGAGGTAATAAATGTTTGCAAAATGCTGGTGCTACCACCCGAAAGGGTCGGCGGTGAAGGAAGATGAGTCTGGAGAGAATGCGGTGGATGGTTCACAAAGATTTGTGTGAGATTCAAGAGTTTAGACTGGTTCGTACAGACGATAGGAATTTTAGAGAGATTTTTAGGGAGGAGTGGGTATGGCTATTACCAAGGTAAGGCCAAAATGGCAATTTAAAAAATTAACTCTTAAGAATGTCTACATTTATGGAAATTTAGTTCACATTAACAAAGAAATAGGATCTTTATGTGTTAGTGTCATTTGATCAACAAGAATAAAAGATAGTGAAATTGATTAAAATGGCAAAAACATCAAGAACATTTGTTACTGAATTCATTTGAGTTGATTTCATATTACACATGCATAAAAAGATAATTTTCTATTCCTTTTGCGGTTTTGTGAGTTATTGCCTTAAAAAGAAGACTTTACAGCAATAATTCATAAATCCATTCAGTTCACATATTACTTCTGGAATATTTTCTTTTAAAAATATTACTAGGAGCAATTTTAACCAGCCCAACTTTCAAGCTTTCAAAGGCAGCTATTTTACATACACTGTAAGCACTTTTTCTGAAAATTTTGTGTTATAGATTCACAGTGGGCTATCTCTGTTAATATGCACTCACAGTTGTGTGCAGCCCTAGGAACCATTATTATATTAAGAAAAATGTAAAGACACTTAAACTTATTCTGTATCATCATGCATATTACCAAGTGTGCGCCATTATGAATAGCTGTCACGGCGCACAGCATAATGGTATGTTAAAGGAGATGCGCGGTAAACTAAATGCACATTAAGAATACACAGAGCTGCTGAATTTTAATCGTTCTCATTCATAGGACACAGAGCTCTAATGATCCTCAAAATGCATGATTTAAATAAGCTGTCTTTATTTCGTTCCATTTAAACCCTCGGTGTGAGTTAATCGGCTTGGGTAGACTCATTCCTAGTGATGAAAATGACGAAAGGTTGGCTCACACGTAGAGAAATGTGTGGTACATGGTGAACAAGTGAATCATCTCTAGGCTACCTTCCTACAGACACCCCGCTCACGTAGGGGCCTGGTCATGGAATCGTACAAACTTGGAAAGGACTCACTAATTGACTCCCCTTCTGAAAACTATCTCCAATTACAACTAAATGAGAATATTGCCAAAGTTACTTTCAAAGTGCAAAGGAGAGATCTTTATTATTCTGACACTTACTTTAAGAAGCGATATTAGCGATAATCATAACTAACAAAACCTCATCGGTGGAAGTCATCTCAGTCACCTCATTGGCTTTATTGTCCCTGACCTGGTAAGTGTGGCATTGCAGAGGCAGACCTATTACCAGGACTCTCATGATTCCTCATAAATTTCTTCCAAATCTGGTTAAAAGAATATGAATTTCCAATGAGTAGATATGACGTCTTGTATTCTGATAAAATGAAAATCATATGTGATCTTTCTCTTTTTCATTTTTAAAACATTTTTAAAACATTTGTGCTTGGCGATTAGCTTTCAGAGGAAGGAGAAAATGTATGAACAGTGTTAATATGGACACAGTATTAGAATCCCCTAGAGGCCACTAAGCTGGATTTGAAGATTGGAGAAATTGAGCCTTGAGTTTACAGGGACAACCATGCTGGGCCTAATTATGAAGCCAGTAAATCAGAAAGCAGAGAAATGGAGAGAGGGAGAGAAAGAACTAATGTATCATTTGAGATCTTGAGACCCTGGATCAACCTGTATCAGAAGCTTATCCTGCTTTTAGATTTTTAATCGATTATTTCTGTTTTTTATTTAAATGAGCTTGAATTTTTGTTTTCAGTTTTGTTTTGGGTTTTGTAGGTTTGGTTGTGTGGGGATTTTTTTGCAGCGAAGGGGGTCACTTGTATTTGGTCATTGATCATTCTAAATGCACTAACGATTATTTTATAAGTAGGTTACACAGTTGATATAATAAATATTTATAGATTGCCCTTGATTTTTATCTCTATCACTGGAATGAAGTGGCATTTTCTATAGTCTCAGAGATACCTGGAGACATGATCCTGCAAATTCTCCTATAACACTAATGGAAGAAATTTTAGAAGTATGCTTATACCAGATCCAGATAAATGAGAATCTAGCCAAGGACTAGGTAGTGGACCAAGATCCTTTACCTTATTGTCAAGGTTATTTATCAAAGAATAACTTATTTCAGTGAGAATCGGCTGCACTAGAGAATGAGAGTTAGAATTATTTTGAGGGGTCTACGTGACTTGCTAGTCATAAAAGCTAAAGGGACCCAGAGCTTGTGGCTTCCCTAAGCTGAGGTTGTCTACACCCACTCACTTTCATTGCATTCCAAGCGCAGAGTGAGGGGACCTCAGAAGCTATGCCTGGGAGTCATGAAACCTTTACTCCGCTGGTCCATTCATGCTGCTGTTGTATCCTGTAGACTTTCCTTAAGTTAAACAATGCTGGATGATGCTGGCAGTGTCTTTTGAATTTAATTGTCAATCCAAACTCAAGATCAAAGCTGCTGTCAAACACAGAAGGCATAGCAATTACAAAACAGAATCGCTCCTATACTAGGAGGCTAATAAACATAATTATGAAAAGAATGATCTTTCTTTGAAAATATGTAAAATTCCAAAGAAAAACTTTCAATTAAATTATACACACACACACACACACACACACACACACACACACACCCCCGAACTCCTAATTCTGTTGATAACTCCAAGCATTTTTTTTCCCCACTTTTTCAGAATGCTCTCCTTCACATATTCCTCTTTATCAAACAATACTTTTGGTGGAATTTTATCTTAATCAAAAGTCTCAACTTCTATATGTTTTTCCTCTGCCTCCAAAATTTATAACTCCAGCCTAAGATCCCTTCTGGACCCCAGACATGTTTTCCACTGTGCCTCTCCACCTGGATGTCCTTGTCAGCCTCTAAAATTCAACATTTGTTAACTCAGTTCCAAAAGCAATGTGGTATAAACATAGCAAGAGATACAGCATTTCAATTCAAGCAAACCTACATTTAAATCTCACCCCCGCCACTCAATCATTGTGTGAACCTAAGTTATATAATCTCTCTGGACCTAATTTCTTGTCTATAACATGGAGTTAAAATATCTAAAAATTAGAAAAAAATGTTTATTTTCTATTCTTTCCATAGATGTAAATAATTCCAATGCCTCTTCCTGAAATGAAGAAGGAAAACAAGAACCATTTTCTCCATTTCTCCACTCTTCACTTAGTTCTTCCCACAAAGTCCTTTCTCCAAAAGCATTTGCTGCTGTCTGTATTCCCTATTTCAGATTCTCAAGCTAGAGATTTGGTTGACTTTCTAATCTTCTTCTCCTTTAATTCAACATCTAAGTGTTCTATTCTACTGTACTGATTTGGTTTATAAGCTAATCATTTCATTCCTAGATTGGTTCAACAAATGGAGACCTGACCTTCCTGCCTGCCTTTTGTCTTCCCTCCCATCAAAGCATTCTTCATACTGCAATTAGAGCGATCTAATATGTGATACAATTACATCCCTTTACCAAAGAGCTAAATCTATTCTAATTTTCCTTTCTCGTCACATGTTCTATTATTTCCCACCATCCCAACACACACATGTGTGTGCGCACATACATCACACTGTTCACATGCATATACCCCATGACAGAATTCTTGCCCCCATTCATCACTGCCCATGAACATGGGGGTAAGTGAGGGTAATTCTGGGGATTGTTCATGTCAACCTAAATAAAGAAGTAAACTGAGACAAGCTTGAATTACAGGAAATTGAGTTTATTCAGGAATAGCAGAGGAATTGCAATTTGAGAAACGTATGCTGTAGCAAGCTACTGGTGAGTCGGTTGGGAGTTTGGGGCAGGCTGTATTTGTGGAAAAGGAGTACAAAGAGGAAGAAGTCCAGCCAGAGTCCAAACAGTAAGTTCATTGGCTTGAAGATGGGGAGAGATTCTTGGCCCATGTTTGTTGGTCAGGAGATAAGTTTCCATGTTCTGTAAATCGAGCATTTTCTGGATAATCAGTCTCTCAGTTAAGTTTTGTTCTTCTGAAGATGCATGTGTGAGATTCTCTATTTCATAATTGCTGGTTCGTTTTAGTGTGAAATACTTTTTACATTCAGCAGGCCTACACTGAACTGTATTCTTTAACTTGCATATATCAGTAACAAAAACGATATTTGGTTCTCTGTCTGCTATTCTGTCTGATTTAATTTGTTCCAAACCCAAGATAGAGAAGAGCAAAGTTATGATTAGCCACTTTTCCAAATAATCCAATATGCCTCTGCCTAAAATATGTACTTGTCTTCCGCCCTTGACATTCTCTGTCTTACCTTCAAATCCTCGTCCAGATAGCTCTGCCTCTCTAGAGTCTGTCTTGACAATCAGTTATTAGAGTTTAGCAATGCTAATTACACATATTTCTGCCTTTAGAATCAAATCAATAGATATTAGATACATGAGTCAAAATAGGGATGAAAGTATCCATGTTATTAACGGTAAAACTGGATTAGAGAATTCAGCAGAGCCTCTTATAACCAGTCTCTACACAAACACACTCAAGCATACATACCAGATATATAGAGAAGTGTCAGCCTTCTCAGCCTAGTCCATTGAGAGACTAACTTTATGAAAACTGAACATAAAGCCTATTTTACCCAAAGACAACAGTCCTAGAAATCAAGTGTCTGGATCATACATGAACAACCACAAATGTATCAATGCCCAGTAAAAAAAAAAAAAAAAGTGAGACACAGTGAATGGCAGATTCTTACAAATCTCACCAATGAGTTAACTCAGTTAAGGGGAAGGAGAAGGAGGAAGCTTCCTCCCCACAAGTTCAAGAGCCTGAGTGTTAGAGAATATTCCTCCCAGTTTGGGTAAAGATGGGAATTAGAGAAGAATGGTCTCCTCTTATAGCCTTGTGATATTGTGATTTATAATAAGAAATATATTATTTGGTCTTTGTCCTCATTCCTGGCAGCATGCTCCTAAAACCCTTGGAATTTCCTGGATGAGAGCTGTAAAAGTATCTTTTGCTATGCTTATTAGTGGCTTTTGGAAAACCCCTAGGTAACCTGGGAATAGGGTCTGGTTGCCAAGGGAATCAACCTTGTGATTAGATGGTTGGAAATTTCAGTCTCACCCCTGACCTCCAGAGATGAGACAGAGGCTGGGGATTCAGTTTAATCACCAACGGCCAATCATTTAATCAATCATTCCTATGTAATGAAGCCTCCATGAAAACCCAAAAGAACAGAGTTGGTGAATACTTGGGGATTCAGAGATTGTGGTGCTCTCTTCCTATATAACTTGCCCTTTGCATCTCTTCTATCTGGCTATTCTTGAGTTTATATCCTTTTATAATGAGCTGGTAAATGTAAGTAAATGGTTCTCTGAGTTCTGTAAGTTGCTGTAGCAAATTAATTGAAGTGAAGAGGGGATCATGGGAACCTACCATCTATAGCTAGTTGGTCAGTCAGAAGCACAAGCAACAACCTGGACTTTCGATTGGTGTGTGAAGGTAGGGAGTAAGAGTGGGGGAGGAGGGGACAGTCTTGTAGTACTGAGCTCTTAACTTGTGGAACCTGATGCTAACTCAAGCCAGTAGCGGAACTGATTTGAATCATAGGATACCCAGCTGGTATAGGAGATTTGCTTGGTGGTGTGAGAAAAGAACACACAATCAGAATTCCCCGACTTAATTTTCTTCATCCCAAACTCTCCTGAACTCCTTAAGAAATGTAGACATTCCTCTATTAATAGATTATTTTGCTATATACGTGTCTGTTTATGTATATTCCTGGAATATTGCTCTTTTAAAAAAAATACAAGTATTTGTGTTCCGATGCCTGGCACATAGTGGGTTCTCATCAAATACTTGCTGGCTGAGTGGAAGAACTGGATTCAAAGAATCTAATTAATAGAAAGGGATCTTAGAAGTCATCTACCTCAATAACACATTCAAAACCAAGAATCTTACATTCGACATTCCTGAGCATTGACTATCTGCTTGCAGTTTGAGCACTTCTTTGAATAAGAATTCAACTTGATAAACTCTATCTGAACATAGAGAAGATTAAAAATCACCTCTATGCACTCAGGACACATCATTTCTTTGGTATCTTATCAAAAAGGCATAATTTACTCTAAGCATGAGAAAACATCATATGAACACAAACTGAGAACTTACACAAAATAACTGATCAGCACTCTTCCCAAGTGTCAAGGTCATGAAAGACAAAGAAAGACTGAGAAACTGTGACAGACAGGAGGTGACTAAGGAGGCATGGCAACTAAACCCAATGTGGGTTCCTAGAGCAGAGAAAGGACAGTATTAGAAGAACGGGTGAAGTTAAAATAAGGTATGGAGTCTCAGCTAATAGTATTAAAACATGACAATTTTCTGGTGATATTGGACGATGGTTATTTGACATGTTGACATTAAGGGAAGAAAAGTAAGTGATAAACAGCTACCCTCCATACTATCTTTGCAAATTTTCAGTAAATCTAAAATGAATTCAATATTTAAAAATCACCTTATAACACATATGTGGATATGGGTTTACAATACCGTAAAATCTTACCAATTCTTTGATCTACTTAGCACCATAGTGACAGCCATAAAATTATATTTGGGGCACACTGATGCCATCAGTCATCACAGGCAGTGAGAAATAGCTGAATGTTGATGGTTAATAAAAATATAAGAAAAAAAGTACTTAAATTTTTCAATAGTTCATTGTCACTAACCGATCTGTGTCCTTGTGTGACTCTGAATGCTAGATTTAAAACTTATAGCTCCCTTATAGTTGGGAGTCATTTATTATTGCAAAAAGGCAGGCAGCAGAGTGGTGAAAACCTCTGAAGCCGGCCTCCAGGGACTTCCAGTCTGCATACTTCTTTTCCCCAAGAGCCCAGTGTCCTCACTTCTCACCCGCCAGCCTTTTGTTTGAGTTACACTTACAATCCCTCCCATGGAGTCTCTGTGTCCCCTGTATCCATCTAATGAATTTCATGAAGACAGAATGTATTTCACATAGGAAATAAGATGGGGGCCTCCAGTCAGAGTTACAGCACAAGGGTACGTGAGCTCACAACAGGGGAGTGTAATACATGTGGTGTTGATTCTCTAATTCTCACAATAACAGGAAATGAAAAATCTTAGCACACCAGTAAACCTCTGAGAATGTTAGCTATTTCAATCTCATTAGAATCCAGGCTAATGCTAAATCTAATTAAAAACAACGATTCTGTCCCAGATTATTGCATCTGATATTTCCTCAAACCTTTTCTAAAAACCTGGGGTGTCCTCAGTAGGCCGCTCTCCCCCACCACTCCACATCCTTTGAGCCTCAATTTTAGATTTCTCCAGCTGCTGCTCAGTGATTGGTTCTGCACGGACACTGACCACTTTCAAGTAGGATCATTTCAATTGCACCTGGCTTCAGGCCCATGCCACCTGCCCTGGCCTCCTGCTCTGAGATTCCAGCCCTGACGGCAGGAAACTGTTCTAGAGTAATAAGTTCCAGGCTCTACTTTCTAGGGAACTCGGGGGAAATTACAATTAAACTATCCCATGGGGAAAAAATGTCAAAAACTGGCAAGAGAAGAATAAAACAAAACATCTAAAAGAACATATGCTGAAGTCTGAGGAGAGTTTCCACTAAATCTATCATTGAGATTTATGTGTTAATAAACATATTCTTAGATTACATATATTCTGTGGGCCAACCAAGAATAATATAGAAAACCAAAATTGCCATGGAGAAGGGGAAAAAACCTTGGTTTAGCTCTAATATTTGCCCTTAGCTATGGGATACATGGTGGCCTTCCCAAAACCAACTGACCAAAATAACGCTTCTCTCCCTGCTTCGATGCACTTGTTGCTTTCTATATATTCAGAAACTGCAAAAGTTAATGAACAACATCGCCAGGAAGAGATGAGAATACCCAGTGGTGTACGGCATCTGTGTATACCTTGGTATCTGAGAAAAATGTTTGTAGTGAAGGGGCATAAAGTCTGATGGAGACTCATGCATGCTGGCAGGGAGCCGTCTTTTTTAAATTTGTGTTAATTACTGCTGATTCCGCTGTCTCAAGAGCACAGGCAGAGAATCTGACTACAGAAAAGTATCCATCCCAGCCCATCAGACCCATCCCAGATGGCACAGCTGCTAGATACTGGATGGGGACTGTACATAGCACTCTACCCTTAGGACCTAAATCTGAGAGGAGGAGTTTCCCAACAACTTGTAGACAGGGAGGATTGCTAGAAAGATATTCCCCATGTCTACAGAGAGATGTGAGACCTAGAGAGTTCTCCTCATCCAAAGAAGAGTGGACAACAAAAAGCAACATGAGAGAAAAGGAGTGTGTTGACAACTCAGAAAAATGTATACAGAAAACACAAGACCATTTTAGAAAAGCGTTTGTTAGGTGCATTGAAATAGTTGCAAGACAACAGGTCCTCGTGACATGAGTACCAAAAGCATAATGAAAAAATACAGTGGAATAAAGTCAAAGACAAAAATGACGTTAGATGATATAATTTTCTTGAGACCTAAAATGTAATTCAAAATTTTTAAAATTAGGCAAGGAAAAGCAAAGTTTGCATTACAAATCTTTGATGAGATGATGCACCACAGAATGCTCTCCTTGAGTTCAAAAAGTGAATATGATAAAGATATAGAGAGCTGAGATACAAGCTAATACATGCAGGTGACCTAAAGAAAAGAATTCAAGACTTAGAGCCCTTGAGGAGACAGTGTCAGGGACTGAGAGCTTAGGATTTGGAGGGAGGCATCTGGGTTCAGACTCTCTCCTAGTTACCAGCTATGAGAGAATGAGGGCTTGAGAAAGCCCATTCCCATCCTGAGCTTCAGTTTGCTTATCTTTAAGATGAGAATAATAGTAGCTATTGTTATAATTAAATTAAATAATGTATGTAAATTGTTTAGAGGCACTTTAAGTACTCAATGAATAACTATTATCATCACCATTAAACACAATAATCAAAGACGTCCAAAGAAATTTTTCCTGAGGTCAAAAGAAAACAGCAGCATGTAAATCAAAAGAACTCACTATGTTCCAGACATGCTTAATAAAGAAAGCACATACCTAGCAGTAGCCAGGCTATGAAAACTCCTTATAACAACAACAGAAATAATAATATGCATACCATATATGCTGACTCAGAACAAAAAACAGACTAGCCTCCAACTTTTCCTACAACTTTAAACACTTAAAGACAGTGAAAGAGAATAACATTCTCAAATTATGCCACTTATAAATTTCTCTAGAAAACATTACTCAAAGATGTTCTTGAGTTTACAGCCATGCCACTCTGAACGTGCTGGATCTCGTCTGATCTTGGAAGCTAAGCAGAGTCGGGCCTGGTTGGGAGTACTTGGATGGGAGACTACCTAGGAAGAACAGGCATTTGTAGGCATTAAAAAAAAAAGTTCTTGCTTACTAAGAGATAATCAAAATCAAGAGGTCAAGAATGAGAAAGTCGTAGTATTAAAACCAATTAGTACAACTTCTGCAAATACATTTACAATATTCAATATTTATATGGACAGATATTATACACACACACACACACATACACACACACACACTCACACACTAGTTATACATTCTACAGCCATTGAAGATTATGCTGGGAGGAGTAGAATGGCAATAAATTCCTCAGCACCTGAAGGGGAGTGCCATCTCTGCTTGGTTCTTGATTTTAAATAATGAAAAGAGGATTATTTATTTATTTGATAAACTATAAGCAAAGAGGTAGAATTTAGAACAGGATATGTATTTGTAACATTATTAATAAAATATACCAAAAGACAAAAATAGGAACTAGAAAGCAAAAAAACAAGATGAAAAGATAAAATATTAAATTTGACAATACATGAAAATAGGCTATAGTTTATTAAAGGAAAAATAAGATTTTAAAAAAATTAAAATAATTATGTTGAGAAAATGCCAAACGAGGGAGAGAAGGAAGGAAGAGAAGGAAGAAGGAAGAGGGGAAGGAAGATAAATAACAAACAAATGAGAAGATAAAGGCAAAATCAAGTATTATATTGGACAGATATATAAAGATATACAAATATAAAGAAAAGTTATTTGAAAATTTAAGGAGGATTTGACAAAAACAATTGTAGAACTTCATAAGCCATTGTCAATCTGTAAAGATGCAGTTGCCAGGATTATGGTATAGATGGTTCAAGTAATTAATAGGATTTATTAAGTAACATTTATTGATTAAGAATAAAGTATACTTTTTTCAAACATTTATAGAACATTTTCACAGAACAGTGAACACATTCTAAACTATGAAAAACTCAATAAGATTCAAATATAGAAATATTTTCTTATTGTAGTAAAAACATTATGAAATCTACCTTATTAACAAGTTTCAAGTGTACAGTAGTACAGTGTTGTTCACTACATGCGCTTTGTTGTACAGGTCTCGAGAACTTTTGTGTCTTGTCTGACCAAAACGCTATACCCATTGCATAGCAATTCCTCATTTCTTCCCCCTCCAGCCCCTGGCAACCACCGTTCTACTTTCTGTTCTGTGAGTTTGACTACTTTAGATACCTAATATAAGTGGAATCATGCAGAATTTACACTTCTGTAACTGGCTGTGTCACTTAGCAAAATGTCCTCAAGATTCATCCATGTTGTGCATATGAGAGGATTTTCTTCTTCTTAAGACAGAATAATATTCCACTGTTTATATTACATTTTCTTTATTCATGCATCAATGGTCACTTCAGTTGTTCCCACCTCTTGGTTATTGTGAATAATGTAGCAGTGAACATGAGAGCGCAGATTTCTCTTATTTATCTTGTTTTCAATTCCTTTGGATAAATACCCAGAAGTAGAATTTCTGGATCATATAGTAATTATATTTTTAGCGTTTTGAGGAACCTCCATACTGTTTTCCACAGTGGCTGCACAAATTTACATCCCATCAACAGGGCACAAGGATTCCCTTTTCTCCGCATCTTTGCCGACACTTGTTATCTCTTGTCTTTTTGAAAATAGCCATTTTAACAGGCAAGAGGCAGTGTTCCATTGTGGTTCTGGCTTACATTTCCCTGGTGATTAGTGACATTGAGCATCTTTTCATGTACCTGTTGGCTATTTGTATGTCTTCTTTGGAAAAATGTCTATTGAAGTCCTTTCCCCTTTTTGAAATCAGATTATTTGTATTTTGGCTACTGAGTTGTAGGAGTTCCTTATATATTTTGGATATTAGCCTTATATATGGTTTAAAAATGTGTTTCCCATTCTGTATGTTGCCTTTTCACTCTGTTGATGGTTTCTTTTGCTTCACAGAAGCTTTTCAGTTTGATATAATCCCACTTGTCTATTTTTGCTTTTCTGCCTATGCTTTTGCTCTCATACCCAGAAATCATTGCCAACTCCACTGTCACGAAGCTTTTATCTTATGTTTTCTTCTAGGAGTTTCAGTTTCAGTTCCAGGTCTTATGTTTAAACTTTTAATCCATTTTGAGTTGACTTTGTGTATATTGTAAGAAAAGAGTCCAGTTTTATTTCTTTGCATGTGGATATCTAGTTTTCTCGCCACTTATTGAAGAGCATATCATTTCTCCCTGGTGTAGTCTTGGCAGCCTTGTCAGAGATCATGTGACCGTATGTGCATAGATTTATTTCTAGATTCCCTTTTCACTTCTATGGTTTATATGCCTGTCATTATGCCAGTACCATGCTGTTTTGATTATCATAGCTTTGTACATGTTTTGAAGTCAAGAATTGTGAGCCTCCACCTTTGTTCTTTCTCAAGATTGTTTTGGCTATTCAGGGTCCTTTGTGGTTCCATATGAATTTTAGGATTTTTTCTATTTCTGTAAAAAATGCCATTGAGATTTTGATAGTGATTATACTAAATCTGTAGATTTCTTTATAGTATGAACGCTTTCACAATATTAAATTTTTCAGTCCGTGAACACAATACGTTTTTCCATTTATTTATGTCTTTAATGTTTTTCAGTAATGTTCTGTAGTTTTCAATGTAAAAGTCATTTGCCTCTGGTTAAGTTTGTCCCTAAGTATTTAACTCTTTTAATGCTATTATAAATGAAATTGTTTTCTTAATTTCCTTAATTTCCTTTCTAGATTGTTCATTTTTAGTGTATAGAAATGCAACTAATATTTGTATGTTGATTTTGTGTCCTGCAGCTGTGTTGAATTCATTTACTAGTTCTTGCTCTGGTCAACTCTTGATTTTAGAGGAAAAGCTTTCAGCTTTTCATCATTGAGTATCATGGTAGCTGTGGAGTTTTCATATATGGCCTTTTTATGTTGAGATAACATTCTTCTATGTCTAGGTTATCAGGTGTTTTTATCATGAAAAAATGTTTTGTCAAATGCTTTTTCTGAATCTTCTGAGATTATTATGTGATTTTCATCCATCATTATGTTAAGGTGGCATATCACATTGACTGATTTCTGTCCTTGCATTATAAGAATAAATCCCACTTGTTCATGATATGTGAATTTTTTTTACTCTATTGTCAAATTCAGTTTGCTACTATTTCATTAAGAATTTTTACATCTATAGTCATCAGGAATATTGGTCTATTGCTTTTTTTTCTTGATGTGTCTTTGTTTGGCTTTGGTATGAGAGTAATGCTGGCCTCATCAAATGAGTTTAGAAGTGTTCCCTCTTCTTCAATTTCTGGAAGAGTTTGAAAAGGATTGGTATTAATTCTTCTTTAAATGTTGGTAAAGTTCTTCACTGAAGCCGTCTAATCCTGGGCTTTTCTTCGTTAGGATATTTTTGATTACTGGTTCAATCTCTATACTACTTGTGGATCTGCTTAGATTTTCTATTTCTTCATGACTCAGTCATGGCAGGTTCTATATTTCTAGGAATTTATCCATTTCTTCTAGATTATCCAATTTGTTGGAATATAATTATTCACAGCAATCTCTTATAATCCTTTTATATTTCTGTGGCATTAGTTGAAATGTCATCTCATTTATTTCTGATTTTATTAGAGTCTTCTCTCTTTTTGTAGTCTAGGTAAGAGTTTACCAATTTTGTTAATTCTTTCAAAAAACCAAGTCTTAATTTTGTTGATTTTTTTCCTGTTATTTTTCTACTCTCTACTTCATTTATTTCTGCTCTCACCTTTATTATTGTTTCCTTTTGCTAATTTTGGGCTTAGTTTGTTCTTCTTTTTCACGTTCATTGAGGTATAAAATTAGGTTGTTTGGGTTGTTTCTTTATTTTTTATATAGGCATTTACAACTATAAATTTGCCTCTTGGTACTGCTTTTCTTGTATCCATTAAGTTTTGGTACATTGTGTTTCATTTTCATTTCTCTCAAGACATTTTATAATTCTCCTTTTGATTTTTTCTTTAACCCATTGGTTGTACAGAAGTGTGTTAATGTCTACTTTTTTATGGATTTTAAAGTTTTCCTTCTGCTATCAATTTCTAGCTTTACTCCATTATGGTTAGAAAAGACACTTGGCATAATTTCAATCTTTTTAAATTTGTTAACACTTATTTTGTGATCTCATATGTGAAATATCCTGGAGAATGTTCCATGTGCACTGAAGGAAAAATGTGTATTCTGCTTCTGTTGGGTGGAATTTTCTGTATATGTGTGTTAGGTCAATTTAATCTAAAGTGTGATTTAAGTCAGCTCCTTACTGATTTTCTGTCTGGGCGGTCTATCCATTATTGAAAGTGGGATATTGAAATCTATTATTGTTGCATTGTTTTCTATTTCTGCCTTTAGTTCTGTCAGTGCTTGTTTCATATATTTGGTTGCTTTCATGCCAGGTGCATATTTATTTATAATTGTTATATCTTCTCATTGAATAATCCTGTATTATGATATAATGTCCTTCTTTGTCGCTTGTAACACTTTTTGACTTAAAGTCTATTTAGTCAGTTATAAATACAGCTGTCTCTGCTCTCTTTTGGTTGCCATTTGTATGGAATGTCTCTGTGTATGTTTCACATTGAGCCTGTGTGTTTCCTTAAATCTAAAGTGAGTCTCTTATAAAGAGCATATAATTGGATCCTGTTTTTTTTATTGTTGTTCATTCAACCTTTCTACGTTTTTGTTTTTGTTTTTGTTTTTGATTGAGGAGTTTAATCCATTTACATTTAAAGTAATTATTGATAGGGACCAACTTACTTTTGCCATTTTGTTCATCTTTTTCTGCTCTGTAGTTTTTTTGTTCCTCTTGTCTTTTCTTGCTCTGTCTTTGCAATTCACTGATTATTTTGTAGTGATATGCTTTGATTCTTTACTTTCTCCATGTGTGTATCCTCTATAGGTATTTTCTTTGTGATTACCATGGAGCTTACATAAAACATTTATAACAATCTACCTTAAACTGATAACTTGTAAATATTTTTGTTTTATTTTACAATTTTAATTTTTCTAATTTGTGTCATTTTTTTACCATGAGCATGTAGTATTTTAATAATTATAAATTATAAAGCTGTTGTCATTTTTAAAATAAATTAGGAAAGTGACATTCACCTGAGCAATCCTTGATTAGACAGATTGCATAACTAGGAAACAGGCTACTTTTGTGGCTCCTTTTTTTCCTACAGAAAGTTCTAGGAATGATTTAGGTCTAAAGTGGAAGCTAAAACGAAAACGAGAAACTCAAATTGTTTCTACTAGTACGAACAAAAAGTAGAAGAGATCCAGAAAAATAGAGGCAGATGAGAGAAAGAACAAAGAAAGGAGAGAAAAAAGTATTCTGTCTACTTGTGTTAACAGAAGAGATGATGGAAGAATATAGTTTCTGGAGGTGCGCTGTCCTGAGATGAATGATTCTGTACAAATCCAGGATTCTATCAGGCTTCTAAGAACTAGTCTTCTCTATTTGGTTGAAATGGCTGGAGTTCCACAAGCAAAAAGGAGACTTTTCAGGATCTTAGTTCCCAATTTTTCTAAGGGTTTAACTCAATTCAAATTACATTAAATATGTAGCACTGTTAATTGTTTGCTTTCAGAAGATGAAAGATGAGTAAGTTGAATGGTTACTATACATTTTTCAATTGAAAGTCACAAAGTTTACCAAAATTTCTTATTTCTTGGAAATATGCAATATAACCATAGAGAGGCCATCAGAGACAAACAAAATAAAACAAAATTATTTTTTTAATTCCACATTCATAGACATTAACATACATATCTTGAAAGTTACCCTGTACACACTCATCTTTACAGGATGATTCATCCTGTAGCATGCACAGTTAGCACAGGGCTAACTGTGCATATAATAACCACTTGGTCAAGAATCTTTCTTAACCTTATATTTGAGGAATACAGAACATAGTTCTATAACATGGAGAGTCGCAGACATCTTTCCTCATGAAATTGTATAAGAGATTTTTTAAAAATAAACTATGACATTCTGTTAGCTAATTACCCCAGAATTATCTACCATCCAGGTGAATCTGAATTAATCTTTCAACCTAACAAACTTAGATAAAAGATGTGGGAAAGGAATAAAACATTCACACAGTCGAATGCTTTATAATAACTCGGCTAAGTTAAAAAAAAAAAAAATACACCTAGACATGAGTATGTGACAAAAGAGAGAACACCAGCAAGCTTTTAGCCTGGGAAATTAAGAAGGAGACAGCACAAAACCTGATATTTTCAATTAACACCCTATATGTTTCTTCAATCCCATGACCTGTCTGAAATTAATGAAACCTTTTCTACATGCTACCTCAAGTTGTACAAATCAATCCAGGGTGTGAGAAAGAATAGAGCGAACAAATTCTTCTCCCTGGTCATTGGCACTGATATAAATATTACAGTCATGAAATAAAAAACACAAGAAAATAACATAAACCACATCAAAACATCCCCGTGGGGACTGCACAAAAGAAGTCTGGATTCAAGTGGATTAAGTTCAAAGCTTATTTTAAAGACCATCTATTGCTCAGATCAAATCATCGTAATGGCTATGATTAATTCTTTTTTCCCAAATAACTTCCTTGCACCCCTATCCCAAAATATAATTTCTGTTGCAGACTTCTCATGGCCCCAAGGAGGAAAAAACTATTGATCAGTGTTTTGTTCAATTTTAATTAGGATTGGAAAGGTACTTGCACCGAGTTTAAATTTCCTATGTCCACAGTGTATTCATGAATATCAGAAAGGGCTATTAGACTCTCCTGTGATAATCTCTGTAGATGTTTTAATCACACAATCTGTGGTTTTCAACCAAAATTTCAGTTCTTGTCACATCTTTTGACACTGATGGGGGGTATGGATTGGAGAGAGATGACAGTAATTGAATTTGGAGTTGATGTTGTGAAGTCAGTTGAAGCTAGAAACAAAAAAACAAAAAAACCACTTTACTATCAATTCAGAAAAATAATCTTATTTTTAAAACCCTACTTTAAAAAGAATAAAATACAATTTTTCTTGTTTATCCATTTGTACTTCTGGTATAATTCATCATATAGCCTTTATGGACAACTCTGAGAGAAATTGTTCTTATATATATGTAAGCATTGAATAAGAGTGATCATTTCATTCCTGCAACATTTGCATTACTGGTCATGAGGTTCTCATTGCTTCACCCTATTCATGTGCATATGACACAATTCTATGTGGCAGTAAAGCATGTTGTGAAATGTGTAGGGAATTAGAACATAAGTAGAAAGCCAAAGCAAGGTAGAGAGTTTCAACCAATGTTTGAAAGAAGACAAAATCTATGAAATGAAGAGACAATGTCTATTAGCTAGTAAAAGCTGAAAAAGGGCAAATTCTTGTGTGATGTGGGGGGCTCTACACCATTCCTGGCTGAGTTCAGACAAAGAACAATTCTTGGAAAACTCTCACACTCCTTCCCGTTTTCTTTATGTTTACCTCCCATCCTCACTACCCTTCAACACTCTAATTTCTTTCTAACAACAAGCTCTGTTCCATTCTTTCCCTTCCCTTCCATCTTGAAAGATTTCATTTCCCTGGTTAATATTTTTCTACTTCATTTTAATACCCTTTCTACTTACTAATCAATAGCACCCTCTCCGTTTTATGCCAACAACCTAAATAAATGCCCCCCAATTTCTAACCTTCATTTTCATCATAATTTCTCATAATCTGACTCTTGTCCTTCCATTAATGTAGGGAGGAGACAAGAGAACTAAAAGTTAAATCAAGTTATATTCAGAGACTGCAATATGCTCTACAATCAGCTCTACAGCCAGACCATAAGGAAACCCGCAGGACAAAGAAAGATTTCTGCTGGGATTGCCCACACTCTGAAGAGAAAACAAAAACAAAGTGTTTAAGACCTGCTCTACACACAATAAAATCATTCATTTTCTACAGCTAAACCATGGGGAACCTATGGATCAAAGGCTGGGAACTGCCAGCAGGACGTTTGTGCTATATATTCTTACCTTTTTGGGCTACATACTCTTATCTTTTCACACTGTATGCCCATACCATCAAGGGAAAATGGGTAACAAGTCTTTAAAACCATAATTCATAGAAACTAAGAATGATACATAAACTGAAAACCTGGAGCACTCAGGGTCCCTCTCAGTCTTTTTTTCTGTCTCACTGTCTTTCTCTCTCTCTGTCCCTCTGAGACTCTCACACTCTTTGTCTGTGAGAGGAGGCCACGCTCGTCTGTGGAGCGTTACCCCTTCTCTAATAAAATTTCCTTTTGACTCTAAGTCGGGTGTGTTCCTGCACTCAGCCAAGAACACTTTTTCTCTCGATTCAGGGTCACTCGGGGAATTTGCTCTGTCCTGCATCACCATCATCACCAGTGACCTCTTCTGTTTCCCACATCTCATGACTTTCTGTCAGTCAGTGTCACCGATATTTCTGGATCATATTCGTTACTAGAGACTCTACAAGAAACAGTCTTTTCTCCTGGCATTTTAACTTTCATTATTCTCCTCCAACCCATCTCAGTACTTCTTTCTCTTTTTAAGAGGAATACTAATTAAGATGATTATAAAAATTAAAATCGATGTTTATGGCATTTTAATGTATATATTATATGCTTATTTACTTGCCTTATTTAAGTCTACAACACTCTTTCTCACTGGTTTGCTTCCTCACTAAGCTTAAGTGTTAAGATTTCAACCATAAAACTGTTGAGATTAGATACCAAAATTACCTCTTCAGTCCCAATCTCCTACCTCTGCTCTAGTTTCTTATTTCAAACTATTTTCAAATCATTTCTTCTTGGACGTTTGCTTAATGAATCGAATTAAAATCATCCACATTAAACATATCTTCTCCCTTCCACCTAATGTACCCCACCCACAGGAAAGAGAATGGAGGACAAAGCAATAATCTTCCACCTTATTCCAGTACAGTAACCAGTGATGTGCAACAAAGGCAAGTTAGGCAAGAAAAAGCCCCATCTGTTTCTCCCAATCCATTTTTCTTCATCCCTGCCCTGAGACAAGAGCCATTAAGCACAGAACAACATGAAATGTGGACAAACAGGTCCCAAATAGCCAAGATTAATCTTACGCAAGTGGGCTTGATCCTCAAAATAAACAAATTAGGTTGGTAAACAGTGTGGAGAGGATGGCTTTAGAGGCAGATAGCCCTAGAATTGGCTTTTAACAAATTAAATGGAATTTCTAAAGTGAATGGAGAGGTTTCAAGAGGGTCGAAGCATCAGGAAAAACCCCAAGCTTAGAGAATAATGGCTTATGTTTTCCTCAAACTGCCTGGGAACATCACGCAGCCTAAAAGTGCAGGAAAAAGTGCAGTGAATGTCTGCACCACCAAGAACTGAACTGCTATGAGAGTGCAGACACGCACATACACTTATTGATTATTCCTAGTGCTCTGTTAGGGAGGGGACTATAGCAAATGGTGGGCTAGAAAAAACCACCCTGCCAGCCTGGGGCGGGGAGTCGGATTTCCTAGCCAAGGAAAGTGCTCCAGTGCCAAGAAAGGGATCTGACAAATTATTTCTCATGGATATCTCTGCTCCCAAATATGTTTTACTATCTTATCCAGAAGATGTGGGATATGACCAGTAAAAGGTGTACACCTGCATTCTCTTTACCTTTGCCCCTAAGTGGAATTTCTGTTTTAATTGTCTTGTTTTTCTTTTACTGTTGAATTTTAGCGCAGTTAGTTTTGAGTGAGTTTTTAAATTTAGTTTATAAATCGTGTAATTGTGATGATCATGGTATGTTGCAGCATGTTTGGAATTGGCTATATGGGAAGAGGGAGATGTGTGAATCAGGCAGCCAGGTGATGAAATGTAGTAGATACCTATTAAAGTGTCTTTCAAGACGTCTTTCAAACGTATACAATAGTCCCCTTATCTGTAGGGAATACAGTCCGAGAACTCCAGTGGATACCTGAAACCATGTACAGTGTCAAACCCTATATAAACTAGGATTTTTCCTATATATACATATCTATGAAATTTTTAATTTATAAATTAAGCACAAGAAGAGATTAACAACTAATAATGAAATACAACAATTATAACAAAACACTCTAATAAAAGTTATTAAGTAAAATAAGTATTAAGTAAAATAAGGGTTACTGGAACAAGCACTGCGATACCATGACAGTCGATGATAACCTAAATGGCCGCAAAGTGACTAACGAGGGGTACTGCACACAGCAGGGAGATGCTGGACAAAGGGATGATTCACGTCCCACGTGGGACAAAGTGGGACAGGACAAGATTTCACCACGCTACTCAGAATGACATGCAACTTAACACATGAATTGTCTATTTCTGGAATTTTTTATTTAATATCTTTGGACCAAGGTCAACCACAGGTAACTGAAACTGAGGAAATGAAAGCACAAATAAGAGGAAACACTGTATTTTCAACCCACAGAAGAAGGCCCTGGGAAGGCATGTGGCTATTATGTGATGCACCCCTTCATCATAGTTAAGGGGAACTGGAGTAGACAAACTGTTATACACATAGTGAAACACACAAAAAATACACACAATTTTAAAATGGTATTACAGGTTCCATGAAGAAGTGGAACTAATATATCTGTAGCCTGCATCTAGCGTAGTGCTCAGACATACAGGCATTTAAATGACGGGGTCATTTTAGAAGGAAACACAGCATACGTAGGTATAAGGCAGTGAATTCAGAATGTGTGGGCTCTGTGTTGGCGCACTGAGTAGTAGCTTCATGACGGATGGATAGTAGGGTTACTGAAGGGGTATAGAAGGAGAAGAGAGTGAACTTCCAAAGCTACCGCCTTAGTAAAGAAATCAGAACTATAAACCATTTACACTGTGAAAGATTTATTAACCTCTGTTACTTCAAGTGTGTTTTCTCAAGCTGTGTCTGTGTTATAAATGCCTAGAAATGCAAAGGCCTGTCTCCTTGTGTTCAGAAACATTGGCAAAGAGAAGAACTCAGACCATGTCCTATCTGCAACCACTCTGAGGTAGTAAGGGGAAAGTCACATGGGAGAGAGTGAGAAGGAACAGATAAAGAGGAAAATAAAGTAAGCTAAACCCCTATAGCAAGTGAAAATTAAGAAAGGCCAAGCTGAAAGACTTGGGCCTGAAAAGTCATCCTGGAGTTTAACAATACGAAGGCCCTTTCGTCCTAGGAAGGAAAGGGGTCAGTAGATGGAATTACGGGTTAAGGAGCTCTGGAGCACAGAAAAGCAATCGATCTTCAAATTCCAGAGTGCAAGTTGCCTCCTCTCCTGTGGAAGTGGAAGCAGTCACGAGCAATAAGGATAAAGAGAGAAAATAAATAAAAGTGGTCTGAGACCAAATCTATATTCAGAGGTTGGCAAAAGTGAAGAACGCACACACACACACAGACACACATGAAAAGGCGCCGTCAGAAATAGGAGAAGCTATGCAGGCACAAGAGCCAAAGACAAAGAATGGTCCAGGAAGAAATGATGAAATATCAAAGAACGTTGCAGAAAAGTAAAGGAGGTCAGGAACTGAGAATGGTCAAGATGAAGGTCATTAGCATGACCCTGTCTGTCTCTGGCAGAAGAAAGTCGGTGAGAGGAAGTATGAGTGGAATAAGGAGCAGGCTTTATGGGAAAGCACAGATGTTACACGGAGAGATACATTCACCTTGGCTTCTTGAGGTACACGGATAAACATAGACCAGAATCTTAACTCATGTCAAAAATGCTTAGTGGCTGCCTGTAATAATGGAATTGAAGTGCCTTTCTTATCTTAAGCCTGATCTGCAAGGCCCTCAACAATGGGATCCCAATTTCTGGCTTTTCAGTCTTACTTTCTTTACTCTTACAGAAACTCTTGACTGCATCCTAAAGGGAGAACTCACTTTTTTAAAAAGTAACTTGTACTTTTCTACCCCTAAGCCTATGATCTCACTGACCTGTTCAAAATGTCTTCCATATCAATGCCACTTTTCCTCTGTTTGTCTTTAAATCAGCCCATTCGAGAGATATTTGGCATCAAACCTAAGAATAGGGGTTCCACAGTCTGACTAACTGGCTTCCCTCCTGGTCCCAACACTGACTAGATGCATGACCTTCATCAAGATGCTAAATGTCCCCGTGCTTCCGCTTCTTCACCTCTGAGAGGGGAATAATGGCACCTTCCTCTTAAGGTCATTGTAAGGCTTATATGAGATAAAATCAGTAAAGCACTTAGAATGGTGCCTAGCATAAAAAGAGCTTTCAATAAACGTAATGTTAGCTTTTATTAATCATGAAGCCTTCCTTAATAACCCTACTTGGAAGTTATCTTTTCTGTTCTTTTAAGCAATATGGTCTGGTCTACTTACCTGGTCATTAGGTTTTACTATTTGATATTTACTATTATCATTCTATTTGCTTTTCTTTCTTTCTCTTTTCAATTGGATTACAAGCTCTTTGAGGAGAGAAGCCACATCTCACAGCTCCTATCTACTCCTTAGTACCTAGAATATTCCTTTGCAATACATAAATACCTACAAACACTTAGATGATATATTTCCAAGTCATCTGTAAAAATCCAATAAAGAGAGATTTTATTAGGGACCTGCTTATATATAACTTGTTATATACAAAGACTCTCGAATATCTAAGAATATTATTCAAATATTCAGATCTGTAATGTAATTAACTTTGACAAAACTAATAACAAGTAGAACCTGTGTGTATGTGTGTGTGTGTGTGTGTGTGGCAACTCAGATCACTGAACCACTAGGAGCTGACCACAGCCCAGAAAAATCAAAGAACAAGCTTTAAATCTTATTTTCCTCTTGACTACTTTTTATAAGTACTACTTGAATTAATCTTCTTCCACTAGGAAAGAAAGTATATGTTAGCAGACTTTATTCCATCATTGAAAGGTTATGAAGGAAAACAATAATTTCATAGGAGATGAGATGAGACATAAAGATATTGTTAGATGCTATCCTATTTAAGTCATTTTGTCTTTCCAGAGCTGGGAAAGGGCTGCGTGTGGGAGGGAGGGTGAGCAGCCCTGTCTCATCCTCTCCCACAGTCAGGAGGCAGGAGGGTTTCTATGACCCTGTGCAGAAGAAAGCCCGGAACCCCAGCAGCTGCCTTTCTTCTCAGCCTTCAGAGCAACCTTGCAAATGATAGTTCAGACCTTCAGAGCAACCTGGCAAATGATAGAGATCAGGAAACTGAGGCTGAAAGTTAAATAATATGTCCAAACACATCTTGGTAATGATTGTATCTAAAATTGTCAGGTTCCAAACCTGCTCTTTTTCCCAATCACATTCTTCTCTCCTAAAATCATGGGCTTTTCTAATATTTAATGTCACTAGTAAAATCTTCAAATTAGGAGAAGCTTCAGTTATTAAAGTCTAGACATGCCCCATCCACATTTTTGTAAAATCTAATCTAAATTGATGGTGATTATGATAATAAAATCTTTACTCTTGGTGTCCACCTGCCTGGCAGTGAGTATTGAAGCGCTCTTCACACTTTAAGGATATGGTCTAATTAGTCCTCACAATCCCCGAGAAAGCATAGATTACCTCCATTCTACAGAGGAGGAAGTTCAGGCTCACTGGTAGAAGACAGAGCCAGAAAATGCTATGTCGTCTGCTGGTCTCACAAACCATGTTCTTAACCAAAGCTATTCTGCAAACAGCCAGGAAAACCTGACTAAAGTTTCTGTGAAACAGAACAACTTCTATCCCTCTATTAAAAGTGAAATTTCCTGTCATGGCAGAACTAGTGTCCACAAATATTTCTGGTTTGCTGAGTTATGTGTCTGGTTCACTGAGTTACATGGTTAATCTCAAAGAACCACATTTTTTTTTCCTACTATTAAAGAGAACTTCTATTTTTCCAAGGATTTTCAAAATCAAAAAGTAGGCATCCAAACAGTTCTGGATTAAGGCAATCAGAGTAGCAAGTGAAAAATCCCACGAGTGGGAAGCAGGGCAGACCTCGGCTATTTCCTGGCCTGGGTCTGGAAATTTCGTGTAGATCACCACTTCAGGTGAAATATCAAGGTAAGAAGCAGGATCCAAAGTCAAGAAACGAGCTGCCAGGAAGGCCTCTGTCTACTTGAGAGTCTGTTTACAGTGAGGATTTTCCTGACACTGCCCGACTTTATACTCAAAGCCAGCAGTGTTTTCTGCTTTTTTTCAATCTCCTACCTACTAAGTTAATAATAGCTATATTCATGCAATTACTAGGTGACAACTCCCTAGAGAAAATAGCTGAAGAGGAAAATTCTTACCTCCTGAGATTGCTGGGAAGTAATTAAAAACATATGCCTTTGTACTCATAAAATATCCAGACGCTAGGAGACATTAAGTCCAAAGAGAGTATAACATGCAAACCTTAAAGTAAATCTAGTAATAATAAATAAATTAACTAAATGATCAAACATAACATCACCAATAATGAGACAAACTAACATCTGGTGCTTTACAATGTCATACTCTGGGGACAAAGCATCACCCATATAGTACTCCTGACCGAAATGTAAACAAAATGTAAACTTGACTCTCATTATGAAGGAACAGACTAATGCAAACTGAAGGGCATTTTGCAAAACAACTAGCTTGAACTAAAAAAAAAAAAAAAAAAACCATTATTATGAAAAGATAAAGATGATAAATTAGATAAATAGATAGAAAGATAATGATTAGGGAACTCTTCTAGATTAAAAGAGACTGAAAAGAAATAACAGCTAAAAACCATACGCAATTCTTAATAGAATCCTAGATTTTTTTTAAAACAAAAAGTGAAATCTGAATATGGATTATATATTAGATAATAGTGCTATATCAAAGTTTAATTTCCTGAATGCAATAACTGAAATTTATTTATCTAGACTTTACTATTCCTAGGAAATAAATGCTGAAATATATATGTATGTTGGAGGGAAAAATCACAGAAAATAAATTTATTTACTTGAACTAGGGTAGTTGCAATTCCGATATTAATGGATAAATTAGCAGCCCTGGTCAGCTGTACTGGAGTAAACTACTTCATTCAACTCATTTATTCAATAAACTGTGTTGATTGTCCATCATACATCATGCATATGCCAGAATGAAAATATAAAAATAAATAAGTTGTTAATCCTGCTCTCAAGGAGCTTACTTTCTAGTTTGCCATATAAGTTATCAAACTCTAACACCATACTTCTTTATAGTATGTTTTGTTGAAGTATCAAATTATCTCATTTTCTCATGAGACAAAATTCTAATGAGAACAAATTTTAAGATTAAACGATGTGTTGGCAATGGCCAAATAGGCACTTGGCATCTATTTCCATTCTTTTTCCTTTGCCTTCTTATGAGCTTTCCCCTAGAGAATGGAAAACTATAATCTTCATTTCTCAGACATCCTTGTAGCTAAAGCTATACATGCACATTAATTTCTGTCAATTAGATACACTCATGAGATCTGGAAGGTGGAAGAGAATTAGAACACAATTCCTGTTAGCTAGTGCTGGCAGTTATGGTCAAAGAGAGGATGGCAGTTGTGATGACAGGACTCGAGCTTTCCAGCGTCTGGTTATTGGTTTTTCCTTGGTCAGGTGACAGTTGTGGCAGCCGTGGGATAGGGGATGGGAGATGGGAGGCAGCAGCATCTTTCTGACTGCAGGAGTGAGGCCGTGGTGGTATGTCCTAAAGTCATCACTTAGCTAATCATTATTCCCTGACTCTCACTCCTCCAAATTTTCAAAATATTTTGTACACTTCTAACACTCTCTATTGTATCTCTTACTGTTTATTGCTGGATGTTTCAGGTGTTCAAAGAAATCTGTCTACTAAATTAGAGCATAAACACTTCCCAGCCCTGTTTGAGGTCTGAGAATTATTTGTCCTATTGTACCGGTAGTTCTTTGCTTGCTCTAGTAGGATTTTGTTGCATTCACACACAGTTTTCGCCAAAGACATTGTGGATTCTTATGCAGCTTTCTAGAGCACTTGCTCTGGTCAACTCTCTCCTCTCCAGTACTCTGCCCCACGCATTCTGCCTAATTGCCTCAGCCTCCCTGAACTCTGACCTGACTCCACTGTTCAGTGACACCTCTGTGCTCTGTTTGGGTTCACTTCCCTTTTGCTGCAGTGTGGAACATGTCTCTAGGCAGAAATCTGGGACAGTTATAGGGATAATCTCACCTGTTTTCCTTTTCTTAAGGACCACGGTTCTGCTCTGCAGGTAAACCAATGTTTGAAAACCATTGTTCAACGTGTTTTGAACGTTGTTTACAGTTTTCTAGTTGTTTACAGCGGGAGGGCATTTCAAGTATTAGTTATGCTGTCATGGTCAGTCATGGAAATAATTGAAATTTTAAAAGAGAAAATTTTAGAAATTTTTAAAATAAAACCTTTGAGAGTAAACTTCCTTCAATTCACTTTATAGAACTCAATGAGAATTAATATTCAGAATGATGATCCAGAAGCTCCGCGATATCTAAGGTATTGAATAATCTACATTAAAAGTATTAGAGCTATTTTTTAAGAGTGAACAAGATAGCATAAAAAACATTTTTTGAAGGCTAAAATAATCACTTGTGGTTGTTTCCGTTCACTAGAAAATTACATTCATATTCTATTACCTGAGTATTCTGGTAAATAAAGTGTTTTATTACAGTACGTTGTTATTAACATTTTAATCATTAATATTTTCCATGCTTATTATGTGTATGTTTTACTTTTCATTTACCCAGGGCTGTGTGTGAATATTAAAGTATATTTTTCATGTCTTTGATAAGTTGTTTTGGGAAAAAAATCCGCTTTCTCTGTCTGCATAGCAGGGCAAGGAGCACCATAAAAAAAAAAAAAGTCATCCCGTTTATTTCCCTGAGTACATAATTGTCCATAGTGAGTTTCCTGAAAAAGAGTTGTACCTGGACACTAGAAAGAAGAAAACTCAAATTGTGCCAAAATGAAAAATCGAATCAGTGCCCAAGTAGGCTGAAATGGTCTTCTCTGCCCTCAACTCAGCACTTGGCCTACTTTTTTTCTTAAGATTTTGTTTCTGGCTCCCAGTTTGTCATTTCTGTAATGGGCTTTTAAATGACTTTTTCTTCAGGAAGGTAGCATTTATCATGGTGGTAGAAAGAGCCCCGGGATGGTTCTTGGGAGAACTGGGTTATAGCCTTGCTGGTTCTCTGCTTCTATGAGCTGTGTGATTTGGGGGAAATTATTTACCTTGTCCGAGATTTGGAATAGAACAGGAGTTTTTTTCATTCTGTTTTCTTTTGCTCGTTTGTTTTGGCAGTGGTTTTTAAGCAGCAGAATACTGTATCTAAAATAATATTTCATGAAAGTGCAAAGTGTAAGAGATAAATGTGGATCTTCCCTGATGGATGAGAAGCTTGAAGGTTCTGAGGCTCCTCCTCCCTGCCCAACTGGCCGCGAGGGTGCCTTAAAGGCAGCCCAGGGCTCCCAAGAGAAGAGTGTAAAATCCTCGGAACTGTATGAACCACCTTTCAGTATTAGCTTCTTTCGATTTCAGATTTCTGTGACGTTTTGTTGCACTCTATACCTTTCGACCATGATAGCCCAAAGGACCATTTCTTCTTTTAAGAAAGGCACTATCACATCAGAGAAAAATATGAGTTGAGTAGTCTTGTCTCTGCCTCCTCTTCGCTGAAATATCTTGAATACAAAACTTTTTTTGTTTATTTTTGTTTTTTCCCAGTTTTACTTAGATATCAACATACGACATTATAAAAGTTTTAGGTGTACACCATAATGAATGACTTGACTTACATATGTTGTAAAATGATTATCACAAGCTTCGTTAACATTCATCATCTTATATAAATACAACATAAAATAAAAGGAGAAAAAATATTTTTTCTTTAGAATTTTTCTCAACGGCTTTCACATATACTGTATGGCACTGTTCACTACAGTCACTATGTTGTATATTACAGCCCCAGTACTTATTCATCTCATAACTGGAAGTTTGTACCTTTTGGCCTTCATCCAATTCCCCCTCCCCTATTCCCTACCTATGGTATCTGCAAATCTGGTCTCTTTTTTTTTTAGATTCCACATATTAATGAGATCATATATTTGTCTTTCTCTGACTGATTTAACTCATTTAGCATGATGCCCTCAAGGTTTATCTATGTCGTCTCAAATGTCAGGATTTCCTCATTTTTTATGGCTGAACAGCATTCCATCGTATATATGTACCACATTTTCTTTATTCATTCATTCGTCAATGGACACTTAGATTGTTTCCATGTCTTAGCTATTATAAACAATGCGGCAGTGAACATGAGGATGAAGCTCTTTCTTCGACATAGTGATTTCCTTTCCTTTGGATGTGTTCCTAGAAGTGGGATTGCTGGATCATATGGTAGATCTGTTTTTAATTTTTGAGGAAGTTCCATACTGATTTCCATAGAGTCTGTACCAATTTACAGCCACACTAACTGTACACAAGGGCTCCCTTTCTCCACACCCTTGTCAGCACTTGTCATCTGTCATTTTTCATGATAGCCTTCCTAACAGGTGTGAAGCGACATCTCATTGTGCTTTTGATTTGCATTTCCCTGATAATTAGTGATGCTGAGCACCCTTTCATGTATGTACCTGTTGGCCATTTGAATATCTTCTTTGGAAAAAATGTCTATTCAGATCCCTTGCCCATTTTTTAATTGAATTATTTGTTTTTGTTTGTTTGTTGCTATTGTGTTATATAAGTTCCCTGTATATTTTTGAATTTGACTCCCTTATCAGAGATATGGTTTGGAAATACTTTTCCCATTTCATAGTTTGTCTTCATATTATTGATTTTTTTTAGTTGGATATAGTCTCACTTGTTTACTTTTTATTTTGTTGCTTGTTCTTTATGTGTTGCTGCCAAAAAATCATCGCCATGACTCATAATAAAGAATTTTTTTCTGTTTCTCCTAGAGAATTATGGTTTTAGGTATTGCAGTTAAGTCTTTAATTTATTTTTCAAGTTAATTTTTGTGAACGGAATAAGATAGTGGTTTAATTTCATTCTTTTACCTGTAGATATCCAATTTTCTTAGCATCATTCATTGAAGAGACTGTCTTTTCTCCCTTGGATATTCTTGGCTCCTTTGTCAGATATTAGTTGCCCATATACACTTGGGTTTATTTCTGAGCTCTTTGTTCTGTTTGTCTATGGTCTGTTTTCATGACAGTACAATACTGTTTTGACTATTATAGCTTTATAGTATAACTTGAAATTAGAAAGTGTGTTGTCCCTCACTTTGGCTATTCTGGGTCTTTTGTGATTCCATGTAAATTTTAGGATTTTTTTGTCACTTTTATAAAGATTGCCACTGGAATCTCAATAGGCTTTGTATTGAATCTGTAGATGGCCTTTGGTTGTATAACATACTAATAGTATTATTTCGATCTATGAACATAAGATACCTTTACACTTCTTGTGTCTTAATTTCTTTCATCAATATTTTGTATTTGTCAGAGTAGAGATCTTTCATCTCTTTGGTTAAATTTATTCCTAAATATTTTATTGTTTTTGATGCTATTGTAAATGAAATTATTTTCTTTATTTCTTTTTCAGATAAGTCATGGTTAGTTTATAGAAACACCACTGATTTTTATATGTTAATTTTGTATCCTGTAACTTTGCTAAGTTCGTTCTTTAGATCTAATAGTTTTCCAATGGCATCTTTATGATTTTCTATACATAAAATCATGTCATCTGCAAATAAAGACAATTTAACTTCTTCTTTTCCAATTTTGATAACTTTCATTTATTTTTCTTACCTCAGTGTTCCGACTAGGATTTCCAGTTCTATGATGAATAAAAGAAATGAGAATGAGCATCCTTGTCCTTTTCCTGATGTAAGAGGAAAAGCTTCAACCTTTCACCATAGAGTATGATATTAGCTGAGGGCCTGTCATATATGCACTTTATTATGTTTAAGTATGTACCTAATTTAAGACCTTTTTATCATGAAAGGAGGTCAAATTTTTGTCAGATTTTTTTATTCTGCATCTATTGAGATGATTATTCTATTAATATGATCTATCATATTGATTGATTTACATATGTTGAACCATACTTGCATCCCTGGGATAAATCCCACTTATCATGGTGCATGATCCTTTTAATGTGCTGCTGAATTCAGTTTGCTAACATTTTATTGAGAGTTTTTGCATTTACATGTATCAGAGATATTAGCCTACAGTTTTCTTATTGTGTTCTTTCTGAGCTTTGGTATGAAGGTAATTGTAGCATCCCCTCCTCTTCAATTTTTGATAAGAGTTTGAAAAGAATTAACATTAAGTTTTCTTTACATGTTTGGTGAAATTCACCAGTGAAGCCAACTGGTCCTGAGCTTTTTCTTTGTAAAATTTTGATTACTGATTTAATCTTCTTACTGATCTATTTGTCTATTTAGATTTTCTATTTCTTCCTGATTCAGTCTTAATAGGTTGTATTTTTCTAATACTTTTCCAATTCCTTATAGGTTGTCCAGTTTGTTGGTATATAGTTGTCCATAGTAGCCTCTTATGATTCTTTGTATTTCTTTGGTGTCAGTTATAATGTCTCCTTTTGATTTATAATTTTGTCGATATGAGGTTAGTCTAGCTAAAGGTTTGTCGATTTATCTTTTCAAAGAACCAACTCTTAATTTGGTTAATCTTTTCTATTGTTTCCTGTTCTCTATATCATTTATTTTTGCTAAATCAATTTCAGTTAATTTTACATTACTTGCAGACAAAAGTGAACATGTACAAAGTATGTTACACAAATCTCTTTATATTTCAGGTTACTTGGTTCTTATGGTGAAAGAGATTCCGAAAGAGAAACAATGTTATAATGAAAGTAGTAGAATAGAGTCAAACGAATTTGGATGTTAGTCTGGACTCCATCACTTACAAACTCTGTGACCTTGGGCTTATTACTAAGCATCTCTGAATGTTAGTTTCTTCACCAATAAGATATCTACCCTTTCTATTCAAAAGGAAGATAAATATGCTTAACCAAAAATAAAGGATTCTTATTAAAGGAGAAGTGCAGAACAGAGCAGACAAATTTTGCTTTAATTTTAATGCTTTTCCTAGAAACAGTTCTCTCTACCCATTTTCAGTCAGAAATGCTCAAAAAATTCTGTAGAATACAAATCTATACACCGTGTACTAATTTAAATATATTTCTAATACAACAGAATTTTGTAAAGGGGCAAAGTGACTTCGAATGGAGTGCTGTAGGCACAATGCTCTCTAAATTACATCGTATGAAAAAGTAAAGGATATTTCAGACAAAATAAATCACGTTGGTGCATTTCAGTACCTCTCTATAATTAACATTCAGGGGAACTTCATTAGGTGATTATGTTATCACTGTGAAATATTACTTGGTTAAAAATATAATTCTGAAACTGTAATATATAACCTGAATGCTTTGGGCAATGGAATTACTTTCCTCTAGGATCTCAAGGTACTTGGCAAACATTTATTCACTTCTGCTCTGCCTCTGTAAGTCAGGTCAGAGTTTTTGTTTTATGGATGAGAAAATTAAGATCCATGGAGCATTTGGAAGACTTGGTCATGACGGTTCATCATATTTCCAACACTGAAATGAAGAAGATTATATAAAGTTACTTATATCCATTTCTTATCAATCTACTATCCCGTCCTCGGTATAAGTATTACATAGGTACAGAATTACATAGGTACAAAAGGATACCTTTCTAAAGTATCAGAGTTGGGATCCTGTTATGGGTTGAGCTATGTCCCCCTAAATTTCAATTTGAAGTCCTAACTCCCAATATCTCAGATTGTGACTCTATTTGGAGATAAGGCCTTTAAAGAGGTAATTTAGTTTTCAACCTCATTTTGTGAGGTCACAAGATGGGCTTTAGTCTGGCATAACTGATGTCCTCATAAGGAAAGGAGATTGGGACACAGACACCTACAGAGAGAAGACCATGTGAAAGCACAGGGAGAAGACAGCCATCTACAAGCCAAGCAGAGAGGCCTGAGAAGACCTTGATCTCAGACATACAGTTTCCAGAACTGTGAGGAAATAAGTTTCTGTTCTTTAAACCACCTGATATGTGATACTTTGCTGTTGCAGCCTGAGCTCACTAATACATATCCTACGGGAGTTTGAATACTAGAGCAGAGAGGGTTATATATTGTAAATCCCACCTTCTCCCTGGATTCTTGAAGTCTGAATGAGTACTTGCTCAGCCCTCACAAATGTTATGATTGAGACAAGAGGCCAGTATATTGGGTCTCCTTTTTGGAGGTGAGCAAGACTTAAATGTCTGAACTCACCAATTCTAACTCTAGAATTTCTGTTCTCAACACCTAACCTGGGCTGTACTTTGTGACTTGCAATTGTATCAAGTCCCAGAGATAAAGGGTCTAATATGGGACCTGTCACTAATAAGCTAGATTGTGAGGACAGGTCTATTTACTATTGGGTGTTTGTTTATCTTAATAATGAGTGACACAATTTTGACAATAGCTTGCAGTTTATTTTGCCTCTTAAATTTTGATCACTTAAGGAAAGAAAAATTTTAGCAAAATATGGGCCACAATCTAAATCCAGTCGACCACCTCTTTTTGCACAACCCATGAGCTAAAGGCGATTTTACAGTTTTAAATGGGTTTTTAAAAAGTCAAAAGGAGGATAATATTTATATCGAGTGCTTTACCATATGTCATGCATTGTTATAACTCTTTGCCCTTATTACTTCATTTAATCTTAAAACAACCCTTTGAAGTAAGTACTATTATTCATTCTATAGATGAGCAGACTGAAGTAAGTACTCAAAGACCACAGAACCAGTGAGTTTCAATTCTGCTGGGATTCATACTCAGGGAGTCTTACCCCAGGGCTTGCGCTCTAAACCTGCCTCCCCATATTGAAAAGGGTCCAACACTATGAGGGTAACACCTGAGGGCCAAAGAGAGGTGCTGGCAACAAAGTCAGAGTGTTCGCTGGGAAAACGACCACTGTGTTGCAGAGTGAAGGCTTTGTGGGAGAATGAGGCCACATTTCCACCAAGAGGACAGGGAATAGCAACTATGAACCCCAACTAAGCAACATGTTATTCCTTCTAAACAATTCCATTCCTCTCATTAATAGACCTATAGTATAAAAAATTGTATTCAATTACTACTATATTATGTCAATTAATAATGCCATTCAATTGTTTTAAAATTTTGTGGACATTTGTTTTCTCTCTTTTATGCAAGTACCTGCATAATATCCTAGATTTTGCCCCTCAGCCCACAAAATCTAAAATATTTACTATCTGCTCCTTTACAGAAAAAGTTTGCTGACTTCTACTCTAGAATGCTAAAGGAAGAAAATAAATTTGGGTGATTGGAATGATGATTGTAGCCATTAAGATTAATCTCTTTCCTTTATTAGCAAGTTGTCACTAAAATTAGGTATACTTCAGCCATCATGATGCTTATTATTATTTTAAATTTTAAAATTAGGTATACTTCAGCCATCATGATGCTTCTTATTATTTTAAATTTTAATATATCATTTTAAGTTTCAGAAGTGACTATTATTTGACAGAAATAAAAACATCTTTTGAATGAAGACAGAACAGAATGAATGAGTGTGCAAAAAAGCATCAAACAGTGACTGTTTTAACCAGATATTCATATTTTGTTCCTGTGGTCATGGGCCATGGAATGACGATTGATAGCATTTTATAGACAAAAGGCAAAGACAAAATAAATCTTGGTGCAAGGTGCCCCAGACCCAAGGTGGACATACTCGCTACAGCATCTACTTAGATGGTCATTAATATTTTGTTTCCACATGTGGAGACCCCATATGGAAATTTCCCCACAACAATCACTCCTGATTTTCATAAAAATATAAACATTATTTGCATGAAATTAAATGTGAATTAGAAACTATAATTCCTATAACTTTAGCTAGATACTTATGTTTTAAGAAATAATAATACATGTAGTCCAATGAGCTGAGAAGTTTTAGCTTTTTTAGTTTGATGTGGGCCCATTAAAATGTTCAAAATCTGTTCCACAGAAATGCTAACATGTCGCTATTGCTCTAAGTGTTGAAAACTGAGTTAAGATTTTTAATACAACTGTACTATATTACTGACTCTATTGTCAGCTGTATTCAGTAGTCCATAACACACCTCAAGAGGCAAATTCTGACAAAATTAAAAGCCAGGGTATTCTATCATCTCTTCAAACTCAACATGGGTAAAACTCAGTTCTAGCACCTTGCCAAGCTAATGAAGTTTCCCCCTACCTGCTCTATTTCTAAAAATAGTCCCCATATCCACTCAGAAATAGTACCCCATTGTCTTTTATTCTTTTTCCTTTATGGCTTCAATAACCAAAATTGTAAACATTTCACTAAAATTGTAAACATTTATCATGAATCTACTACAGGTGTTAAAAATCCAAGTGCTCCACACATTATTTCTAATCATCATAATAATTTGCAGAGTGGATTTTATAATGGATTTTAAAATCTAGTCTGAGAGACATATATTGCATGTATGTATCTACTAAGTACTAGTCTAGATTAAAATCCATTGTGTCTGATTGCAAAGCCTTGATCTTCCAAGCATTACTGATTTTTCCTTCAAAAACTTTCCTATCCTTCTGTTCCTTTCCATTCCTGCCACCCCATTAGCTAGCTCAGGTGCCAGTTTCTCTCTTACTAGACCTGTGGGCTCCAGTTTCTACCCCATTCAATCACTTGCCCCTCCCACTATTACTGATCTTAGCATAAATGGGGGAGAGCTCTTTAAAAATTTCCCTAATTGATCCACAGAATAAGATCTCTTCTTTTGAATCTTTATTGTTCTATTATTAGTGTAATAATGTTAGTTTAATATAAGGACTGATTTGTCCTTATATATTTTATCATCTTGTTTCCTATTATAGTTAAAGATTTCACAGGCACGAATTTAAACCCAATAAATATTGCTGAACATATGAAAACAATCTAAATTTTCTGTTTCCTAAAAGAATTTATTTAGCTGTTTCTTTCTTTTTTTCTAAATAATTATTCGACTATTCTTGAATGTCAACAAGGAAATATAATAGCAAGAGGACCTTGCCATGAGAAAACCTTTTTATAAATGTGTGTTCGCCTGAAATAAGAAGACAATTTCGCTTCTATCGTGCATCATTTTGAGTAGCATTCAAATGACTATCTTTGCTAAATCTTCCATCTTATTGCCGTCTTTGTAAAAGTCAGGGCACCAGGGAGTTCAAGGTGAGATTTTACCGATGTGGTATCAAGCAAAGCTCTGTCCCCTCTTGTATTTTCAAAGATCTCTTTATATTGTCTTCACATCTCAAAACAGCACTGCCATTCTTTGCCATAGCATTGCACTGTAAACTCCTATTCAATTTGCTATCCACCATGCTCCCCAAATCTCACTCGGTGTGACAGCTTCCTGAGTTATACCCCCATAATTTGAATCTGTGCTGAGAGTTATTTTCTCTCAGGTGCATATATTATCTTGCATGTCTTTATATTAAACTTCATCTCACTTTTGTTCAACTTGTACCCTGAATTATCTATTTCCTGCTGGGTTTGTAATATGTCATTGTCTTTGTCTTCTCTACCTGCAAGCTTTGTGCTATTTGCAAATTTGGTCAATATCACACTGACATTCTTTTCAAGGTCAACTGTCAAAAGGATTGGATGGCAATTGTGGGCTCAAGCTCACGCCCTGATGGAGCACACAGGACCCACATCCCCGTCCTGATAACTGCTCTTTCTGTCCTCTTCTTAAGCCATTCCCGTGTACCACCAATCCTCATCGTTCTCCAGACAATACTTATCTCTCCATGAGTTGTGCGTGATTTAGGGTCAAGTGCCCTGGGGAAAAAAAAAACAGAAAAGCATCAGGACTATTGTAAGCACCAAGGTGGAAAGGGCAAAATGGAATACAATGTTGAAACTTTTTTTAACCTCTTCAACACAAGTACTAAAAAGATGAACACCATTTAGTTAATCACTGTTGGCTGCTTTATCCACCATTTCATGTGTTGGGTGTTTTCACCCCACTCTTCTTCTTTTTAAACCTGATATCTGTACTTTCTTCTCGTAGAATTCCTCATGGGACTAACTTGCAGCTGCATGTTTATTTATGTGTCATGCTCCCCCACCAAATGTGTTTACCTGTCTGTGTTCACTTTATCTCAGGTTTGTTTCAAATTGTTTACTAAACTTTCAAACCAAGTTCAAAGGTTCTTCCTCAATGTCTTTGGACTCCAGAGAGGGTAGCGGGTAATGTGTAATTCAGAATTCCTTGAATCGGAAGCAGACCTCTGGTCTGGGGCCAAGGGATGGAGAGGTTAAAGACAACAGGCTGTGACCTTAATTCAGTCATCATCTTCATTCTTACCTTTCCTCTGCCATAGGGACATGGGTGTTATTTATCATTAAGGGGAGTTCTGTAGAATTTTTAAAATTTTATTCAAATTTAATTTTTTCTTTCAGTTTTATTGAGATATGATTGATATACAACACTGTATAAGTTTAAGGTGTACACCATAAAGAATGACTTGACTAACATACATTGTGAAATGATTATCACAAGTTTAGTTAACATCCATCACCTCACAGAGATACGAATAAAAAAAAAAATGCTTTTTGTCCTGATGATTAGAATCTGCTCTCTTAACAACTTTCACATATCCAAAGGTCTCTAACCCCTGGGCCATGGACCAGACCGTCCATGACCTGTTAGGAACCAGGCTGCACAGCAGAAGGTAAGTGGTGGGTGAGCAGTGAAGCTTCATCTGTATCTGCAGCTGCTCCCCAGGACTAGCATCGCCGCCTCAACTCCACTTCAGATCACTAGGCATTAGATTCTCACAGGAGCACTAGTCCCTGGTGCCAAAAAGTTTGGGGACCGCTGACATATACTGTACAGCAGTGCTAACAATAGTCACCATGTCGTATATTACATCCCCGCTACATGTTTATCTCAGAACTGGAAGTTTGTACTTTTGACCTTCTTCATCCAATTCTTCCACTTCCTATCCACCATCTCTGGAACCACAAATCTGATATTTTTCTATGAGTTTGGAGGCTTTTGTTGTTTTAGATTCCACATGTTAATGAGATCATTCAGTATTTGTCTTTCTCTGACTGACTTATCTCACTTAACATAAGCCCTCAAGGTCCATCCATATTGTCACAAATGGCAAGATTTCCTTATTTATTTATATGGCTGAATAGTAAGCCATTGTGTATATGTATATACACATACCACATTTTTATTCATTCATCTGTTGACAGACACTTAGGTCGTTTCCATGTCTTGGCTCTTGTGAGTAATGCTGCAATGAGCTTGAGGGTGAAGATCTCTCTTCAACATATTGATTGCATTTCCTTCGGATATATTCCCAGAAATAGGATTGCTGGATCATATGGTAGTTGTATTTTTAATTTTTTGAGAAACTCCCATACCATTTTCCATAGAGGGTGTACCAATTTACAATCCAACCAATACTTTGCAAGTGTTCTCTTTCTCCAAGTCCTCATTTGTATTTGTTACTTCCTGTCTCTTTGATGACATTCTAATAGGTGTGAGGCAATATCTCATTGATTTTCTTAATGATGAGTGATGTTGAAAAATTTTTCACATACCTCTTGGCCATTTGGATTTCTTCAAAAAAATGTCTATACAGGTCCTTTGCCTAATTTTATGTAGTATTTTTAATCTTGATGGATTTTAATATCTCCTATCTATAATTTTTTACAAAAGTAAAATGGCATTTATTTCTGTCTTTATTTCTCTTTTAACATCCACCTCTCTGGCATCTTCACAAAAACTTTTATTCCTTAGCCTTTTAGAGAACCGTTTTACATGAAAATGTATCCCCAAGTGAACACTATCAGTGTACTTATTTTACCCAGAGAAGTTGAGGAATTTCTCAATTGGTAGTAAAAAATTTCAGTTTACTCCACTCTGGAACTTGGAACGACCTGGAATCAGTGTCAACTCACTATCACGAAGTTTTCTACTCTAGATTCCAGAAATGACAGGACTAAAATCATAGGTGACTATCTAGCCAGCAGACCTTCACCTGCAGTGGTTCTCAGCCACGGGTGACATTTGGCAGTGTCTGGAGGCATTTCAGATTGTCACAGCTTGGGAGAGTGCTATAGGTACCTAGTGGGTAGGAGCCAGAGATGCTGCCAAACATTCTACATACATAGGACATTATTGGCCCCAAATGTCAGTAATGTCAGAGATGAGAAACCCTGGTCTAATGGCTCTACAATATTATACTACTCAAAAATAAAAAAAAAGTGCCCATTAAGACCATCAATTTGAACTATACTTCACAGCTTCCTAGATCTCTGTGACTCCCAGTAAACTTGAGGTATTTTCCCCAATACTTCCTTCTGCATCCCTGTCTAATTTGTCTATTAATCGCAGTTCTGACCTCAGCGGAAAAACACAGATGTCACCACACTGCAGTCACAATCCTTTCTTAGCACTAAAGCCTCATAAAGAGACCTTCAATTTCCATTTCTCTAGACGTACAGCCTCTTACAAAATCATTCTTTTTCCCTTTCTCCTTTCTGGATCCCATTGAAGGTTTTGGGTTTTTGTGTCATCCTTGGACAAAAGCTCTCTAACCTGTGGCTGCCCCCAGGCTGTTCAACTAATGGATATATAATAAGGGGTGGAGGGGCCGGTCGGTGAGAAAACAGGAGGAGGAGAGAGAAGCGGATGGAGAGAAAGGAAAGAGGATGAACCCTGGGTGAGACAGAACATTTTATTCTATTCTTATCTGGCAATTAATTTACAGAATTTCTTTTTTCTAGCCAAGCGTAGCGTGTATCAAGTCCCCCTCTTGGTTGCCTCACCTTCATGGTGGGTCTGTTCTCCAATTAATTTTCTACCTCATGCAGATAAAGATACTTACCAGGTACCTGATTAGTGCCCTGGTGTCACTTTCCTTAATGCTGCCAAGCAGTAACAGACCTCTCCAAGGAATGCAGAGTCCTGGGTTGTGGTCCGATGTTCCAGCAGTGTGCCTAGAAAGTGGGGTGACTGGTGATTGGAGCCATGAAGAGCGGCTGGTGCCCGCGGGAGGCAGTGCTGTCCTCCTGCTCCCTCCTCCTGTGGATGCTCTTCCCTTCCTCTCCTGTGGAAAGAAAGCTTTGCTTCCTGACATTTTAGCAGCCACTGACATCTCCCACTGTGGTGCTGCCCTGAATTTCTCAGCGGCCTAAGTCTTATTTTCAAATTTAACCAACTGTCATAAAGATAAAGAATGTCGATGGTGTTTTGATCCATGTGTGGACAGAGTAGAACTGAAAGTTATTGTACTTTCTTTAAGCTGGAATCAGAGCCAAAGTTCGCACGGGTCCGGAAGATAGGAGATAATTGATCTCATATTCCAGATAAGAACATTTTATTTCTTTGCCGAGTACTTTGTTCCCAGCAGTTGAGAGTTTAGGAAGCCAAGTGATTAGAAAAAGAGATCTCTCCTTCTGTTCTGCATTTATAGGTTACATGCCACTTTACACATGTAGAGAGAGATACATAATCTATAAATATGTATATTTTATATGAACCAATCTTTTCTATTAACTAGATCATAGGACATGGTTCAATTCAGTGAGCACATGTGAGTGTCCCCATGTGCCAGGCAAACAAAGGTGAGCAAACAAAGGTGAGCCTCATCAGGTGGGTACAGTTATCAAGGGCTGTCAACGAGTCAGGCGCTGTGCTGTGTCTTTCACAAACATGCTGTCATTAATCCTTATGGTAAATTTATGAAGAATTTTTTCTTCTTTTTTAAAACAAAAGAGCCCCTCACTTTCCTAAGGAGACTTATCATAAGGTTTATAAGAACGATGTCAAAGCTGAGTCTTAAAGACTTGTATGGTTGAAATCCACAAGTTCTGACGTGCAATGCGGTTGTTTTTTGTTTTTTTTTGTTTTTGTTTTTTTAATTCAACTAAGTTTCTGCCTTGTGTTCCCATTCAGCCAGATGGTGGAAACTTCATCTCAGTCAGTTTGGGATTGCAGCCCCCTCTGGGGATGTTAGTAGTGCCTGTGGTGGGGAAGGGTGACTGGCATCTACAGGGAGGTCCATGCTCCTACTTGCTCCAGAGAGCTGGTCCATGCAAGTCACACCCAGGTCATCCCTCACATCCAGTAAAAGGCCACTTCCAATCTGACCAACCTCTCCTGCTGTTGCTGCTGCTCTTCGGGAAACTATGGTGCTGAAATCTTATGGCACTTTCCTTTATGAGATCATCCTGAGATGCCACAGTCCTCTGGACTGGAGACTGCTGCGTGGGGCTTTCGGCCTGTCTACTGAGCTGGACCACATGCCATTCTCTCTTCCGGCACTGCTCCTCTGGGGTGCGATGCAATACATCCTCCTGTGCTGTCAATCATGCACACCTCTCTGAGAAAGCTGCCTCTCTCTGTCAATATTCTCTTCTTTGGGGACCCTCCCCTGCTGCTTACTCATACGTCATTTCTGCTCCAACTCCTTCTTCCCCAAATAGGAGAAAATTCATCTCTGGTGATGGGGGAAAAACTGCTTTTATGCTTTATTATTTTCTCAAATGTATGATCTCTCTTCCCCTGAGGGACTAACTCAGGCTTTTAAAAATCAAAAGACGAAGATGGACTTTCTTACCCTTTGTTTTCTGCTTTTCCTGAGAGAACAATGCCTGAGACTAATTCCTGAGAATAAATGCCCTAGCTGACTGAGTGAGGAAAAGTCAGTGGGGAAAAGGGAGCCAGGAGAGAGGCTGTCTTTGCTATTTGAAGAGTAAGAATTATTCAGGTAGACAAATTAAGGAAGGAATTTCAGGCCAATGGAACCTATTGTATAAAAAGTCCTCAGAAAACACATGGCAGGTGGTTCGGAATAGACGAGGGGCAGCTTATAAGGTGAGGGATGAGAGATGGGTTGGAGGGCAGTGGGCAGACAGGGAGTGGTATGTGCAAAGATTTCTATTTCAAGGTGGAAGACAATTTAAAAGGCTTTTAGGTGAGGAGGTTGTTATGGACTGAGTGTTAGTGACCTTGTGCTTAAATTCACATGTCGAAGCCCCACCCCCAGTGCTATGGTGTCTGGGCGGGAAGCCTGTGGGAGGTGATCAGGTTTAGATGAGGTCAGGAGGGTGGCGCCCCCATGATGGGATTCGTGTCTTTATAAGAAGAGGAAGAGACACCAGAGCTTCCTCCCTCTGACATGCAAGGACGCAGCAACAAGGCAGCGTCTGTAAGCCAGGGAGGGGGCCCTCACCAGATCCCAACCAAGCTGGCCCGCTGATCTCAGCCTTGCAGCCTCCAGAACCGTAAGAAGCAGATGTCTGTCGTTTCGGCCCTCGGGTCTGTCATGTTTGTTACAGCAGCCCGGGCAGTGAGACAGAGATAACAAATGAGTTTGTGTTTTTGGAAGCTTGTCCTATACCGTGAGAACAGAAACCAGACCTCAGCCTCTCTGGGTTCCCCAAAATTGCAACGCTGGAGCACGGGGAAGGTGTTGACCATACCTGCGTCAAAGAGTTTCACAGATTGGAAACCCTGCCAGTAAAACGGTCCCCATTATTTGCGTTAACTTGATTCCTCAAAAGTGACCTGGGCTTGCGGATCTGAGAGTAACACATCAGACTGGAAACTTTGAGACTCACTCCCCTAAATTCCATGTTGTGTTTACCTTCTTCACAAACGTCTGTGTATTTTTTAGAGTCATTTATTTTAAATGACCATTATTAACCCCAATCTGACTTTTCAATACAAAGAAACTGAAATATAGCAAATACTTATTCAGGGTATGGTTTGTTTCAAAATGAATTTAAGTCCCTAAGTGCTTAGCTTAGTCAATGGGAGATTGTCCCCAGTATTGAGCCCTCATTTTTAATTAAAAACAAAACCCTGGTTAGTTGCTTACCACATGTTCTGAAGTAATTAAGGAAGGTTGTCGATAGAATTATAAAAGAATTATGGAGGAGAGATCCTATGTCTGTATATGGGTTATCGTTAATAAAAAGCCTTGATTTTCTTTATTTTCCTTTGGTTTTATTTAATTTATAATACTCTTACCTGAAAGAGAGTCTGTAAAAATGAGCTGAATCAAACTGTTCTTCTTATAAAGAGGGGCAATTTTTAAATTTTAGTAAAATGGACCCATTATTGAGGGATTGCTCCAGCCATAGAAAAGAATAACTGGTCTGGGCCAGCAAACTTAAAAAGGGCCTGCAGAGGAGGCTATGAATCAGTATTGCTTTCCTTAGCAGCTCTTATTTTCTGTGATTTCAAAAAGGGTAACTCATCTTACCTCCAGACTAAAGCTGCAAACTGTCTGATTTTAGTGCAATTACAACCACTAAATAAAAATACTTTTAACTCTACAATTGAAATAAGATAAACAATGCAAACAATATGCCTTTTCTGGTAAAACAAAGTACACTTAAATTTGTACTATAGTGTTAATGAATGACGTCAGACTTTCGATAGGGGAAAAAAGGAGCAAAGGCATTGGGTTTTTAGAGAAAGTCCACCGGTGAAAGGTTTTTGTTGTCATTTGCTTATTTGTTTGTTTTTAAAATCTCAAAAACAATTAGCTGAAATACGGAAGACAAAGACTTACATTTTCACCAGTCTGCTGGAAACATGCTTGTGCTCGGTTATTAGAAGCACAGAGGTCCTCAGGAACTGTCTTCTCTCCCAGTATTACAAGTAACTTATGGTGAAGTTTTAAGTTGTTGACTGCATCACTATATATATATATAGTCCAGTTCTCAGTACTGAAGTCACAATCCACTTGGGTGGTACAATCAGTTATGAGATGTTGTAAGTAATTTGTCACCTTTAATAAGTACCAAGGTTTACGGACAATTGGATTTTTTATAAACATTAGACCATAATCAAGATTATACCACTGTAATAACATGAATTTCACTCACAACTCAGTATGTTCTCTTGAGTGAAAAAAGGAATAAGCGGACATAGAATTAGGCTGCCAAGATTTGCACATAAACTGCACTCAGTCTGATCTTTGCTATATCTTATCATCTGGGTATACCCATAAGAGTGTGGTACACATATAAAGGCCATCTATAATATGAGTCCCAGCAGGAAAATTGGAAAGCCATTGATCTAGCATCACCAAAATCAAAAGCAATCTATACTCAGAGTCCAGATTGTTTTTCTCAAGGCAGGCAGGCCTAAATCAGGGTCAAACAGATATCCTCAGAGGCCAATGTCCACTAGTTAATAAATATGGAGGCAAAGCAAAAGTTGACGTTATACTTGAAACTTGAAAGCCTGTTTGGCTTTTCCTCGGGCTTTGATGAATTGCATAGATATTTTCCTCAATCAAGTCCCTGGGTCTGAGAAAAGCAACTTAAAGCAAACAGCCTGAAGACAGGCAAACAGATTAATGGAAAGGTTGAAGAGTTGAGAGAGAGTGTAACATGAGATAAAGTGAATAAATAACTAAAATGTAACCGCTGGGCTCTCTCTAATAGCCCCCAGGGCTGTGCGATGGCTCTTGGCCGATTGGCCACCTGGACACTGCAAATACACGGGAATTTAATTACATCTAAAGGAAGGTCTCTAAAAGGCTATGTTCTGAGAATGTTTAATGTTCTTGCAATATCTTTCGAATTCTTGCTCTAAAACCACACGTGGCATTCCCACATGAATCGGATACACAATGTCTATTGTGTTTGCATGATGTGTCAGTGAGGTGGCCACAGTGCAGGAGGAAGTGGGGCGAGTTTGGCATGATTTTCTCTTAATTAACAAGTCGATCCCTGTTAATGGTGCTTCCTTTTCTAAGGATTGGTAAGCATGTTTGAAAAGACAAATCCAGTCTGTAACTCATCATCTGCTTATAGTTTGAAAAAGCCTTCTTCTCCCCACTTTTCTTTTAGAAACCAAGACTCTCACCTTCAGTTCGAGGGTACCTCTCCTGCACCTCTCATTTCCTGCAAATCACTAAGTAGCGTTTGAAGGTTGTGCCTGTAAGTTCTGAGATTAATCTGGAAGTCCCTCCACACCAGGACACTTGAACTTTTCCCTCTCTCAGGCCTCAATTCCCTTGTACTAATGTCTTATGTAAAAGTTAGATGATTTTCTTTGAGAGGAAAGTAACATGTGAGTTTAATGACTCTTTCCTGTATGCCTCTCACAGGTAGACCCAAAGCATTGGTTCCTCTCATTGCTTTCTTAACCTTCTGAAAAATAAAATTGTCAATAGAACAAGTCAAGAATTGATGTCATAACGTTTCCTTTAAAAATGGATTTCTCCTTCTAGGCCATAAACAACCTGAAGATTGAGACAGTACTTTGTAATTTCCCTTCCTGTCTCTGAGTCGTGCTATTGAGCGGTATGCCTGCTGCAGGAGAGATCCTCAGTAAGGGTTGGATTGCTCCACTTCATAGAGTTGAATGTGAGGGGAAAATGTCAAGGGAGATTGACCTAGTTATTCAGATTCTGATTTCGTTTCTCCTCAGCCTTGTCCAGGAGAATGAAGGCGATCCAAGGCTACTGAGGATATCTGACTCAGGGCCCTGAGGGGAAGATGGGGCTCTTGTCCCAGATGAAGTTATCTATTCATGATGTGGTTCAGTACGTGTGTGCTTTTAGGATTCTCATTCATGTATAAACGAAGCAGGTTCAGAATTAGTGCAGAGAAGGATGTCATCACTCCTAGCCTTCTGGGTTAGGGGCTGTGGGAATTTTCGTTTGGCCTTTTTCATGCTTCCGGTGACCGTCATTGTTTTACAGTGCCCAAAGTTCGCTGCTGAGTTAGATGCTTCCATTTCTAAAAGTCTACACATCCAAAAGGAAGTTGATGCTTAGAACATGCTCATAGGAAACTGCCCTGCTAAAGCGTTGGCGATGTGGCCATTGCTTTGAGTCTGCAGGGGGGTCTGTAAAGCACAGAGGCAAGTAGGATGTCATCTTCACGTGGATGATGTCAAGTACCTCAAAGGCAACATGTCCAAAACCAAACCCATTTCCTCCCTGACAAGCCCAATCCCTTGCATTCCCATCTCAACAACAGGCACCTTCATCCATCTAGACACGGTCATTGTTTATCTTTCAAAACTCAACTTGAGCATCACTTCCTCCATGCAGACTCTCCGAACCCAACAGTCTGATCTGGGTGTCCCTTAAAGACGTATCTGACGGGGTACTTACCTTCTGCGTCATGAACATTGACTACCTTACGTCTCCTCCATGACATCCTGAGTTCTTTCAGTGCAGGCATCGTGGCTTTTCAGTCCTGACATCTGTGAGAATGGTTTCAGACTGCATAAATAAGGTGATTTTGTTTTGAAATTCTTTTTCCTATGGATTCTTGCTTATAACTGAACTCTTCTGTTAGAAAACTTCCCTACTTTTAATGACAAGTTTCTGGCCTCAGGTGTTGCTAGAAAGCCAGCCTGTGAGTCGACTCTTAGCCTACAAACCCGGGACCACCTATCTACCAAGCACAGACCTGAATTCTCAGTGGCACCGGCAAGACCACAAAGAAAGGAGTGTAGTAAATAAAAAGACAGAGACAGCACCCAGAGTTGGTGGAAAGCCCAGGCAATGAAGGAGGGTCCTCACCCAGCCAGGTTCCAAGAGTTCCCGGGAAGAGGAAAAGAAGAGTTCCCATGGCCCCTCTGCCAGGGAGAGCAGGAGGGAGCAGAAATGCAAAGATGCCAGGAAATACAAAGAAAAGAGCTAGAAAAACAGTCTCTGGACAGGAAACCAAATGTAACCAGCCAGCTTCTGAGTTCAGTGGAGGTGATGAAGCCAGTCCCCGACTGGGCAGAGAAGGAAGTTGCTGGTTGAGGGGAGGAAGATGAAGCTGACCCTCCACCCCCTATACCCCCGCACACAAGTTCACCTTCCATCTTGTGCCTACAGGCAAGGAATGCAAGGCCGCTTGTAGCTGTAGAGACCTCATCTATTGAAGCAGGAAGCAGAGATGTTCCTTTGTTCCAGAAACAGTAGAAACACAGAAGGGGCGGCCCTAGTTGGCACCTGACCCCCAGAGGGTTACTGATTTTGATGACAAGTCCCTTTCTAAGAGTCATGCTGCCATATCTGGCTGTCATCAGATAAGCATCCACTCCCTGGGACAAATTCCTTTGATCAGAGATTTTGTTTTGTTTCAGCTCATGGAGATGGATCACAGCGAGGCTTCTGAGAGTCAATAAGAACACGTTAATAGATTTTCTCTCACTGGGGAGGTGTACCAGTGTTTTAATCATCTTGTGGCTGCTTAATTAACATTTGTTGGCATTATTTCTGCTACTGTTAGCAAAATGTAAATATTTAAATGGCATGTATTTTTCATAGAGTAGAACTGTGAGCATAGAACTTGAGGCAAAGATCTGGCCTCATCTCCCTCTCTGCTCCATAAGACACCCTCTTAGCTTTTGGCAAATGTCTTAACTTCATGACTTTTCTCCCTCAGTTTCTTTACCTGTAAAAGAGATAATGCAAACAGTTCTAAGGGGAGGGAGGTATAAAGATTAATCACCAACTGTCCGGAAAAAAATCTTTGAAGATGAAAATGGGGAAATATAGCACTTCCACCTGTGAGCAGAAAGACTCAGCAGAGAGAGAACATGAAGGGACTAGAATCACATAGAGAAATAATTCTACCTATTTCGCATTCGCTCCACTTAGCTGCTCAGGGTGATGCATTTTAACTATACAGGCAGACCTCAGAGTTACCGTGGGTTCGTTTCCACCACTGCAATAAAGCCAGTATCACAATAAACTGAATCATCATCTTCCTGCTGCTGGAGGGTCTTGCCTTCAATTTGTAAAAAAAAAAAAAAAAAAAAAAGCAACATCTGTGAAGTGCAATAAAACAGTCTGCCTGTGCGCACAAATACACCTGGTGAGCGACAGAAAGTTCAAGACAATAGATTAGTCTTAAAAATAGTTGTTCACTGAGAGGCCGTTTATTTCCAACTGGAGGTGATGCCCAGATGAATCCATTAAATATATCCAATCACAGCCTTTCACTTAAACTTCTAGATTAAAACTGTTTACAAGTTAGGAAAAGAGAAATTGCAAAAAAATAAGGATTTTAGATGTATAGAGCAGGCAGTCCTCAAGGAGAAACATTACCCTACGTGTTCAGCCTGTGAGAAGGGAGTTTTTTAATATCTTGAGAAGACTGCGTGGAGATTGGTCCTTCTTCAGGGGACTTCTGGCCGCATATGATGCAGCAGTTTCCATGAACAGAAGTGATGGGAACAAAGGAGTCTGTCTGCCTGCGCGCATCTAAGTCAATGATATACGTGCCGGTTTTGCAGCAAAGAAAGTAAGGTTTATTTAGAGTTGGAAATCCCGGAGACACAGGTGAGCTGTTGCTCTCAACGAGTGTCTTTAGAGGATAGATTATATGGGAAAAATCAGCCATCATGGAAACTAAGGACGTCGGTGGTGTGGAAACTACTGATTGGACGGGGCTGGGGTAACTGATCAGTGTGTCTAGTTCTGGGATCAGCATGGCACCATCCTGTCTGTCCCCTGGTCGGTGGGCCTGTTCTGCCTGGGGTTGAAACACACCTACAGCCAAGATGTTAACCTTAATCTAACTAAAACTTATTGTCTTCATGATCACAGACTTGAGGCTTCATTCTTAAAGGATTTGAAACTGGCTAGAACTTTATTCCTAAGGCTTAAGGGTTAAGGGAGCAGACCTACAAAGGTGGAAAGATGGATGGAAAAAAATGCAAGTGACTCACAGTGCCATTATCTAGGCAAAACCAGCCTGAATCAGAGAAAAGGCTGTATTTGAAATCTGGGTGCAGTTACGCAGGGATCCACCGCCAAAGGCTCCAGGAGGGTGAAAGGGCTGGGAAGTGAAGTCTGGATGGAATGTCTTACACTGTCCTTAATAGTGAGAAATTGTCTTTGTCCCAGGTCCTCTTCACCAAGTTAATGCGGATTCCTAGAGCTTCCATTTTGAGCTTAGCCAAAAAGTGCTACATTTTAAGAGATTTTAAGAGGTGGAAAGGTTACTGAACGAGGGGTTCTATTTCTAGCTCCACCACTGCACAGCTGCAGTGGGACCTCTGTTTCCATCCTGTAAAACAGACACTGTAGAGGCTTATAGCGGAGTGATGAATGTGCAGACTTCAAATCGAACCTTCTGGGTTTAATTCCATACTCAGTCGCATGCAGTTAACATACCTGGGATGAATTTCTTCTCTCTTAATTTCCTAACCAGTAAAGCAGAAATGTAACAATCCCAGGGATTCTGAGACTCAGATGATAGCATGCGTAAATCTCTAGAACTGACAAGGGCCCATAGTTAGTGCCCCATGAACAGTTAGCTACTATCGTCACCATCTTCGTTGTCATCTCCTTCCTCCAGACTTCTCCAGAGAGTTTTACGTAAAGCCCAGGTTAAGGCAGGAATGCATTGCAGACTGCAATGAACTACATTAGTGTAAGCTATGACCATTTCAATAAAAAGTCCATTGCTGAGAGGCTGGGATATCCCAAATAATGTGAAAGGCGTAATAAGCAGCTCTCAGAGCGAGGCAGCACATCTATATGGCTTGGAGCAGGGTCTTCTTTGTTCAACAAAGTGGAGCCAGGTCTCCGGAAAGCTCACTGCTCATTATGGCCCTAACGTATGCGAACGAAATTCTCTCACCAATCTGTGCCTCAGTCTCGCCTCTCCATAGTGCCATGGTTCCGGCTGCCTCACCTAGCAATATGCACAGGCGAGGAGGCTCCTTCCGCCCTGGGAGAGGGGCGTGTCTCCCGTACAAAAAGCATGCGGGAAGTTCAGGAGGTGGAAAAGGGGAGCGAAGCCTTGTGAAAGCGGAAGCGAAACAATCATAGGGATCTGCACGCTCAGAGCTGCTTTTCCAGCAGCGGACCTGGAGGAGGTGTGCTCAGACCAGAACAAGCAACAACTGAGGCAGGATGGAGGAACCTAAAGTAGGAAGGGAAGGAAAAAGAAATGGCAGATTGCCTTTTTTATTGGTAGAGAAGGTACAAATGCCAGTCTGTCAACTCAAGTGAGCAAGAAGGGCAACAGCAATTTTTTTTTTTTTTTTTGTGGAACTAATTATTAGGCCCCTGTTTCTACGGTGGAGATAGCATCAGGCAATTCCTATCCGACGCCCGTGGCTCTCGCACACCAGGCAGGAGCTGCTCAAATGCTCCCTTGTCGACAAAGCCTCTGCTGGGCACATTATATGAAAAGACATCCTCAAACCTATTCCAACCTCTTTCTGCCTTGTCCTGTTTTGTTCTCCATTGCACTTGTCACTACTTGAGATACACACACACACACACACACACACACACACATACATGCAAATATATATTTGTTTAGATATATAATTTATATTATATAAATAATTTGTTTATTGTCTTCCACCACTAGAATGGAAGCTTCATGAAGACTTTACTGAGCATCGAGTCCACTGGGGGCAATCTGACTTCCATAACTGTAGACCACCTATGTCAGCATGACTTAGTTGTTTGTTACAGAAAATCTTTTCCCAGAAAAGGCAAGGCTATAAGCCAATAAATAATCTCACTGTTTACTTCAGGAAATTCCCTCAGAACAATTTATCAAGACAATGACCAGCTCACCTAGACAAACAGTTTGCTCATCAACCCCAGTTTACTTAGCAAGACTCACTTCCAGGCTCACTTCTCTGCACTGGCCAGTCCCGACAGATTGTATCACAGTCTGTGTCATTCCATTCAGGTCCCCACTGTGAAGACCCAACTTAAGCTGCTCAAGTTCAGACCCCAGAGTCCTATAACATTTTACTTTTGAGTTCTCCTTTCTGAGACACACTTAAAACTCTGCCAGGGTTGCACTCTGTCTTCCTGTAGCAAGTTCTAATAAATTTGGTGATCGAACACACAGCTTGTCAGGTGATATTTTGAGAAAGATCGGTATTATTTTAATTCTGTGTTGGCCACACCTAGGCAAGTAATAGAAAGATAACAGTTGCTCTACGAGTGTTTATTGAGCGGATGGATGAATGAACAAAGAATTGGGTAGAGGGTCCCCACCCTTCACTTCCCGCAGTTTGTTGAAGGAGATTTACGCGTTGGCGCCTGATTGATGGGGCAGGTTCTCGGCCCAGACTGGCATCTGTTATATCGGTCTTCCCTTTGGGTCCTTGGCCATTGGATCCTGAAGGATGCTGATGGGTCATTCCTTCGATCTTGTCCATACTGGCTCCTTCAAGCCCCGATGGCATTCTTGGTTATTGCTGTACTGTCATTATTTTGCTGCTTACATGGCACACGAATTGCAAAAAACTCACTAGGACTGACGTAGGCTTTACTCCATCTTTTTGCCATTTTGAGTTCACGGGAAGTCCTTTGACTGTTATGTGCCACGCTGGTTGTTTTCAGCTCATCCTTCTAAGCACACTAGGCATTTCTTCCACCGTGCACAATATTCCACACTTCTACTTGAGGAACTGGAATTTGCCAGTGCCCTAAGCTAACGGTTGGCAAACGTTTTCTGTAAAGGGCTAGATAGTAAATATTTAAGGTCTCTGCTGCAACTATTCAACTCTGCTATTTTAACATAAAAGCAGGCATGAACATTACAGAATAGGCGTGTGTTTTCGAAAAATAGGCTGCTGGCTCATGGGGCAATCGGTTGGCTTCCCCCGTTCTGTAGGCTTTCCTAGGGAATAGAAGACAGGACTTTGCTACTCTTGGATCTACAAATTTATCGAGGTTTGATCACTTCTCCCCAAGTCACAACCCACTTTTGGGAACAAGATATATATAACTCCTCCTCAGCCCTTCAAACATTCTAATCACTTTATTTTCCTTTTATGATAAAGTCTTGGGGACAAGAAAAAGCTGGCTTTGACAAATAACTTTTTTTCCAAATCTATTTCTTCTAAATCTATTTCTTAAAATCAGTTTTAAGAAATGCCAAGAATTTGACTCTCTTATCTATTCTTCTCGAGGAAAAGATGCATTATTTATCCAAGTGGGAGGATATAAAAATATAATAATAGGATATTCCAGGAGGAAATATCAGCTAATGTTTCAAAATACCATTGGCATTTTGTTATAACATGGCTCCTGGGGAGAATGGCAGGTGGAAGTGGAAAGAAACTCGGGCAGCCCATCAGTGGGGCAAAAGGGAGTGCACTGTGCAGCAAGAGGCCCAGGAGCGGCCCTGCTTCACGGGGACGAAAGCCACTGTGAATCATGTGGCCGGCCTTTCTCCCACTGACTCAGCCGTGTTGGGGCCAGCAGGTACGTTTCCTGCCACTGAAACAGAGGGGAAAGTTTTGGTGTAAGTTTTAGACCAGAAGAGAAATTTGACTCTGGGGTGGTATCAGAAGAAAGGAGGCAGGTAAGAGCTCTACGATGATGTCACCTAGATACCCTGCTCATTTTTTTCAGATTTGGAAACTAGATCATAATAAAAACAGTTGAATAAAATCCATGGAGTGTGGTTTGGCCTGGAAAAACTGTGTGTGATTTGAACAATGGCAAGGGAGGATTCCCAAACAGGTATAACCAAAGGCATATTAAACACGAAGCTGAAAATATCACATGAGTTTACCGTATCTTAGAGAGTGGCTCCCATTTGGAATGGTCGCAATAGCATCTCCTCTGAAAATGGTGGCTTCCTACTTGGGGGCAAAGAGCTTGCCTCCTTATCTAAGCCTATTGCACAAAGTGTCTCATGATAGGAGAGAGACACACATACAAATGGGTCAAAGGTCTGGGATAAACAAACAAACAAACAAACAAACAAACAAACAATCAAACAAACAAACAAAAACTATATTAAACTGAGTAATATTTTCCTAAAGTAAAGAAGCCAGGAGGGTGGGGGACTCTGCAAGAAGAGAAAGCTGGAAAAGGAAACTTTAGAAAGAAGTAGTGAAGGAGATGGATTTCAGAGGGATGATGAGCACAAAGGCAAAGGAAAACCTAATTTGAAACTATCAGTGGCATACGAATATTTAGAAAAAGAGGAATGAAAACTCAAAGTGAAAGAATAAAAGTGTAAAATTTTGAAGGTCAAAGAAAAGCTTTTACAAATAGATTTTAGATGGAAGATGGTAGGTATCAAATAATTATGGGTTTTGAGTTCCATTAGTCTTATTTAAAAGCAACTTACAGTTTTATTCTAAAAAATAACATTTATAATATTCTGGAAATTAAATCCTTTATAATTATTCAAATTTATAACAAGAAATTTTAGATACATTACTTAAGATACATTAAGGAGAACATACATTTTCAAAATTCTTTTAGGAGGTACATGAGCAAAAATTACTGAAGACCACAGTTATATAAATATATAAATGACTATAAGCTCTTATGGTAAGGGTTTATATGTCTTGTTTGTAGATGTGCCCTTAGGATCTAGTGCAATGCCTAAGACATAATACAAATTTCATACTTTTTTTGGAATTAAGAAAGATTATAGAAAATCTGCTCCTATAAAAAGGGGAAGAATATTGCTTTTTGGTAGAAAAAAATTATAGCATATTAAAATCACAACAGATGTAAAGGCGTAGAATGTCCTTTGGGAAAGTACTGTTTCCCTATTTTTGTTTTATGTGCTTAGGAATTTATGGGGTAAAGCAAGTGATTCAATCTTGGCCAATCAAAGCACCAAATTTCCCTGGCTACGGGGATTGGTTCAGAGGAAGATACATGACCTCCAACGTGTCCAATCAGAGAAATTTTATATTCTGGCCATAGGGATCATTTCATGCATCCTGATCCCACCAGGCTAACTTCTAAGACCGGAGGAATTATTACAAGGAAGCGAAGTTCATCATCTGCAAAACTGGGATAAGATGTTAGAGAATTAAATGCAGTGACGTCTGTGATCTACTTGCACAGTAAATTTGGCAGTTAGGTCATTAATGATGACCATTTATGATTTGGCAAAAGAATTTTCTGTGGAACGTTGGTGACAGAAGTCAGACCGCAGTTGACTAAAAAAGTTATGTCATGTGAAATAGTGAATATAGATTATACCTGTAAACAGTGAATGCAAAGAGAGGTGAAATTACATCATAGTTAGAAGGGGATACAGATCGAAGATGTGCATGTGTTTGTGCATATGTGATTATTTTATGCAATTTGAGTATGTTTATAGGCAGAGACAGAATCCTAGGGGACAATTTAGAGCTAGAAAAGACAGTAATTCATGGAGGAGTTTGTAAAAGGGCAAGAAGAAGAGTATTAGAGAATTTATTTTTGAATAGGATGGGCTCATTCTCCAAGACTGAGGAGAAGGGCATATATGATAGCAATGTTGGCAGGAAGAGGCTATATTTCTATTTTGATTCTAAAATTGTGTTGGGAGTAGGGAGGGGTATCTAATTCAATGAAGATTTTTATTTTTAATTTTTAAAAGATTTCAGCTTTATTGAATTGACAAAATTATAAGATATTTGAAGTGTATATCATGATTTTATATATTTATACATTGTAACAGGATTCCCCAAATCTAGTTAATTAACACATCCATCACTTCACATTTTTATCTTTTTTTTTTTTTTGGTGACTACATTTAAGTTCTCTCTCAGCAAATTTCAGTTATACAATCTTGTTATCAATAATGCCACCATGTTTTACATTGGCTCCTCAGACCTTGTTCATCCTATAGCTGAAAGTCTGTATCTCTTTACTAAATTCTCCTCATTTCTTCCACCACAGCCCCTGACAACCTGTCAACCACTTTCTACTCTGTGTTTCTGTGTTTGTTTGTTTGTTTAATTTTACACATAAGTGATACTACGTAGTATTTGTCTTCTCTCTGTCTGGCTTATTTCACTTAGCATAGTGCCCTCAAGTTGCATTCATGTTGCCACAAATGGCAGGATTTCCTCTTTTTTCATGATTGAATAATACTCCATTTCAATCTTTCATATATATGTTGTTTCCACATCTTTGCTGTTGTGAATAACGTTGCAATGAAAATGGGATTACGGATATCTCTTTCATATCTTATTTTAGTTTCTTTTAGATATATACCCAGAAGTGAGATTGCTAAGTCACATGGTAGTTCCATTTTCAATTTTTTGAAGAACCTCAATACATTTTTCCATAATGGTTGCATCAATTTATATTTCAACCAACAATGTACAAGTTTTCCCTTTTCTCCACACCCTCACCAACACTTTTCTCTTTTTGATAATAGTCATTCTAATTGGTGTGAGGTGATATATCTCATTGTAGTTTTGATTTGCATTTCCTTGATGATTAGCGATGTTGATCATGTGTCTGTTGGCCATCTATAAGTGTTCTTTGGGGGGAAAAAAGCCTTTTCAGTTCCTCTGCCCATTTGTAATTGAGTTGTTTATTTTTTGCTATTGAGTTCTATGAGTTCTGTAAATATTTTTGGTATTAATCCCTTACCAGATATAAGGTTTGCAAATATTTTCTCCCATTCTGTAGGTTGCCTTTTCATCTTGTTGATGGTTTCCTTTGCTATATGGAAGCTTTTTAGTTTAACGTGGTCCTACTTGTTTTTGTTTTTCATCGCTAAGACCAATGTCAAGGAATTTGCCCTCTTCTTCTAGTTTTATTGTTTTAGATCTTAAATTTAAGTCTTGATTATATTTTGAGTTCATTTTTGTGTATAGTGCAAGATGGAGTCTAGTTACGTTCATTTGTATGTTTTCCCAGCACCATTTATTGAAGAGACTATTTTTCCATATTGTTTATTCTTGACTCCTTTGTCATAAATTAATTGACTATATATGCATGAGTTTATTTCTGGGCTTTACATTCTGTTCCATTATTCTTTGTTTCTGTTTTTATCCCAATACCACACTGTCTTATTACTATAGTTTTACAATATAGTTTGAAATCAGGAAGTGTAATGCCTCTACCTTTGTTTTTTTTCCTAAAGATTACTTTGGCTATTCAGGGGTGTGTGTGTGTGTGTGTGTGTGTGTGTGTGTGTGTGTGCACATGTGCACATGTGTGGTCTCATACAAATTGTAATATTGTTTTCTCTATTTCTGTGAAAAAAATGCCATTAGAATTTTGATAGGGATTCTATTGACTCTGTAGATTGCTTTGGGTAGTTGGAACATTTCAATAAAATCATTTTTTCCTATCCACGAGCACAAAATATCTTACCATTTATTTATGTCTTCAGTTTCTTTCATCAGTGTCTATAGTTTTCAGTATTCATCTCCTTGGCTAAATTTATTCCTAGGTATTTTATTCTTTTTGATGAAATTGTAAGTAGGATTATTTTTTAAATTTATTTCTGATTGAAATAAATCGGAAATGCAACTGAATTTTATATATTGATTTTGTATTCTTTACAAATTTTTTGGTGGAGTATTTAGGGCTTTCTATATATAATATCATGTCATTTGCAAATAGAGACAGTTTTACTTCGTCTTATCTTATTCTGAAGCCTATTTCTTTGTTTTGCCTAATTGGTTTGGCTAGGACTTCTAGTACGACGCTAAATAAAAGTGGTGTAAATGGGCATCCTTGTTTTGTTACTGATCTTAAAGGAAAAGCTTTCAGCTCTTCATCGTTGAGTATGATGTTAGCTGTGGGGTATATAACCTTTTTATGTTGAGATACCTTCCCTCTATACCCAATTTGTTGAGAGTTTTTATCATGTTTAGATGTTGAATTTCATCAAATGGTTTTTCTGCACCTCTTGAGATCTTATGATTTATCCTTCATTTTGTTAATGTGGTATTATCACATTGATTTGCTGATGTCGAAACATCCTTGCATTTCTGGAATAAATCCCACTTGACCATGGTACATGATTCTTTTAATGTATTGTTGAGTTCAGTTTGCTATTACTTTGTTGAGGATTTTGCATCTATGTTCATCAAGAATATTGGCCTGTAGTTTTCTTCTTTGTAATGTCCTAGTCTGGTTTTGGTGTCAGGGTAATGCTGGCCTTATAGAATGAGTTTGGAAGCATCCCCATCTTCTATTTTTAAGAAGAGTTTGAAATCCAAAGGGACAATTTAGAGAGAGAGGAGAGCATATCTGATAGAGCATTTTCTCTTCATAGGATATTTTCTCTTCTTCATAGGGCAGGAGGCCACTGAGAGAAATTATCCTTGAATAGGATGGACTTGTTTTCTGAGACTGTAGAGAAGACTTTATGCGATGGTTATGTTGGCAGGGAGAACTTGAGTTTTCACTTGATGATTTCTATTTTGATTATACAGTTGAGATAGGGAAAGGGTAGTGGTATCATAGGATTATTTACTGAGTGAAACAGCACATGTATGCATGTATGTGTTAGGGCTGTATGTTAGTGTGTGTGCATATGTTTATTAGATAGGGGGCTTGAGTAACACATGCTGAGAAGAGGAGCAGGAGTTCATCAAGATCATTTGAAATGACTGATAGAGAGCATTGAAGAGCAAGCGAGACTAGAAAGCCCATATTTGTGATGGCTTCAAATCTGATAGGTATGAGCCTGTCTTCATCTTTGGATGCTAAGCCCATGTGTATTAATGGAGAAGTCTGATTATAAAACTGCATTCAGAGTAGGCACAACACACCACCAAACAACTGATATTTACAGTAACTTTTGGACAAAGTTGCCATTTGGATCCCATCTAATGTGTTCTTTAAAGCAACTGCAGTAGTATTCCAGTTGCAGTGATGATGGACCTCTCTATCATCATTTTATATTTAACACATTCTAAGCCTATGATGATCGTACATCATAGATGTTAGATCTTAAAGGTTCTGTTACAGATTTTTTAGGTCAACCATGATTTTCAAGATAAAAGCACTGGTGCTCAGAGTCCTTAAGCTAGTTTCTCATCCTGGGAACTCAGCTCTTCTAATCTAGATGAGTGTTTTTCCTACTATATTGTGATTTTTTTCTTCCACTTACCAAATATTTTAAGTGCTTTTTCTTCCCAGAGAGCAAGTCTCCAATTACTTTACCATTAAAAGCATTATTTGTTGTCAACACTTTTTAAACGTGCAGCATTTCCTCTTTTTCCAAGAAGGAATAATATTTTAGCTTCTCTGCAATCACATCAATTAATTATAGTAATTCTGCTCATGAGAAAATTTATCTCCTAAATGGCTAAGTGATATATTCAAAGTCAGATTTAAATCATTGGCAACTCTTCTAGACTTTTAAATTTATATTCTTACATATTAAACTTCAGCTTTAAATCTAAGAATTTTTCATGATAGGATAAATATTTTCTAGATGAAAAAATACAATTGAACTAAATAAATGTAGTAAATCAGAGGCTATGACGTCTTCTGTTTGTATAGACCAGTATAAACGAATTAAATCTAAATAAATAAATTTTTATTTTTATTGTTTCTTGCTTTTAAGTTCAATTAATCATTCTTGAACCCTATCTTATCTAATAAATTGAAAGGAAAAAAAAGCTTAGTTTAATACAAATATCTAGGGGAAAAAATGCCTAATTTTTTTTTCTATGTAGGACCTTTCCAGCTTGTTCCTTCTTCCCCATTGACTTTAGAAATATGTTCATTTTTAACTCTCATTGTATTATTTCAAGTAAGTGGTCTTTTAGGCCACACAAATTCTTGCCAGATCAAATATAAATGGAGTGAACTAACCTATATTTCATAAGGTCATAAGGAAAGGTTTAGAATTTAACAAAAAAAGTATACATGCCTCTAGATGCAAAACAACTTCACATTTAGATCAATACACAAAGAGAAATCCTGTTTTGTTTGCGACATTTTGGTATATATCCTCTGATTTTTGAAGTGTTAGTTTCCTCCATTTAAGAACTAGGTACTTTAAAAGTAATAGATACCAGCACACAAATTGTTTAATTATGCTTTCCTTTTTAAAAAAGTAGGTTGAGAAATTAATAGAAATGAAGAGTTTTTGTTACCATGAAAGGATATATGTATTTTAAAACAAAATGTATGCTACCAGTGAATGGTTTAGAAGAGATATATATATTTGCTCTTATTTTGGTAAATGATTTGTCCTAACATTTTCATGGTTATATTAAGTATTATACTTTGCTTAAGTATTAGGTCTTAGTAAATCACTGTTGTTACAATAATCACAACTGCCAAAATAACTTCAGTCAAGTAAATTCCAATGGGGAAAACATATTCACATAGCACATAGTACTACCTCTTATCTTTGTTAAACAGTTGGCTGAAAACCACATATGTATGCATGTATGTGTTCGGGCTGTATGTATCCCAGATTTTTGAGTTAATACATATTGTACTCAAACACCACACAACCAAAATCTGTGATACGTGGGATTTGGCAATCCTCCTCATGTATCTACAATTAAACTAATGAAGATACATGCAGGATAAAAGTAGCAATGGAGAGTATTAGCCTCAGAGAATGCTAAACCAAAATTCATATTAAAAATAAATATAATAGGCAATAAAACTCCTGTGATTGACTGATTGGCATTTCTCAAAAGTTATATGAATAAATCTGAACCACAGATCAAAGCAAGATTTTAGCACTGACTGTTTTCCTATGATAAAATAGGTTTCCTGAGATTTAACTTGAGAATAAATGAAATTTCTAGCAGCTTCATTACAGCACTAAGACAACTTTAGACTGTGCTTCTTGAAATTATAATCATGTTTGTGAATTTCAAACAAAGCTCAAGTTCAAAATGCTGTAAGTTCATGGTTATATATTATCCCTTGAATTCTAAGGAATGGATGAAAACCTACACAAGCCTGTAACATATATTTTACAATAACATATATTTTACAATATGCCATAACATATATTTTACAATATAACACCCTGGAAAAACAGTGCTGAGGAAGACCAATGCAAAGCTTTCAAGTATTTTATAAACCAGTCATTAATATCAACTAAGCATTGTGAGTAGTCAATAGCTGTAAGAGATGCAGTTACTGGCCCTTTATTACTGGTTTGAAAAGTATGGAGAAACTAATGATATGAAATGCAGATATAGATTAAGAACTGGCACAAAAATGATAAACTGAACCGTAGAAAAGAGAGTTTGAAGCAATTACCAATCAGGGAGATTCTAATAAATCAATCAGCATTTCGGTTGCTCTTCAACAACTAGATTCATGGTATTGTAAATTATTTACATTTTTAAGTGGCTCACCTGGCTTAGCAATGATATTCAAATAATTACCATAATGTTGCCTGACAAAGACATCTTAGAAAATTGCTATTTAACACTGAGATTCTAATGGAACAAGGGGGTGGAAGGTAGGAAAGGAAGAAGAAGACTTCACTAAGCCAGATGGAAGAAATATTTTTTTAAAAGTGCCATAGCTAAAGGAATAAAATTTTAACAAACATCAACAAATACAAATTTAGTCTCTCCACATAGAGCGTATGTGTTGATGCAGAATTGTGTAATTCCTGAGAGTATACGAGTAATTTATATCATTAAAAAATAAGCCTCTATTCATACATTTGGTGCAAACCATACAATAGGTAGGTCCATTTGTATGTTGTAGCCTTTCTGATCAGCAAATATTTAAATTCAAAGCAGAACGACAGAAGTAACAATACAGCATTAACACTGCTTTCCAAAAACAAACAAACAAACTTTTCTGTTCTTGAAATACTTCTGAGGTGAAACAGTCTGGATTTATATAATTAAGTTCCACGGAGCGTTCAAATTTTTCCCTGTGGTGGAATTTCAGAAATTACTTTCCAAATTATCCTCTGTGCTGAATTAATAGAGTGCATACGCAAAGAAAGAAAAGTGCTTTAAAGATAAGGGCAAAGAGGGGAAAAAGTTCTTAAGCAGTTACCCATTCATGATGAAGGTATCATTTTCTTCTTCTGGGCTCTTAGAAGCATACAAAACTTGACTCAGTCCCAGCCCTCAATGAGCGCACTGTTTATTTGGATAGAGAGCCAATAGAACAAGAGATAAGAATAAAAATTTCTACCCACTCTCTGTATACAACCTTACCCACTCCTATTGCTTAAACTATTATCTACCTGGCACAGCTGAAAGACTCCCTGGATATTATCTCCATTTCCACCTCTTTTCTGTGCTCTATATATGCGTTCACAACCTAAGTGGATGTTCCAATGGTTCTTTATGAAACTGATGCTCTAAAACCACACTACAAATGCTCCTTTTCCTACCTTTTTAAATGGAAATTTAAAATTTAGATAATAGCATAATCCTCTGGTCATCAATGTTCTTTTCTTCCATGTGTCTCACTTGTCTCCCAGCCCGTCTCTAAAATATTCTTCAAATTCTCTCCACTTCACTGCCTGAGTTCACAGTGAGTGTGATCTTCGGCCTGCACGTTTCATGAGTTTCCCCAACTGATCTCGGCTACTCTAGGTTTTCACTGCAATCCATCCCCATTCCCACCAGTTAGCTATTACGAATCTGATCACAAAAGCCCTTTCTTAAATATTCACAATTTCTATCCACAGGGAAGACTAAAATCCTCAGCATGACAGATTTACCAACTTTTCTAGTCTTACTTCTCGCCACTCCCCACCTCCCATATTTCAATATCGAACTATTCATGAGCTGAATGTAATGTCTTTCCATTATCTGTACCACAGATGCCTACCTTACCCATTTCTCCTTCTGGGGAATGCTTAGCTACCTTTCAATATTCCAGTTAAGTATCGCTTCCTCTGTGGCATTAATTTATCCTTCCCATGTGCTCTCATAGCACAGTTATACATCTCTATTATAATCATGGAAATATGGTTGTTTTTTCTTCCCTAGAATGTAGGTCATTTTTGCAATTTTCACTTGAATCGAACAGGTTTGGCAAGTGCAGTGATACAGGTAAACAGTCTTTTTGTGGAGACAAATGACCACGTCAGTCTAGGCTGAGAAATCAAGAAAGGGTTCCGGTAACACAGTTTAGTCTTAGTAAGAGTCAATCAGCAGGCTAGGAAAGTGGCAATTAAGAACACTGCAAGAGGGACAAACGTGTACAAGCTATGTTCAGTGATCTCCGCTAGTGGTAAAGTTGGAAAGTATATACAGGTTATAGGAAACAGGAAAAGGGAATTCATGACCTTGATCCTCAAAATTTTGATTTAAAAATGACTCTGATGAGTTGAGCTACCCTCCAAGTATGTACGATTTTGTAGAACTGTACTTAGCAATTCAAAGAATGTAGATTTTGATATTGATCTGGGTCAGGATTAGTTGGGCAGGCGTGGCATAAGTATACAAGTATAAGGGAAAGGAAGATTTTAGTGAGTGGTTCAGATAACAGTTCTTGGTTCCAGAGTAGGTAGAACTGGAAAGAATCAAGGAACACAGGCTGTTTTCAAAAACAAGATATATTGAGATTGAGAAACCTAATAGGTACTTATTAAGCACTTACGGCATGCCAAATACTGTTAGGTGCTGGAGATACAGCAGAAGAAAATCCCCGTGATGTTTGTTGAAGTTCAGCTTTTCAGAGAAAAAGCAGTTATGCAAGATACAAAGATCAGATATAGAAGAGATGACAGTGTTATGGTCTGGGTCACTGGAACTTGGGAGAGCCAGAAATTCTCCTAAAGAATATATTCCCTAAGCCATAAACACGGACAGGAAATCAATTGGGACATTATCAGCACTTGGGTGGTAAGAGAAAAAAGGCCAATTGTGAAAGTGAGATGAAAATGAGCAGAAGGCATAGTTGGATGCAAGTTTCACTGTAGTAGTATTTACCTGAAAGTTGAGGATGGAGAAAAGGGGTAGTGGAGAGAAAAAAACATGCCGATTGCGTGGGACACCATGTGAAATGAGAGGAATCAGGTCTTAAGTGCAGAACACATTCTAGGAACACTGTAAGGGCTTTGTTTACCATGGATCAAGAGTTTCATAAGCCCAGTGGAAAGGTGAAGGACAACATGGCAGTAGGAAACTGGTTCAGAAGAGAAAGCGAAGGATGAGGATGCGTGTACAGTGGATTTTAAACGACTTGATCAAGAAGTGGACTTAACTGACTCAAGTGTTACAAAAAGCGCTGGTGCAGCAGATGGAGCCCAGGTGCTGGAGACAGACTTCCCAAGTTTGATTTCCAGCTTCACCACTTACATTGCGACTTTGGAAATTAGACATCCTTTGTATAGAGCTTTTGCATATAGGAATTCTTAATTTTTAGCTATTATTCATGTGCTGAAGCCGAAGAAAGTGATAGAAGTTGAATGCAGCTACTCGCTGAGGCCTGGGTTATATGCAGGTATAGGTGGAAGCCAAACACCACCAAAGATCTGACTTGTGGATGTTGACACCATCCACAAGTGCAAGAATAGGTCCTTAGTGGAAATGGAGGTCAATGAACTGAGAAACTGAGCAGATGAGGCCTTGGTACATTGATGCCAATAAAAACATAACTACCCAAATTAAAAGACTCAATAGAATACCATCACCTGGTCTGTGATAAGGAACTCCCACTGGAAACTGAGCTTGGTTTTATTCGTCCCATCACTTGGCTCTGAACCTCAGAATCAGGTAGGCAGGGCAATGAGACAGGATGAGAATAAACCCATCAACAGAAAAACTATGCTTATTTATGGAGGCGTATGATAAAGTTTTATCACTAAAGGTCTGTCGGCTAGACAACATTGGGGGGATTAGTGTTTAAAACGACTTTGGTAGTAATGTCCACCGAGCCTCCTTTGCCATAATATAAACATATCTGCCACACATGTACAAATGCTGAGTTCGGCATATGTAAGCATTACTAAGAAATATTAATTCCTAGCTCTTACTACAGGACCACGGCTACAAATCTAAACCTACTGGACATCAGATTTGTTTTCATGTTAACCCTGCTCCAACATGTGTCTTTTCCTGAAGCTTTACTAAACCCCTAATTACCTAAAAAAGGAAAAGGTTTTCATCCTCATCCTGTAGGAGAAAGATGGAGGGCAGCTGAAAGCTCTGGCTCTCGAATGCAATTGCATTTAGACTGTATGATAAAAATGTACTAGATTTACAACTAAAGGAGAAAAATGTTATGTAATGTAAAATAGTGTCACAATTAAGTGTTACATAGATAAGTGACCAGGACCGAGAAGAAGATTCAATAAAGATCTTTATCTTCCTTTGACTGAGGACTACAATGTGGATAGTTGGCTTTTAGTGTTGGTTGTATAGACAAAGGAGTATGTCTTCATCCGGCACTACAAATCCAACAAAGCTAAATAATAAATAAGGTCCATGGTTGATTTTGGTCATGTCTTCATCACAAGCAAAGGAAACTATAAATTTAGGTTCTTAGAAAATACGTGATGTTTGTTCCCCTCGAAGGAAGACAGGGAAAGGGGTCACTGTGATTCCAGATCTCTATGCATGAAGTGTTGATTTTTGAGTGTAGATACAAGAGTAAAAGGACACACCAAACCATGTTTATTTCAGAAATCCTTACTTTGCTGTTTCTGTCTTGTTTTATAATACACATCATTTCCTACCACTGCTTCAGCTCATCGGTAAGAAACCACATACTTCAGCTCTCCAACTTCAACAGCAGATAACATTCTTGTCTTGAAAAAAAAAAAATTCTTGTGTACTCGTAGTCGTGTATATCATAGTCAGGTTTAGAATTTACTAAAAATAGTTAGGTGCCAAATTAAAACAAAATTTGCATTAATTTTGCCAATTATTTTGCATTTATTAGGCCATATATTAGACCAACATGGTCTGAAATTTACGCAGTAAATAAAAATAGACCGAATGATCCCTCTGATCTCCTTAAGTCAAACACTATGAATCTGCTCAAATAGCAATTCGTTTAAAGTATGTAAAAAAAATGTGAGTTTTGAAGTTTATGAACTGAGATTTGACCTGGACATCAACCCCATACATCACCCCAGTTCACGATTAATAAAACAAGGGAGACACATAAAGAATATTTTTGAGGGAGAAAGTATATATAGGTAAGGGAACAGTAGAGTTTTAAGTTCAGTGATTCAGTGATGAGAAAGGAAGCAAACACTACCGTATTTTTGTAAATTGTTTATAATAAAGGTCAATTACCATAGACATCTTATTTGTCTACTTTATTTCCAATGATTCTCATTAAACTCTACATATGACTGTTGTAAACAAAATGATAAGCTGAGGTAGATAGCAAATTTACAGGCACAGGTAGTAAAGTATGTTCAATTTTCACCATTAAACTGGTTTTGTGTGGCTGTAAACTCATGAATGCATTGGAAAGTATAATCTTACTGGAAGTAGCTTAAAGGTAAATTATGATTAACATACTTTTTTATTAATGTTTAAAATTGACTCATTTTTAAAAAATGGTTATTAAATTTTTATAAAGGGGTCTGTGCTCATCTACATTAATTCTTTTGACTTGACAAACCTGACATTTCAGATTTAAAATTTCTCTATTATTTAAGAGTAGGAATTCTCAGAATTCTCAAGCCAAAACGGCAGCCTTAACAGGAGAGTGAACCTATATTCCTACTGGGCCTAAAGCATAACAGCGAAAAATGGCTTTGCAATTTCATTTTGTTTAACGTGGGTTTGTGTTTTTCTAATGATAGCTACATTGTTTTAATAGGAAAATATTTTTAATTACCATAAGAAAAGAAAATGCAAAACCAAGCAGCATGTTTTGTTTCACGTCTGGTGCTTAGAGAAGCATGGTCACAGGTTTCATGTTGTCAGAGGATAATGCAGCCTTACCATGAGGGTTTCCTTTTAATGGCACTCAACGAAACATCTGGGAGTTTTGTTTTTAAAAAAGAGAATTCTGAGTTTCTTAGATAAGTTTAAACTTAAAATTTGTGTATTTTTGAATTAGAAAAAAACTATCTCAACTTTTTATGAAATGAATAGTTTAAGAGTAAATTTGCTGTTTGTTACATCAATCTTGTTCTCTCTCTTAAATTCATTTTACCAACTAGTTGTTTAAAAACTGATCTTAGAATAGAGTCCAAAAGCTTTAGAATGGCCAATAATCCGGCTTCTTCCTATCCAAACACATTTCTCGAACTCTTCCCCTTGTCTCATCATCTATGACTTCCACCATCCTGAACGTTCAATTTCTCCAGGGTGCCATCTTCTTGATCCAGGTCTTTTTTAAACAAACTTTTCTGTCTACATTTCCTTTCCTCATCCCTCTCTCCGACCAAGCTGAGTCTTAAGTCTACCTCCCTCCAAGAAATCTTTCCTAATAAAGGTTGAGTACCCTATAGTAATAATAGCACCCAACAGTTTCTCCATACAACTTTGATCAAACTGTGTAGTGCTTCTTTACTGATCTCACACCAGACCAAAAAAACATTATAGGAAGGAACCATTTTATATGCTATTTCACAGTATCTAAGCTGGTACACAGTGTGTGATAATTTGCTGAATGAATTAAGAGGTGAAAAGTAGATTTAAAAAAAATAGCAAAGTATAAACCTAATAAAAATTCAGATTCTAGTTAGTAGAATCTGATTTTCCTACCACTACAGACATTCCCCCAAAATATGTATCTACAGTTTATAAAGTGCTTACATAAATCATCTTACTTGCAACTAAAAATGACTCTGTAAGACAGAAGGAACATAGGTAAGAAAATAGGTTCAGATAACTTAACATGCTTTGCTCAACCTACTCTGATCAGTAAGTGGTGATGTTTTCTGATGTCTAATGTCACATTATCCTGCTAGATACTATTTGTCACAATGTGAATTATACTAGAGGCTCCTTGAAAAAAGATAGTTATATAATACAATATAAGCATTTCCAGAAACTGCCACACCATGTGAAATCACATAATAAAAACTGGGCTTATGGGAAAAATTAGGGTCAGTGGCACAACACTCAAAAACTTCATCAGTGACACAAAAATAGAAACAATGAAAAACATCAGCGCAGTTTTACATGTTAATTGGTTAAGAAATACATAAATTCTGCTATAAAATGTCTTGCAAAAGATATAGTTTGCTTATTGGAAGTATTGCAGCTTGTGAGTTACTGTGAAGTGTGTAGGAAGGTTATCTGAAATCGCATGGAAAGTTAACACCAGATGTGGATAGGTGTGACTAACATGTGGAGGACTGAAGCAGCTGACAGATGTTTGAAATGTACACGTGTACATCTTGTATGTTTCACACAGCCCAGTTTTGTTTTCAGCAATGTTTCTCATGATGGAACTGCATACATAAGTAAATGCGAAATTCATGCAATGTATAAATTGTTCCCTAATATGTATCAAAGACGTTGGAATAAATTTGCATTTTCAAATTACTATAGAAGAACTATGTGTACTGTTTATCTTTGTATTCCTGACAATACATATAGCAAGTGTCCAACAAGAATCTTTTGTATAAGAAGTCTAAATTCATATTTAGGGAGAAAAAAACTTCTATAAACAAAATGCCAACTATCTTCCCAACCAAGGGAAAAGAAAAACTGATGGAACAAAACTGTATTTCACATAATCCTCACAGTGAACATATGAGGTAGATATTTCCATTCTACAGATGAGAAAAAGGCCTTTAATGGTCTCACAGCTACTAGGTAACTTACGAGGTTTGAATACAGTTCAGTTTAATATTAATGCCTATGTGTTTTCCAGAATAAAAAGTATTTATAATTTATATTTTACATTATACATTCCAAACTTAGGGAAGAGACAACTGCTCCCCCAAAGCTCTTTACGTACATCTTTAAAAAATACCAGTAATTACTTCTTTGAACACAGGCACCGTAATGTCTAGGATCACGACTAAATGAGTTGGAATCACCTTTTAGAATTTTACAAGTCTCCTTAAAAGAGCTCAGTCCTGAACACAATTCTTTGACAATTTCCTCTCCGCTAGAGTTGAACACATTATTGCTTCAGGTTTCTAAAGCGTTCCACTAATAATTTCAACCATCTGGTATTGCTACAATCCCAAAAGTTAAAAAACAAAAGAAAAAAAGACAAAAACGGTGAAAGGATTTTAAGCTGAACCAAAAAACAGCAAAACATCTGAATATTACATACAATGCACTATCATTTGTCAGTTCATTAACTAGAAGTATAAAGATCTAATTGGTTGGTTATCGTTATAAAAATGTCACAGGAACAATGAACTTAATTGAAGATGGATGAAAAATGGAGAGAAACAGCATAAGTGATGGATAGTTAAAGCAACAAGGCTGAGACAGCAACGGGGGTGGTAAGCAGGGTGACAGAGAAAACCACTAGCTTTAGAACATTAAAAACTATGCTAAGGGTGTGTGGGTCATACTATGGCACAGCTAGGCCTATATTCACGCCACAGCTCTGAGAGTATCAGTCATCACTCAGCAAGGCTCAGGTACTTCAACTATAAAACTATGCTATCCAAGTGGAGTAGGGAAAGAGATTGAAGGAACATTCAGTGCATAGGAACACTGTTTACTAAAATGACCCAAGGTCACCATTTTATCATATAACAGACATAGGGCTTAAGAGTGTTCATTTACACTCTTTTAAAAAAATCAATTCACATGAAAGGTCTTTCTCTGCCAGGTGAAATTTGATGTTTAGTACTAAATAAAAAATCATATTAATCTCTGTGATCAGCTATATTTACCTATTAACTTGTACGTCACAGTTTTAATTTGTGAATAACAGTAGATCTCTATTTCCATTATTTAGTGTAATACTTTGGAGGACTGGAGACCCAGGCAACTATATTCTAATTACAGGCCACTCACTATAAATGTTGTTCAAACTATTTATTTGATCTCTCTGGAACTGTTTATATTTAAAACAATATATATATGTATATATACTTTATGTAATCCTTTTCAGTTCTAATTTTAGTGTATGAATATGTTTGAATAACTTAAAATTACCAATAAAATGATTTTCACTCAGGAATAAAAGGAAAAAAACTTTTAAGCTTATTTTCATAGAACTGAAAAAAAAAGTTCACTAGTGGACTTCTCAAAACTTTCCTGTCCAAACGAATCACACCTGCCAACTCTTATCAAAATGTAGATTCAGCAGGTCAGAAATAGGGCCAGAATATGTTCCCAAGTGATACTAACTGCTGCTGGTTTGGGGACTGCATTTTGAATTGCCAGGTTCTAGGATCTGAAGAAATGGTATTGCTGATAAGCTGGGCCAGCCCAGATATTATTATAGCGGAGCAACTATGACCAGGAATAAAATACTGTGAGGAAAATATACCAGGAAGTCTGTCTGATGACATATGTCTGGGATTTGCATTAATATAAAAGATGAGAAGAGGGTGGAGGCAACAAGAAATATAAGTTGGTAACTGAAGGTGAATACGGGGGTGTGTTATAGTCTTCTTTTTTTGCATGTTTGAAACATTTCATAAGTTAAAATTCCTTGACTAAAAAATCCTAAACACAAACACCAAATAAAAGGATGAAAACAAAGATGCCAAATACTTTGTCCACTGAAATGGGAGAAGTTGCAAGAAGAGTAGATATAATGTGATACTAGAAAGGGTATATTTGTATTTAAGGATCTTACACAACAATTTAGCTTTTAAAATACTAACAATAGCTCCTTCACTTTGTACATCTTTACCTTAAGAGAAACTTGAGACTCAATCACTATTGTAAAGAAACTGATTTAAAAACCTGCTCAAAAGTAGTTAAATGTCATGTGATTTGATAAGGAGTTTATCAATGTCCAAACGGCCTTGTAAACTATGGACAGTGTAAAGTGGTGAAAGAGTAGTAAGTACATAGCTGTTCATTACGTTTTTATTTTTCTGCATATTTGAACACTTTTTTTGTCCTTAATGTGGGTTATCTGACACTCTTCTTCAACATTTATTCTTTTATTTGCAAAATCTGAAACAAAAAAAGATTAACTTAAAGGGAATAAAAATATTTAGGAGAGTGAAGAATAACCTTAGAAATTAAGAATTTCTATAATCATATTTCCTACGAATATTTAGCTGAAATAGGAAGACCTATGTATGCTCAATTTCACTCAATTCTATACCCATTTCTGTTTTCTGATCCTGGCTTCAGAAGGGAGAGATCTCCATTCCACTCCCTCCTCATACAAACTCACTTTGCATTGTCAGTTATAACACAATAAATGTAAGGAACACGTATAACTGAAGTTTTCTAAACACCAATATACTTGTTTGAAAAAAGTGATCTAAATTATTTTGAGTAATACAAACAGCACCCGAATCAGACTCTTTTAAAAAGTGGAAGTCGTAACATGACAAATTACCTTTAAGTTTTAAAATATTTTAAATATGTGTATGTATATCTTCCCACCTGATGCAAAAGCAGAGGATACGTTAATGTTTCTTTCCAATAACATCAAGTACCCTTTGTTAAAACTCACAAAGGCTGTCTAAGATTAGTAGGAGATCTTTAGCAGACACAAAAGATGAAAGATGAAACTGCAGCAAGAGAGCATGGCAAATCCAAAAGATCTATTACTGCATAAATCTAATAGAAAAACAACAACAACAACAAAAGAGATAGAGAGAATTAACGAGCTACAATAAAAGTTCTGTTTTTAAAGCAGCAGATTATATCAGGGTGGGAAATGTTAATTCTGTGTCCTCCTGGGAAGCAGTCACCATCTTTTAAACTAAAAAAACCCGCTGGTATATTTTCACAGCATCTCGGTTTATTTATGGAATAAAGCCATGGAATTATAATATTATTACTCCTTTCCCACCCTGGCAGAGAATAAACATGAATTCAGAAGCACAGTGGAGTGAAAACAAAGAGGAGAGAGAAAAGGCAGCAGAGAGAGACAGAAGGTGAATACAGAGCTACAGAAGTGTTTATTGAGCATGCTACAGAGGTAAGCAGAGTACACACAAAAGGAAATTAAACAACCATCAAACCTCCCAACTTTGTTAGAAAATTAATTTTTAATTGTGCCGCTTTCAAACTATACTGAATTTTACATTTCTAAAGATGTAAAAACTCAACTAATAGAAAATATACATGACCATTCTGTCTACATAGATAACAGAATCTATGAATCTTGAAACTAAGTACATCAATTTCAAAAAAGTATTGGTCATTTAAACAGAATCAACAATTCAGATTGACAAGAACTGTTCAAATTAATTTGACCTGTAGATTCTGAGCCATGTTTTTATTAAAGTCAGATCTATTCCTAAATACAAAATATTTTGAAGATTTATTAAAACTGAATATTACAATGCAAGGTAAATTAAGACTAAAGGCACATAAACTTTGGTCCCACCTGGTTGTCAGTTTTAGAAAACTGCCACAAAATTAATCTTCCTGCAAATTTTTGCAGTACACTTTCTTTATCTTTGAAAAATACATGCACCAGTTCCTGAACTAGCTAGACCAGTCTTCACATGCTCAGAAATCCACAACCATATTCCAAATCTTAATTACAAACTAAGGATGGCAATATATATTTAAATGCACATAAGTCAAGTCAACTTCAAAAACATCTACGAAAAATATTCAGCCACAAACAAGACATTACTTAGTGCTGACATTTATATGATACGTCCCACAAGAGTGTGTACAAAAAGGTTAAGATTCCACAATGCTTTCCACATAGGGCTCAAACTTACAGAAATCACTTTGTTGTCTTGAGAAATTAATACTCTGCATCTTGTTAATTTTAACTAATGCCTACATTCATAACTGAATCTAGACCAGAATTGTGAGATACAAAAGGCCAATGTTTTTTTAAAGCAAAGCCTAAGATAGTAAAAACTAAAAAAATGCTGCTTTATTCTTTCAATATCCTGTATCTTATTTGATTAAACAGAAATAAATGTGATAAGCCAATAATTCAAAATAAGTTCCAAGCAGGAGAAACAAAAACTTAACCTTTTTACACACCCCTGCCTAAACATATTGTAATTCCCATAGAACAATGTGCCCTAGACAACCAATTCCTTTTTTCTAGTAAATGCACAATAGCAACACTAGTTTTCCTTTTAAGGCACGTATGTCAACTAAGTTGAAAAAGGAAAGTAAAATTAAACTGAAATTTTAAACGGACAATAAAAATGGCTTCCCTATAGAACAGATGAAATAACAGCAGTTAATAACTCTGCCTTTACATATGCCATTTCATTTTAGAACGAAGGAATGATAACAGCATGAAAACAAAAAAAAAAAAAAAAGGAAACAAGAAAAAAATCAAACTCTGGTCCCGACTATTCTGAACAGTCAATAGGTGATGACACCAAACAATGTGATTCACCTCTAATCTTTATCTCCTTTTTTTTTAAATTGTTGACTTGGAGAAAGACACTCTCAGATGATGGTTTTCACCAAGGTTATAATTATGAAGATCAATCAAGGCCTGGATAGCTTCTTCCACTGTTGCCATCTGAAGAAGAGCCATTTTGTGATCTCTTCTGAAACAAAATTTTAAAATTAGATCCTTCATAAAAATTAGAAAAGGCTTAAATACTTGAATTTTGCCCATTCCAGAATCAAAAATTTCTATAAACAACAAAAAAGTAAAAACTACTTGGAGAACTTTTTATCCGGTCACTAATTTAAAGACAAGAAAGCTTGCTTACTGAAAAAACTTAAATGCTTTCACAGTGCCCCCAGTGTTAGCAAACAGTGTTCGTAGATCCTCTTCTGCTACTGAAGGACTAGGAAAATTGGATGGAAACAAAGAGTAAAGATTAATAATAAATTTTACATTTTATTCCTAAAACGTATATCCTTAATAAACTCCAGCTTTAATACTTACGGGATATTGGACAGGTGAAGGGTTGCAGAAGGAGGAAAAATGTTCTGAAAATTTTTGGATCCGGGTTTCTTAAAACGATGCAGGGGGGAATTACCAAAATCTTTTGTGAGCCCTTGATCATCAAGTCCCTCTCGAGGTAGTTGTACAGTCTGATGTTTGGATAGAGTAACACGAATAATTTTTCCATACATTTTCTGTCCATTAAGATGGTTCATAGCTATTAAAAAAAAAAAAAAGCCTATTAAAAAAATGTTAACAAATTTCAAAGCAAAAATACTTATTTTAGAATAATTTAAAAATCTAACTTCTCTGATTTTAAAGTAAGTCATTAGTTTCTAATAACTACTGGTAACAAAGCATTCTGGCACAGAAGCTTCTTTCACGGAATGAAAATCCAGATTATGAATCAATCTCTCTCTTCCTTGACTACTCTGCTGAGAAATCAGATACTTAGATGCCCAAGAAAGAAACTTAATACTCATCTATACTCTTTTCTCTTTTCTGTTCAACATCTTAACTGCCAAGTCCTATGATACTCTTCCTCTTAATCACCTCTCAAATTCATCTCTCCATTTGTCCACTTTTCATGCCATTATTTTTAATCTGGATAACTCAGTTTTCTGATTTGTCTCCTGTTTGATTCTTTTCTACCTTTCTCCAATCCATTCTATACACAGCAGTTGAATGACCTCTGTATAATGCAAACCTGATTATGTCATGTATTGATATACAATACTAACCTCTTTGTTAGTGCTGGGAATCAAGTGGTAAGACAAGAACCATCCCAGTCGTAATGGAATTTATGGTACCTTAGTACTATGCTCCTTGCACACTTTCTGCTCAGCTGTTCATAACATATTTCCTTAAACTAAGTGCTAGTTTTACTTATCTTTAGCCTGTATGAATGCTGTTCTATCTGTAACAATTCCCTACCTCCTTCACTACGCTCCTAATCTACTCATCCTTCACTGTTACTTCCTCAAGAAAGCCTTTCTTCATCCTTTGGAAAGGTTCAGAACCTCACTAGATAGTCCCATATAATACCCTTTACTTCTTTTTAAATTCGTCACAATTTATTTTAATTATCTATATCTTCCTTTAGACTGTAAGGTACATGAAGGCAGGTACCATGATCTCTACCCCACACACAGCAAGGCACCTAAATACAGAACACTATGTAGCTATTTCTTGAGGTAGTAATTGGGTTATTAAAACTAAATGAACTGGACTGAGATTAGAGAACAGTTATACGTTTTATTTTTTATTCACTAGTCACAACTAAAAAGATCATTTCATAAGTCACATAAGTTTAGCTAAATTGAAGGTCTGATTTGACTACTCAAATCAAAGTATTAAGAATATTAATAGCAGAGAGATAAAGGCAATGTAAAAGAACAGGTAATTGAGAACAGAATCGCTACTTTCAAAATGTTTTCAACTTGATTAGAATACTACAGTATACAGTATGACACAAGAGACAGGAAGAATTTGTAAATCATACTTGCTTGTACAGAATAAACCAGTTAAAATAAAATAGGTCTGAAAAGGAATATGCTGTAAAAGTATAAGATACTATTTATAAAAGAATCAAAAGTGACTTTTTTTCACTTACCACTTCCCTAATTTGTAAAAACAAATTTACTCTTTGATTGTTTTATGACAGTGTTATATATCTGTAATAGATTTTTTTAGATTTTCAACTGAGACTAACAGAAAAAAAATCATCTCAGGCCTGAATTTTCTTAGTATTTTCTTACACTGCATTTCACATATAAATTTACACTTACGCTTATGAAATCAACTCAATTATCAATAGTGATGGTACGCTTTTATAATAAAACTTATTTGAATTTAAAAATCTTTTTAAGTTCTATAATTCTATTGTTCTAAGTGAACAGAACTTCTTATGATAAAGTGCTATTTCCCTCACGTAAAATGTGTCCTAAGCAATGAGTCTGGAGAATAAATTGGTATTAAGAAGCAGACTAAGGTTGTCATAAGAAAGCTGTCTTAGTGTGGCTTTGAAAAAGTTATGAAAAGACTGAAAGCTGAGCTCTGAAATACTGATGGGCAGGAATAAAAATAATGAAAAATCCTAGGCACAGTAACAAAGAGATGGGTAGAGAAAAAGGATTAAAACTGAGCAAAATAACGAACAGCTATCTGAAGAAGTAGCCAGGTAATGAAATTCTAGTCAGCTGACTGCTGACAAAAGAATGTGAAATGATCTACAGTGGATGGAGGTTTAGGGGGGGAGAGGGGAGTAATTAAAATACCAGTCCCCACCCCCACTTTTAATAATTACTTTTCAACTGCCATTGACATACAATATTCTATTAGTTTCAGGTATACAATATGGTGATTAGACATTTATCTAATTTACAAAGCGATCACCCTGATAAATCTAGTACCCATTTGACACTGTACAGTTATTAATATTGACTATATTCTCTATGTTATACTTTACATCCCCCATGGCTATTCTGTAGCTACCAATTTGTACTTCTTAATCCCTTCTCCTTTTTCGCCTACCCATCCCAAAAATTGAGGTACAGATAATGATTAAATAAAGCAAAAGCAGATTTGAATCACTAATTTAAAATGAATCAAGTTTAAATAATTGGACTCATATCTTGAAATCTTATTGTTCCAAGAAAATAATGGCATAAATGGATAAAGCAATCAATGATAAGGGAGGTAAACATCAACGCTGCACAGTGGAGATAACATTTTTGGCTGAATACAATTTTTTACCTTTCTCTTAATCTATCTCTGAAGAAGACATTAATGAATAAAGTTAAAAGATAGCAAAAAATTTATAACACAGGAGTTTATATAATATGGAAATGGAGCTTACCAATACTTAATACCCTTTATAATTCAAAATGTCTTGCCTCTCTCATTTTAAAAAAATATCGACATCCACGTGTCTATTAGTCTTTTCAAAGGACCCAAGTATTTCCTGTTATTTTTCTCTCAACTATTTATACCATTATAGAATGCTGCTTTTATTATCTTCTTTCTTTGGTTTTATAACATTCTTAAAATTAAAACTTTCTGTCAAAACATCACATTCTAATTTGCATAGTACTTTATCATTTAGCTTTGTTATTTTAAATTCCCATTAAAATAACTTCTTTGATAGCAAAATCTACCCTAGCAGCAATGAGAAATAATAAGTTAGTTGCCACTACATTAGTCCAAAAACTATAAATGATGCTACCAGTAAGTCAAAGCTTTAGTGAAAAAAATCTTATAAAAATTAGGGCTTTTTTACAAATATAAGTATTCTTACACACTGAACTGTATTCTCCCAAAATATACATGTTAAAGTTCTACACCCCGCACATGTGACTATTTGGAGAAAGGGCCTTTAGGAAGGTAATTAAAGGTTAAATGAGGTCATCAGGGTGAGGCTCTACTCCAAATAAGACCCTGTCCTTAAAATAAGAGGAAGAGACACTAGAGAGCTCAGAGAAAAGGCCGGATGAGAATACAGGAAGCAGGCAGCCACCTGTAACCCAGGAAGAAAGCCCTCACCAGAAACTGAGTCTGTGGGCACCCTGATTTGGGACTAGTCTCCAAAATTGTGAGAATATAAACTTCTGTTATTTAAGCCACTCAGTCTGTGGTATTGTGTTATGGCAGCCCTAGCAGAGTATAATAAATATTAAAATATCACTTATTTAAACTAGCCCTCATATAAAACAAAATGAATTATTCAGAAGAATTTGATTTAATTCTACTTCGGGTACTTCTCAACCACAATGACTATATAATAAGAAGGTGATGCCACCCGCAGCTCACATGGTGATAAGGGAAAAAAATGAAAACTTTGAGCATGCTTTAACTATGAAACACTGTACAATGCTATTTACAATGTATATAAAAACAATGGCAATGACCACTCTCACCAGAGTACAGAAGTATACCCAAGCAGAGGAAGAAGAGATTTACTAAGCATCTGTGACATGATTAGCACTTTTATATGTCTTTCATTTTAAAAAATGGGAAGCCAGATGTACAAAGTTCTACACACTGTCTGAACTATCACATTGGTTGGTAAGAAACCCTGAAATTCAAATTTGTGTATAACCTCAAAGGCCAAAAGATCCAGTATATCATGTTAGTTTGTGAGTCTCATTGGATATGAGAGCAAAAATATACCAGTACTTACATCGAAATGGCAAATTTCAAAGTAACAATGTGAATACAATCAGTCTGAGGCACTATCATTCCTGAATCTCAATTAATGGAATTATATGCTCAGAACATACTGATATTTACAGCCAATCACCCTAGGAGTACGCAGTTATATTCTAGATTTATGTGATTTGACTTTGTGTCTGAAGTCAAATGATATGAATTAAAATCACCAATTATTTATCTAAGTAATAAGTGTTAACTTGACTAAAGTAAACACTTTAAGACTCCAAAAGGGACTAATGGTGTATTTGGCACAGGTTTTTCATTTTGAAAGAACCTAGTATCTTTTAAAATACATTTTCCATGTGGACTTCTCCATTACTAAGTTTAGCCAAATACTTATAAATGACGTTAGAATTAAAACAACACGGCATTAGTCAGGGTTCCATGGACCATATGAACAGTTAACTTCCATTACAGGGAGTAACCAAAAATGAAAACAACTGAATATCATTGTAATATCTATATGCCATAATTCTTATGTAAAATTGTTATGGTAACTTTGGAGCCAAACCCCTTTCCCACTAGACTGAGCATGAGAAATAGTAAGAGGATAGCAGAAAAATACTAATATGCTTATCATATACAACTATTTACATTAAAATATGAAAATTAACATGACATTTTGAGCCCTGGCTATTAAAAAAACAAATGGCTTCTTACTAATGTACAGGGTTTACTCACAGATTTACATTATGTATTTGAAATCAGATCTGAAGATGTATAGGTAATACATGGTTTATTCTTACCAAGTTGTGACTGGTTTCCATCAGCCATCTGGATCAGAGCACTGTCTTTCTTATTGTACAAAATCTTCACACGCTGCACATCTCCATAAACACCTTTTTTAGAGCCACAGAGAGGTAATCCAAAAATGGAATTAATTTTATGTTCAAGTCAGCTAAAGATTATCTTTCTGACATATTAATGAAACATTCAGACAGCAACATGATCACTCATTCAAACTCATCATTCTCACAAATGAATAAAGAAAGATCAAGATTTTGAACAGTGAATTTTGAAAAGAATAATTTCTGATAAACCCTCAAAGCTATGTGAATGATATTAAATTAAAGACCATGCAAAATAAATCAGCATGCATTAAAACAAATTTTGTGTCTATGGAGAGTTTTAAATAGCAAAGAAAAATAGCAAAAGATTTACTATTCAACTTTAAGCCAAAGTGCTAGCTACAAATAAGAATTAAGGTGAAACAAAAATCAAATCAATAATAAAAGTATAGTGCTAACAATAACATACCGAAGAGGGTAAACAGACTTTGGGGCGTAACCATCTTTAGAAGGAGAGAAGAGCAAGCAGCGTAAGACAAGAAGAGAGAAGAGTCGAGGAAGAGCGGAGATGAACAGATCATCCATAACGAAGGGTGGTTCCCGCAGAATGGTGAGGTGGTCATGGATCATGGTTCAAGGCGGTTAATTGGGGCAAGTTGGTCCGAGGAACATTTGTTCAAGCACAGAAGCATGAACATAGGGAATGGAGACAGGGAATGAAGACAAGGACAAGGAAAATAAAGGATAAGACAGGGAAGGGAATGGGCATTTGGGGAAAGACAAGGAAAGGGAAGGTGAACACACAGGGAAAAGGATGAAATGGGGAAGGGAAACAGCAATGCAGAAGAAAAAAATAAGGAATTGGGGAACAAAAAAAAAATAAAATATAGGTCAGTACATAGGAAATGCAGGAATTTGGTCAGAAAATGGTTGGTTTATGTACTGTACAAGAAAAACTGAGTAAAATGTAGTCATCCAAGACAAATATGGGTAAAGTACATCTATATCAAAGAGTAAATTACAGCATTTCATCTCAACATGGGGAAGGAAAGCATGCATAGGAATTTTAAACTTTGAACTTTAACTGCATAAGCATGGCTGGTTATGAAATGCAGGCAAAATTCTTAAAAGAAAAACAAAGGCACTCTGATTCAAACATTTTGGCATGCAGAACTGAATGACAATAGTATTAAATGATAAAATAAGCTTAATGTTCGTATTAACAGAGGCCAATTAAAAATGAAACAAATATTCAAATTAGACAGTGTAAACTGATACATTGAGCTTCCCACATTTCATAACAGCTTTCATAGCAATCAAAATAAAATATACCAGACGTAAAATGTACAACTAAAGAAAATAACAATAAATTTTATTGAACAAGAAGGGGGGGATAAAGTTGAAAAATATTTTTAGAAGACAATAACTAATAACTGCAAAGAAAAAATTACTAAGAAAAACTGGAAGAGTGCCTCGTCAAGCTCTTTGGAAGAACCTTCAAAGAAAAATGTATTAGAGTAGTTCACACAAAATAAGATTTAAAAAAATGCAATGACACATAAGCATGAAATGAACAAGCAAATAATTAGAAAACGCAAAGAGCAAAATTGTTTTACAGTTAAATCTGCAAATTAGATTACATTTGCCTTTGAGAACAACAAAAAGATAAAAAGCCAAACTACGGTACTTCACCATATTTTTCTTAGGAAAAATAGGTAGTTAGATTAAAAAATATATATATATCTATATAGAGATATGACTGTGTAAAGAAATAAAGTATTACTTAAACATGTACAAAGATTTTATTCAGAAGTAGAAACATACAAAAAAAATACTTTGACTAATGAATGTACATAAACAGAAAGGCAAGTGCAAAATGAAATAAACATGAAAAACTTTCACAAATGAAATGGAGTTAAAGAATAAACATCGGAAAATTATGTTACTGACCTCCTCATTTAAATTGCTAACCAACAGGACTGTATTGCCACCAGCTGAGACTCCAGGCATACCCACTCGGCCAGCAGCAGCCGCAGCCGCAGCCGCAGCCGCATTTGGAATAGCCAAAGGACTCAGAGCTCCTGGAACAGCTGCAACAGGAAGCCCTAATTTTAAAATAAAGCATATTTTACGAAATACACACAAGTCATTTACAATACCAATTTAAGCACGATGGCTGCATGGCTTAGGGTTGACCATTCCAAATGGTTCCTGAAAATTAATTTTTGTAACATTTAGAAAAATGGTTTGCTGACATGTAGTTAGAGAAAAATAACTGGTTTCAATGAAATCATTAAATATTAGAACTAAGGTACATACCTGTATTATGTTAAAAAATTAAATATAAAATATTCCATTTCCTATGGAAAAGCAAACAAAGCATAAAGAATATATTTCCAAGAGACCTGAAAAATTCATTTCCATGGTTTAAAAAGGCATATTTGATAATAGTAACTCACTTTTTTATACAAGTACTATCTTCTTCATATATTCACACTTGAAATTGAATAATCAGTTTATGAAAATGAATACAGTAAGTCCATCAGTTCCTATAGACAAATCACCCTGAACATTATTATTTAATTCAAAGACCTAAAGAAAATCTTACCAAATTCTGTGTCTTAATTCCACACTCAAGTAGTGATAGTGAACACAAGTTTCTCAAATACAACACTTCCGCAGTAGAAAGAATGAGAACACTATATCAGACTTCCTCTTTCAGTATTTTATCTTTTGCCTACCAGTTTTAATATTTCCTTCTTCTACATCGCAGTCTTAAGATAGTTCAGTCATTTATTCTAGAGAGAATTCTTTTGTCTCAGTCTCTTTTATCCGCTTTTCGATTATCAATGAACTCAGAATCCTTTCATCCTTTAAATTCTTACATACCAGCTTATTTCTCAGTATCAGTTCACTAAAGAAATATGTTCTTCTTCTCATTCCCATAATAAAGGAAACATACATCCAACCTAAATGAAGTTAATTTATGACATACCTGGGTAGAACTGGCCCTTAGCACTGTAGTCCCATTTCTTCTTTTCTTTCGAGCCTTCTTGTGTATGTCACAGGGATGTGAAGTTACCTTTGGTTTCAGATACCTTATTCTTTTAGCCAAGTTGTTATCTTTTTACTTTAGAAACTACCACAATCTCTCACTGTCAGTCTGAAGGGTTCTTTAAGATTCACAACTCCTTAAACCGATTTAGTTTTTGACTTAAATTTTTTTCCCCGTCAATTAATTTTTTTTTATCTATTCTGAGAACTCCAGTGGAATGATGTTTCTCATTTACATTCTTGCTCTGGATGAATTTATACATTTTTGCCTACACCATGTTTTAGAATCTCTCTTTTTATCTATTTATCTACTTTCCTTAGAATTTATTTTGTTTTGGAAAATTTTCAAAATATACAAAAGTAGAGAGATTAGAATAATAACCCCCCAGGTGCCCATTACACTGGTTAAACAATTATTAGATCATGGCCAATCTTGTTTCATTCACTCACCCATTTTATTTTTAAACTAAATCCCAGAAATAAGCATCTAATTTTAAAATAGAAGCTTCTTATGTCTAGTATTTACTAATGCACAGTAGCCTTTTAGTGCATTTTTGGATCCACCAGTATGGATCCTTTTAACCAGCTATTCCATGGCATCACTAACTTCTCTCCACATTAAACATCACAGCTCTCATTACACTTTATAGGTTGTTTCCATTTAACATTCGGTGGGTGTCTTCATTTGATGGCAATGTCATGTATAAAGATATATTCCTAACTCCTAGGCATGCACTCACCTTTGTTCTTGCACATTCTTAGAAAGTGACCCCTTCCTCTTAAACACTGCTTTTCCATATTTTCCCATAGCTTTGGCTGCATGCACATAGTATCCAACTAAAGTTGGCAACACAATTATTTAACAGTGGCAGAAACTCCAGATGTAGGCATAGGCATTACACTGTAAAATCATTCCTTGTTTCCCTGCCTTTAATTGGCTATCTTTCAGTGGGAAAAAGAAATTTAAAATTCTGTTAAGTTCTTTGGTCTTAATAGGATCCAGTTGATGGTATATGGGCACACATGTGTGTGCGTGTTGCACACATGCGTGTACACACACACACACAAATACCAACTGCAAAAGATGGCACGAAGAAAAAAAGTTCAATACCAATCCTCGAATTCCTTTTGACAATAAAAAAGTATTTTTAAAATCCATCAAAGCCATGTGACTGGTTCTTTTTTCACAATAAAAAAATTAAAATCAGTTTAATTTCTGGTTTCATTGTCAATTCTAAAAGGCAAGAAGCAATAATTCTCAGGGCCTACTAAGGCAGAAAAACTTAACCAAAGAACTAATTATCATTAGTTACCCAAATTAAAATAATCTCAAAAAGCTATTCCTTAGCATTCTCTCTGTACATAACTTAACTCTTAAAACCATCACCTGTTTACTAAGGTACTCTGTACTTCCTCCTACTTACCTGCTGGAGTTCTCTTGAACTTTGTATCTCACATTGAAGTTCACTTGCTATATCTTTTTTCTCCCTCTCCCTTTCCTCCCTCCCCTCCATCTATCTCTGCCATTTGTTTCTAACATTTAAATCCCCTTTCCTGATTTCATTCTTTCAGCTTCCCAATCCTCCTACTCCCACAAAACCAATGAACCACTGCTGGCCTTTATTAGTAGGCTTACTTCCTACTAATCCTGTAATGCTCTCCAACACCAGACTTGGATAAATTTAATTTTATACTTTAGATATGCTCTCATCTGGGTTTGTGGAATATTAAGAGTGAAAACATACACACACAAACCCAAACCGATTCCACAAACATTTTGCTATCCAACGTTAGCAGATTTCCTAGTCTGGAGTTCCCTAAAATAGCCACCAGACTTAAGTCTTATATCCTACTCTCAACCCCATTTTGTTCAACAAGTATCTTGTAATACTGAGATCCAAATTCTCTCAAATTTTCAACCAACTTCAAAAGTACTCCCTTCTTATCTGTTTCCTTTTTTTCTTCATAAAGATATAGAATGGTGAAAAGATTATGGACTATAAAGCCGATGATTTTATTTCTGGCTCCAGCTCTGCCCTTAAAATTTCTATATGAGCTTGAAAAAAATCCCTTCAGGTTATCACAATGATGATAAAAATTATCTCTATATTTTTCTAGACCCCAACATTTCCACTATCCTCTTGATCCAATCTACTATAATCAATTCCAGAACTAAAGCTAGCTTTAAAAAAATGATTACCATGAAATGAGCATTCATTAATGCCAGGCACTGTGCAAAGTTCACTGAATGCATTAACACATTTAATTCTCACAACGGCCACAGAACACAGGAATGCTGTCATATACAAACACAGAAACTGAGACAGTGAAGTTGAGCAAAATTTTCAACTCAGGATGTCTGGATTTGAAATCCACACTCTTAGTGATTGCACATACTTCCTCACTGTAAACATTTACCATTAAAATAGACATTTTAAAGACTTAAAATTATTATTTTTAAAATTCAGCCATAGGAAAATAGAAGGTAGTTTGATAATCCAAAGAACTCAACATCACTTTGAAGAGTGCACATATGAAGTAAGCATCTCCCAACTACTGTTTCTTACCTAGATGTTAAAACAGAAATAAAATGAGAAAACCAAAGTTACAGGACAGTGAATTAGTACAGGTATTTTCATGTGACTTCTGACCAAAAATTTCTGATTTGTTTATGTTGAACATGATAATATATTGTTTTAATTACATTGTTTGTTTGTTTTGTATTTTGGTGTAATAGCCTTCAGTAATACTTTCAAAATCTATGTAGTTCAATATTTCTGGGAAATGTTTCTAGCATGTTTGTGTATTTGTAATTATTTTGGTCTTATTAACGGACTATTATAGATTAGGGTTTTGCAAAATTAAGATTTTGGTATGTAGGTTTTAATGTATATTTTGTGGAAAAAAATATAAATTCAGTTTATTTTGGCTTGCATGTTATATATACATATTTCTATTTGGATGCAATTTTGAATGGATATATAAACAATACCCACTTTTGGTTCTGTAATCATAAAATAACCAGATTAAACATTGAATGGACTTGGCAACAAAAAAACTGTCACGGCAACAGAAAACATCTTAGTATATGAAAAAAAGTTAAAAGTATAGGACTTACATATTTACTATATGTATGACATTATTCTATATTAACTCCATAGATGAAAAAATAGGCTAAAAGGCCCAGCTAATCTACAGGAAATATTATTGTTTATTAGTTAGGAGCATGGACTTTAGAGCCAGACTGCCTGCCTCTGAGAACTGTCTCAGCCACTCACTAATTACGGAAATTTGAGCAAAGTGCTAATCTATGTCCCAGTTTCTGTGTAAAATGGGGGCAATAAAGGTAACTTTATTTAGGGATGATGTGAGAACTTACAAGTAAAGGGCTAAAAGTACGATGCCTGGCACATAATACGCACTCAGTAAATGGTTAGCTATTATTAGTATTCATATGCATCAGACAAACTTTGGGATTGAGATAAATCCATTCTAAGCCACAGTATTTCAAATGTATTTGCCAAAAATATATAAAATGAAGAACTCCAAGCAATAGAGGCAGAATCTAAGTAGATAATTTTAAGCTAATAATCTCCTAAATAGTTATTCTTACCGTAAAACTACCCCCAAAAGATGTATATAGGCATTTAGAGAGTGGAGCCAAATTTTTAGAGAGCAAACAGTGGTAGAAAAAACAGCTAAACTCCCTCAATCAATACCAATTATCCAAAAGACCTCGTTCCTTAGAAACTGGTATATGTGTTTCTTTAAGAGTCCTTTTCATCAGCATTTCTTTTTAGAAACATCTATTTAATGGCCTACGTCACAATAATTAACTGAAAACAGCTTTACAAACTCATGAAAATATCAATAATTTTGTTCTTCCTAATCTCTGGGGTTACTGAATGGTTGAGTAAGAAAAAAAAAAAAAAGAATTTCCAAAACGCACTCATCTTTGGAGAATACGGAAACCTTGAATAGCCTAAATTTATTAAGTAATACCTAAATGACGATGAAAGAATATATCTTATTTTTTAAAAATAAAAAAATGCACTCATACAAAAGGAAAACATAGGCATCACTTAAATATATTTTAAGAAAATACACAAGCACTGCTCTATTAGAGCTCACTGTTACAATATTAATTTCCAATTAGTCTAGTTTAATGAAAGTTCCCTCTATCACTCCACTACAATAGCATATATGATAGCACTTTTTCATCAAAGATGTTTTTACTGTACATCTTATAGAATCACATTCAAAAAGAATAAACAGGCTGAGACTGCACATACACGTGGGTACAAAAAAAAAAAAAACCCACTTGGAGGTTATTTTTTTCTCACAATTAGCTATAAGAGAGAAGTGATTTTACAGTCTACTGGTATTTACTGACACCATATTAATGCTCTCCAGCTCTTTATGATGAATTATTTTTTAAAAGAAAAAAATATCTAAATTTTAATTAGCTCTGTTTAGTTCTTTACCCACCTACCCCCTTCCTTTTTGGGGGCCACTGTACAAGACCAAACAAACAACAAAAAAACAATAATTACGTAAACAAAACTTATCACCTTTAAGTTAATTTCACTATCTCAAACCACCTGGACTACCAGAAACCGGAAGCAACCAACAGTTTCTAAAGTTTAAAGCAGAAGGTGGGAAGAATTTAGGTTATACCGATTTATAAACTTGTTTAAACTTGTTTCAGCTAATTAATGTAGAAGGAATGTGTACATTAGGGGGTAAAAAAAACCATATTTGCACCCCTCAAATGAAATAAATTAATGCAGCAACATTAGTGGATACTAAAACCATTAGTATAAAAATATAATGGAAGATCAGAATGTTACTACCCCAAACCACAATCAATCTCAAAGCATCACTAAAGTAACTTAAAGTGGGAAAACCAGATGTTTCATGCTTCCTGCTAAGTAAGATACAATATGAAGCACAAAGAGCACCTACAAAGTATTCTTCTTAAACAAATATTAATAACAGAATCTGAATCTAATCAAGCTTTTGGAGCTAACTCCTAGTTTACATAAAAGCAGCAGTGGATGGAGAAACAAATTAGGAATGACACTATAAGGAAAAAGCCAGACCAGTCGAAGACTGTGAGACTTTAAAGAACTAGCTTTCTACAATACATGAACTGAGGGAGGAAGTAGAGGGAAAGGATAGCAGGAAATGGATTCGATCAATACTAGTTTGGTTGTACTCTGAAGTCACCTAAGTATCATTGGAATCAAAAACACACACAAAGATTTAGTTACCAATCCAGAAAGCATGACCTCATTAAAGCAATATTGGATGGCAGCTGTAAAGAGTGTTTGAAGAATACTTTAAAAAGCAAAACTGTAAGTGGCTCCTAATAAAGATCAAAATATCCACCAAATGTATGGAAAAAAGGTACCTTAATGTCCTGTAAATGCACATTTTTATATTAAGATGAATTAAAAATATTTTTCCATAAATTGGCTAGTCTAGAATGTGTGAATAAAGTTGAAGGATCAGCTCATATCAAATATAAACATAGGATACTTAATATGCATTTTACATATACTGTACATCCCAACTCAAAGAATCCTGACAACCAATTCAGAGACTTGCAAATATATAATAAACACTTAAAAGTAAACTAGATCATAAATAAAAATTAAAATAACCTGACATTCTTATCAAATGAAGATCTTAGCAAATTGACAAAAGAATATTCAATGATGATGGGGGGGGGAAGGAGAATAGCCAACATCATGTACCATTCATGTTTAAATTAACATCACCTTCTAGAAAAGAATTTGCGGTAAGATTCAGTAGCCTCAACATTTTCTTTGACCCAATAATTCTAATTCTAGGAGTTTAGCCTAAGGAAATAGTTTGACAGTTATGTGCAGGGTGTTTTCACATGCCATTTTTATTAATAAAAAATATGGAAGTAGACTAAATGTCCAACAAAATTACTTTCACAAGTATGATATAGCCATACTTTAATAGCTATGCAGCTATTAAAATTATCATTTTTCCGAAAAAAATCTTAGTAAAATGACAATTACAATACAAAACTGCAAATACAGTGTGATTTTAATTTTGTACAAGTTTGTATTTACATAGGAAAAAAGAAAATAATATATACCAAAATATAAAAGTGGTTATCTCTTGTAAATTATACTAAAGAGTTCATTATTTGATTTTTAAAACTTATACACTCACCTACTTTCCAAAACTACTTTAGGATACTTAAAAGCTCAGTTATAACAAGATGCAAGACTATTAAAACAGGTAAATGATGAAGCTATTTAGTAAAGGAATATGAATTCACATATTTTCACCACAGAATGTTTTCCTTTTTCTTACCAGGCAGAGTGAAGAAACAAAAATCTATTACATTAAAATATTCAACAGAGCTGGAAGACACGAGACAATTTATTAAATAAGAACTGATCGACTTTACTCATATGCTTTTTATGCAAAAAATGTAGAACAGCTGGAAAAAAAATAAAGGCACAGAGTAAGATAGAAGCTAGTTATGCCAAGGCTTCAGAATTTGAGACATTTACTATTACTTTTTAAAAATTTTAACAAGGCCATGAGATTACAAAGAAAACAGTGATGAATTCCCTAGGAGAAGAAATCAGGTGACTTGTAACCCAGAATCCACCTACATCTAACTATACTCAAATGGGCAAAGGCACATAGCTCCTCAGTGTTCTATGTCTGATACTAGCTGAAGTTTCTTGGTATTTTACCCTTAAATTGTTTAATGAGTTCCATGTGAATTTTTAAACTTCTCAAAAACTATATATATAGTCTTGATGTTATCTTCTACTTTGTTTGGTATCTTAAGAATTAAATATTATATCTGCTAAGTCCCTAGTAGAATGCCTAGGACTAAGAAGCTATTCAATAAATATCTTTTTATCTCTTCAATACAATTCTATCACAAAAGAATAACCTATAGTAGTAATTATAAGCAAAGGCCATGTACCATTCATTACTGTCTCACTCGATTTTATCTTTAAAAATGATATACTATCAAACAGTCAATATTAATTTATAAGCTGAGATGAGGGAATAAAGGCTTAAACTACGCCCATAAAGTGATAGAAATTTTGTCAGGAAAGAATGTTATCAACCAAAAAAGCGTCTATTATAGTCATAATAAACAGCTATGGCTTATGTACACATAGAAGAAACTTAGAATAAAGGGCGAGTTTTGTCTGAATTAAGTCGCCAGAAGTAATTTCAAGTATCAGTTGCTTCTTTTGTGCATCAGGGTGTCTCTGTTCATAGACGCATCACATATATTACTACATATTTACAAATGGATAGCACAAATATTATATATCCACAGTAAATTTCAAGAATTACTTTATTAAAATGCCTTTTTTTGTTGTTGATGGGCAGAAAGTAAACTGTAAGAACTAGTTTGGCTCTCATCAATCTTGGGTTCCATGGAGACAGAACTAATTTAAAGGTAATCTAATTTAAAGATAATTTAAAAATAATCTAATAAAAACTAATTTAAAGATAATCTTTACAAATGTCAAAAGTAAAGAATTTCCCATATACATCAAATTTTAAAAAATGTAAATTTCATCTTATGTTATAAATCACTCATTTCACTTACAAAATAACATTTTCCCTTATTTTTGTCTTCTTGACTATACCAACTATTAGTCACAAATTTTGCACTTTTTTTTGTTAGATGGGTCAAATCCATTCTAGTACAAGGTGAAATACAAATGATTTAGACAAATGGCAAAATTTTATAAAAAATTCTCTCCAGGTTAAAATTTTTTCTTTTTTTAAAGAGAGGCTATGATGCACCTTACTCCCATTACACGTTTTATCTGTTAACACTTCACTGTTTCTATGTAGTGCTAAATTAAAACAGGTTAGCCCTAAAGAATATGCACAGGAGACCTAGACCTAGACTTCAACTTAGACAGTGTGACATCCAGTTTAAAGTGTAAATGTTTTATTAAGAACTTAACAGTATTTTTTCATTACAGCTTTTGTTCTTTTACTTGGGAGAGTGGGAGAGAAGGTAAGTATGGTGAAAAACATATAACTGACATAAATGTAACTTATGAAGGATACTTTAGGTTTTTACCAATTGTATTCATATGCCTTCTCACCTGAGAAAAATAAAATGTAACACAATTTTTTAAATTCCAAAATGGGGGACTCATTATACTTACTGAGTTTCATAGGCACTTTCTCATTTGGCAAAATAGGAGAAAAGTGGTATAGATGATAAAAATCATACCTAAGAGGGATGTCTCCTTGGCAAATGCTGCAGCAATAGCTGGGTCCAATGCAGGCTGTCCATCCCCAGATGGAAGGTCAGGTCGAGTATAATCCCTACTTTTATCGTTGTTGTATTTTACATTCAAATTCACAAGTTTGGAAAAATCAATCCTTAGGGTACAGCAAGCATTATAAATATTCTGACCATCTAGGGCCTATAAAAGTGAATACAGTATATCAGCAATGTTAAGAAATAAAACTTTGCAAAAAGATATTACTTTGACAGTAAAATTCAACAATGAAAACCTGCACATAACAGCTACCAGGAAAGGGATCAAAATATGTTACACATCATTCTTTGCTATCCCAGCAGTACAGGTATTAGTTTTCACAAATACTATCTTCTTGAAATAGAAAGTGCTACTTAAACCTAAAATACAACCAATTAAGCACATGTGCTAATACTATTAGTTTTTAAAATCTGCAAATAATTTAATTTTAAAAAATAACAAGGGTCACAAGTATAGTCAGTCCTTCCAAAGTAGTACCATAATAGCCTGCATGATACTTTTAATTTTATTATACATATATTTTTTTGCTGGGTAGCAATACTCTTAAGAATTGACATAGTTTTATAAAGTAACTTCTGTTTGATCCCACATTGTATAAAGGGTCTCAAGCCAAAATGCATAATAGTAATTCTCACAAAATGGGTAAAATCTATTATCTTCCTTAACCTGAGGTGTTCAACCTGAATAAGAATAACTCATTGAATTAGCAAATCCAACGACATTCCAGGGAAGTTCTGGAGTAGAAGAGCGCCAGCTCTAGAGTTGAAAGCCTAAGCTCAATTGGGTCATCTTGAGCAAGTTAAGTTAACTTAACCTCTCTGAATCTCAGAGTCTTTCTTACTCTGAAAACCAGAGATGATAATGACTGCCATGATTCCTCCTCATGGGGTTATTATGAGGATTAAATAAAAGATCATATATATAAAAGTACATAATAAATGGCAAATGACTATGCCGCTGTTATGATTATGTTTTTTTCTGCTCCTATATATTCATCATTTCCACTCCAGCTATATGTAAGCCTGGAACAAACTAGAGAGCAGTAACATATACTGTTAGTTTTTCATTAGAATAAACTTTTACTATATAAAATGACAGTTCAGAAATGAGGAACAAATTTAAATCTATAAATCACTGAAAATTAAACAACAGTTCTTCTAATAACAAGAGATAAATTATCAAGGCTGATGTTTACATAGATCAAGATCCATTAGGCGTGTAAATTTAGAATTATATTATTTTAATAGTAAACCAACATTTTTTTCACATGCTTGATGTTTGAAAAATTTTTATATTCCCTCGGTATGACTTTAATTGCCATGTGGTTGGCTAAGTAATGAAACAGGCTTAAAAACAGGAGTGTCCTATTACGGAAAGAGTAAACCTACATAGCTATTTAAGTATACAGAGCTTGTAATTCATTCAAATAGTCACACTCTCTGGGGGAAAAAGTCTTTTTCCTTAGTATACAAAATTAAGTTTATGTGAACATATTTACCAAACTAAAACTAATCTAAAAAATAATTCAATACGACTTCAGCCATTTCAACATAATACTGGGGAAAACTCAAAGGGACTACAAACACATTGGGATCTGAATTACATTTGAGTTAGGCAAGGTAACTGTCATCAGATGAGAGTGGAAACCCAAGTATCAACCTTGTCAGCCAGAATATAAACATTAATTCAATGCTCTGCTGTAAAGGCAAACAAAGCATTGAAAATAGGTATTCATTTACTCATACAGCATTCCTACAGGGGAAATGAGAGCCAAGTAATAGATTCTGTATCTCTATACTCGGTATGTGAATATCAAGAGATGAGTAGCAAAATTTACTCTTAGATTACTATTTCAATAACATTGAAGGAAAATTCTGATATCTTGTTAAGAAAATACCTGGCTTTGGGTCATAAGTTATCTAGGTTAATGCAAAAAGTAAAGTACTAATACAAAATTACTGACTTCACAGTAAGCAAAGTTTATTTGGAGCTGAGTTATTTCCAAGTAATATTGAGGCTATCAAATATCTATAGTAAATATGCTAATTGTTAGGAAGCCCTCTAGAAACCTTGACATTTTCTTTTTAACTTAAAAAACAAAAAACAAAATGAAACAAAAAAACACCTCCTTTATGCTGGTGGAAGATATATAAGTATACCTGAAGTTCATAAGCTAGAAAAATCAGCAAAAAATATGGAAATTAAAATGTGTTAGCAACAAAGAAGAGGAACAAGAACTGAGGATGCATGCAAACAGAAATTCAGGCATTTTCAACAATTGGCTGAAGTAAGGCAAACACAAATAAGAAAGGTGAAAAAAATCTAATTAAAACATACATGCAAGCTCACTTCAAGCTCATCTATTTCCAAAATTCCAAGAGATAATAGGAGCACACAAATCGGTCTTGTGGTACAGCAATCAGGACTGCAGTGATCTTATTGGAGCAAAGATTTCTGAATGTTAAACCTCAAGCCAATATGCAGAAACACCTCAAATGTGTCTACTCACAGGGAAAGTTGATAGTTAACAAAAACAATTAGCAAAAACATTTTCATACTAAATATAAGAGTTATGGCTAAAACATGATAAAACTAAGGAAAGATGTTAGACACAGAATGCATAAATAGCAAAATGAAAACACTGCATATGAATTAAAATAGGAAAAGTCACAATAAACCTATTTCCAATTTATCTACTCTTTCCTGAGAAGGTTGCTGAGAGTCATAGATTTAGTAGATGCTCAGGGAAATTTTAAGCTCCAAATTCTTTAAATATCTATCTTCAGGTAGTCATGAAAAATTATCAAAGGTAAGTAGATAAAAAGTTCCATTATACTAATACTTCAGACCAATCATTTACCAATATAAAACCACCCCCAAACTAGCAGATCCTGCAGGATTTTTCTAAAACATTCTGAAATCATTAGTTTCATCATAAATCCTCCAATCATATGCATGTGCATTACATAGATTGTAAACACTAAAAAGATAAGAATTAGGCAGGTGTCAAGGAGAATCAAATCTTTATCTAAGAAAACAGGAAAGGATAATTTCATTAGGTCTCTCAAACACTCCACAAAAAGCACAGTACCAGGGTAAGAAGGAATGAATGACCTGATCTTACTGCTGCAAATATTTTACCTCCTGTTTATTTTTTCTGTTAGTAACTAATGAAATACAAGCTCCTAGAAGGAATCACTCATGAGAAACAATCCATTTGTAAATAAAACGATCATATTAAAGGACTTCCAAAAGACACTGTCACTATCTAGTGTCAGCTACTGATATTCTTAATAAAAATAGATAATGCTACTGAAAAGCTGATTCCAACACACAAACAAAAAGAGCTATTTTCTACTCAAGTGTGTTATAATAGTAAGGCACATCTTTGCTCAACACACTGCTTGCTAAAAAACAAGATTTTCAAAAAAAGGCATTAAGGTATTTTCTTTAATAAATGCGAGGATCATTTAAAACATTTACTTCTTATTTGATAATTATGGTTGTTACTACGACTTGTGATCATCACCCTAAATGTCAACCGTCAATATACACAACATTAACTTTTGTTGTTAACTAAAGAGAGTTTTATTAAAAAGACTGGACTGCGACATATACCAGCCTCAGGACAAATTCAGGAAACTGGTGTACTTTCCCCTCCAACCCTCACTAAAAAATCAGTTAATCTGTTTTTTTTTTCTGAGTTGCTAGGGGGGAAATTTCCTGAAAGTAATTGCCAAAGACCATAACTAATATATGGAAAGAGTTCGGTTGGCTCTGTCACTCAAGCAGCATTTGCTATCAGTGGTTCCCAAAGCTTTCAAGAACAAAACAAAACAAAACAAACAAAACACCCCAACCATCAACCAACCAAAAAAACCCAGAATATTGGGCTCCCAACCACAAAGATTATAATTTGTTAGTTCAGGACAGCTTAAGAGTCCTTTTTTAAAAGAAGCAATCTATAAGAGAGGAACATAGGTAGGCTCTGGAGCATACTTTTTAGAACACTATAAATTCTCTTCCCCCAAACATGAAGGTATACTTTGCCTGCTAAATGAATTCCCAGTGCTTAAGAGGTTTTTGTCCATCTCTCATTCACTGGAAAAATTATCACTAGAAGTGGAGAGGTAGGCTTGAGAGTCTCATCCCAAATTCTTACTTCTTGCCTATAATTTTATATGACCTCCATTGCCTTAACAAGCATAAATATCTAGCAACTAAATTACAAAGCTTAGAACTAACTCATTTTATGATATACTGAGATACATGGATGGCTGAAAGGCAGGAAAAAATTTATAGCACATCAGGTGCTGGGAAAGTTGTGACCTGGGATGAAAATGTCCCAATACCTACAATATGCTATGCATTGTGCTAAGTTCTAGGAACGCAGCAGAGAACAAAGCAGACACAGTCCAACGGAAAATACAGACATTTAACAAGTAATTAACAATTGATGTATGGTGATGAGAACTAAGAAAGGGAGATTTAATCTAAATGAAAGGTTATAGAACATTTCTCTGAGAAGAGACTTCTAAACTGGTAACTTGAAACAAGATAAGGAGCTGAAAATAGTATTAGCAAATGGAATAAACAGCAAGTTGTAAGCCTAAGAGATCAGAGACAATACAACATAAGCAAGCTATTTAAAGAAGTCCAATATAGTGAAAGAGGTGGGAGATAAGACAGGAGAGGCAAGCTGAGGATTGATTTAGTTTACAGCCATGTTAAGGACTGAGGACTTTATACAAAGGACAAAAGTCAGTAACTGAAGAGCACCAAGGATGGAAGTAATGTGACTTTGGCATCATTCTTAGTACTCTGGAAAAATAACAGCTGTGGGGAAAGAAGTCAAAGTGGTGAGTTCAGTCAGAAAGCCAATGAAGCAGTAAGTTTTAAGAGATGATGGCATAGATCAGTACCATTCACACTGTGGTTCATGGGTAACAGCCCAAGTCACTCTGCATGAAGATAAGAAGTTTGCATCAGAATTTATATCAGTATGGAACACTAAACATACTGTAGCTAGCAGTATGCTGATTTGTATTTTGGCACAAGCACTTTGCAGCATCAGAGCCCAGCACTTTAAACAACACTGGCTTAATCTAGGGAGGGTTGCAAGAGAGTTGGAGACAAAAGGACAGATTCAACAGAAATTTAGGATCTAGAATCAATAAGATTTGGTGATAGACTGAAAGGAAGAGAAATAAAGAATGAGTCCATGTTTCTAACTTGTTGCTTAGTTTTCACCTTGAGTTTCATTGACACAGGGAACACCAGAAGTTTAGCAGGGATTTTTTTTGGAGGGGTGGGGTGGGGTGAGAGATAAATTGAACATGCTAACTTTGAAAGTGCCCCATAGTCCACTGGGTGCCTAGTTTGGGTCTCTTAGGAGAGGCATGAGCTAGAGAAAGTGATGTGAGCACTGTCAGAGTAACAAAGGTGTACGAGAGCTGTGGGAAAAGGCAAGATCCCCAGGCAGCGGGAGGGATCTGACAAGGAAGAAACAGAGAGGTGGGGTTCATCTAGGTGAGAAGTATCAGTTACCCGGAAAAGAGAGGATCTTAAGAGAGTGGTTAAAAAAAAAACACAAAAAAACAAAAAAAACAGAGAGTGGTTCACAGTGTCAAATGCTATCTAGACATTAGGTAAGAGAAGGACTCAATGCTGGTGAGGTTTAGCTACTCTAGGGTTCACTGGTGACACCGGGTAGAACAATTTGGGTAAATGGGGACTGAAACCAAATTACAGTAGGTAGAGAAATAACAAGAGGATCAGAAGTATAAAAAGCAAACAAAGCAAGCTTATTTAAAAAGTCTGATTATAAATGAAAAGGGAGAACTGAGGGTGATAGACAGATGGACAGAGAGAGAGATAGAGTTAAGGGTAAATTCATTTAAAATGACAGAGGCTTAAGGAAACATTGGTGAGTAGCAGCCAACACAGAGAAAACTATAAAAAAGGGGATGATGGATAGTGCAGGAGAGGATGGGATCCATTTACTAGTCTTAAATAGTAATATCTATGCCTTTTATGAAAAGAAAGATAGGTATGGGGATAGTGATTTTGTGAGTAAAGCTGATGGAGTTTCCATCTGATAGTTTTGTTTTTTTTTTTCTGAAAAGCAGTAGGCAGGGTCAAAAAGGGGAGTGAGGAGAGACATGGTTGAAGGAGAAATTACTGTTTGATATAGTCATCATGAAAAATGGGAGAACACTCTGACTGGAGAAATGTAGGAAGATTTTTCAAGCAGAGTAATGGGCCTATTTTGTAACTGATGTTGATGAAGTTAAACTGGTTAGATTATGTGATATTCTCTGGGTATACTCAAGAGTCCAGACACAGGCATAAAGAAAGATGACTGAATCATCAAAAGTATATATTTTAACCAGGAGTCTGAATTATGAGATAATGAGTCAAGCAAGTTTCGAAAACTCTTTTTTCCTCTCTTAACTACTCTTTTAAAATGACAACTGCAGATCTTTCTAGAGAAAACTTGAGTGTTTATAATAATCACAAACACCTATAGTTTGATGCTTATTACCTAGCACAGAAGACTGAGTAAATGAAAACCCCAAATCCTTCTAACATAATTGAGGTATAATTTTTTATCATAAGATTAAATGTAACTATAGATTACTCCAGAAAAGATATACATATAAACTACTTTCCCCATTGAATATTAGCGCAAATGAAGAATAATTCCTAACAAATTCCATTTCATTGGTCCTTTAACAAATACTATTCCTCTCGATCAGAAGGGAATGACAAAGAAAATATTCTACATTAAGAAAAATGTGTGCTATATTTAAATGTTTGAGGTTGTAAAAAATGCCATAGAAATCATAGCTTTTAGACTGTCTGCTACTGATCAAACCTCATATGCTGATTTTGCTAACTCTTTAAATATAAAATATTTCCAAAGTTGAAGAGTTGGAGAATGTTAAGAAAATTATTTTTGGAGAAAAAATTATAACTGTTAATTTATGCCTGAAAAGGAAAATACAGTAAGATTAGATAGCATAACTATAACTTGGGAATGAGAGAAAAGAAGATTGAGAAAATTTCTACCTTACAGATAATGTACATTATGACAAGTAATTTACCTCTTTAAATTTTAGCATCCCCTTATAACATACGAAAAATTCCTGTTCTGTTTACAACACGGAGTAATAGTCAGAAAAAATTGAGATAATAACACTTGGCAAACCACTCCAGTTATGCTATTACTAGTATAGTTTTTCTGCTACCTGAAGCTGTTTTTGCCCCCAAATGAGATTCTAAGGATGGAAATGCAATGAAGCAATAATCAAAAATGGTCTGGGTTCCATACAAGCTAGCTTAATCTAGAGGAAGCACTGAAGTATTTCAGACCATAATAATTAGTCAAAGTAAGAGTGAAAGGTAGAAAAAGAGCTAAGACAAAAAAAAGAGTGATTTAATGGTTTAACACTGGAATAATAATGACATAATATGGCACAAGAAGTTAAAGAGGCAGAGCAAAGGTAGGTTTAAATATGATACATAAACAGAAGATTAAAGCATTTAGAAGCAAAAATGTGGTATGGTAGCCATGACAGGGAAAGACTTCTTTTAATAATGTCTTACACTCCGTATGTAACAACAATAAAAAGTAAATAATGTGAATGAAAAGTAGAACAGAAACCCATTCAGAAAACCTATCTTTTAAAAAAAAACCTTTAAAAAGACAGCTAAATTAATTACTTTGAAATTCCCACTGAAAACTCCCATATGCATACAGGTGTGCATGCACAATACAATCCTGCTATATATCCTCAACGGTACAAAATATAAACCAAATAAAAATGCAAAATAATATAAGCCTATATTGTAATAACTGCAGATATGATTATCTTTAAAAATAAACATTTCTTTTTTATCACAAATACTAAACTTTTCTAATATTATCTTAGTGACACCAATCTGTGTCATCTACATGGTATTGCTAAGTTACATTAGTATGAATTAGCTGTGTGCATCTACCTATGAAAAATATCACTACCTCAAAAAAATATTATCTAGACTTACAAGTTTTGCTTGTTGAGCATTTACTGGATCACCATACTGGAGGAGAGCTTGAAACTGGTTATTTTTTGTAAAGGTGATTATCTTCAATACAGCACCAAATTTAGAGAATATCTGTTAAAAAATTAAAATCAAAACATTTTTATCTACTATACTGTTATTTCTTCAATTTATAGGTCAACATGCCGATGAAATTAAACTTACTTGGTGAAGAACATCAAGTGTCACAGGGTAGTACATATTGTCAATAATTATTCTAAGCACTGGACTCTGGGCTGGAGTCACTGCACTCTCACTAACTGTGGTGCCACTAAGAGGAGTATTTGCTGTCTGGACAGCTGTCACAGCTTGAAGGACTGCTTGAGCACGCTGAAAATTGAAAGATAAAAGCACTTTAGAAATACATCAAGTATTTTCACTTATTTTTTGCTACATGTTACACTATTAGCTCATTTCTTTTCTAAAACACATAAGTTAAACAAAATTTAACATTCATTCAACTACTTTTGAGCATCTGCCAGGCACTGTCTGTTTATAATTCAACTATTTTAGTATTTACTGCAAAACAATTATCTAGGGTTTGGGACCAATGCTAACAAGTGTAAACAGGCAACGTTATTTATTTTCAAAAGAACAAGATGTACCTACATTTTCTGATTATATGGATTTGCCATATAATCAAATAAACTTTTAGAAAAGAATAAAATTTCCATCTAACATTATTGTGCATAAAAAGGGCATATGGTAAACCTCAAGGGAATTATTCTACTATCAAAAAGAATTCCCATAAAGCTTATTATTTCTAATACAATCTTACAAGAATATTCAGAATACAAATTAAGTCTTTTTTAATACTGGTGTTAACTTCTGGCACCCAAATTTTTAGAACAGAAACTGATATACACTAATGTATAAAGCCATGACATTTTCAGAAATACTTTAAGATAAAATATAGAGGGTATTTCCCATAGTATCTAATACACACTTGTAAAATGCACTATTATTTTATGTATGACTAATAAGATATTGCTAATTAAACCATAACATCAACTACTGTAACACACATTTTGATTGTAGATTTTAAAATGTGAATACATTAAGAACTGAACATAGTATTTTTAGGAAATCTGTCAACTAAATCATGTTAAATGTTCTAAAAACACTGCCTTTATTACTATTTTGCTGTTGTTGTTATTAGTTGAACAGGTTCATAAATAAGAAGATAATTTCTTTCTAACTTATCCAGGGTCAAAAATCTATATAAAAGGAAATAATCATTAAAGGTAACAATTATAAACAACTCTGCACTGCTTTAAAATTTTTAAAAACTGTACTGGCAGATGAACAGGAATACAAATAGATCACAGTGATGAATGAAAAGGAAGAATACAAAAGAATTAGGACACATATGAGAACAAATAAGAATGGTTAGTGCTCACTTCAGCAGCACATGTCCTAAAACTGCACCAAAAGATCAGTGTGGCCCCTACCCAAAGATGACACAAAAATTTGTGAAGTGTTACCTTTTTTTGGAGGTGTTAGCTAACACTGTGGTGGTAATCACTGTGCAATACATATCAAATCAACAGGTATACCTTAAACTTAACAATGTTACATGTCAATTATACCTCAAAAAGCTGAGTGGAAAAAATGGTCATTTCACTGAAATAGTATATAATAAAGGATCATGTATGTCTTGGGACTCAAAGAGACCATGTATTCATGTAGGCAAACCTCATTATTTAAATGCTATGCTAATTAAATAATAACATGACCTATAAATTTGTTATCTAAAGTGACTCATTAATTCAAATTCGACATTTTATATGGAGAATATAGTTATAAAGAAAAAAGAGGGATAAAAAGATGTCTAGAGCAATGTTAATTTAAATGTCTGAATATACAGTAGATCCTCACTTAACTTCGTCAATAGGTTCTGCAACTTCAAGCAAAAGGACATAACAAAATCAATTTTATTACTAAGTGTTAAATTCCTATGGCGTCTCATTTTCACAATGATGTTATTCAAGGATCTGCTGCATTTAACTCAATACATATTTAAATAAGCTTTAAAGTAGCTCACCACATTACTTTTTCATTCGTGAACATGTCCTTTCACATATTATATGAAATTACAACAAGCAAGAATAATCACAACTAAGAAAAACATTAACATCTGCCATATCAAATAATGGAATGCTTTTTTAAAATGGGAATCATATGATCATGGTATATTATCCAAAAGGTACAAAAGGTTAAAAGTTTCCTCTGTAACCCTGCCACTTTATCTGCTTTCCCTTACCCACCCTTCGCCAGTATTACCTTGGGTATCCTTCCAGAAATACCATCTAGTATTACATATATGCAAGCATATGTGCATATATCCATTCCATACAAGCACATAAGTATTCATTTACTCCATACATTTTCTTTCAATAAACATATTTATGATGCATATCCATATTTTGCAGGTACCAGTAGCTTGTTCATTCTTTTTATAGGCAGTATTCCACCTAATGGATACACAACATATTCTACTGCTGCTGAACATTTGGATAGCGTCCAGCTTTGGACTATTACACAGTGTGCCATGAACTTTTCATATATATCTTCTGATGCACATGTGTTTCCTTAGGTATATAACTAGGTGTAGACTTACTAAGTCAAAGAATAAATATGCTCAGCTTTAGTAAATATTTCAAATTTGTAAAAATGATTCTACCAGTTTCTGTTCCTATCACTTATAAATGAGAGTTCAAGCTTTTCTACATTATTACCAACACTTGGTTTTAACTGTCTTAATTTTAGCCAGTCTAGCAGTACATGGTAGTTAACTCCCTGTGATTCTGTATTAAAGGTTCTTAATTCAAATCTAATCCACTCTTTGTGGATCAAAGGATGGCTTTCTAGAGGAAACTAGCTAAGGGGAGACCTGAAGATGTCTAATAACTGGCCATGTAAAACATGGGGTGAGGAGTAGGGCGGAAGACAGCACAAAAGCTGGCAAGGCCACAATATTCCAGGCAAAAGTGACAGTACAGAGACACAATGGACTCAAAAAGCCTGAAAAACAAGAGAAAGCATGCCAGGTTAGAGGATCTACATTTACTTTTGGGACAGAAGCACAGCTGTATAGGGTGAAAGGAATCATAAAAACAGAATATAGAAACAGTAGCCATCTCAGAAAGGGACTTTATCCTGACAGGCACTTAGATCTGTGCATTTCAGAAAGACATCGAGAAAAAGAATTCAAAAGGAAAATTAAAGCAGATCACTATTACAGTAATAGAGCAAAGAGGAGACTGTGTCTGAGCTAATGAAAGTAGCAAGAAAGAAGAAGGAAAGTAAGGAGATATTAAGGAGAGTGAATTGACAGGACTTGATTTGAGGAAGGGTTCCAGAGGAATTTATGGTTGATACATATTCACTTGCTTCTCTTCTAAACACAAACGCTGAGCAGAGAGGTCATTATCAACTAAGACTCATTTTTATTAATTTCTTGGAACGGAGAAAATGAATGGAACCAAACGGACAAAAGACATAGTGAACCCATAGCAAAAAGGGTTTGGACTGGTAGCAGTCAAAGAAATTAAGATTACAGAAATCGATAGGTTCACAGGACAAAAAGTGAAAATAAAAGGACTAATAAAGTCAAACAGCTAAACTCCTCTCCCTCCTCTCCCCCACCATTTCTCTCCTTTACTATTAAAAAACAAAAACAAAAATAACAACAACAAAACGTTCCCTTTTGGGGAACCAGAAATTCTAAAGAGAATTTTGTTGACCCAGAATAAAGATCTCTTTGGCATCTAAGGGGAATCTCAGCTTGGTATCCAACTCCTCATTACTTTATAGGAAAGTATTCAGGCCCAATAAAACCTAATTGTCCGTTCTAAAATATGAACAGAAAACGGGGGATAAGGGGAAGAAGGAAAGAAAACAAGATAAATGTAACAATTAACGCTGAAGAAAAAAAGAAATAATCTGGAGTACAGTGAAATATTTTTAAAACACTATTAGTATCCATAAAGAACTGCGAAATCATAAAACAAATGCGAAAAGGATGATCAAAGATTAAAGGGCTTTTGAAAATTAAAAATATGGCTGCGAAAAATATTTTAACAGAAAGAATTCTACACTATTACTCTGTGTCTAAAAAAAACCCAGACTGGACTAAGCACCTTATTCCTTAGCTACTTTGAAGTTTATTACTCGAATGCCACTTCTTGATGGGGTCTTCACTGGTTATCCTATTTAAAATTTAAAATTTCCCTCCCTTATATACATCTATTTATTGCTGTCTTAGCTTTATTCTTTACATGTTCCTGTCATTTGAATCTTTTAAAATAAAAATGTATTCACAAATTACTGAAAATACTAATATATAAAATAAAATTGGGACATCAAATGCCATTTTAAATTCTAAATAAAAAGATTAGAGAACAGATATTTTCTTGTGATGCATTTCCTTATGATAAATTCTTAGAAGTACAACTTCTGGTTCAAAAGGAATGAGAATTATTACCAAATTAAAAAAAAAAAAAAACAGCTGAAATTTTAGCCTTATCTTTTAAACAAAAAATTTATATGCTTATTTTTAGAAAAACTATTAAAGTGACTTAAATCACCTTTTATAAATGTTAAAATCTATGAAAAATTATTTTTCATTAAATTTTCGGTAAGACAACAAGCCAGATACAATTTAGAATTTACTGAAAGAGAAAAATATAATTAGCTACAAAAATATATTAAATTACATTGAAACTATAGTTTTTAATTATTACTACAGTCCATGCACTTAGGTCTAAAATCAGTCATATATTTTAAAAAATATATTAATTTAAAATAGTATCTTCTACATCACAGTTTTAGAAGATCAATACATTCATATATTTTTAATTCTTATATTTTCCCCCAGGAAAACTATTAACATATCTTAAACAGGAATTTTTCTGTAAGAAATTAGGACCTGTTAAAGTCAAGTAACCAAAGGGAGTGAACTTCATACCTTCAAGTCCCAGCAATAGATCTGTACAAAGAGTTTATGCTAATAAGTTCTACTTCATAAACAGTTTCTATACAAAAACTTAACTTGCAACAAGAAAAAGAACATTTGACCAGGACCTTAAAAGCATCGATAAAATATTTAATTAATTCATCCAGTACTAATTTAAAATATGAAAGAGACCACACAGAATTATTGTAAATTAATGTAATATTTAACACGTAGGGACACACTGCCAAAAAAACGTCTTCACACTAACAGAATGCCCACAGAAACATCTTCAGAATGGTTAAAATTTTTATTTTCTGTTAATAAATTTATGAGATTCTTAATATGTTCTAGGTCATTTCACTTATATACCTACATATACTTACTTGGTTTAATGTATTATCTGTTTTTAGTTCTTTGTGATTGGAGTACTGGATATAAATCGGTTGGTTACGAAGATGAGGTGTCACAGCAGAATAGTAATTAACCATAGTAATAGCTGCTTCTTCTGTTGCTAGTTCCAAAAATGCCTAAAAATTTAAATAGCAAAAGTTGTAACACTATAAATTAAATTCAAATAAACTTTAATATCTGTGTAACCTATTCAGCTAATTAGAAAAATCAGTATATAGATATAATCTTTCAAGTTAGATATAGATGCTCTAATAAGAACCAGAAATCCTTATTGGAAGGTTAGGTATACAATTAAAGTTAACCTAAGTAAAAAGCTCTTTGAGTACATGCTGCTTCTACTTCCCATTGATTTTCCATACACCACAAAAGTACTTCCCCCAACAAAAGCTACAGAAAATTAAATCTAAACAATTCCTAGCATCAGAATTTTACCACTCCTAGAGAATATTAGAGATATCATTTTTGAAGCCGTATAATAGACAAAGAAAAAAGTTAAAAATTAAATGTCAGATTATTACTAACATTACCTATACTTAAGAGACTGTTAAATTTCCTAAGTTCTTCTAAATGGTACTATTAACTCGATAACTTACTAGTCTAATTAAACTTAAGTCATATTTTACTCAGAGTTTCCCTCAAGTTTACATACATGAATAGTCAGCCAATGCATTCAAAAATCCCCTTAAGTGGGTCTTGTGCAGAAGAGTAGTATTCTGGCTTCTGAATATATTAATATAAAAGTCTTGCTAGTTAGTTCTCACTATGCCAGAAATATCAAAAATTACAGGGTGCTCTCCATGCACCCTCTCATAACTAAGGAAGATTTGAACGTGCACAGGCACTTGAACTTATCAGAAAGAGGCTGAATTTTCTATTTTGTGGTATCATTAACAAAATCACTGAGTCTGTTAATTTAAAAAATCTGATTTTTAATATATCTGGGCCTTACTGCTACAGGGACATTGTTCAATGAAGACTATCTAGGATTAATAACTATTTTAATGCTATCGGATAAGTATTTCCATGGAATATGCTTAAATAACAAGATGCTACTAGTACCCCTACTGATATTACAAAGAGCAGACCCACAATAAAATACTGTACTTCATTTGTATTTTCCACAACTTCATTATAACGATTGTTCAGTCCTAAAATAAATTCAAAAGGCAAAATTTGAAAACTTGTGAGTTATTTATTTTAGCGCCCTAGCCTAGCATTAGTTCACCACACAACAACTACCAGGAAAAGAGTAAGACTTCTTTTCTAAAAGAACTATATTTTATACTTTTATTAGGACAGCTAATTCACACCTGCTGGATAGTCTGCAGCTTAATATTCTCTAAGTCCTAAAAGAAGTATACCTGATTTTTTCCTTTCAGCATAAGGATGTTGGTCACCTTTCCAAAAGGTAAGCCTAAAGCAATAACTTCGGTTTCTGTCACTTCGCCAGGTAATTTTCGAATATGAAGTACACGAGAAGGAGCACCATCCATTTTATCTTCTCCTTTAAATTTTTTACTATCATTACCATTGGCTGAAAGACATTAAAAAAGTCTTTACATTAATTTTCCTTATCTATATTAACAAACATAAAACAATGTTTATAAAAGAACTTAAAAAACACAGCTGAGAATCCCTGAATAATTCCTAAAAATTCAAAAACTGAGGTTTCAAAGAAATGGAGAAAATCCTATTCATCAATTATTATTAAATGAAATTATCAATTAAGATGACCACTGGGTAAATATGTTTCTGAACAGTATAAGAGTAATAAGTAATACAGCAGAAACATTAAAATATAATTTCATATAGAAAATTTGTCCAATGGCTAAAAAACATAATTATCTTGCAATTTAATCATTTTATCACAGCCTAACAGAAATAGTTTTAAAATGTGAAATATTTGACTTAGCAAAAAATTAGGGAGATTATAATTTTACCTGAGAAATTATAAATTGTTCAATTTGGGAAGTATCATACTCAAAAGTGGGATCAAAGAAGGCATTGCTGTAAAAATTAAAGTCAATTCACATTATGCTCACCTACAATGTGCCTCTTCCAATTTGATATTACCACCTAATCTACCTAAATATTTTCTCGCCATCGACATCTATATACTATAAATCACTCATGGACTTGATTACCTTATTCTGTTACACTCTGAGCTTTAAAGTAAACCGATACATTTAAATCATCAAATTAGTTACCTGCCTTTATTCCAGTTTCACCAAAAATAAGAATCTTACTAAAGATGTAATAAAATAGGTGATGTTTTATGTAGAATTGTTTGAAGAACTTGAAGTCTATCCACTATTCAGTATTGGTGGTCTTTTATCTTCTAAAGACTCAAGGATATTTCTGAGACTAAAATGAAGGATTTTTATACATTAAAAAATATACATGTATACTCGATTTTGTATTTAATTTTAGGTCCTCCCCAAAACATTCAACACTATCTAAACATATCTATAAATAATATATATATACTAAATAATATCTATAAAACTATAAGATCACCTTGATCTCTAAGTGTCTTCAAAAATCATTCACACATTGATAATATAAACAGTTAATGAGTCTCAAATGTGTCTGGCACTGTTGTTTTAGGCTCTCAGATACAGCAGTGAACAAGATCAGTAAGCTCTCTGATGCTTTCCTACAGGCTAACAGGTAGGAAAACTAGCACATGAACCAGATAACTTTTTATAGTGATTAAGTGCTGTGAAGAAAGTACAATAGAGTAATGTTAAAATAATTTAACAGGGTGGTGTAGTAGTGACTTTACTGGATGATCAGAGAGGGTATCTCTAAGAGATGTATGAACTCACTTGATAATTTACTTGTCAAAATATACTTAGTCGTATTTTACTCTAAGAGTTTTTCCCAGGCCTATATACATGAATGACCAGCCAATGCATTCAAAAATCCCCTTCTGCAGAAGAGTAGTACTTTGGCTTCTGAATACATTAACATAAAAGTCTTGCTAGCTAGCTCTAGCTACTACAAAAATATCAAAAATTACAGGGTGCTCTCTATGCACTCTCTCATAACTAAGCAAGATTTGTATGTGCACGGGCACTTGAATTTATCAAAAAGAGGTTGAATTTTCTATTTTATGGCATCATATTTATCAAAATCATCATTGCATCTGTTAATTGGAAATGTAAGTTAAGCAGGGAATCAAAAATATATATATGCCTTAAAACACATAAGTGGCATAAAAATGCATATTCTATGTGAGGCTTTTCTTGGCAAAGCAATATGAGTATAGAATCCTGATAGTTTGTGTTCTCGTTCATTCATTTATTTGAATAACAATGACAACTACCTCATAATCCAACCTAGAGCCCCCCAGGAGTAAGAGATAATGGTATCAGGAAACTCAAAACAGCAAATTTAAGTTTTTCCTAATTCAGTCTGTCCTTTTACTATTAGGAAAAAGACAAGAAAAAACACCACAATAAAGCTACTACCTAACACTGTACATATAAGAAAGAAAAAATAACCTTCCCTTCTCAAATGATTTTTAGAATATGATCCCCTCCAAAGGCAAAATGCTGCTTAAACCTATTATTAAGAGAATAGAACTGTTTATTATTCTGGATTTGTGTTGGATAATTCCTAAACAGTTGCTGGTAAGCAGAAGTAAAATAGCTGAATAATATAGGAAGATGGGATATTTTTTGCAAAGAAGATAAATAACCCTTTTTTTTTTTTGAGAAATACAGACAAGATGCTACTTTTCTTTTGCATCAATATTTAATATTCACTATAAGTTAACCAGTAGTGAAGACAATGTGGTAGAAAAAGGACTAAAACTCAGGGAGTATAACTCTATAGCCTGTGCTTTTAACCCGCTGCACTACAAGAGGATCCCAAAGACAAATTTCTTATTATATACGATGGCCAAGACAAAATCTGTCCTTTTCTTCCAAAAATCAAGAAACTATCAAAATTTATACTCTCTTCGCATGTTACCTGATACTCCTTTAGTTAGTTAACTGCTTCAGAGAGGGTAGTTACTAAATATTCACATTTTCGTGCTAAATATTAAAAAAAATCTTCGTTTTAAAGAATAATACTATGAGAATGTGAAACTGGAAAATGAAGACTTCTTTAATCATACAACTAAGCCTTCTTTCATGTATGAGACGACCCTGGCCCTGGAAAAGAAAGAGTGCAGAAGAAAATGTATGGCCCTCAGCTTAGGAAGTATCTCGGCCATTTACTCCCCTATCAGAGAAGACTGGGTCTCTCTGGGTTATATAGATCTATGATTCTTCAGAAGACAAAGTACAATAATTTGGAATTCTTTCCATGATTTTTTTCCTTCCAGTTCCCAAGTAAATGCAGAAACTTTTGGTTTGGGTATGTAAAAACAAAAATAATGATTTTTAAGAATTTATGCAACAACAGATGTAGTCATGTTTCTGCTTATACGTTGCATATATATTGTAGAAATATTTAATTATACCATTTTCTATATATTATTCAGCCTCTTAAAGCCTTTTGCTTAAGGAGGATGTTCTTCTACTCACAAATTCTAAACATATAAAATGTAAAAACTGTTCATATTTGAATACTTCTCTTGCACAAAGTGGCTTTCTAACTCATTTCTAAAGTGAACTTCAACTTTTGATCAGTCCCAGTCCATCTCTTTTCTCTTTGACTGACCTTGTTCTCTATAGCTTTAACCTACAGTTTTCACATAAACAGGTTTTAGCAAGATCCAGGGTAATGTGTTAAATCCGTCTGTGGCCAAAGATCAGAGAGGCCTCTCACCCTTACCAAGTCTATCCTCACAGCAGCCCAACAACTCTTCTCTAGTTGTCTTTCTTCCCTACTCATCGTCTACCTGCTTTGAACCCTCTGCTTACTCATTCAGCCCCCAAAATAGTTGGAGTTCCCCAAACCGTTTTGGTCTCAAAGTTTTTCCTACCTTTACTTGCTCATATAAGTGTACTCGAGCACCTGGGTTAGAAAAATCATCTCATTTAATTTGCAAATCTATTATTTTAGTCCCACTCATTCGCCAATATTGTAATTCTTTACTTTCAATTGCATGACCAATCTGAAGTGCATTTCAAAACTTAATACTTCATCTGCCCTGTGAAAACTAACAAAACATAATTCTCATTCTCCAAGTATTTCAGACTCAAGCATTTATAAAAGCACTGGTAACTAATTTCTCAAATATGATAGTGAGAGGCAAATCAGTTTAATTCCGAACAGTTTTACAATTCAGAGTAACACAAAATATTACAGAATCTGGCTTTAAAAATAAATAAAAAAAATTGGAGCTAAGATAAACGAATGCTCATACTCTTTGCATTCCGATATTGGAAAACAGAAATTCCAAAGAGTTAACTAGAAACAGGTATATACAGATCGACAGTCCTTCTGTTATTCTGCTGGCTGATTAATTAATTAATTCCAACAGTCACCACACAAAGTTTACTAGGTTTATTGTAAAATCTGGCTGTAACTCTGCATTTCCAAGTAGTTACAAAGCCTAGTTGCCATAAGTATCTAATGCACAAGCTAGAAAAATATAGAAGGCTAGACTAAATTAGAGCAGTTTCTCTTAACTTCTACATGTAAGAGGACATATTAGAACCCCTATTAACATTCAAACTGTAAAACTGAAATACTCTCAAAGCATAACAACATGAAATGACATATCAAAATTGTCTGCATGTAAAAATTAAAATAAAAATCTCAAGAGTTCTGAGTAACATGTATCAGAATTTATGGAATGATTTCAGTTATTTTACATAAGGCGAAACGTCACACTTTTAGCAATAATAAATCCTGCTACTACGAAATAACAATATGCAGTACTGGCAGAAATATGTATGCCAAACTTCAAGGGATATTCCATTTCCACAGCTCTAAAGAAATGACTCAAGAGATCGTATCTCACAATTGTCTTGCCTCCTTCCCACTGCCAAATGGTTACAAATTCCTTTCAATAAAATCCAATTCCAATACTAGTTGGAGCTAGTTGTATTTTGATATGTTTTACTTTTATTTCTGAAGAACTTAATTTATTATAAAATAAGTCTTAATGTAATGAATTAGATATTTACCCAAGACAAAGTTTCTAATATTAATTTCTCACTTCTACGATTTTTTTCATTGACATAAAAAATAAGTATAATGAAAAACTTCTAGATAGGGAAAGGCTATTCAGATAGATGCTATTAGAAACAGAATTCTATAGTTAAGTCGATCAAAAGAAACACTTTTGAGTAAAGCTGGAATGTAAGAATGTAATCTGCACCTGCTAACCATACAAGTGTTCTTGTAATAATGTCTGTAAAAGTCCCTTTTTGAGACATACGGGCAGCAATGGTTTTCCAGGCAAATAAATGCACTAGTTTTTAAAGATTTTTTATGCTCTTTTAAGCAACAGTATTCAAATTGGGGTCTGTTAGAACATATACAGACTCACATTTTCTATATCAGAAAAAAAATAATTTTAAAACTCAAAATGTTTCCTCTGAGCATAAAGGTAAAATAAATTGAATCTATGTAAATTTATTACATTAAAACAAAGCTTTAAGGAATTTTACTCTATCACTACAAAGATACTGGATTCATTTTTTGGTGATAAATTTCATTATTACTCCTAAACATACATTTTAAAAGTAATTTTACAAGGTTAACAGTAAGGTATTATCCTTCCTTTTCAATAAAAACAAATATCCTTTTCTACTTTTCTTTTTCTAACAAAACTCTTAATCCTTCTCCCAACAAGTCCACTTCCAAATAACTCAGATGTTCTAATTTCTTGATACATCGTTTCCTCCATATTCTGCTGAGACCTAAAAATTCAGGACTTCAATGCCCCTAGAGCAAATTATTGTAAAGTTTTTAACTGTCCTCCCTATGCACTTTAGTAACCCTCTCTATCACCTACAAAATACAAATGGAACAAAATCCTTTCTAAAATGTAAATCTGGTAAAATCCAAGCTCCTTAGTATATTAAATCCCATATCCAGACAGCTGCCTGCGAGGAATCACCTTTAGTCATTTCCTTCTGAGTATTTCACATTCTAGCAAGACAAAACTAGAAGTGATGGTTCCCAAAGCTAGCCTGCTATTTCAAACAAATTTTAAATTTGTTTTACAACTTTGCTAATTGATAAAGAACACATCCATCACCCCGGAAAATCTCCTTGTACTTCCTTTCTGTTAATTTCCAACACCCATGGGCAAACACGGTATTGGTTTCTATACTAAAAATTAATGATCTGCTCTTTATAGAAATAGAACCATATAATATATACTCTTTTGTGTCTGGCTTCTTTTACTCTGTATGTTTATTAATATTCATTCATGTTGCATGTACTGTCATTCTTTTGTTATTACTAAGTAGTAATAATCTACTGTATTGATCCATTTTATCATTAATAACTTTTCTTAATTTTTAATCACAGTTGACATATATTAGTTTCAGGTGTACAATGCAGTGATTAGACATTTATATAACTTACAAAGTGATCACCCTGATAAATCTAGTACCCAACTGACACCATACAGTTATTATATTATTGACTATATTTCTTATGCTATACTATATATCCTCATGACTACTTTGTAAGTGCTGTTTGTACTTCTTAATCCCTTCCCCTTGTTCACCCATCCCCCAACTCCCCTCCCATCTGGCAACCTTCAAATGATTTCTGTATCTATGAGTTTGTTTCTGTTCTGTTCATTTATTTTGTTCTTTAGATTCCACATGTAAGTGAAATTATATGGCATTTGTCTTTCTGACTTATTCCACTCAGAACGACACTCTCTGCGTCTATCCATATTGTTGCAGATGGCAAGATTTCATTCTTTTTTATTACTGAGTAATGTTTCATTGCACATCGCCAAGACATCATCATCACAGCATGCGACGCAAAGAGCACACACGCAAGACGCGACACACACACACACACACACACACCTTTATCCAATCATCTTTTGATGGAAACAGCTTGCTTCCTTATCTTGGCTACCGCAAATAATGCTGCAATGAACAAATAGATGCATATGTCTTTCTTAGTGTTTTGGATTTCTTTGGATAAATACGCAGAAGTGGAATTACTGGGCCTTTTCCTTTTCCTTCCCTTCCTTCCTTTTCTTTCTTGTTATAGCCTTTGTTTTAAAGTTTATTTTGTCTGGTATAAGCGCTGCTACCCTAGCTTTTTTTCATGAAATATCACATTTTCATGAAATATCTTTTCCATTCCTTTACTTTCAGTCTGTGTGTATCTTGATCTGAAGTGAGTCTCTTACTGATAGCACATGTAAGGATCTTATTTTCTTATCCATTCAACCTTTGGAACATTTACATTTAAAGCAATATATAAAAAGTTGATATACGTGTAGTTATTGCCATTTTATTATTCATATTTTTTCTTCTTCTTAAAGAAGTCTAACATTTCTTATAATACTGGTTTGATGAATTCCTTTAGCTGATATCCGGGAAGCTCTTTATCTGTCCTTCGATTCTAAATAATAGCTTTGCTAGGTGAACCGATCTTGGTTGTAGGTACTTGCTTTTCATCACTTTGAATATTTTGTGCCAATCCCTTCTGACCTGCAAAGTTTCTGCTGAGAAATCAGCTGACAGTCTTATGGGAGCTCCTTTGTAGGTTAACTGCTTTTCTCTTCCTAATTTTAAGATTCTCTTTTTGTCTTTAATCTCTGTTAATTTAATTATGACGTGTCTTATTGTGGTGGTCCTCTACGGGTTTGCCTTATTTGAGACTCTTAGTGCTTCCTGGGCTTGTATGTGCATTTCCTTTGTGAGGTTAGAGAAGTTTTCTATAACTATTTATTTAAATAGGTTTTAAATTCTTTGATCTCTCTTCTCCTGGTACCCCTATATTGCGAATGCCGGTACACTTGATGTTGTGCCAGAGGCCTCTTAAACTATCTTCATTTGTTTTGGATTCTTTTTTCTTGTTGCTATTCTGATTGAGTGTTTTCTGCTACTCTCCCAAATTGATTTGATCCTCTGCTTCCTCTAATATAATATTGATTCCCCCAAAATATTTCAGTTACTGTATTCTTCATTTCTGACTGGTTCTTTATTTTTTCTGTTTATTCCCTATCTCTTTGTTGAAGTTCTCACTGAGGTCATGAAACATCCTTATAACCATTGTGTTTAGTTCTTTTTCTGAAGCTTTGGGACACGTTTCATTTGGGACATGTTTGTCTCATTTTGGCTGCCTCCCTGTGTTTGTTTCTATGTATCACATAGAACTGCTTTGTCTCCCTGTCTTAGCAGAGTGGCCTTATGCAGTAGGTGTTCTTTGGGGCCATGTAGAGCACACTCTGGTCACCTGAGCTGAGTGTTCCAGGTGTGTCCCTTGTGTGGGCTGTTTGTGCCCTCCTGTTGTAGTTGAGCCTTGACTGCTGCTGGCACATCAGTGGGACGGACTGACCCTCAGGCTGATTTATTGTGAGAGCTTGTATTGACTACAATGGAGGAGCTGTCGTGAAGGGTCTGACCCTACAGAGTAGGGCTCCGGTGCCTCCCCAGTCTGCCCTTTGGGTATGTCATTTGTGGAGGTTGTTGGGTGGTGCTCTGGTATGGTCTGAAGCTGGCCACCAGTGTGAAGCTGGTTCTGGGGTCTCCAGGTAGGGGCCCTGCCACACACCAAGTTCAGCCGCCACCTATGCCCTGCCCAGGGCCACCAGGCATGAGCCACAAAGTGATCTGCAGATAGATGCTACCCGTGCTGGGCTTCAAGGTACCTGGAATAAGCCAAGCCTTGAACTGAGGGCATGCCAAGGCCGGGTGTTGCTTGTCTGGATTTTGTGAACCTTTGAGAGATTTTAGGAAAGTCTACAGCATGAGCCAAAACAGGACATTTGTAAGGAAAAGCCACTGGAAATAGCTTAGGTAGGCCAGAAAGTTGGGTGGGGTCTCAGGGAATCACCAAGGAGGGGGTGAATAGTGCCAGCTAGGTTGCTGAAGATTCAGCTATGGCACCCGCCTGCACATGCAGACTGGGTGAAGGGAGGGGCTCAGTGAAGGAACAATGGTTTCTTCCAACACTTTTGTCTGGGAGAAGACTGACCCTCCAGCCCTCACCCTGTAGTCAGACAATTCAGCTCTTCCCCGTATGTCCCTGGTGTCTTTCCAGCTGTTCATTTGCTTATTAGCCATTCATATACCTTCTCTTGTCCATTTTTAAAAATTAGGCTGTTCGTATTTACTGATGTGGAAGCAGTTTCACCTACTCTGGATATAATCCTTTGTCAGATATGTGTACTGACATGTAAATATTGATATATTCTCCCAGACTCTGCTTGCTTTATCATTGTCTTTAATTAGACCTAATTAAATTAGGTCTTTCTCTTTGCCATGTCTTATGGTTGTTGGTGTGGATATCTTGCATATTTCTTGTTAAATTTATTTCTGGATATTCTGTCTTTCTTATCTTTTTGTAGTGTATTTGAAAATTTTTCATTTTCCAATAAATTGCTCATAATATCAGGAAAGATTTTACTTTTGTATACTAAACTTGTATCCTGCAACTATTCTTAATTTGTTCATTTATTAGTACTACGTTTTGTAGATTCCTTTCAGTATTTCATTTTAAAATTCATGTTGACTGTTCCTAGCCAAGTCAAAGCTGATGGAGTTCATCACCACCAAACCAGTATTACAGAAATGTTAAAAGGACTTCTTTAAGAAGATAAATAAAAAAATATCACGAAGAAAAAAATTCTCAAAGGCAAACAAATAATAAAAGCAGCAGACCAACCAACACTAGAGCTAGTACAAAGTTTAAAAGGCAAAAGTAGGAAGATCATGTGTAATTACAACAGCAAATTAAGATACACACACACACACAAAGTAAAAATTAATGACAAAAACATATGCATGGTGGCAGTGAGTAAAAATGGTGATTTTAGAATATGTTCAAACTTAGGTGACAATTTAAAATAGACTGCTTTGTATATATGAAGCACATGGTAATCACAAACCAAAATGCTACAAAAGAGATACAAGAAATAAAGAGAAGGGAACCTAAACACAATACTACAGAAAACCATCAACATACATGAGAACACAGCAAGAGAATAACAGAACTATAAAAACAATCAGAAAACAATGAAATGGCAATAACTACATACCTATCAATAATTACTTTAAATGTCAATGGATTAGAATGCTCCAATCAAAAGACAAATGGATAAAGAAGATGTGGTACATATATATGATGGAATATTACTCGGCCATCAAAAAAAGAATGAAATCTTGCCATTTCTGACAACATGAATGGACCTAGAGGGTATTATGCTAAATCTAAAGGCAAAATAAATGAACAAACAAAAGAGAAACAAACTCAACAGATATAGAGAACGAACTGATAGTTGCCAGATGGGAGGTGTGTTTGGGGACCGGGTAAAAAAGGTGTAGGGATTAAGAAGTACAAACTGGCACATGGATAAAAAGTATAGCTTAAGAAATATAGTCAATAATAGTGTAATTACTACATATGGTGTCAGGTGGGTGCAAGATTTACCAGAGGAACCACTGTGTAAGTTTCATGTAAACGTCTAGCCACTACATTGCACAAACTTAAACTAATGTAATACTGTCAACTGTAATTGAAAATTTTAATTGTAACAATCATGCTGACTGTGAATAGGACAGTTTTACGTCTTCCTTTCCAATCTTTATGCTTATTTTTTACTTGCTTTAATATAAGCAAAATGCTAGAAAAATTATGAAAACAGACATCCTTACTTCATTTCTAATAAAAAATGATTCAGTGTTCCGCCATCAAAAATGGAATTTGTTAGGCTCTCAGTAGGTGTTCCTTATCTACCTTGTGCAATTTGCTAGTTTTCTGATTTTCATCTGTATTTTTCTCAAATGCTTTTTCTGTGTCTATTGACATAATGGGTTTGTTCTCCTCCCTGTATTCTACCATCATGATAAATAACTTTGAGTTCATTTTCAAAGGTTAACCATTACAATCCTGGGGTAAGCCTCCATTAATCACCATAAATTGTATTTTAGATACTCCTGGATGTGATTTGTTAACATCTGTTAAAGATGTTTGCATTTATGTTAATAAAAAATATTAGTCTGAAATCTTAATTTCTTATGTTAGGTATTGTCAGTTACAGTAGCTTCATAAAGTGAATTAGGGAGTATCACCACTTCTATTTTCTCAAAAAGTATACTGAAGATGGCAATTATTTCTTAATTTGAAGTTTCATAAAATTCAACAGTGAAACCACCTATGCCTGGAATAATCTTCATGAAAATATTTTTTATTGAAAATTCAATTTTTATAAAAGATATAGAGCTAATCCATATCTATTATGGAATAATAGACTGTCAGTTTTGGTCAATTAGATTTATAAAAGAATTTGTCTATATCATCTAATTTGTTGAACTTATTGGCATTACTGCTGTTTATAATATTGCCTTAATTTCTTATTACACTATGTAATATCTATAGAGATATCTCCACTTTCATTCCCAGTAATGGTAATTTGTTTTCTTTCTCTTCTTGCTAGGATTTTAGACCTTTCATTTTCTGATATAGGTATTTCCTAATATAGGCAGAAAATTATCTAATATAGGTATAGACCTATTTTCTCCTCATGCACTTCCTGAGCTGCATCCAACAAATTTTGATATATAGTTTCATTTTCATTCAGTCAGAAATATGCCTTTACATCTTCTTTGAGTCACGTGTTGTTCAGAATTGGGTAGTTCCAATTTCTAAATATTTGGCAATTTCCTAGATTTTTTACTGTTTTTAATTACTATTAAATTCTACTATAATCAGATACTGTATAATCTTTCAATAAATTACTTTATGTCTTCATAATTACTTTATGTCTATCATGATGAAGATGTACATATGAAGTTACTCTATGTGGACAAAAAAAGTTATTTGGGTGGACAAATTCAGCTTTACATCACTATATTAGGTACATACTTCATTTTAATTTTTACTTAACTGTCAGAACTGTGTATGTGTGCGTGGAGGTATACATACAGGCATACCTCAGAGATAATGTGGGTTCGGTCCAGACCACCACAATAAAGCGAGTATCACAATAAAACAAGTATCGCAATAAGGTGAGTCATAATCTTTTTCCTGGTGGAGGGTCTTGCCTTCAATTATTAAAAAAGGCAACATCTGTGAAGTGCAATAACACAATGTGCAGTAACACGAGTCTGCCTACAGACAAAAGCAATAGCTATCTGAAGGAAATCAATACGCTTCCAGTCTGTTACAATCCTTTTGCTGCCCAACACATTTAATTCCTCGAGCAAGTAATTTAGGCAAGATTTTAGGGAAAAAAAAACAACTTTGGTTTGTAGGTTAAAAATGTAAAATATAGGGTAATAAGGCAAGTAAATGAAATCAATTCAAAGAATTAATATATTATTACAGCAAAGAAAAAGGGTTGAAAGCATACAATAAAGACAACTATGTAGTCTGCGAAGTTGAATCTTTGGTTTTAATTTGCAGTTTGGGCTTTCAGGTTTGTGAAACAGAGAATTAAAAATGTTTTATGACATGCAAACATGAAAACTAAAATCAGAAATACAAAAAAGGTGAGAGTGAGGGGACTTGTAACATGAAAAGGTTATATTTTTGTGATTTAAAAAAAAAGCAATCAGATCTAGTTAGTTGCCCATAGAAGTCACCATCTACAGATTTTTTTCACTTGACAAATAAATAGTCTAGTAAGGTTTTTCTCTAAAATGTTTCAACAGAAAGCATTTAAAAATAAAAGCTATTCTGGCAAAACAGAATAAATTTTAGTTTTAATATTCTGCCCCATAAAATAGCAAATAATGAAACTGTTAAGAGGGTTAACACATACCTGTAACCACCATGCTGCTCATATTAGAGTTTGGACTACTGAGAACACTACCCGAGAGTAGTTCGTCAGATCCTCTCTATAAAAACAAAAACAAATTAACATAACGCATCTTTAATTTAAAAGTATTAATCTGAAAATCTGTCACTTAACTATAACTTTTCAAATAATCACTGAAAAACAAAAACGTCAGGCATAATACTATGAAGAATAATTAAAAATTTGTAATCCCTAAATTAAAAACATTAGTACCGATCTCGCTTCCTTTTCCACAAAGCCAACAGTTCCTTTCTTCCTTTCATCCAAGTACAAAAGACAATAAACAGGAAAAATGACTAGATTCCATAATCAAAAGTTTTGGAGAACTACATCAATTTTTATAAACCCCCTAATGCCACAGCAAGCTGGACTTTCTCACAAACATTCTGTGACTCCTCCAACCCTTTATTCATCCAGATAACTCAAGTCTTCGGAAAATGAGAACTTTGTACTGGTGAGTTGGACAACTCATCCTCATCATCATCATTAAAATTAGGTAGATAGTTCAGTGGCTAGAATGCTGAAAGCAAAGGTAAAATCTATGTAATGAGAATTCTTTTCTGCCAATATAGAGACTGAATTATGTCTTTAAATCCTTTAGAAAAAATGTTATAAATTCATGTTCTCAGAATTGCACAGCTGTTCAAACAAGCCAGTGTTGTTTCAGCTATTTTAAAAATGTTTATATATACAAAAATAAGTGAGTAGTTAACATAAAAGTTAAATCTAACTGTTTTGCCTATTTTAAGTAGGCTTGTTTTTACACACATAAGTACTAATATTTAAAATAGCTAAATCGATAAGAGCTGATTTATACAACCAAAAGTACAAAGAAGTTGAATGCACCCAGCAAAATGAAAAAATGTATAGAGGAAATAATTTATCAAAGCATTTCAGAAAGTCCAAAACAATCCACATTAACCACAAACTTTACGCTAACTTGTGTTTAAACTCATAATATCAAATATCAAATTGGTAAACAAATATTCATAAATCATTTCCCTTTTTATAAGCTTTCTACTTATCAAATGCTCAGAGCAATACACACATAAAAAAATTAAAACATAGTACCAAGCTACATTAATATCACATATGCATCATGTCTAATTTCTCATCATGGAAGATTCAGCATGGCATTGTTTTATAAGGACATGATGAACAGAATTAGATACTCTGAATTTCTCTAAGTATGGTCCCTAGACCAGCATTAGACCCTGTTAGCAATCCATGTTCAGATCTAACCCAGATCTACTAAATGAAAAACTAAGGGTAGGATCCAGATTTTAATTTAGCCTCAGGTGCTTCTGATACATGCTAAAGTTTAAGAACCAACGAAATATATATACACTGTTGGTCCACTATCAACAAGTGTTTCCTAGTTTCTTTTGTTTGTTTTTTTTAACAACAGTTTTAGGTTTACAATGAAATTGAAAGGAACAGAGATTTCCCATAAACCACATACCCCCACACATGCCATAGCCTCCCCCACAATCAACACCCACCACTACAGTTGGTATATTTATTATGAAGATAAACCTTCACTGACACTTCATAATCACCCAAAGCTCACAGTCTACCTAAGGGTTCACTCTTCATGTACATTCAATAATACAAATATACAATGACATTTGTCCACCATTATAATACACAATACACAGAATTTTTCCCTGCCCTAAAAATCCTCTGTGCTCTGCCTACACATTCCCCGCACCCAAACCCCTGACAACCATTAATCTTTTTATTGTCTCAGTAGTTTTGCCTTTTCCAGAATGCTTTTTATTGTATGATTCCAAATCATAAAATATTGGCTCGGATTGGCTTCTTTTACTTAGTAATATGCATTTAAGGTTCACCATGCCTTTGTGGCTTAATTGCTCATTTTGTTTTAAGGCTGAAAAATATTCCATTGCCTGGATGTACCACATTATTTTTCCATTTACCTACTAAAGGACATTTTGATTCCTTCCAAGTTTTTGCCAATTATGAATAAAGCTGCTATAAATATCCGTGTGCAGGTTCTGTGTGTACATAAGTTTTCAACTCAGATAAATAGCAAGGAGCGTAACTGACGAACCGTATAACAGTTTGTTTAGTTTTCTAAGAACTGAAACTGTTTTCCAAAGGTGCTATACAATTTTGCATTTCCAACAATAATGTATGAGAGAGTTCCTGCTGTTCAACATACTCTCCAGTATTTATGGTTACCACTGTTCCAGGTTTTGGCTACTCTGGTAAGTGGGTAGTGGTATCACGCAGTTTAATTTGCATTTCCTTGATAACATATGATGTGACGCATCTTTACTATGTTTATTTGCCATCTGTGTATCTTCTTTGGCGAGGTTCCTGTTAAGGCCTTTGGCCCATTTTTAAATACAGTTTACTTATTGAGTTTTAAGAGTTCTTTATATATTTTGGATAATGTCTGTGGAAGAATTCTCTATATATTTTGTTTATCTCCCAGCCTGACTTGTCTTCCAATTCGCTTGATACTGTCTGTCACAAATAACTTTTTGATTTTAATGAAATCCAACTTCTTATTTCTTTCATGAACTTTGGTGTTGTACCTAGAAAGGCATTATCATACCCACAGTCATCTAGACTTTCTTCTATATTATCTTCTAAGAGTTTTGCAGTTTTACAATTACATTTAGGTCTGTGATCCATTATTTACTTGTTTATTTATAGGTGTACAGCATAGTGATTAGACATTTATAATTTATGACCCATTCTGAGTTCATTTTTGTCTGTGTCTCAATTCATTCTTTTGCATGTGGATGTCCAGTTGTTCCAACACCATTTACTGAAGAGGCTATCTCTGTTTCATTGTATTGCCTTTGCTCTTTTGTCAAAGTTAAGCTGACTATACTTAAAGGGAACTCTATTCTGAGCTCTCTATTCTGTTCCGCTGACCTGTCTATTCTTTCACCAAAACCACACTATCTTGATTACTATAGCTTCATAGTAAGTCACAGTAAGTTGGGTAGTGCCAGTCCTCCAAGTTTGTTCTTCAATACTGTGGTGACTATTCTGGGTCTTTTGCCTATCCATATAAACTTTAAAATCACTTTGCTGATATCCATAACTTGCTGAAATTTTGACTGGGATTATATTGAATCTATAGATCAATCTGGGAAGCACCCACATCTTAACAATATTGAGTCTTCCTATCCATGAACATGAACTATCTATCCCTTTATTTGATTCTTTGGTTTCATTCATCATAGCTGTTTTTTCATGTGGATTTTGTAACTATTTTGTTAGATTTATACCGAAGTCTTTCAATATTTTTGGTCTAATGTAAGTAGTAGTATTTTTAATTTCAAACTGAACTGTCCATTGCTGGTACATATGAAAGCAACAGACCTTTGTATATTAGCCTTGTATCCTGAAACCTTGCTTCTTAGTTCCAGATTTTCTGTCACTTGTTTCGGATTTTCTACAGTCTCTCATGTCATCTGTGAATGTTTTATGTTTTCCTTCTCAATGTGCATACCCACTATTTCCTTTTCTTGCCTTAGTGCATTAGCAAGGACTTCCAGGAGGATGCTGAAAATTAGTGGAGAGAGGGGACATCCTTGCCTTGGTACCTGACCTTAGTGACAAAGCACTGAGTTTCTCAACATTAAGTATGATTCCAGTTGTAGTTTTTTTGTAGATGTTCTTTATCAAATTGAGGAAATTCCCTTCTATTTCTAGTTTAGTAAGTTTTTAATCATGAATGGGTGTTGTATTCTGTCAAATGCTTTTTCTCCATCTAGTGATATAATTACATGATTTTTCATTTTTAGTCTATTGATGTGATGGATTAACCTAGTTTTGTTTTTATGGCAAGTATAACATAAAGAAAACTAAGAGAAAGGGCTCTATAGTTCAGCTTCCACCTACTAACTATGGAACTGGTAAAGTACTTATTATCTAAGTGTTAATTTCCTCATTTACTATATAGGGATAAAATTTATATGACAGTCCTTGGGATTAAATATGATAATGAAGGCATCCCTCAGAGACATTGTGGGTTTGGTTCCAGACCACCATAATACAAGAGTTATGGCCATGAATCATACAAAATTTTTTGGTTTCCCAGGGCACATCAAAGTTATGTTTACACTATATTGTAGTCTATTAAGTGTGCAACAGCATTATGTCTAAAAAAACCAATGTACATACTCTAATTTTAAAATACTTTATTACTAAGAATGCTAACCATCATCTGAGCCTTCAGCGAGTCAATCTTATTGCTGGTGGAGGGTCTTGTCTCAATGTTAATGGCTGCTGATGGATCAGGTGGCTGCTGAAGGCTGCGGCGGCTGTGGCAATGTCTTAATAAATCTGCCATATCAATCAACTCCTCTTTTCACTTTAACACTTAGAGACACTGTAAGGTTATTAATTTGCCTAATTTCAATATTGTAGTGTCTCAGGGAATAGGGAGGCCGGAGGAGAGGAAGAATATCTAGTTGGTATAGCAATCAGAACACATTTACCAATTAAGTTTGTTATCTTATATGGGCACGGCTCATAGCACCCCCAAAACAATTACAATAGTAACATCAAAAATCACTGATGACAGATCACCATAACAAGTATAATAACTGAAAAGTTTGAAACACTTTGAGAAATACCAAAACGTGGCACAGACAGAGACACAAAGTGAACAAATGCCGTTGGAGAAATAGTGCTGCAAGACTTGCGCAACGTAGGGTGGCTACAAACCTTCAATTTTTAATAAACAGAATATCTGCAAAGCTCAATCAAGTGAGGTATGGTTATACATGGGCTGTGATTACCAGGAAAAGTAGCTGGTTGACATAGGTAGTGCTCACTATAATATTCCCAAGTGTAAACCAAGCATAGGATCTACCCATAATTGTTGACTAAGTGAATGAATGCTGATTACTACTACCTTAGCTCTCAAAAAAAAAAAAAAAAAACACCCCAGACTCCTCTAGTTTTCAAAAGTATATCTGACCTCTTTTCAAATATATTACAAGTTCATTCTTTAGATATGTGCTTACTTGTGAATCAAAATCCTTCCAACCTAGTGGATTCGTAAGTATTTCTGAAGATGAGGGGTGAAGAATCTCAGGTCTACCGAAATATAAAAGAAAGCCTGTACTTCTGATGAGTAGCATGTAGGACACTTCCTTCCTGCAGCCATGTTTAGGAATGGAAAAGTTTTGCTAATCCTTTTGTTAATTTTGTACCTGAGTTCTCATTGCGCCTTCCCCCCCAATGATTGCATACCTGCTAAGAGTAGGTTTAACAACCTTCATAACTGAGTCAGAATAATACCAAATTATTTACAAATCTAAGGTATTTTCACAAAAAAAATTGAATGTTTTTACAAATGTACTACACTTTTTTTTTTTAATAAAAAAGCAACCGTTTGCCTTTCCGTTGAGTAACAAGCTTACCACTATTATGCCCAGAATTACTGATTCTGCAGTACTGATAACTGTTAACACGTTCGTGTTAACTGATGGAATAATTTTATTTAAAATATCTCAACATAGTTGCCTACCCTGGAATAGGTATAAAATCAAATGACGACTCAATGGTATACTGATTTGACGGCTGTTCTAAAGTAGTGGTTGCTGAAACAAATTAAATTATAGGCACTTAAACTTGGAATCGCAATCTCCACTAAGTACGTATATTTTATTTAATTTGTGTAAGAGAAATGTGAATTGCTCTTAGATTCAATTAAGAAAAGAAATTAAGTGCTAAGCTGGGCACTGATGTCCCTGGTTAAATCTAACCACAGAAACTTTTCCTCCTGTGTAATAACAATGACCACTTCATAAGAAACTAGCATCCCACAAAAACAATCAGGAAAATGCTAATACGGAAAGATGCAATCTATATGTCAATCACAGAAGTACTTTTCTTTAAAAAAAGCTAAGTACAAAAATGCAATTTAAATGACACTTGGCATTTGACATACCAGTGATAGAAATGTCCTATTTTTTTTCTATTCACTAATGTGGTAAACACAATTAAATATCCTGTTTACCACATTAGTCCAATACAACTACTATCTATCACTCCCAGGAGGAAGAGCTGCTGAAGCTACCAGGAAGGCAAGCGAGAACTGAAGGCTGAGGCTGATAAGGTCCCTGGGCTCTGCCAGGATTCATGACTGTGAGCTGCCCAAAGACTCTCTCTTCCCTCTGGAGAAGAGGGAACCACGACAGAAAGACATGCAGCAACAATACAAATAACAAGTTCCTGAGCAAAACTAGGTTCTCAGAGAGAAAGGAAAGTACTCACTCCTGTGAGTATTTCCTTCAAGTTTCCTTGAACACAGAGGTGCTGCCAAGTAGCTGAAGAGGTGAACCAAGTGCTACCTACCCACTCAAAGTTATGAATGCACTACTCAGAAACCAATAAAAATAACAGAATACAGATAACAATGATACACTGTCGAAGATCATTAAAACTAGTTCATTTTTGTAAACAAGACAACAAAACAAACACACTTTACATGAGAATAATCAAGGAAAAAATAAAGATAGCATTGTTATACATCATTGTTATACATCAAACTACACACACAAAAACAAAAGCGTAGAGAATAATGAACCAACAAGATAAAAAAATCTTGGCCCAGTAAAAAACCTCATGGAGCAGACTGATACCACTTTCTCATACCGGCAGGACATATTGCTTAGAAGAAATAAACTTCTAGTCTATTTATGTCACTACGTTCTGCCTAAAACAAACAAACAAACAAATAATGTTAAAAAAAAAATGGAACTGCAAATTTTAATTGAATTTGGTTATCTCTGTTAAGAACAAAAAAATAAAACTGGATCCCTACCTAATATAACACACAAAAACTAATTTTCTCATGGATTACAAATGTAACAGGCAAAGCTTTAAACAGTTTTTTTAAAAAAAAATCTTTATGACCTGAGTATGTAAGAACTTTTCATATTAAAACACAAGAAGCCTAACCATAAAAGAAAATGATAAATTCTACTACAAAGTAACCACAAAATCTCTATGGGAAAAATATTGTATCCCAACAACAGATGAGAACTTAAAATCCTTTATTAGGCATTGATTTCCAACAATTAACGTGAAAAACATCCAGAAGAAAAAGGGAAAAATTAAATGAGTAGGTAAAAAAAATGAGAATACAGTATTTTAACTAGGATGGCAAAGGGAATTTGTGGCCATATTTAAAACCTACATGTTAAAATTAACTTTTATTCATCAAAAGATAGCATAAAGTGACAAAACAAACTACAACTAAAAAGTGATATTAGCAACACAACCAACAGAGAATTGTTAACTGTATTACATAAAAACATACAAAATCAGTTTAATTCAAATTTTTATTAGGCAATGATACAAATAGGCATTTCATAGAATTTCACAGAAAACTAAACGTGTTACAGGAGAAAAAAGACATAACATTTCATTAATAATCAAAGAAACAGAACTAAAATACTACACACTAGATTGACAAAAATTAAGAAATTACTTAACTAAGTGCTGATGGGTATTTCAAACAGCAAAAACTCTTGTGCACTATTGGTAAGAACATAAATTGAAACAAAATGTTGGAAAATAATTTAGTATTACCTAGTAAAATTTAACACACTCTTCTTAGATATATACTCTCCAAAACTCGTGCATACATGCACCAAAAAATAAGTACAAAAATAGTCAAGGTAGCACTGCTCTTGAAGTCAAAAACTTTAAAAGATAAAAAGGAATATATAAACATATGCAACAGTATTGGTAACATTCAATATTAATTTCAAATATAAATTTTAAAAAGTCAATCCAAAAAGATAAAAAATATAAAAGTTCTCCGTGGTTCAAAATTAATTATCCTTAAATTTCACACAATTCCTCCAAAATTTTACATATATTTGTTTTTTAATATTCATTAAAGAACATCTAAAAAATATTCTTGCTAAAAACTGAACCTGAATCTGATCAAGCCTTATCTAACTGCAAATTTACAGGAAATATAGAGGATATGAAGAACATTTGGAAGACAATACAGAGGTATAATCAGCAAAATCAAGTAAGTACGATTTCAGAAAACTGAAAAACTAGATGACCCAATTTCTCTAACAAAGAAAATCAAGAAAGGGAAGAGAAAAGGTAAACTGAGTTATAGATAAAGAGACTTAAAAGACATCAACCAAATCAACATGCTGCCTTTCCTTGGTTCCTGATTCAGAAGAAAAAAAAGTAAAAGACATTTTTGAGGCAACTAGGAAATTTTGACTACTGTTTGGGGATTAGATGACATTAAAAAATTATTTTAAATTTTATTAGGTATGATAATGGTATCAATGTCATCTTCAAGAGACTATATCTTTTATGAAGATACACACTGAAGTACTTGAGAATATGATCTCTGAGAGTTCCTTTAACATTCTCCATTAGGAAAGAAAAAAAAAGTGTAGAGGTGGCCCTTGAATAATCAGGGGTTAGGGAACTGACTCGCTTGTGCAGCCAAAATTCTACATATAACTTTTGACTCTTCAAAAATGTTAAGTCTCTCAGTATCTAGGGATTTGTTCTAGGACCATCACTTGTGGATGCTCAGGTTTCCCTATATAAAATGGTGTAGGTTGATGCATAGTCAGCCCTCTGCATCTGCAGACTCCTAACCATGGATTAAAAATGGTACAGGTAGTTACTGAAAAAACTCCATGTGTAAGTGGACTTGCACAGTTCAAACCCGTGTTAAGGGTTAACTGTATTATTAAACCACTGACACACTTTCATTTATCTTCAAAGTTGTATAATAACGTTTTAAAAATGAAAGATATAGATTAAAAAATTGTAAAAGACACAAATATTGTTAAAACATCCATACTACTCAAAGAAATCTACAGTCAACGTAAACCCTATCGAAATTCCAGTGTCATTTTTCATAGAACTAGAACAAACAATCTTAAAATTTGTATGGGATCACGAAAAAAAGCCAAAGCAATATTGAGAACAAAGCTGGAGGCAGCACACTTCCTAATTTCAAACTATATTACAATGCTACAGTAACCCAAACAGTATGGCACTGATATAAAAAGACACATAGATCAATGGAACGGAATAAAGAGTTCAAAAATAAACCCATGCATATATGGTCAATTAATTTACAAAACAAAGGAGGGAAGAAAATACAATGGAGAAAGGTAGTAACTTCAAAAAATGGTGCTGGGAAAACTAAACACCACATGTAGAAGAAAGAAACTAGACCACTATTTTACACCATATACCGAAGTCAACTCGAAATGAATTAAAGACTTAAATTTAAGATGTGAATCCATAAAACAGCTATTAAAAAAAGCAGGTGGTAAGCTTCTTGGCACTGGTTTTGGCAATGATTCTTTGGATTTGACCTCAAAAGCAAAGGCAACAAAAGCAAATATAAACAATTAGGACTATATCAAACTAAAAAGCTTCTGAATGGTAAAGGAAACCATCAACAAGATGGCAACCTAAGAAAGAGAAGAAAATACCTGCAAATCATATATTTGATAAGAGATTAATACAAAAAACATATTAAAAAACTCATAAAACTCGGAAAAAAATAAACAATGCACCTTTAAAATCAAGTGGACAGAGAAAGTGAATAGACATTTTTACAAAGATGACATACAGATGGCCAACAGGTATAAGAAAAAGCGCTCAACATCACTAATTGTCAAAGAAATGCCAATAAAAAAACCACAATAAGAGATCATTTCACACGAATAGCTATTAACAAAAACAGAAGAAACAGTAAGTGTTGATGAGAAATCTGAAAGTAAAACATAATTTTCTAGAAAAGTACTGAATAACTGAATAAACCAATAACTTTGGAAGAAATAAAACTATTTGTCAAATAAGTATCCCTCTTTTACACCCTACATATATATATATAAGGGTAAAAATGATGGGAAGCACATACAATGCTGCTTAGCTTTGGTAAAATTCCTGGTGATTTAACTTATTTCCCTTTTTGCATAAAGCACTTAATTCTCTGCATTAAGCCTGTCTTTTATAATTAGAGATTAAATCAAGGGAAAAAAGAGAAAATTCTTCAAAGAAATATAGTTCTCTGCCTTTGAGCTCAAGCACTTTATTGATAAAGCAAATGCAATGCTCCCTCAATTAACTTAGAAATTTAGTGCAATTATAATCAAAACTCAAAAAATCTTCAAGGAAATTACCTAACTGATCTTAACAGACATACAGTATACAGTAAACGCCAAGACAATTCTGAAGAACAAAGTTGTGAAATTCCAAGACTTACTGTGATGCTACACTAAATTAAGACACTGTGGTATTCATACAGAAATAGACTAACAATGAAACAGAACAGATAACCCAGAAACAGTTCCATGCACATATGGAAACCTGACAGCTGACACTGCAGATCGGTAGAAAAAAAAATTAACTATTCAACTGAGTTGCATAAGGGAAAAATTATTAAAACTTTACCATACACCACACAAAAATTCAGTTCCGAATAGACTGAGGCCTTAAATGTAAAAATCAAAACTTTTAATTTCAAAATAAAATCTACAAATAATATAAAACTTTCAGTTAAATATTTTTTAAAACTAAAACATAAATGTGATGTTAAAACTTCCAACTGCTATTCCTCAATGTAAAAAAGCCACAGTCAGAAAGGAGTTATCTGTAGCATGTATAATTAACAAAACTTTTAACATAAAAACTCCTAGGAATCAACGAGAAAAAGACAAAAACTACATTAAAAAGAAAAATGGATAGACGATATGAATGGGCATTTAAAAGAAAAAAAACATGAATGGTCAATTAAGAAAATATAACATTAATACTCAGGGAATTCAAATTAAAACGAGATACCATTCACATATACAACATTAAAAAGTTCAACAGTGTCAATTATCAGAGAGGATATGTAGAAACAGGAATTCTCATATACTGCTAACGGAGTATAAATTGGCAAAGCCACTTAGGGAAGCAACATGTCAATATCCATTCAACATGAAACAGACAACCTATAATCCAGCAATTCTACTTCTAGAGAAACTCAAACTTTGACATAATGAAATATGCAAAATGCTCATGGCAATTTGTAACAGGAAAAAATAACCTTGTAGTTGTCAACAGGGTAATGGTATATTCATATAATCATATACTATATGGCAATGAAAATGAATGAATTTGAACTATATATAAACATAGGTTAAGAAACAATCACTGAACATAAAAGCAAATTACAGAAGACATACAGCATGAAAGCACATATGTATCATTTAAACAAGTAAAACAGAACCATATATGCTTAAGATGAAAAATATAAATACATATAACGAAAGTATAGATAATTCCACAGAAGTAAGGGTGAGGTATATGCAGGGTGTTTATGTCCCCCTAAAATTCATAAGTTGAAGCCCTAATCCCCAATGTGATGTTATTTGGACATGGGGCCTCTGGGAGGTAATTAGGGTTAGATTAAGTCCAACTTCCTATCACCCAAAATTCTACTTTTAAAGGCTCAAAGGAATCCTCCACAGCTCCTAATGCCATTAAATTGAACCGACTGTGTCCTACTCTTATTTTTTTCCGACTTCTTTTGGATTATACATCTTTAATTTCAATCACCCCATCCCCAATTATTTTAAAAGTTAGACATCCTATCCCTACTTTTACTGTGCTCACTCTTTTATTTTAAAATATAAAAATCTGATTCACTTTAGATTTGAAATTCCTACCCTCCAGAAAGGCATGGTTCAAAAGAAATGTAATGTGAGCAACACATGTAACCTTGTTTTTCAGTAGCCATATTTTAAAAAGTTAAAAGAAAAAGGTTCTACAAATATATTTTATTTAACTCAATGTTATCATTTAAATGTATAAATATAAAAATTACATTTTTAATACTATATCTTAAGAATATGTGTATACTTTACAATTAAGAGCAGATCAATTTAGACTAGCCACATGTGAAGTGTTCAACAACCACACAGACTAATGGCTACCATAACTGACAACACAGCTCAAAACAATACTTAGAACTCTAGTTACTCTGCCATTCTTACATGTTGCTATAATTTAGTATGTTTAGTTCTATTTTTTAAACTCCCTATCAATCACTGCTTATATTTATTTTCTTATACATTCAGTATTTAAAATCTATCTACAGGCTTACCAATTTCTTGGTTAACCTTACTTCTACCTCAGACATCCTTTCTGGAGTCACTGGCCTTCTTACTAAAGTACAACCTCTAGACATTGCTATAGGGGGGTCTGTTGATAATTTTTTTTAATTGCCTTTGGGGGCGGGATTATTTCTAAAACAAACAAAAAAAGTCATTATTTTGCTCTTCTTAGGGATAAGATAGCCAACTATGAGATGACAGGTGGACAATTACTTTCATTCAATGCTCTGAAGATACTATTTCACTATCTTTTGGATGCCCGTGTTGCTGAAGAAGCGTTTTGTGTCTTTCCAGTTCTTACTCCTTCTTAGGGAATCTGATTTTCTCCGGCTGCTTTAAAGATCTTCTCTGTGTCTTTAGTGTTCTGCTCTTTCACTAAGACTTATCTAGGTTTTCTTTTGAATCTTAAATCTAAGAATTCATGTAGTTCAGCCATTTTAGAAAAATGTTCAGTCTTCTGCTTTTCAAATTTTGCTTCTCTATAATCTTTAATTTCTCTTTCTGGAACTGTAATTAGGAATTTGTAGAATTTAATTTCCTTTACTCCATCTCTTTTAACCTATTTTCATCTTATTTTTGCTCTGTGCTAAATTCTGAGTAATTTTTATTTTTTAGTTAACTAATTTTCTTTTTAGTGCCATCTGACCAACTATTTTTAACCCGGCCTCCATGCTCTCTTAAAAATTTATTTACTGATTTCCATTAAAGTGCTCCTTCCAAATCAGATTTACAAACTGAAGAACTACAATAACTACCATTATCATCATTTGATAATGAGCACCTATGTGCCATTCTGTGCTATCTTTCATAGGTTATTCTAACTAATCTTCAAAAAAACTTTTGAAGTAAGTCTTACTAATTACTAAGCCCATTTTAAAAACTGTGAAACTGAAACTCAGAGGTTATCTTATTCAATGTTACAGGGGCCAACCCTAGTCTGTTAATTCTAAATCACATGTTCTAAAGTTGACAAGACCTCCACTGAAAATACATTCTTGTCCACTATCAATAATTCCAATTTATGTTAAATTTTAATATTGTATTTCTATTATGTGCACTTTAAGATATATTTCTTTGTAGATATCTTTTAAGAATACTGAGGGACAGATGTTTACCAAGGGACTATGACAAGCACAAACAAGGCAAAGAAAAAGCTATTACACAAAATATTCTTGGGAATAACACCACAGACATGCAAAAAAAAAAAAAAAAAACAATCAGACATCTTAAGTCTTCTACTGGAAAAACGTATCATCACTTATAAAATATTACCAAAACAGACAAAAAGAGAATCTGAAAGTCTCCAGGATCCAACTACCAATTGACAGTTATATGAAGAACCTATTAAAATATATCAGAATACAATCAGTAGATGCAGACTGTGGGGGCGACTCTGTAAAACCAACAGCCAGTTTTCTTCAGAAATAAAATGGAATTAAAAAACCCAGACGGGGATGAAAAAACTCGTATATTACAAGAAATTAAGAGGCATATCGATCTAGCATTGAACATGTTGATCTTTTTCTACCCTGATCCTGCCCCACGTAAAAATAAAAAACTTTATAAAAATACTATGACTTTTATGAGACAATTAAAAATTTTAACACTGCGCTTGATAACATTCAATAATTGATGTTGTTTTGGTGTCCTAACAGCATTGTGATTTTATTTCTTGAAAGAAAGACAGACACAGAGAGACAGAGACCTTATCTGTTAAAGAGACCCACTAAAACATTTACGAATAAAACAATATATCTGGAATTTATCTTGAAATACAGGAGAAAAGTGGAGTGTGGAGATTATAAATTGTAGCAATGACTTACTGGTTAATGACTGTTGAGAATGAGTAACAAATAATGGTTTATGATATCATTATCTTTTTTCTAAGTTCAAAATTCACCACAGTAGTTATTTAAAAAAAAAAAAAAAATCACTGCTCAAAAACACATACCTGTCATGACTCTTTGTGATACTTTATTACTTTTGGAGTAAAAATATTACCTCACCACTTTAGCCCCTAAAGCAGTACATCTAAAACTAAATTAAGAAAGCTATTACAATTTATCAACACATACAAACCATATAAGAGATTAAAATAGTTAACAATTATAGAGGCTTATAGTGCTCCACGTAATACCAAAGTTCATCTTTTTGGAGCTCAGTTTCCACATTCTAAAGACAGCAAGAAAATGAGCTACTTTTATGTATGGAAATACAGAATAGTGCCTACCCACAGGAAGTACAAATTCCACAACCTGCACTAGAGGCCTTCTACAACACACCTGCCACCCTATCTTTCTTCTCACATCCATATACAAACCCTATCCTATAAATGACGAAGTATTCAGCACACTGCTCAATTGCTGTGAATTTGTGCTAGCCAACAGAAACAATTTTGACCACATCATTCTCTCATCGTCTACAGGCAGACCTCAAAGATGTTGCAGGTCAGGTTCCGGACCACCGCAATACTGAGTTGTAATCTTCGTAACATCTACGGGGTGCAATAAAGTGGAGCATAATAAAATAATGTATGTCTGTGCTGCTCGCCTGCTCTCCCAACCTATTTACAAAGCACAGATTACAACCAACTACTTTCATGAAATCTATTCTGATCCTACCAACCAAAACTACTCTCTCCTACTGTAGCCATACAGCACTTGCTTGCGTGTAATTATCTCTTCAACTAGATGAGGTCCTAGAAGACATAGCTCTCTTGGATCTCCAGCACAAAAGTTTTGTAATAAATAAAATAAAAATAAATATAGCACTGTGGTATTTATCTTTTTATTGATAAATAGCTCATGAAATTATAAACACATTGAAGCCAAAGACCCTTCAAGAGTCACTAAATATTTACTGAGTATGTACTATTTATCATGTACTATTGGTACCAGAGGAACAATAAAATAAAGGCTGTGTCCTCAAGGAGCATCTACTGTCTCAGTGTTTTGAATCACCAGTTTCTAACAAAGTACTGACATTTAGGAGACACTATAAAGGTCTGTAATCATGCAAATCTTCATTTCTTTAAAATGACTTTTTCCTTTTCTTTCTCCTTGATTCAAACTGGACTTGTACTCACTTGCTTCTTTTTTTTCCCTTATCCTTCCACCTTCGCCCATACTGCATGTCCACTCCCTTAATCATTAAGCCCTTAGGACATCAGATTCTGGTCAGCATCAAACTTAGGAACAAAGCCTCAGGTCTGTTGACCACGAAAACAGTTTTTGTCAAACTAAAGATAACATCTTGACCTCAACTGAGTTTCATCTTTAGACTCCTATAGGTGGAATGACCCTACTGGTCACAACCTCTTCAAATCAGACAGAACGACACCACAAATGATGAAGAACTGATGCAATGATCAACTGCCTCCCACCCTAACACCGATCAATCAATCAGTAGAGCCCAGGATCCCAACTCCCTTAGCTACCATGATATTCCCTAGAGGCCATCAAGAAGCTACATCTTTGAGTGTTAGCTCACCTGGTACCATTTCCTTAAATAAACCTTTCTTTTCTGCAAACCCCTGTTCATACCTCATTTGGCTTTGATGTGCACAAATAAATTCCCTTCAGTTTGGTAACAATTTGAAATCCTAATACAAATACTATAGCAAGCATTATGTAGCGTTTTAAGAAAAATCAAAATCTAAGAACCCAACAGTTCTTAATAACATATATTATAAACAACCAGTTATGTTCAACTATTACAAAGTTAGGTTTAGTATTATTTCATTGTAATTACATAAAAAAAGGCAATGATGGCGACTTCAATATCCATATCACAACTTAAATTATGCATTCAGCAATTTATAACCAGTGCTTTTACAATACTAATGAAATCCAACTTGAAAAAAGCTAACAACTTATTTTAACAAATAGATCCTTTTTTAACTGTCCAGTTATAAAGGCTTCTTTAGTTAACTTACTAAAAAAAAAAAGAAACTGCTACAAATTTCACCATTTTTAAAATTTGCATTCCAGAAGTCAACATTTTACCATATTGAGTATCATCTTGTACTATTCTGCAATCATTTCATGCATTTGTCTTCCCAAACAAAAGGTTCATTATTTCGCAAGGATTTCACACTGGCAAAATGATTAAGAGTACCGAAATGAAATCCTAAAGTTAATTATAAATTACGAAGGATGTAAAAAAAAAATTTTTTAAAAATTCATCAAATTTCCATTCATTTTGTAGTGTCAGTGAGATAAACAAAAAGGAGTAAAATCAATGAGATCTGAATACAGCAAATTTTATAAGAGCATTAAAAATGAGATTTCAACATATCCTAAAGCTGTAAAATTTGGGTATTCTATATGTAGTATAAATTAGTTAACATTAACTGAGGACCTAGTTTGAAAAAAACTTTTTATGCATAATCGCACTTACTTTTCAAGTATCGGACAAATAAAATTAAATTATAGCACTGAATTCAAGTATACCTATACGCCCAAAACTACACACACACACACAAAATCAAAAAATAATAAACTGGAAGGAAAAAAGAACTACAATGCATTTGAATCAATTTTCTTTTTATATAGAGTTGTAGTAAATGATATAAACGATCATTAAAATAGGTCACATATATACAGAGGCAGTTGAAAAGAAAAGAAATATAATCAAAAATTTTATATCTCTCCCATTTCAAAATATAAATTATAAAACACTTTAAGCCTAAAATTAGCTGATGTTCTAAATTTTTATAAAACCCAGAAGTGGTTAGGGCATGGAGAAATAGACACCCCCATACACAGTTGTGGAAAACAAATTAGTAAAGTATCCTTTAGCATTGTTTTTCATAAACTGTAAATTTCATTTTTACTTCTATTTTATATATTTCCATACTTTTTAAGAGTAATAATCAGACCAAAATGTCCATCAGTGCAGTAACTAAACTGTAGTGTATCCATACAAAAAAGAATGAGGTAAATCCATAACTGCAGAGACCATGTTATGTAATTAAAAAAACCCGCTGACTTCTACTACCAATCAAGATGGTGTTACACGGGGCCAGACTACCCTACTAAAATAAAAATAATAATAATAAAAAATTCACAAATATATAGAATGGTTTTCAAGACTGCTGGACATTAGACAATGATGGACAATGAACCCTAAGCATCAGAAAACAAAGAAGTTGAGTCCATGACTGCCCCAGCTTACTCTCTTGAGACAAAGTCCAGGCCATGAAACAGCTCAGATGGAGAAACCAGGCCAAACTTCAAAACTTTCTAGTTAAGAAAGAGTCAAGAGTCCAAAGAGACCAAAGCAACTAAAGTTTGTATGGCAGAGTACCAGAGAAGAACTGCACAGAGAGAACTGCAGAATCTGCAGAGACTCCTCCGAGTATTCAATGCACATACATAACTATGAAATGGGTAATGTAGAAAATATTTTTAAAAGATAACTGGTTGTTTAAACAAACAAAAAGAATGGAGAATTTATAACAAATGCAGGAGTAAAATGTATAACAATAGCACAAAGGCCAAGAGGGGAGAAGTATTCTAATATTCTCATAATACATGTAAAGAGGCATAAATACTCCTCAGGGAAAACTGTGGTTAGAGATGTATGCTATAAATGCTAAAACAGTCAGTAACATAAGAAAACAAAGTTATAAGCTAATAAGCTAACAAGAGATAAAATGGAATAAAAAAATAATTTAAAAAAGCAGAAAACAAAAAAGGGAACAAAGAACACAAGGGACAAATAGAAAACGAAAAGCAAAGTGGTAGTTTTAAAGCTAACCATACTGGTAATAACATTAAATGGGTACAGTCTTAACTACTAAAAGAGGGTATAAGATTGGATTTAAAATTCAAGACCCAACTTGATGCTATCTACAAGAAACATACTTTAAGGACACAAAAAGGCTGAAAACAAGAGAATGGAAAAAGATATACCATGTGAACTCTATTCAAAAGAAAGATGAGATGGCTATATTAATATCAGAAAAAGTAGATTTTAAAGCAAAGAATATTGCCGAGGATAAAACTGGTCATAATAATAATAGGGCCAATGTATCAAGAGGACGCAGTAATCCTAAGTATAAAACCTGGGGGGAAAAAAGCAAAAACTGGTACAACTCCAAAGAAAAACGGACAAATGTATAGCATAAGTGGAGATTTCAATATCCTGTTTTCAATAAATGATAGGACAGGAAATCAGAAAGGTTAGATTACTTGAATAGTATCAGTAAACATGATCTAATTGGCATTTATAGAATATACCACTCAACAACAGCAGAATACACATCCCTATCAAGTGCAATTAAAATTAACAGAATATCAATTTGTACTATAAAACAAGTCTCAAATTTACAAAGGTTCAAGTCTTAAAATATGTTCTCTAGTCATAATGGAATTAGAAATAAAAGAAATATATATGGGAAACTCCAAGTATTTGGAAATTAAATAACGTACTTCTTAATAACTCATAGGTCAAAAAAATAAAAATTAGAATATATTTTGAACTAAATAAAGTATGTCAAAATTTGAGGGATGCCATAAAAGTAGTACTTAAACAGAAGTATACAGCAATAAACTTCTATATTAGAAAAAGTATCAAGTCAATAACATCGACTTCAATGTTAGCTAAGTATAAAAAAAGCAAACTGAATACAAAGCAGTAGAAAAAAAGAGAAATCAATAAAAAAAAAGAGAGAGAAAACGCAAAACCAAACGCTGATTTTTGGATTATTTATATTACTAAAATCAATAAACCTCTAGCCAATCTGATGAGGGAAAAAAGAGAAAAGACACAAATTATCAGTATCAGGAATGAGAGAGTTGACATCATTATAGATTTTATATATATCAAAAGTATAAAAAGGTAATATTATGAACTCTATGCAAATAGGTTCAGCAACTTTGATAAAACAGACTAATTCTATAGAAAACACAAATTCACTTAAAAAGAAACAGATAACCTGAATAGTCCTATGTCTATTAAATAAATTGAACATGTAGTTTAAAACCTCTTCACAAAAACAAACACCAGGCCCACACAGCTACACAGGTGAATTATACCAAACATTTAAGAAAGAATTCATATCATTTAGGGTGCTCATCCTAACATCAGGAACAAAGTAAGGATGCTTGTTCTCATCACTTATATTCAACATTGTACTAGATGTCATAGGCAATAAAAATGGCATACAGACACAAAAGGAAAAAGTCTGTGAAGAAAATTTGATGGCATCTACAAAAAAGCTATTAAATCTAACAAGTGAGTTTGGCAAACGTGTAATGCAAGAGCAATATGCAAAAATAATCTATATTTCTATATACCAGTAACAATTGGAAATTGAATTTTTAAAATATCTACAACAGCAACAGGAAACACTATATAGGGTTGAATCTGACAAAAATATACAAAGTCTGTACACTGAAAACTCAAAACAATGCTGAAAGAAATTAGAGATCTAAGTAAATATGTATTAACGGGTGAGAAACTCAACACTTGTCAATTTTCCCCAAGTTGCTCTATAGAGTCATTAATTCCAATAAAATCCCATCAGGTTTTGTAGACACTAACTCATATGAAAATGTAAAGGACCCAGAAGAGCCAAAACAACTTTGAAAAAGAACAAAGCTCTACTTGAATTCAAGACTTAACATAGAGCTACAGTAATTAAGACAATATGTTTTTGGCTTCTAGGTAGATAAAAAAAGAGTCAGTGGAAAAGAATACAGTACAGAAATAGAATCAAACAGACATACATAATTGATTTTTGACAAAAGGTGCTAAGCCAATTCAAGGAAGAACGGATAGTCTTTTCAACATACGGTACTTTTAGGAAAAGTAGATGTCCATACCCAACACCGAAAAATGTTGATTCAGACTTTGTACCATATTTTAAAAATTTACTCAAAAAGAGTTCAATGTAATGCCAAAAACTAAAAAATTTCTGTTGGAAAACAAAAGAGAAAATCAGGTTAGGCAAGGATGGCTTTGATATGACACCAAAAGGGTGATCCATACAAGAAAATCATTAGTAAGCTTATCAGATTTTAAAACTGCTGCTCTTCAAAAAGCACTGTTAAGAGAATGAAAACACAAGTGCCAAAAAATATTCTAAGGACCTGTAACCAGACTCAGTAATAAAGAACCCAATTTAAAAAGTAGGCAAAGAGATTTAAACCCTTTGGTGTGGAAATCTCATGCTCTGTGGGTGGCTATGTAAAATGGTACAACCACTTTGGAAAACAGTTTGCAGTTTCTTAAAAAGCTAACGATAGATATGCCTACCATATGTTCCAGGCATTCCAATCATAGGTATTTCCCCATGAGAAATGAAACATTTGTTCAGACAAAGATTTGTACAAGAATGCTCACAGCAGCTTTATTTATAATAACCCCAAATTGGAAACATCCCAAATATCCATCGAGAGTTGAATGAACAAAGTGTATATACCTATACAATATACTAAGCACTTAAAACGATGGACTATTGATATATAACATGGGTGACTCTCAAAATAATTATGCTGAGTAGAATAAGCCAGACCCAAAATGGACATATGCTGTACTATTCTATTTATTTAAAATTCTAAAAAATGCAAACTAATCTATAGTGATAGAAAGCAGATCAGTGGTTGCTTGGGGAAAGATGGGAGGGATTACATAAGGTCAAAATTATAATTTTGGGGTTGACAGACGTTCATTATCTTGATTGTGGTAATGGTTTCATAGGTGTATACGTATGTCAAAACAGGGTATACTTTAAATATAGTTGATAGTAAATATCTCAAAAAAAGCTTTTTTTTTTTTTTTTAAAGGCAAGGCAAGATACAGGCCAGCACACATAGCATTAATCCATTTGCATAAACAAACAAGGATGTCCATACATGGGGTAAACATAAACATTTCAGAAAAAAATGCACCAGAAATATTTTAACATAATACCTACATGTGAGAAACAGAACTGGGAATCAGTGAGAAATACTTTGCACTCTGAACTTTTTAAAACCATATATATTACTTTTATTTTTAAAAAATTAGGAAAGCTTAATTATTTGTACATAGGTCTGACGCCAAAGCAAAAATTCTTAACCACTATTCCAGAAAATTATATAAAACATAACTTTAGTTATTCAAACTTTTGTATTACACGATGGGCAAAAAATGGTAAGCAATTATTTTTATATCATTTTCTAATATTTTCTCCTCAAACTACTAATACAGAAAACTGGTATAACCAATAAACCATATCTGGACATCCTACACCGTGTCTCTTTTCTCTCTGCCTTCTCATTCTGGGTCTTCTCTAGTTCATTCTATCAAATTACTTATCTGTCTAGTAATAGACATCTCAGACTTGTATCATTTATTCTTTTACAAAATTCACTTTCAGAGACTATGTTTGGATGGTAACAACAATATCTATATCTTGCACTTTTGAGCAATTCCCCATTTCAAATCCTACATCTATCTCACCTTAGAAAATAATACTGCCAAATAATGCCCCCTGCCAAAAGCTCATTCTTTCACCACCAATCTACATAATATGAACTTAACAAATATGTCTATTAAAGCACAAAGTATCTGGACCACCATAAGGCAGAGGACAGAAAATAACCAAGGAAACACAAAATACCACCAAAAGTATTTTAAAGACTATCACATTGTTACGAATGAAATTTTAAAGTTCTAAAAAATATCCTGAACAGTCAGCATCACCTCTCAAGATTCACACTTGGAGGAAGAATGTCACTGCATCCAACAAGTATTTGAGTAGAGGTAAGTCCTCACTTAACTTCACTGATAGGTTCTGCAACTTTAAGCAACACATGTATAACACAAGCAATTTTGCCACAGACTAATTAATATAAACCAGGGTTAAGTTCTTACTGCATTTCAACATTATAACTAAACAAGATTATTCAAGGAATAGGCTGGGAAGATGTGCCAAGCTTGGAAAATATATAAGACAAGGACCATGCCCTAAAAGGGTAGAGAGGCTTACAAACACGAAATTGTAATGCACCTTGATGTTAAAATATGAATTCAAGGAAACAAAAGGCCTACTCATTAGAACTAAGTTTTAAAGAATGAATAGTTTTCCTGGCCAAAAAGTGATTGAGGAAAAATTCCAAATAATCTCTACCATAAAGCCTATCTTCCTTTAATAAAAAGACAAACCAGCTCTTAACTTCTGACTCAAATTTGAAGCTAACTGTCTAAACAAGTTTATTTTCAAGGATCAGGGTAACAAATGTGGCTACTAGCAAAACTATCTTAGTCTTCATAAAAAAAGTAAAAAGCCTTAGATTAATAAAATTATGATTTACATCAAATTACTTATCTACCCATTAAAAACCATAATTTCCCTCAGAAAACTGGGGTATCATTTTATATTCACAAGAAGCCATGTTTGAGAGCATTTTTAATTCCTTGAACACCATTCACACCTCCTTTAACATGTTATTGTCTGTCTTTCTAGAAAATCGTATGGTTGTTGTCTATTTAGGTTATAAACTATGTAATTCAACTTTAAAAATGAAATACTTTACACTTGGGTTTTGTTAGCTGTATTAGTTTTCAAAAGCTAAGTGAAAAGTTTCATTAATGATAATAGATTCAGCAATCCAGTTTCCATTAGTTTCAATCTTCTCCTACCTTCACACCAACAGCAACCTCAGTGACAATTCTGTAAAGAAAAAAAAAATAGTTTCAACCTCTTGTTATTCTTCTAATGGTCACTGAAACTTTTTAGGGTAGCTCATCATTCATTAAATCTTCCACTCACAATGCAGATGAAAAACAAATACACAGATAGTTGGTGGCACTTCTTTGTACTGTATCAACTTGGTTTTCTAGACTTTCAAAAGGGAAACAAAATTCACTACACTTATTTTTTTTATACTTTAAATAAAGAACAAACTCAAACATTATAATGTGATTTCTACAAAGCTAGTACACTTAGCTTATTAAAACTTAAATCGACTCTTTAGTAATCTTGAAAGAATCAGGGGACATGAACTGCAAGTGTTGCCATCAATATTTCCTTACTGATATGGGGGAATAATGAACTTTATTTATGTTTAATCGGAAAATAATCTCTAGATAACCTCTGGGATAATTTTTAAAGTTTTTTTAACTTAACTTTTATATGATCTTCACTTACTATCTTTAAAAAACATCAAACTCCAGACGTTTAATCAAAATAAATTCCTATTTTACTTCTGACTCTTCAAATACTGTTACTGATTCTAGTACGTACTTTTTAAATGACACAGTTTTCACATTCCCCCACAAACGGGCTGATTACAGCCAGATTCTGGCCCTAAACGGTGCCTCCGTTCTGACAGAGTTCAATTATATTAAGAGCCTTCAGATGTGGTGCGTTAAGCTCCTGGGAGAGCCTGGTCCACATCATTGCCTCACTTCACTCAGCATCACTCTCTCCACTCGGCCGCTCAAAGATGCAGCACGGCTCTTGCTTTTTGTAGCTGTTTTTTGTTTCTCCAGAAACTGGTTAAAGTAGCTAAAAAAGACGGCCCTGTGTTGGCTATCTGCTCGTTTCCACCATGGCTGTTGGCCTTTGCCCATGTGACTTATGCCGACCACAAACACTTGGTGTTTTAGATGATTTAATTTCTGGGCCCTTGTGCCAAGCCTTGAATGTTCTCAGGCCCCACAAAAAGGCATTTTTCCGGCCTCCCGCCCCCACTACCAGACTCCGGTGAAAACAAAGGAGTGTGACATCCGCCCTCCCCCCTCCTCTGCCGCACGGCTCCCCGCCCCCTCCCCAGCGGCTCCCACTTGGCTTCGGCGGAGGCTCCCGCCACCCGCATCTCCCCCGCCGCGGTGGGCCGGGCGGCCAGGGACGGCTGGGAGGCACGGGGCGCCTCTCCCCTCGCCCCCAGGACCCCGCAGGCCTCTCTCCGCGGCCACCACGCTCGCTCGTCCAGGCGCCGCTCCCGCGGGTCCGGGTCCCAGGTTACGGATCGAAATGGCTCCTGGGGGGGGGCAGGGCCGGCGAGGCGCTCCGGGTGCCCGCCCCATCCCCCGCCGCTGCCCGCTGCCCGCTGCCCTCCGGGGTCGCCGCCCGCCGCCCCCCAGTGCCTCCCCAGCACCCGAGCCCCCTTCTCCGGGGTTTCGCCGCCAGAGCCGCCAGCGAAGCGGCGGGAGGGGTGTGTGCGATGGGGCGGGGGTGGGTAACGGCAGCCCGGCCCTGGGAGGGGCCGCCGAGGCGGGGGTCGCCGCGCGACCCCGGGCCGGGCTTCAGGGGGCCCGACTGGCCTCTCACACACCTCCTCGCCGTCCCTGTTACCTACCCGTCCATTGCCGAACCGGACAAAGCTTCGCTCACAGGAACCGAGCCACGCAGCCAGCCAGACACACAAGCGGCGAGAAAATGGCGGCCAATGCCCGACGGAAATTACCGAAGGTGCCGGAGCGCACGGGGCAGCGCGCGGCGGAAAGAGCCGAGCGCGCCGGCGCCCGACTGCGGGAGGCGCGCGGCGGGCGCGAGGACGAGGGGGAGTGGGCGCCTCCCCCACCGCCGCCGCCTCCGCGCCGCCGCGCGCTCTGGGCCCTGCGACTCCCGGGTCAGGCCTGCACCCGCGGGGCACGGCGGCCGGGTTCCTTTCGTAGGCTCCCCTAAGAAGCCCCTGTGGTCTTCCTGGGGCGGAGTGTGTGGGACACCCAAACACTCCTTGCCCCGCACCTCGGGAGGGTGGCCCCTGGAGTACAGGACTGCTCCCACTTTTGGCTACAAACCGAGTCCCAACTTGGCTGTCCTCGACCTACGCAGACCGAGGGAAAACGATTTTATAACTTTCCTCTTAGGCCATCTTGTATTTGCAGACCCTCTCCATCCTCTAAAACATAAAAAACAAACCATTTTGCACCCTGAAACAAGACCACTGCCTAGTGAAAGCAATCCTTTCCAAAGCAAGTAGATCTCATCAGACTGAAACCCAGGCCTTTGCTTCCAGACACCTGTAGCCCCACAACCAAGTGGAGGAAAAGGTGGTTCTCACCCCGACACACTTGAAGATTAGTGGGCAACCGAAGAAAAAGTCACAATACCCTAGTTGGAAAAGAGCACAAGTAACCGCTGTTTTAAAAAGTCGGTAAGGAAAATGCTCCCAGGTGGTTAGAATCTACCACTTGGGATCTTGAAAGGCAAAGTGGGGAGGGGAGTGGTCACTGAGTCTGCACCATTGGCTAGAGAGGGAAGAACCATTAAAATGGACTACACAAATTGACTCCCTTTTCTCTATGTCTGACAGTCTCAATTTTAATTTTAACAGCATCTTGGACATTATCCTTCAATACGTTTTTATCGGAGTCTCAACGAAGTTTGAACAGGCAGCTAGCTAGCTACTTTGGAAAATATGCTCAGCGATTGACTGCTTTGCTAACACCTTTTCCTCTTATCCACCCTTCACCCCCCAACCTCGACACACACACAAATGCACTTCTAATCCTGAGAAATGAAAAATATTCCTTGTGTCTCTCCAGTTACTCTCTATGTCCACTCTGAGTTTTCCTATACCTCCTTCTGGCAAACCTCTTAACTCTCTATTAATTAGTATCTGTATAATTCATTTAATTATATTATTTTCAAGTTGGACAGACCTTAAAAAGCATCTTGTCCAAATATTTTGTTATAGAACTTTTCAAAGTACTCAAATATTAAAAATTCTTGTTTTGCCTCAGGGATTGACAGTCCTTGAAAAAAAAATCCATTTCCTACAGTGCCTTCCTTTCACTTTAACCATTGACTTATGACACATAAAGGACCCATTACCAGTGCCATTAATAATCACTTTTCACATATTTGTGGTTTTGTACATGTATTTTCACTCAACAATTAAATATGTAAGCTCCCAAAGGGCAGGAACTCTAGCATAATTCTCTATATTCCCCACATCGACTCAATCGATATTGATTGATTGGCTCTTGCTTTATCTTTGCAAATACAAACTGTTCAAAGAGGGGAAACCTGTCCTTAGGTAGCAAAGGAAATTATAGTATTCACAAAAACACATTTTTCTTTGTTTTTTTTTTCTCCTAATAAAGTACAACCCTACAAACTATAGTCAATATGCTTGTTTATTTAAACCCATCACTCTCTAGAGAAGATTGAAAGTTGTTTATATGTCAAGACACATAAAATACTAGATAAAATAAAGTAAAATATGAAGGAATAAAACAAATGGACAAAATGTAACATGGAGTCATGAATGAGACAAATGCAACAATGTATATCACAAAAACATGTTGAATAAAGACTAGGTTCAAATTTAGCTGTTTAATAGCTGTGTGACATTAGGCATGTTCATTACCTCTCTAGGAAAAAGTTTCCTTTACTGATAATAATGGGGTTTCCCATACTGCCAATAAAAATGGGATTAAAAATAGGGCCTTCATCATAGACATTAGTTTGTATAGGCTAAATGCCTTAATGTATGTAAAGCACCTCCCTAACTCAATGACAGGCTACAGTTAATACTCAATAACATTCCTATTATTCTTATCAACATTCTTATTATTGTTATTATTTATTATTATTCACTTGAAAAGAACTGGTCACAAATTTGCCTCTTAGATTTTTAGCAACCAACAATATTCACATAAATCTATATAGAGATTTTCACAAAGGTTAAACATGTCAGTAAAGTAATTAGAGTGGCTAGAGTGGCTGATATCTAGTGGAATAAATCTGGGGAAATGTCATAGATAAATTTCTAAATCCCCATCCAAATCTAAATTTGTATGATTTTATGAGTTAACCATGGGGCTAGATTATTAATCTCGACATTAGCAGATTGTGAACCTTTATAATATATGACAAGATTATATTAATGTTTATGGATTTCTAACAAAATAAGGCAATAAAAAGTGAAGTGCCCATACAGTATTATTTTCATACACATATCTTTTATCAGCATAATGATTTGTTCTTTCCTTTCTGCATGGTAAATGTTTTGACCTTTTACAGAGATTTACACTTATGTGAACAATGATTAAATCTAAATTCCAGTGTATGCAAAGCCAAAATGAGATCTAATATTGATGCAATAAAAATAGGAAATAGGATCTTGTTCATTATGCTCCAACTTTATTTCTAGCCCCTCCTCTCATCTGCTTATAGTACTAAAAACTAACTTTTTCATGCTTCAGTTTCTTCTTTTGAGAAGAGAGAATAATAATAGGATCAACTAGATCTTTTTTGGTGTGTAATTTTGAATAGAAGATTTAAATTAAAAATAGACAAAACAAATTCAAAAAGTATAAAAGTATATACAAAATGCCTTGAAGGGCAAATATAGAGACAAAAGTAGATCAGTGGTTGTCTAGGGCTGGGAATGGAGAATAACTGTAAAAGAACAGTTTCTTCTTAGGATGATGAAAATGTTCTAAAACTAGATTGTGGTGATAGTTGTACTATATACTAAATATACTAAAATTGAATTATACACATAATATTGGTAAAATTCATAGTATGTAAATTATATATCAATAAAGCTGTTACAGAAAGAAAAAGCGTATACCTTCTACTCCTGCTTCCCAGCTACTGAGTCCTGTGTTCCAGAGGCAACCCATCCTACTGGAGATGTTCTAATGCATAAACTAATTACATACATAGTTTTTCTTTTTATTCCAAATTTGTAATTACAGTACACACTGTTCTGCAACTTATTTCTTAACTTAAAGATATATATCTTAGAGATCTTTCCTTATCAGTACATTTAGTACTGCTTCATTCTTTATATATGGCTACATAATAGTCTATCAAATAAGTAAATCATGATTTAACTAGATCTCATCAATGGACATTTTAGTAGCCTCCAATCTAACTATTTACAAACAATTCTGCAATGAATATCCTTGTTTCTAAGTCATTTTTCACATGTGGAAATATAGCTGCTAGACAAATACTATAAATTATATTTCTGGGTAAAAATTCTTCATCTTAAAAGATGCTATCAATTTGCCCTCTAGGTCCTTCGATCCTGTGGGAATATATTAGCAATTCCTATCATTATAAAGGGGCTGATTTCTTTAATATAGAAAGAGTTCCAAGAAATAGAAAGGTCAAAGGCCAACAATCAAATAGAAAAATAGGTAAAGCATAAATAGAATACAAACAAACATTACAGAAAAGTAAAAATGAAAATGCTCAGCCTTGCTTATAAGAGAAATTCAAAGTAAACAGTTTGAAGATACTCTTTCACTTGTCAGTGCCCACACTGCACCCCCATCCCAACTCTCCCCAGGCAGACAAACTTCCTGAGGACTGAAAAAAAGGATTCTTTTCTGGACTATCAATAACGTATGAAAACAATAAAAATACTGCTAGATACACTAAATGTCACAAAATTTGTTTCCTATGCATTTTTTTCTTTGAAATCTTCTGGAAGATATATTCCCCAATGAGGGTATACATTAGTAAAGAAGAAGGTATAGGATCCAGGAGATCTGAGATCTAACATAGAAGAGAGAAGTGAATTAGATGTCGATGAAAGAAGGCCTAGGACAACGGTTATGCAGCCATGTAGCAGTCCTTCAGGTCCAATGCAAGATGAGATCAGAGTGCCCTAGGAAAACTGTCTCCAAGAGAAAAGATGAACCTTAAAGATCAAAAATGTCTAAATGTACTGAGCAGAGTTTTATAGTGCTGTTGGAATGCTTATGGAAAAAATTTAAAGATATATGGAAAAAATGTTTACATTAACTCCAAGATAAATAAAAAGTTGTAAAAAAATATAGTACACTGTGTGGCTCAGTTATAAAGATAGTTATGTCATAATAATGTGAGCACTGAATATTAATACAATTAAAATTGTGAAACAATTTTGTGGGAGGATAGAAGAATGGATGTGTGTGTGTGTGTGTGTGTGTGTGTGTTGTGGTAATACACTGTCTCACATTCCAAAGTAGGAAGTCAAAAGATAATGTCTAGAATTGGTAGATGAGAAAAATCACAGATGAGCATATTATTCAGAAGCATAGAGGTAAATACTGGGAGAATCAGGGAGAATTGTCTAAAGTGGTTGTTACCGGGCATGGTACTTGGGGATAAGAAAAGAGTAAGACAGAAAAGTATGGTTTTGGCTTTTGTTTATTTCGCGATAAATCTTCCAGAACTATTTACTTTTAAAGCTATGTGCATGTGTTACTTTGATAAAAAATAAATTTTACATTTCGAAAAGAAAGGATTAGATGGTAGTGAGCAAAGGACTGTCTTAGCAAAAATACTGCCTCTTTTGTATTCAGCAGAAGTGACTGCTTATCTGTGTGTTCACTGAAAAAAGCTCAGCATAGCCGGCTGTCCTTCCTATAGTGTGCATATAATAAGGATTATTCTTGGAAGAGAACACAATAGTTTGAGTGGATCAGCAGTTTTAAAAAACATGCATAAAGAACTAAACTAGGAAAGAGAATGGGAAAAGTAAAGAAAAATACACAGACAAGTAAAAGGTGAAAAAAATGGAAAAAAGAAAACATTTTGCTTTATGTATTATAAGCTATGAACTATTATAAACATGTTATAAACCCATATTATAACTTCTGTGGCTTTCTGCAAATAGCTACCTAAATGACAACTGAAGACAAATAATTTGCAAATAAAAATACAGGTGTTAAACTCATTCCCAGAAAGAGTAACTTCCATTCTAAATTCTTTGGTAACTTGACAAAGAAAGGAACCAAGTAACAAATGGAAACCATCGCCCTTTTCAAAATCTTTTAATATTTCTAAAGTTTTCAGAGTAGTTTGAGTACTTTTGTTCCTTAACGCCACCAATGAAAAACTGAGAAATGAGAGCTGAAAATAGTTCAGATTTGGTTAAGTCACTTAATTATTTTGCAATAGATGTCTCTGTTGTAGCATTGTCACCTCAGTCTAAGATCCCCTCACCCTGTACATCCATTTTCTATTATAGAAATAAAGTATCCTTTTAAGAGGAAGGCAATATAATTTTGTCCTTATTTAATATTTATAATAAGGTATGTGCACTGAATTTGCAAATGACTGATATATTAGGAAGATCGAATCAACATTTAAAATGATATTGGAAAGAATACAACAGGAATACAAATGTAAACTGTCTTATTTAGGTTAAAAATAGCAGTCTCACAAATATCATACATCTAAGGGTTTGATGATAGACCTTATAAAGAAATCACAAAGCATTGACCCAAAACAATTACAATCTCAGGATTGTTAATGAAGGTACTCAACAATGGATGTAATAGTTCCATTGTGTTCTATTTAAATTTTGCCCATAGATGATGTTGAGTTACAATAAATGTTAAGAAAACAATAATAATTATACCAGGGTAATTGTGGGACAGGGACAATATTTTGGTGGGCAGCTCAACACCATTCTATTCTCTCCTTGTGAAGTATCCAAGTAACTTGGGTGAATTTGACCTTCATGCCCAGCTTCAGGGGTAGGCCAATCAAAGTAATGACTCCTCTTCCATAGCGATAGCTTCAGAGAATCCAGACCTAAGGCATTCCCCTGAACCCAGAGATTGGTTCAGGGGTGGGTCAATCAACATGGAATTCACCATCATTTGATGATGGTAGTAATCACCCTCTCCTTCTTGATAGACACAAATGTGGAAGCACAGAGCTCTAATCAATGTTGGCAGCCCCACTAAAATCACAAAAGGAGCCTACCTAAACCTAAAGCCTATGGAAAAATGGAAAGAATCTTTTGCCTCCCAACCATCTATTTTTCATAGGAGCCAGGGAGAGTCTTTCAAAATGTAAGTAAGGTCATGTCACTCCTCTGCTAGGAATTCTGAAATGGAACCTGATTTCATTGTCAGTAAAAGCCAAGGCCTTTACAAAGGCTTGTAAGTCCTGCATGATCTGGTCCCCTGTCCTCTCTCTGTCCTTATCCCTGGTGACTCTCCCTTTCACTTATTCTTTCTCAGTATACTGGACTTCTTTGCTGCTCCCAGAACATGTCAGATACTGTCTGATCTTAGGTCCTTCGCTTAAGATCTTTTTTAGACAATTAAAAGCAAGCTAACCATTAAAATAGTTAAGAATGAGGGATTCATATCAGGGAAGAAATATTTCAAGGACCTGCAGATGTTTACCCTGTGGAAAACCAGTAAAGAACATGTTATTCGTCTTCAAATAAAGAAAGGGCTGTCATATAAAAAGAGGAATTAAGCATATTATTTATTGTTCCACAAAGTAGAGTAGATTAAAGTAGAGAGGCAAATTTCAGCTCAGCCTAAGAACGAACCTTCTAACAATAAAACTGCCTCATGATGGAATGAGCTGCCTCATGCTTTAGTCAGCTCTCTATTGTGAGTGTTCAAGCAGAGGCTAAATGCATCCATTAGAAAGAGGATATAAGAGATCACCGCACTGGACGGTGGATTGAACTCAGTGATTTTTTTGAGTCCTTTTCTTCTCTAAAATCTAGTATGAAGTATTTTGATATTTGCTTAGCCTACAAACAAATCCTCTTTCTCTGTGAACTACCTCTTCCCTCACTCCTTGTCTCTCTTCACAAGGGTGGCCTTCCGTAGCTATATTTGCTCTGTGAGAGCCCAGTCCCTTTGGCTACGACTGATTTGACCAAGAATGGGCTGCTTAGCAAAGTGTGGCAGTCAGATTCTCTCTCCTAGAAATTTAAAGTTAGCCAATCTTCTATGTGATTAGAAAGGCAACATCTTGACTCAGAGTGATGGACAACCGTATTCTACCATGTGAGCTAAAAAGCAAAGATAACTGCTTTGCATAAGGGATAAAAGAATAAAGCGGATGCAAAGAGAGAGCAAAACTAAGTGACAGAGATTGTACTGCTTGGCTACCTACTGATTCCTAGGTCCAGTCCTTCCTAAGACTCATGAGTAGACTTACTCTGGAGTCTATCGCTCTCTCTCATTTCTTCTCTTTCTCTTCCTTAAACTGGTCAAGTTATTTCTGTTACTTGCAACCAAAGAGTTACAATCAATAACCATTTTATTTTGCTTTTAACCACTGTTTATCTATATAGGATCTGGGTTAATAAACTAAATCATTTACCATTTATATTAAAAGGGTAAAATAAGACTCTAGACATTAATTGGAACTGCATACACTGTCAATTAATTGAAAAAAATAAGTCATATGACATTTCTTGCTTTACCGTTATCACCATCATATAAATATTTGATATGAAGTTCTAAAAAATGTGATAACACTTCTAAAATGTTGAGTATTTTAGAACTTCACAAAGGTACTATATATTTCTATTTGGGTAACTTAAAAGTCATTATGATGTCCTACTCACTTTGGGGACATTAGTATTTTTTGTTCTTGTCCTCTATTTGGATTTTGAGTTCTATTATTATCATATTGAGGAAACTCCATACTGTTTTCCATAGTGGCTGCACCAACTTACAATCCCACTAACGTGCACAAGGGTTCCCATTTCTCTACATCCTTTCCAACACTTGTTATTTGTTGATTTATTGATGATAGCCTTTCTGACAGGTGTGAGTTGATATCTTTTTGCAGTTTTGATTTGCATTTCCCTAATTATTAATGATGTTGAGCATCGTTTCATGTGTCTGTTGGCCATTTATATGTCTTCTTTGGAGAAATGTTTATTTAGATTCTTTACCCATTTTTTTAATTGAATTATTTGATTTTTTTTTGATGTTCAGTTGTATGAGTTCTTTATATATTTTTAATGTTAACCTCTTATCAGATATATTATTTTCAAATATCTTCTCAGTACCTTTTGTTTGGTACCTCTTTATTTAGAACCCAACACCCTATGTTTGCTGAAAAGATCAACCTATATAGCAATTTTTGAAGGCATAATTACAAACAAAAGTATGTTTTTCATCTCATGGAGTCTGGGACATGCTACCCCAAAATACTGGACATTGGTATATTGAATATCTTAAGCAGAAAGATTTTGAGAAAAAGGCAGAAGCGGAAAGATCATTTAAATCCCCTTGCCCTTCTTCCCTGAAATGGATCATAAAACTCCCATGTAGAACATACTTTCACTGTACCCTGTGGAAGGACAGCATTCTTGTCACCAGAGATTGGGGGCTGAAAAATCTATAAATTTAAATCCAGTTAAACTTTCCTTTATCTTCCTAGTTACTTGACCACTTACTACCCTGAGCCCAAACCCTTCTGTCTAGTCAATTCTTCACAAATGTATTGTTTCTTTGTCTAAAAGGTATAACAGCTTTCTGCTCTGGTCACTTTTTCAGGTCCTCCTTCTCTTGTGAAGGCTCCCATGTACGTGTCAACTTCCATACAATAGATATACTGGCCTCCTGTTACCCTGTCTTTGTCAGTTTAATTTTCAAACCCAGCCAGAGACCCTAAGACGGTTAAGAAAAACTTTTCCCTTCCCTGCACACCTCACCAGATCTCAATATAATCCAAAATTAAAAAGTACTAAACCTGTCCAACACATTTTTATAGTGACCATTTGGAAGACTTTCACTGAAAAAAAAATGTGGTACCCCAAGTTCAGTGCATCCTAAGCACAAAATTAGCCCGATTATTGTTTAATCCAATGTTAGTCACTGTAGTGATCCACCTGACGGACTTTTCCCAGACAGCATCCTAGACCAGCCAGAGAATAACTGAGGGATAGCACTTACCTTTAGGAACAGATGCCTGTGGCTTTTGGTACAGGGTTGTTATAAAGGTGGCTTTTCTTAGAGCTCAGCCACAGGAATTGATAATAGTCACAGAAGCACATGTTTCTGGTTGCCCAGTTTCTCTTAGAAAATTTACATGTGCTATCACAGTACTCTGATGTTTGAAAATGTCATGACCTTGTTATATGAAAATGACAGTGCTGAGCTGTGCTTTGAGTTGTTTATTCGAAAGCAGCGAAAGGTCAGAAATCCAGTGACTCTTTTCTCTCCTGTTTCTCTTATAAAAGGTAACATGCATCCCTGAGAAGAATGATTCAGGATTTATAAATGTTCCCTATGTATAAGGCATAATATGTTAGGCCGTCAGGAGATACAGAGGGATCAGTTTGCATCCTGTCCTTGAAAAGCTACAGTGGAGGCCTTCCTGCCTTGTCTTTAGCGCTGATTGGCAAATGGCTTTTTATTTCTTGGTCTGTATGCTTGCTTATAGTTTTTTGGTAACAACAGTTCCACAGGAATATATTTACCTCACAATGGCTAAAATATAAAATGTGAACTTCATAATGCCAAAATTTAAACCTTACTATAAGCAAAACTCTTAATTTTTATTGCGAAATATTTCATATTTACAATACACAAATGTTCATGAACAGTTCAAAATATTAATGAGATTAATACCATCTGGGTTAAGAAATAACAGTTAATGAAATAAAATCCTAAGTGAGCATCTGGTCCAGCTGTAGTGGGACAAGATCATTGAGATATAGCAGAAATAATGGGCAAAGGAATAGGCTGCTCTCTTTCTTTTCTTCCAAGATTGCTATGTTTTATCTCCACCTCTCAGCAGTGAATCAAACTAAATTTACTTCTCAGTAATACAGTAGTCCCCTTTAACTTGGGGATACATTCCAAGACCCCCAGTGGATGCCCAAAACCATGTGTAGTACCAAACCCTATATACACTAGGGTTTTCCCTATACATACATACTTTTGATAAATTTTAATTTTTAAATTAGGCACGGTAAGAGAATAACAACAGTAGCTAATAACAAAATAAAAGTTATAACAATATACTATAATAAAAGTTATGAGACTGTGGTCTTGCTCTCTCTCTCTCAAATCACATTGTACTGTACTCACCCTTCTTTTTCTTATGATGATGTGCGATGATGTGAGGTGAATGCCATAGGCATTGTAACACAGTATTAGGCTACGATAAGGATTACTTGATCACAAGCACTGTGATACCTCAACATTCGATCTGATAACTGAGATGGCTACTAAGTGACAAAGGGGTGGGTAATGCATACAACGTGGAGATGCTGGGCAAAGGGGTAAGTCATGTCCTGAGCTGGACGGAACGAGACAGGAAGAGATTTCATCACGCTACTCAGAACAGCGCACAATTTAAAACTTATGAATTATTTATTTCTGAAATTCTCCATTTAATATTTACTGATCACAGGTGACTGTAGGTAACTGAAACCATAGAAAGTGAAACTTCAGAGAAGGGGTGACTACTGTATGGCCGCAGTGCATGGATGGGAAAACAGAAATTTCACTAGTAATAGTCAAGACAAGTTAGCCACAGATAAGAATTTGGGCTTGGCTCATTGGAATCCTATGTCGTAAAAGAGTAATTGGGACCTGACTTGTCTTCTTACCATTAAAACAAAAAACACTAGAAAACTTGAAGAAATGAAAGAACCAATGTTTTTTTTGTACATTGGACAACAAACAGTACAGGACTGAGAAAAAGAAACAAATGAGGTGAGTGGGCCTTAATCTCTCTAGCTTTGCACTTGAAGGCACTTTCTGGAGTACCATGTGGACGGAGTTGAGCAAAGCAGAACATGACGATCTCACTAAATTGAGATGACAAACATCAGATTTAGGAGAGGCTAAGTCACCTGATATTTGGAATGCTGAGAACTGGAGAGGAAGAGCAGGGAAAGAGCTCCCCAAATCTGCAAGGATTACCCCAAAGTCTATTAGTAAATACTGAACTACACATGCATAGGGTGAAACTCCTTCAGGCTGGTCAAAGAATGATTGAGGGGCCGTGAGCTGAGCAATGCCCATTGCTCACATAAGCTTTATGCAGATCTGCAGTAGGGAGTGCTGTTGAACTCCCTAGACATTCAACAGACACCCCACAAAGGTCCCACCTTAATGGCAGGGCTAAACTAAGCCCTAATGTTCAGATTGCTCTTGGTCGTCCCTGACCAAGCTACAAAATAAATCATGTTAGAGTTAAACTGATCCAAACGTAACTTAAATGCCTACCAAACAAAATTCAACATTCTTCAAAAGACAACAAAACACAGACACACAACATAAAATTTGCAATGTTCAGAACTTAATACAAAATTATAAGACATATAAACAGTAGAAAAATGAGACTCATATTCAAGAGAGATATCAAGCAATAGAAATATATCCAGAAGTTATAGAGTTGATGTTTCAGCAGATATTTTTAAAACAGCTGTCATAAATATGCTCAAGGATTTCAAGAAAAACAAATATAATGAGGACAGAAAGAAAAGATATAAACAGATTATTACATATAAAATTATTGTGTAATAATATCTATGGATTTGCATTAGGCTCGGGGAATTTAGAAGGGGCCAAGAGGGAACACAAGGCAGTCCTCATGAAGCACATCACCTAGCCCAGAAGAGAGCTGTTAACCTGTTATACAAGATGTCATGGGTGTCATGATAGACAAGGCATGGAGTGTCATGGTCGATTCATTCTGCCCACTAACAAAACGAGATTTTTAGAATGTCTGCATTTTCAAGTAGAAAAAATAAAAGAAGGAAAACCACTATTATTTTTCTCTGATCTCTCAAATTTAGCTCTTTTCCCTTTGAAGCCCAAATCTAAATTACTTGCTATTTACATTGATTGTTTTTTAGCAACCATCTCATACGTATATATATGGAGAATGTTACAAAATTGTTTTAATAGAGCTGAAAATTAAACAAATTTCAGCTATATCAAAATATTATTATATGAACATATTTCAAAAGATTTTTGAAGTTTTATCATGAAATTAAATGGATAGCTAGCAAACATCCTTTCAGAATGGCCAACTATGTGTCAGTGATTGTAAATTTTTCAAAATAATAAAAACGAATGCAACTCACGCTAGGAAATACTTAACGTAATCGCTCACTGAACATATCGTAATGGGCTATCACCCAGTGCATGTAGCAGTTGAAAAGAAGGTTTTGGTAGGGATCTATGGTCAGACAATGTGTCAGGAGTTCAGAAAACTGAGCCAAACTAGAAGACACAGGTAACTGGTTCTGGAAGGAGTGGGCTGATAAGCTCCAGCGTCCAGAAAATGGGGCAATGATGATGACTGGAGGCAGCCGCGCTCAGCAACAGAAGAGAATGAGTTTGCTGAGTGATTCTACTACAGGTGCTGTTGTCCTCTGATTCCCCTTATGCTTCTTGCAAGGAATGGAAAGCTTTTGGGTTGTAGAGAGGCAACAGGAAGAGTCTCAACTCTGGTCTGTGAAGTGCCAGAATTGGGGCAAGGCCTGAAAGGTTATATGAGGATAACAGGCTCATCCTTATGCCAACACTCTAATAAAAACACATATATTCAGCCTTAAAAAGGAAGGGAATTCTGATATATGCTGCAACACAGACAAACCTTGAAAACATTACTCTAAGTGAGATAAGCCAGACACAAAAGGACAAATATCGCATGGTTCCACTACTTGAGGGACCTAGAATAGACAAATTCAGAGAAACAGAAAGTAGAATAGTGGTTACCAAGGGCTGAGGCAAGGGAGGAATGGGGAGTTATTGTTTAATGGGGAAAGAGTTTTAGTTTGGGATGAGAAAATGTCTGGAGACGAATGGTGGTAAAGGCTGCACGACAATGTGAATGCACTAAATGCCACTGAATTGTACACTTAAAAGTGGTTAAAGGACCAATTTTCTGTCATGTACTTTTTACTGCAATAAAAACCCTACATGTATTTAATATTTACATTTAATATTAGTGAAAACCTACTATTAGGGTTGCTAGATAAAATATAGGATACTCAGTGAAATTTAAATTTAAGACAAATAACAGGTTTTTTTGGTTTGTTTTTTGTTTCTTTTGTTTGTTTGTTTGTTTTAGTGTAAATATGTTCCATGCAATATTCAGGGCATATGTATATTTAAAAAATTATTTGTTGTTTATCTAAAGTGGGACATATTTATACCAAAAATTATTCATTGTTTATCTGAAATTCAGATTCACTGGGAATCTGTAGTTGTATTTGCCAAATATAGGAAAATTAACTACTATGCATCAGACATTGTGCTAGGGACGATATATAATGTAGCATAATATTATGATCTAGTCTTTGAGGGTTTTTTTAAGTTACAGTCATTCTTAAACATCTTAGCAGTATGAATTCTACCTTTATAAATAGAGTCATTAAACATAAAAGTGATATAATTTGAAAAAAATTCTCTAAGTTAAAATTTTAAATGATTAGGAAAAAAGAAATCCTAATGCTAAAAATAAGAAAACAAGAAAATGCCTATGAATTCATTCTTAATTTTTATGGTGTTTGTATGTAGTGTTGGATAGTGTCGTTATAGTGTAATTCTTCTTTATATTTGAAAGAATGCAATTAAAAGGAAAGTTTTTTTAATCTTATTTCTTTACAAGAAAAACACATCTCTGCCTAAGACTACAGTCATGATGCTTTATTCTATGTTAATGTTTTAAAATTTATATTTTTCATGTACACACATTTCTTATTTTTAAAATAACAACCACCACCCTCTTTCTGTCAGTTTTTCAATATATGCTAATCTCTCTCCCACTTGTAATTTCTACTTCCTGCAATCTATCAATGATGGATTAATCTTCCTACAACTTACTCTGATATTGTTTTCCTGTCCAAAAAACTTCAGTGGTGTCCCTCTACTTTAGAACAATACTTGAAATCATTGGCTTGGATTTCAAGTCCTCCAAAATTCACTCCCTTCCTCACCTCATTTTAGTTTTCCAGCCTTATCTCACTCCCCTAGCGAACTCTTCTAGACAGTGAACTACTTTGTCCTTTAATATGTTTCCATCTTTTGACCTCTGCCAAAAATGTGTCCATTTTCCTAGCTCGTTTTCCTCCTTGAAATCTTTCTTATCTTTTAATATAGTGGCTTTCAACTGATTTTTGTTTCATTTGTCTTGTTTTACTGAGACCCACTGTAAGAAATGTATTTTACATTGCAACCTGACATACACACAAACACACACACCCCTATATGCACATAAAAATTAAATGGAACAAAATTTTCATGAAAGCACATTTCCTTTATATTGTGTGATGTAAATTTATATTTCTTTTTTTTACTGCATTGTATTCCATTCTCTACCATTCTGTTTCATTAAAAGAAATACTAGTCTCATCTCATCAAATTGATTTTTGACTCAATTATGGGTTACTATTCTCCAACTGAAAACATTGCTTTAGTGCTTACCTAAGATGTCCCTTCCTGGAGGAAGACTTTCAGCTTCTTAATCAGAAGTAGTCTTTCCTTTCTTGAAACTCTGATAAGGGCTGGGAAATCCAATCCTACTTTTAGAATACGTAGGAGGAGCTCCGATGTAGTAGCATCTTCAGTTTCTCTTATTAGAACAAAATGATTAAAGGTATGGTAATAATGGGGGAAAAATGAAAAGAAAAGCAAACTACTTGAATAGAGTAATATTTTCAGAAAAGTAGTACTCAGTAGCTGGAAAACATTCAAAGGGGGATATCCTTTAAATATTGTTTTTAAAAAAACTTCAAAGAGGATACCCAAGTCATGCAACTGTTTTTTAACATAAAAATCTTCAAAGAATACATTTCCCATGCAATGCTTAAAATTCTCAAAGGGGGCTCCCTCTGGAGTAAAACTCTTTGAAGGTGGAATCTCTTCCATCATGTGAATTTTTTTCAAAGAGAAAACGTTTTCCAAATATTCCTTAAGCCAGGGACATTCTTTAAGGAATTATTTCAGAAATAGAAAACTGACTTTTCAGTGTTATGTGCATTCCTAGATTCCTCCAAGTGAAATCTTTAAAAATAATGAAACTAAAATACTGGCAGTAATTTTTATGACAGTTAAGTTTGGTAAGTAAAAGAAACTTCTTGTCAGCACTGTACACAATACGCTTCATTTTAATTTTGTAAAAATATAAATTTAAGGTTGATTTAAGGTTGTTAGATATATATGTCTAATTGCAATAAGAGAAACAAAAATAATATTTTCTAGGGTCTTCCTTTTGTTTCAAAAAGAAAGCAAGTAAAAACTTTCTATGTGTAGCTCAACTTAATTTCTAGATTTTATACTTAATGTAAACTTTGATGAGATCTTACTGGTGATTTCTCTTCAACTAACTGTTATTAAGGTAATTTTGCAGGTTACTATGGCATTTGAAGAGAAAAATTGCAGACATAAGGGATCAGATCCATTGTTCCCCAAAATGCAATATTCCGTCATTGGTACCAGGAAATGTGCTTTTGTGGCCTGGCCACAAAATATTCAACAAATATTTATTATAATTCCTATTTGCCAAGTACTAGACTGTCTTCTCGCATGACATCAAAATAAGAAAATGGAGTATATGCCCTCCCAAGAGTCTCTTTTTCACTTTCTCTTCTCCAGCGGTCACCGGGATTAGTTACTAGAAGGACCAAAACAGAAGCAGCTGTTTTCATCAAACCATTTATTTAAGCCTTGACCCCCAACTCCAGACTAGGTAGGTTTCCAGCCTACCTTTGTAGATCTAGAATCTATATTAAATTGTTCTGGCAAACAAAAGAACTATCTACCAGCATTTCTAAGCTTAACACAACCAAACGCTGGCATCAGTTCTGACATGTGTTCCACGTGACACAGAATGCTCACTTTGCTTTGTAAAATAGCAACATCATTGGGAATATTAAAAATTAATGGACAAGTACACTGCACCTCTGTGAAGTTTTTTCCCCAAATTTATAACTTTAATCTAATCGTGACACAATAGAAATATTCAATTAAGAAACATTCTATAGCATACTTCATTATGAATCTTCAAAAGTATCTGTCAGTCGAGATCATGAAAAACAAGGTAAGACTGAGAAATTGTCGCAGGTTAGAGGGGACTAAGGAGACATTATGATTAAGTGTGATATGGTATTCTGGGTTGGATTCTGGAACAGAAAAAGGACATCAATGGGAAAATTGGTGAAATACAGTCTGTAGCTAAGTGCTGTTAATTTCATAGTGTTAACTGTGATTGTGTAAGACGTCGACTTTAGAGGACACTGGATGAAGGGTATATGAGAAGTCTTTACTATCTTTACAACTATGCTGTAAATCTAAAATTATTTCCTAACAAGTCATTCAAAAATATATTAGTGCCGCTCAGGTGCAGGGGAAACAGTGACTCTGAAAGTGATGTTTAAATGCTTGAGGTCTGGGAAATGCCACCCCAAGACACACACTGTCCTAAGAATTTCATCAGCTGCAGTGTGGAGTCTGCAGGATGCCCAATAAACAAAAGCCACGTACAGGTGGCCCAAAGTAGTATCTGTGGATTGGAAGAAAAGTTTTTTTTTCTACTAGTTCTCCTTCCAAAAAATTCACTAATTCAAAAAGTACTCACCGATTCTGAAGAGGTCTCAGTCAATGAACTAGGTGCTGGATGTACAAAGCCCACTTAAACATGGTTCCTGCTTAAACATGTTTCTTGCTTTCAAGGGTCTCACAGTCTCCAGTGGTGAGAGACCTATTCATTCAATACACAGTTAGTTTTTGAGTTCTTCCTCTGTGCCAGTCACTATTCTCGGTGCTTGGGACACAATAGTGAACAAAAAAAGATACCTGCCCTGAGGGGTTTATATTCTCTTAGGAGAGGTTTGGGAAGAGACGCCAATTTATAATCGGGGAAATATATTAATAAATAATGGAAATCTGATTCAAACCCAGGGTTTGTCTTTGCTGGTAGCCTTCACAGGAAGTGTGGCTGACCTGTGGCATAACTCCCCCTTCACCTGCTCTGGTTGATTATGTCCCATTTCCACTCAGACATGGCCAAGCAGAGGCATTGAGTGGACACAGTATGACAGAGTCATGATTATATATCTTCCAAAGGACACTCCTGTTGGGACAAGGGAACCCAGCCTTGTACTTGTGAAGTAGAAATTATGATGTGGCTGGAATCTAGGAATTTGTTACAGGTCTTTTAGTGGATCCTCTACAGGCCAGCAAACCCTATGCCCACTCCAGGCAACACTAGCTGGCCTTTGCATCACACTTGATTTAAGCTCCTTCCTGAGCATGTCTTGTATTGAGACACCCTTCTTAATGTATTCACTCTACAAGTATTTATGAAATCTATACCGTGTGTCAGGTGCTGTTTAGGAAGTTGCGGTTATAGGGGTGAAAAACAAAATCCCTGCCATTATGAAGTTTATGGTCTAGTGGAGGGACAGGTAATAAAAAAGTAGACAAATAAGTCCACAATACCATTTTATATAGCTAAAAGAACCATTAAGAAAGCCCAAAGAGTAAAAAGTGATAGAGACCTGGGGTGGAGAGAGGAGCACTGTTTTATATAGAATCTTTAGAAAAATCCTCTCTCTGGAGCATGCCACATTCTGGTTGCTGTGTGAAGAATGGGATATAAAGAGAACATGAATAGAAGCCGAGAGAAGGGTTAGGAAGCTATTTCAGGAATCTGGACGACAGGACAATAAAACATTCTTTTAAGCACTAGAATTAAACTCCTTAAGAACAGGTTCTACAGTTACTGCTGTTTCCCCTTTAAATAAAACAGCCTACCGTATGGTAGGCATTCAATAAACCTGTGTGCACAGGTGACCAGAGCAGTACAACGGCCTAAGGCAGAAACGAGCCCAGCATTTTTGAGAAAGAACCGAAAGACCAATGTTCAGAGGGCAGAGAACAGGAGGAGGAGGCAGCGTGCTTTAGATGAGGTCTGAGAACTAGAGTGACCAGAAAGGTAGGACCTTGTTTACCATAATAATAAGTTTGGATTTTCTTTGAACGGTGATGTGGAACTGTTCCAGGATGAGGGGTGGAGAGGAAGACGGGGGTCTGAACTGTGCCCTGCTTGTAGTCTGATTTATAACTTAAAAAGATCATTCTGCTACGTGAAGAACGGACTGTATAGGGACCAAGAATAGAGGCCAAGAAGTGTGAGGAGGCAATTGCAGGAGTCATGAAAAGATGTGGTAGTTACTTGTACTAGCTGGCTTGTCACAACAGAGGATGTGAGACTGGTTTGAATTGAGATTTACATAGCCAACAGAACATGCTCCAGGGTTGCAGCAGGAGTTGGGAAAAGAAATAAGGATGACTTCTAGCATGTTGGGCTAAATATACACATGAAGGGTACTACCATTAATTGAAATGGGAAAGACTTAGGAAAGATCAAGTTTAGGTGAGAATAGAGGAATACAGTTATTTTTTCTGGCCATGTTAACTCTGCTAGTTCAATTAGCTATCGAGGTGGATATGCTGAGTGGACAGCAGATACATAAATCAAGAGCTCAGGCAGGCAGATGAGGCTGAAAACACAAAATTGGCCATCAATGTGAGGATGATATTTAAAGACATGGGAACTTCCTGATGAGGAGGGGTAAACATAGAGGACATCAAAAACTGAATCTTGGGGTTATTCAGCATTTAGAGAGATAGAAACGTACTTTCAGGGCTTCCCTTATAAGGTGTCCTTTCTTAATGTTCACAGAGGTGCTATGTGGTCAGCACCCTGTCTGTGACCCCACCCATATTTTATCCTTCTGAACTTTACAAAATGTCCAGATTGCAAAGAGCATCTTTAACCACTTTCAGTGCTGATATGAATCTTTTCACTTTAAATGTTTACTATGTGGAATTTGCGGGGCGGGGGGAGGGGGGAAGATATAAAATTGTGAGCTTTATTTAATCATATCAATTACTCAGAGATCTTCCACATTTTGATTAAAAAAGGAAAAACTGCACTAAAAGACTAATATTAATTTTGCAGCCTCTAAATATGCTTATGACACTTGGCGTCTTCACAAGTCTGAAGAAGTTCCATATCCATAGTTGATTCACATTTCCTTATCTTCATAAATGGTTAGTGAAAGTTTGCAAGAAATAGACAAACAGCCTAGAAATTAATTAAAACAAATCTAATGATGTGGCATTACACAAGCATTATCTACAGATACTAATACATAGATATAATAATGAACTCCTAATTTTTAAGTGCTTGGGATCAGAGATTTAACAATTACCAAAAAAACTCAAGAGAGTGTGTATTATATGATATGAAATGACAAATCTTTATTAAGTTATTTTATGGGGATTATTTGGCCATCCTTGTGCTTACCGTTAACCTTTATTATCCTGTAAGCTTTATTTTTACATAGTGTTACTATGACAAAAAAAAAGTAGAAAACAATCAATCAAGACGTACAACTCCTAATGCCAATGATAAGATTATTATGGTTTCCACTTGACCATCTCAAAAAAGTGAGTGCTCATTTTGGTGTTCTGTTAGCTTCTTGGGTGAGAGAAACTAAAATGTGGAGCAAGGAGCAGTGAATCACGCACAGGTTAAAGGAGATATGAACAGGTGTGAATCAGGGCAGTGTGTTTGTCCTGGCCCTGCCCCTGTTGTGTTGGGCTTCTCTGCACTGCTATTTTTGCTAGGGAGTCAGACTTCCAAATGGATCCCTGTGTGGAACCAAAGTTAAAAGTTTTTTGACATATACAGCACTAAAAAGCAGCAGAACCATCAGGTATCTGCCTTGAAATCTGGCCATGGTCTCCAGTTCTATCTCTAATCCCTCCAATCAAACATCTTGCCAGTAATAGACAGGACCATTGTCAAGGACAGGCTGCTGAAAAAGAAGCAGTAATGTTGAGAGAAGAAACAAATTTCACAGATTATTTATTATTAGTGAAGTACTTTGAGAATAACAGATGATAGGCACTATGAGTTCAAATAATTCTGTTATTAGAAGTAGGGTTTTAAATATACATGCATGAGGGATTCAGTGCAAGAAAATGAAGTGGATTCTAAGATCATAAATTCTACACTTTGGGGGAATTTGACACTGTCATTGCTTCCTGGCATATATTGGAAATATTTAAGTGGTTAGACAATTATTTTAGCAGCTGACAAGTTATGGGACTTAATGCATAATAGGTGGATGATGGGTTGTTACTGCTTTCAATTCAGTGGAACAAACAAAAGAAAATTTAGGGTTGTCATTGTGACATTCAGAATTTTTCCCACCCCTTAAAATCATTGCCTTTTACTACATAGACAGTATTTCAGTAAGTTTTTCTTTAAATTCAGATTTGGCTCTCCATGGTAAGCCCACCCTTGGAGCATCAATGCACCACTAATGGTGTCAGCATGTCATTATAATCATCATAGCCCACACCAACTGTGGCCATCATTTTCCTCACTCACACTGGATGTGTTATATACGACTTTTGGTTCTTAACAGAAAATTACTGGGGCTATCATTTTGACCGTAACTAAAAGACCTGTGGCATTTAGTATCCCCCCAAAAGATGTCTTCTTTTTTTTAAAAAGTAAAGCTACTGTAATTATTTTAGATTATAATATTGGCACAGACAATATAATGTCAAAATATCCATATTGAAAATGTACATTGTTGTATAATTCAGTTTAGAAATAATATATTCTATAAATATAATTCACTTTAGTATGATGCTCTATACTTATACAATATCTCTCTTCTGAGTTTTCCAGAATGTTCTCCATGCATTAATTAATTTAACCTCTCAATGTTCTCATGAGAAAAGTATTATGTTAATATTCATTTTTATGGGAAGAAATTTGGGGGGAGAAAAGCAGCATAGAATTACAAAGCAATTTAGTTTATAGAACAGGATTAGAATTCACAGCTTCTGAGAACATTAATAGGTATTTAAAATATGGGTTCCCATGAACTTCATCAGGCAGTACGTGGCTCCAGGAACTATTTAGGAGCTCATGGACCTGAAATAGTTTTTGATGAGAGATAATTCATACTCTAGCTGCTTCATAATTGGGCATAAAATTAGGCCCTATGTCATGGTGGGTTGACAGTTGATTCTAAATGTGGAATTAGACATTTCAAATATTTTTTAAATTTTTTACTCTACGGTACTTCTCTGAAATGATTCATAAAGTCGTTAATACAGTATGTATAATATGCAGCAGAAACACCATCTCAGTATGTCACAATTGTAACCTTAATATTCTAGTCAATGTGTTTTCACATACAAAAATTCTTTCTTAGAAAGAAAACATTAGCCTCATTTTATATGACCATTAACCTTACAAAACAGTTTACATAAAATATTGTGGCTTACTGTTAAATGCACAAGAGGGATCGAATTCTTGAGAACTGTGTGGAAACTCCCAATAGACATAACAAGCCCCGAATATTTTCTCTCAGAGAGGAAAGAAATCCGATAAACTTATTTATTTTAGAATTATTGATATTTAACGTTGCATTCACAAATGATATTTATACTTTTTAAGAAAATGAGCCTAAAAAGGATCTTCATGGAAGTTTTGTCTTTCATGGGGAAGATAATTTGGGGGCATTCAGTGATGTTTGTATTTAAAAGTGCTTGATTTTCACAACAGAATGCCTCTGAGAAGATACCTAAGAAGTTTCTGGCTAGTAATATGAACTCAGATAATGGGAAGAGCAAGAGAGATACCTTCAGAATTCACTCAAGTACTGCCTCAAGCAGTTTGGCACAGATGTAGATGGCTGGGAAACAAATGGAACCACCGTTCATGCCTGAAATTCTGCTACAAGGAAAAGGATTACTCTTTTGGAAAGAAACGTCTAGATTTAGAATGACTAAGAAGTGGACCAGAAAACAGAAACAGGCTTTTAGGATAACTGTAAATTCATGCACTAAACAAATGTTTTTTCAACACTTACTATGTGCCAGACACTAAGTTAGATGCTAGCAGTTGAGTGGAGAATGAGACAAACCTCATGTCTCGCCTCCAATCTCTGTACCATGGGCTACAGAGAAGAAAAGAGGCAATCATAACATCTGGCACGTGGAAGGTACTCACAAAAAATTATGTCAAATGAATTAATGGATTTAAAATATGACTATCCTACCGTGGTAAAGCATTAGATACTATTCATGAGATTTCTCTTAAATGTGTTAATTACAATATGGTTATAACATATTCACAATTATAGAATCATGGTATCTGTACAAATATTAAAAGTGGATTTTGAAGTGCTTTGAGAATGAAAACTATGGTTATTGTACTGAGGTGTTGAAAACATAAACCTCAAATGGAAATAACATTTTTTACAACTATTTTAAGGCTGCATAATAAGGGTATGGCAAGTATATGTGCATTTTTATGCATAAGGGGATAAACTAGGATAAAGGAGAAAATTAGACAATGGAACATTTATTGCCATCCTATTTTTTCTTATTTTTTAAAAAAGTTAGAACTAAGGAGAATAATTTGAAAACATTTACTCCCTGATATTAAACCATATGCTCTAATACTCTAATACCTTATTTTTATTAGTAAATATGCATATCTATTATTAAAATGTGTACATATTTTATTAAAATTCTGTTGAGAAATATAACATTATTTGGATTAATTGTGTTGGGAAAGGAGAGCAAGGGAATGAGAGAATAAAAAAGGAGGAATGGAGAGAAAAAGAGAGAACGAGCAAAAGATCTTTGATTCGCTCTCATTTCTATATATAATATATTGTTAACAAATTTCTCCTGAGTGCGTTTTAAGTCTGTTAATTGTTTAAATTCCTCAGATAGATATAATGTTTTTTTAGCCTGTGGTCTAATATTCTTATGCAGCATAATAAAATCAGTCATTTTTTTTTCTATATTTGAAAATTATTACACATGTATATTTGTGGAGGCCCTGAAGCATCTGGATTTTATTTCCTTCTGCAGCACCATCATTAACACCCTGGGAAGATAAGATTGAGTGCAAGTTGACTTTGATTTTGAGACATAATGACTTGGGATGATTTCTAATTTGCTGTCATCATATTTGAATCAGTTTTTCACTTCCATCCTCCATTTCTTAATGCACTTCTTTTTGTATTGTCCCTGCCCTGTCATCTTCTATTATTCCACGTACTTTTGGACTTGCAGAATAATCTTTAAGAAATTATTTTGTGAAATGTTTATCATTTGAGTTACTTATGAAGTGACTTGAGTACCCTTGTCAAAACTGTAACAAAATGTAACAGATAGACATAATGATATCTATATATGAATACAATTTCTTTAAACTTAAGAAAAATTCTGCTACTTAACCTTCAATGGAAGGGGTAATACGTTTGTAAAATTGGACTTCTACTTTAGGGGTTGGAAAGTTAAAACACTTGATTTTCCAGCCATGGCTATAGGTTAGATCGGCCATAAAGCAGTTCTGGTCAATGATAATATAAACAGGGACTTTTAGAGAAGGGAATCTCAGAGGAGAAACCCTGTGAGAAGACAGTATGTGACCTTCTACTTTCTTCCTGCATGGAACACATGTAATGTATGGAAGCGCGGTAGACATTTTAAAAATATGAGGATTAAAACTACGTGCTTAGTATACACAGCAGAAAGATAACTTAGATGAGCCTTGGTCTTTGATGGCTTTGTAGAATAGCAGTAGCAGACTTCCTATCTCTAAATTTATGATTATGTAAGAAAGATAAACTCCTATTTGTTTCAGCCACTAATAGTAATATTTCCTTTTAATTTTAGCTGAATACATCTGGTCTAGAATTAAACAGCCAGTGGATAGCTTTTGTGCTGCTGCTTTCCAAGAGGAGATAGAGACCCCCCAAAGTCATAAAGACTAGAAGCCAAGTTGAAGCGTGCCACTAGAGTGAGCAGCCAAGACACTGACAATGCAAGAGAGAAATGACACTAACATACTTGTTCTTAGAAAGGAAATGGGTTTTACTTCAGCCCCTCTGCAGCGGGATTATTCCTTATAGATATCAGAGTAGTCCAGAGAAAGAAACATAGAATTGAGAATAAATGATAGACCAGAAATGTTGCTTACGTTCTGGAGAGACTGGAGGTGATGCCCAACAAGGAGCTGGACAGAGGAGAACCAGGAGTGTTGCACTGGAAGGCTGGCAACAGAGGTAAGCAGAGAAGTCAGACTGGCACTCTTCGCTTCTCCAGCCATGACGAAAGGACCACAGTATGTCCCAAGGTTAGACTTTTGCAACTTTTATATGTTGTCTATCTTATAATATTTCATCATTGTGTTATTTTTTTCTTATTAATCTGGCCATAAGAATGTGACAAAATGGGCAGGGCAGACTATGCCTGTTTGGTGTTTCAGATCTCCTTAATATAGTAATGAGAAGAAAAAATTGCCAGGGATGTTACGTAAAATTGCCAGACAATATATTGTAGGGTTTCCCCCATGGAGATTACTGGGGCCAAATAAAGTGAAATCATTAAGGCATGTAAGCGAACCAGGCCAGACTGATGACAGGCCTAGGATGATCTCTTGGAAGCAGTAATGGTGAATGTATGTAAGATAAGGTTTTAAAAAGGTGAAAAGAGGCCGGAATGACTCATACTTTTAGAGATGACAATATTATTTTCACATTTCACAATACAAATGAAAATTGCTTTTTTTTTGTTGCACTACTCCCCACCCAAACTATTCTCACTTTGATAGGAAGAGGGAGTGAGTCTTCCCTGCCAGGCTGTTAGAAAACATCCAAAGTCACAGCACCACAATGTCCTGGTGAAGAAGAACAAGCTATATAAAACTGACAGAAAGAGGCTACCCTCTCTCCTTACCTGTCCTGTTTAATCATTCCTGGCTGGGTAGGTACCATCATGGGACGGGAGGGAGGTCTCATCATTGGCACGTGGCCTCCCATCATGAGACGAGAGGGAGGCATCATTGGCACTTGGCCTCCTGCAAGATGACCAAAACTTTTCAAGTCAGAATTTGGCAAAATGCAGGGCAATTTTTTCTTCAGTAAAATTTGGCCTTTAAAATATGTTCAGCTATGTTTTAAATTCGGTATGGTAGGCCATGACTTACTTGAATGACCAATGGGATGGGAGAGAAAGATTTCATTGTACTAATAATACAGATACTATGTATGAGACAAATAAAGAACTTGACCTACATCAATCAGTCATGCAAAATGATTGTTTCCTTAGAGTTGTTCCTAGCAAGAGGTGCATAAAAGGGATTAGAGATGGGCTGTCTAGAACATCTTTGTTTAGGGAGCAGAGCTCTGAAAACAAAATGAGAGAAACAGGAAATAGTAGGAAAGGGCTGGAAGATAGGAAGAATGAGAAGAGACGTAGAAATGAATATCAAGACCAGACCTGCTATGGAGAAGCCAGCAAGCTTATTTTGCTTCACAAGTACATGTGCTTGACAGTTTTGAAGGGTATCTTAGGTATTCAAAGCCCTTTGGCGTGGGCTGACTCCAAAAGGCATATCTTAGATAAGGAGGAACTTCCCAAACAAGCTGACAGTGTCAGGAAACCATGTCACAAGAGAGAAGGTACAAATTTTAGGTTCTTAAGAAAAGGGATGAGGTTTTTGTTAACAACATTTTCCTTTTTTTTTCCATCCCAGGAGGGTATATGACATGTAGTAGGTATGCAAAAGATATTAGCTTTGTTTTTATTACATATTAGATAATTCCTACATCCCCAGATGAGAGTTCTATAAACTAGGGTTTGAATAATGGTTACTTAGGCCAATCACTTGCAGACATGTTTTGTTTGACCAGAATATTATATTTGCGTAAAAAGGAAAAAAATTTGTCTTGACACAGCTGCCATGTTGCACAACTCCAGAAATCATCCCTGGTGTGTGATGTGGCAGCCCAGTGACAAGGGCATGTGTTTCCTCATTCCAACAGCACCTACTACTAAGCATTTTCTTACACCTGTCTCACACATTTATGCTCTTTGCTTTATAGGTATTTATACAGCCACCTTGCTCACCACTTTGCCTATTCATTCTTCAATCCTTTATTCCCTAAACATTTTTTAAACATCTTCTATGTGCCAAACATTACATTAGGCATTAATATATTACCTTATTTAATAATAATATCAATCTTTTGAATACATATTATTGTTTCTGTTTTAATGAAGCAGAAACTAAGACTTGGGGAGGTTAATAAATTGTCTAAGAAGATGGCAGAATCAGATTTAAATCCAGATGTGACTGAATCCAAAGCATACAGTCTTCCTCTTACAGAAAATATTTTTCCATCCAGGATTCCAAAACTTAGACTATGTTGATTCAAGGTAAATACGAAGCAGACTATACTGTTACAAAACCTGTGTACAAAAAAGGGAAGAAATAAATAGTAGAACTGGTAATGTGGCTTCCTAAAAGGCTAAGCATCTGTGATCAGAAGGACCTATAGAGCCTCTTTGGTTTATTCCTTACAAAGGGCTATAATTTACCATACTAATCTGTTCTAGCTGAAGAAACTTTTTAGCCTATTGGCAGTCAAGATTACCAACCTTAAATGGGTGATGATAAGAGCCTAGGTAACTAGGAGGCAGTTAGAATGTCCCAAATGTCTGTTGACAAGATTATGAATCAGTAAATTGTAGAATATTTACACAATGTGATTTGCTGCAGCAGTGAAAGTGATCTACAATGATATGCAACATCATGAATAGATCCTTAAAACAAAATGCTGCTTAAACAAAGGAAATGATAGAATAATGTATACATTAGGTTACTATTTTTACAAGTCTCCAAACCAAGGAATCAAACAGTATATTGTTTAGAACTAAATACATTTACATAAAACTACGAAGGGGTGGGGGAAAGCAAGGGAAAGATAAATACAAGATAAACACAAGTTTCAGGATCATGGTACCTTTTGGGGTGTAGGGAGGCAAAGAGGTGGTACAGAGACAGAAAACAGGTAGATGCCACATTTAAAAAGGTGAAAACAGGCAGTGTTCTTATGTTGGTTAGTAACTTCAATTCAATTGAAGGTTAGTAACTTCAGTTCACATAAATAATTATTTTACATATATTCTTACATATGTATCAAATATCAATCAATAAAAAAGGATGGAAAAGAAACCTAATAGACTAACTTAGCCCTTTTTGTTACTATGGGCATTCTAAATTTCTGATAACAAATGTCGTTCTACCTTTCTCTAAGAGATTTCCAGTAATGGGGTCTCAAAGGACGATTTTATTGCAAGTTTTAATTTAATTTGGGTGAGGATAGTAGAAAAAATTTCAGATATAAACTGGAAGGGAAGAAATTGTGTGTGTATATGTGTGTGTGTGTGTGTGTATACAAGCACCTTACTTTTCATATTTCCTTCTTCCAGAAGCCAAATTATTTAATAAATGAGTCAAGTTCTTTGGGATCTCTGATGCCATACAGAGTCAGATGAGGGAAAAAATTGAGGGAAAGAGAGTAGTAGAATTCCAGTCCTGATTGACCTGACATGCTAATAAGAAGCACATAACTCCATCTTATTAAATTCCTACTATTTCGAGTCGAAGAACAATCATCTAATATGTGACCAAGAGTATTCTCTCATGCTAAACCATGTCATACAATTTGGAGCTGTTGTGAGTTAACCAAAGGGTTAAGCACAGTTTAAGAGTTAAGTGTATTTGGTCACTAGTACAAGTATTTTCTCAGAAAACTAATATTCTGCCTAATTAGTGCTTTTCCTAAGCTCTTAGACTTTTTCCTGCAGTGAAATCTGACTCCAGCCTTTTGTATGAAAAATCCATTTCATGATAATTTGAATAGTAGAATTACTTTGCTGTTTTGTTTCTGGATTGTATGCCAAAAAAGGCGGGGGGAAATATAGTAATGTGTTTTCTATGTTGGAATCTCCATTATTTAAGTGACATATAACTTTTGAGATGATAATGTTTCAGGAATGAGACAGTGCACAGCACTGTGCTCCTTTATATGCTCTGGAAGGTGGCAAATGATCTGAGCCTTAGTAGTTTCTTTCCTTTATGCCTCAAGCAAGACTTTGGGATGCTACATATCAAAACATCCATTTTAATGGGTAGTAAGGAGTTTGGAATTTTTAGGTTCAGAACTGATACTGTCTTACTTTGACCTTTCTCAGCATGCTAAACACCCTCCAGTCCTCTGCACTGGAGTGTGGCGAGCGGAGTTGAATTCTCATCAATCTCAAGAAGGAAGGCAATACATCTGATCTACTGAATAGTTTCAAGCCACTGCTTCAATAATTCAAAATATGTAGTTGCAGTCCATTTGCTGCAACGGTGGCTGCATCAGTGTCTATAATCGACTGCACCGAATATTTGTCCAAGAACTGATCCTTGTCTTCCATGTCACAAATACTCAATTTTCTGATGTCATTTCCTTGTAATCTTTACTTTAAAGGAAAGATATAGAATGTTAGCAAATCCTCTTCAGAAAAAAAGTTATCTAGAGAGATCGTAACCTTCTTTCTTATAGTAACTTTATAGGAGTTTACTCTCTTTAGATTGAAGAATCGTCTGAAATCATGAGCCAAGACCAATTAGAGTTCCAAGATGCTAAGATAATTTGTAACAACTTCATGTGTATGAAGACATTACCACAATCACAGAATATTCGTAATTGCAAAGAGACTCTTTGAACTTTGAGAGACGTTTTTAGAGAGGAGTGATAATGTAACTTATAAACTTTTTCACCCTGTGAAATAGAGAAGAATTTCCATACTTTAAAAAAAAAAAGGATGTGGAGCTGCTCTCATCTGCTGCTGGAGGGAATGTGAAATGGTAAAACCACTCTGGAAAACAGTTGGGCAGTTCCTTATAAGGTGAAACATTCACTCACCGAACAACCCAGCAATTGCACTGTTGGGTATTTATTGTCGAAGAATGAAAACTCATGTCTACACAAGAACCTGTGTGCAAATATCCATAACAGCATTTTTGAAATAGCCCCAAACTGGAAACAACCCAAATGTCCTTCTGGGGCGAACATAGAATTTTAAATTCCAAGGTAGTTTAATCATTAATTTAAAATGACAACAAATTACAAAAATAGAAATTTGAAGTCAAAATTGTAACCTTTGGCTTTCACCTCACTAAATGAAACAGCACTTAACCAAGCTTGTCACTGAACTTTTCTTGGCAACACTAAGTTTCTTGTGTCTATTTTCCCTGAATTTATCTCTAATGGTAGCTTCTGGTTTTAGCTTCTGATCTCCTTACTCCCTCCTTCTTCTACTTCCAAAGTTCTTGTCAGGCCCATAAAGAATGATTTTTCCTCCTCTTTTTGTAAACATTTCTAGAAGATTTTATTATTAGAGAGTTCACACAGAAATCTATTTTTTTACATATCTGTTGAAAAATGGATTTGAATATTTTAGATGTGTCAAAATGTTTCTTTTTTTAATAGATATTCGTGCAGACTTGAAGTTGCAAGTACAAGTAAATTTATATTCCAGTCACATCATATAGTACTTTTTAAATTTTTTATTTTGAAATAATTTAAGACTTATGAGAAGTTGAAAAAATAGTACAAAGATTTCCTGTGCATCTTTCACCCAGCTTTCTCCAAAAACATCTTAAGTAATCATATTAAATAGCCAAACCAGTAAACGGTCATTGGTATACTACTACTAACTAAATTACAGAACTTGTTTAGATTTCTCTAGCTTTTACATTCCCTCTTTCCTTCGTGCGTATGTGAGTGTGTATGTGTATACAAAGAGCTCGATAAAAGAGCTTAACCCAATTGTTCTATGAAATTTTACCACATATATAGATTTATACAACTACCTCCACAATAAGGATACTATTCTGTCACAGCAAGGAATGTTCCTCACACTAACCTGTTATCATCATACCCTCTTTCCAATCCTAACCTGTGGCCAGTACTCATCTGTTCTTCATCACTATAATTTTGTCATTGAGTGTTATATAAATGGAATCTTACAGTATGTAACCTTTGGAGACTGGCTTCTTTCACTCAGTATAATGTTCTTGATATTGTCTATATTGTTGCATGTATTGAGTGTTTGCTTCTTTTTATTCCATTGTATGGACAGTTTTTGTTTTGTTTCATTTCGTTTTAATATGTTCACTCACAGAAGGACATTTGGGTTGTTTCCAGTTTGGGGCTATTTCAAAAATGCTGTTATGAATATTTGCACACAGGTTCTTGTGTAGACATGAGTTTTCATTCTTCGACAATAAATACCCAACAGTGCAATTGCTGGGTTGTTCGGTGAGTGAATGTTTCACTTTATAAGGAACTGCCCAACTGTTTTCCAGAGTGGTTTTACCATTTCATATTCCCTCCAGCAGCGGATGAGAGCTCTAGCAGCTCCACATCCTTGATAGCACTTGATATTGTCAGTATTTTCCATTTTAGTTATTATAAAATGTGTGTAATGGTGGCTCATTGTGGTTTTAATGAGCATTTCCCTAATGGCTAGTAACATTAAATAACTTTTCATGTACTTATTTTCCATCTTCATATCCTTGTTGATGAATTTGTTCAAGTCTTTTGTCCATTTCCTAATTGGATTGTTTTCTTACTATTGAGTTTAGAGAGTTCTTTATATATTTGGCTTACAAGTCCTTTCTCAGATATACAATTTGCAAATATTTTTTCCAGGCAGTGGTTTGTCTTTTCATCTACTTAACAGGGTTTCTCACAGCAAGAGTTTTAAATTTTTATGAAATCTAGTTTATTGATTTTTTTTCTCCCTTGCTTTTGGTGTCATACTCAGAACTCTTGGTCAAACCCTAGGTCATAAATATTTTCTCCTATGTTTTCTTCTAGAAGTCATGTAGTTTTTCATCTCATATTTAGACCTATGATTCATTTTGAGTTAATAGTTAAGTAAGATTTAGGTCAAGTTGTATTTTTTTTTTTATGTTCAATTGTTCCAACAACATTTACTAAAAAAATTATCCTTTGTCCATTGATTTACATTTGCAACTTTGTCAAATATCATTTGGGCTCTCTTATGTGGATCTATTCTGGTTTCTCTATTCTATTCCACTAATCTATGTGTTTACCTTATATCTAGTATCACAGTGTCTTGATTACTGTAGACATAATTCTCTATTATTTGTAATTTTCTATGTGAGAGCTGACTAGGTAGTACTGTCATATGTATCTGTATCTACATTTAGCTGTGAAAGTAAGTCCTTGGTAGTGTGTGTTCTATTTCTCAGCTATTTTGGGAGTTCAAGTTCTTTAAACAAAAAACTCAGTATATCATTTAATATAGTATATAGTAGACAATCCATACACACTAAGTCATCTTCTATTTCTCTTTCCCTTACATCACTTGTTTGTCATTTAAAAATTAAATAGTTTCATGGTGATTAGTATTTGGGTCATCAGATGAGCAATACAGAGATTTGAGGTTTTAAAGCAGAATGTCCAAGTGTGATTTTCTAAAACAAGATTTTCTGTTTGAGTTGTTAAAATCCACTTACAAAGCCTAAGTTGAATCATCTTATCAGGAAATGTCTACTGACATGTCCTTCAGAAATCTTATTCTAGAGCAGTAGAGAGAGTAAGACTTAGGAGAAGACAAATTTCGTAATTTTTTCAATGTCTTTTTTTTTGCTGTTTCAGATACATTAACTCCAGAATGTAATTTTATTTTTCTGAAAATCCATATTTATCTGTTACCAAACTCAGAGATAATTATCTATGTATATAAGATTATACCACAGTGAATGTCATTATAAAGCATCTATACCTTTGAATTAGTCATTGGCATTAGATCTCTATTTAAGAGTAAATATTTTTCAGAATGTGTTACCTGGTAAATATGAAAATATGTGGAAAAAATGCTAAACAAATGAAACCCAGAAGTAGCAATAAAATGGCTGTAACTTTCTCCTACATTTAGATCAGCTTTGTTACATACATGCCAAAAACTCAGCCTGGTAGAGAGGAAAATTGAAAACATTCTCAAATACAATGTCTTATCATTTTAAGTAATAAAACAAATTAAGTTAAAAACACACTTAAGTAGAAATATTATCCATATAATGTATATTTTTATTATAAATATATACTTATATGTCTTATTTTAAAGTGCTTTAAGAAATATATTATTTTTATCTGTTCATCTACTTAACAGGTTCTCTCACAGCAAGAGTTTTAAATTTTTATGAAATCTGGTTTATTGATTTTCTTCCCTTGCTTTTGGTGTCATATATATATATACTATATATATTTCTTAAAGCATTTTCATTACTATATTTAACATTAAACATGTATGACTTAAAATTTTGGTGTAAGCCTAGGACATAGTTAAGAATTCTTAAATTTCTAATAATTCTAGTAAAGAATTTAAAAACAAATACAAATTATATGAAAATATACTTGTAAATTATTTTTGTAAAAGAACAACAAAGGCATTTAGAAACATTTGAAAAAATAACTATAGTATCTTTTGAAGAGGAGTGAAGTTGTTTTGAATAAAAAATATTAATTAGTTCAGAAGCTATAGTACTAGTCCCATGTTTTAAGTAAAACAAAATATTTATTCAACCATTAATATTAGTAACAAACATTTCTTTGGGCATTTGGGAAAAGGATCATTATATTCCATGGGGAGTTTACAGTTTCTGAAGTAAACTCTATCATTATAATTTGCAAACACAATATTGGTTCCATTGTTACAGTGTGGCACTTTACACCTAACACAGTATTACGAGTAATCATTTATTTAATAAGTAGTGTTTGACAATACTTAGAAATGACAATGTCACCCTTTTCCTATATTCCCACACACTTATAAAAAGCTTTAGAGCTTGAAGAAGGTTTCTTATACTTTATCTCCACTGATCCTCAACGTGACCCTCGGAGATAGGCAGAATAGGAATTATTATCCTATTTTAAATTATACAGACAGATGCAATTGAATTTATATTTATAGGGTTTGGGGAAACTCTTATACCACTCAACTTCTGCTTTGATGAAGTTAACAAAGAAGCCTTTATTATATAATAACACCACAGGAGAACAAAAGGTTACCTGTCTTCAGAGGACTATTTAAATTCCAATAAACAACAGATAGAAAAAGATCAAGGATCTTTTCTTCTCAGATACACACACATTATTAAAATATACATATATGTAAATATATATAAATGTATATGTACATTTAAATATATATAATGCTTTTGTTAAATTTTATGAAGATGAGAGAATGAATCTTGGTATATGAAGCATGTTATAAACTGAAATGATGGATAGGCTGATTATATACATTGGATAGTTTCTTATTTTGTTGAAATTTAATTCAGTTTTACAATGCTATCTTTTTTAGGCATGAACATTTTAAAAGAAAAGCATCAACTCTTTTGACAATTAAAGCAAAAATATTAGAAAATGTATGTGAAAATATAATTTTCAATGATTATAAAATATGTATTCTTCGGCATCATGACTGGGTTTCAGAAGCACTGTCATTTGCATTTTCTGTACTTAAATATGTGATTGTGAGTGACTCATACTTTAGGTCTAGAGGGAATTTGTGCTAGTTAAGAAAAAGTAAAACATTTTACTGTATAATGTGAATGACCCATAACTCATAGGTGCCCAAGGCTGATATTTAATTTACATAACAGGCACTTTGGCATTTTCTCAATATTTTCAGGAGGGAATTTGTATAAAATACTTAAGTTTCATATTCAGGACACTTGGTATGCAGCGTATCTCTGCTATTGTGTGCACTGACTATAATAAAATAAAATAAAACCAATTTTGATCTGTTAAAAATATACAGACAAGAAATACCATTTTTTGTGAGTGTTCAGTGAATTTTAAGGTAACTAAAGCAGAGTGCTCTAATGTATATGAAACTGAACTAAGAAAAGATCTTTATTCTAATTCTAGTACTATATTATATAATTGTTTGATGTCACTAGAAAAATTCATTTCTATTAATTCTCATTAAAGAGTAATTGATGGGGAGAAATTTTATGTTATGGCTTAAAATTTGTGAATTTCAATCTTCCTGTACTATCTGTGTTATTATAGAAAATTATTTCTAACATTATTCACATGTATATTATATTTGTTTCTTGGATGGGTAACTTAACCAAGAGCATAAGTGTATTTAACATATTATCCCTGTTATAATGAAGAGTATGGGGGTAAGAGTGAAGAGAGGGGATGGGAGGATAAAGAACAGGAATGATAATTATTAAATGTTTATAACAGGCTGGGCACTTTTCACCTGGTAACTCACGTAACCCTTACAAGAGTCTGTGAGGGTGTCATTTTCTATAAGATTGTAGCTTGCCCTGCCTGGAGAGGTTAAACCTCTCTTTCCAAATTAAGATTTGAACCTAGGTCTGTGTCATTCCAATGTACAAGGAAGGAAAAAAACACCCACTCCATTCCCTCCACCTACACCATGAAATTGAAAACTTTAAACTGTTTATTCAATGTTTATTTAGCAAAGATGCTGAGAGACTGGGGGGAAGGGAAAAGGAGAAGATCCCCTAACAACAGTGCTCAGCTTTCCCTCTTTTGGTTTCAAACCCATATGCCCCTGGTGGGAACCAGAGCTCTGCAGTTTGCATGTTCCATTTCCTGAGAAAGCTAGTTATTGTTATTAGCTACTTTGCTACTTAATCCCTCATCCAACTAACATATTAAAGAATTCTTTCCAACCTTTTATAGTGTTTTTTTTTCAGAGAGGAATTCTGGAGAAAACAAACAAACAAATGATATTTTCCATCTTTTTACATTGTCATTAATGTCTTCGTGTTCCTTATTCTGAAGTCCCAGGGCACCCATACAGCTGGCCCAGCCTTTAATTAGCTTCTGTTAAAGCACTTGCCCTTTCCATTATACAGGTTCTATCTCGTAATCAAAGATTATCTGTAACTCCTTGAGTAAAAAGTAAGAACAAGTGTTGAAGTGCAACCTTGCCTCTGGGCTTTGAACCACACCCTAAGTCATTTAAGACACAGGTTACAAATGAAAAAAGATTCAAGTCAAAGCCACATCCTAATCTTTTCCTTATCATGAAAACCAGTTATAACACATCCTTATCATGTTAACCAGTGTATAACATATATATGCTTCTTTTTTTGTTCATCTCTTCTTCCTTTTAACCTTAAACATTTGTTAAGCATCCACCAAGTAGGTCCCAAGTACTGAGGTAGGTGATGAAGATAAAAAATAAATGAGACATGGTCCTACTTTGAGACAGAGAGTTAGGCTGTGATATGGGTCAAATAGCACGTTAGCATGGAGGACAGAAAACCAAGTATACCTAGAAAATAATGAAAAGGCTTTTGTGAAGACTTAAGATTTCAGTTAGGTCTTAAACAGCAAAGTAGAACTTTCTAAAACAGAGGATCCTCCAGATTGAAATCTCCATAAAGGTAGAAACTGTTTGTTTCTAACACATTTATTTTAACATATCAACGGGCCCCTACTGGTCTCTCAATATATATTTCTGACCAATTGCATAGAGCAGGACATTCTAGAGGAAAGAAAAACATGCACAGATGCTCTTGGTAGTTAGAACATTGGTGACACCCAAGAAATAGTGAAAAGTTTAATGAAACAGGAGCTGGGACAGAGGAAGGAAAAGAAAATGAGGCCGAAAAGACTTGGCCCATATTAATTATGGCCCCATGTGCCACATTAATGATTGTATTCTAGAAACATCAGGAAAAAGAAAGAACTTAAGCAAATGAGTGGCATGAACAGGTATTGCCGGGGCAGCATTAGAAAATGTAAAATGTCAGAGTATAGTTTTATCGGTCTGATCATTTTAACTATTGATAGAGATAGCTACATTTGGCTGGAACGCCTGGCTCCTCTTATTAAATCCTAGATGGTAATATCAGCTCTGCTCTGGTAGGATTCTGTGACTAAATGAAGTCAGTGCCTGAGAAAAACAGTATCCTCGATTGTATAAACAACGAGGTACAGATTGTCAAAAACCCCATTTGCACCCCAGGCTGCCGAGTTAGCCTGCTACCGTTTCACAGATAGAGACACAAAACAGGGACACAGACTTTTGGGTAGAGACAAAGGACTTTGTTACTCACGGCACAGAAATTAACAAAAGTTTATATTCACCTTGGTTCCCCTAGTGATGACAAAGACCCAGGTAGATGCTGTGCACACAGTGGGATTTTGTTGTAGATGAAGAACCTTGATCTTAGGAGACCTGAATCTTTTATATTAAAATGAAAGCAAGTCTGCCAGACTTTCGCCCTGGAGAGAGTCGTTACCTTTATTACAATGGACAGTAAACAAACTTGCCCTCTGCCCCATAGGAAGACTCTCTCTCTTCTAAGACTATTCCACATACAAACATGCTTAAAGAGATAGTCCTGAACAAAGAAAGTCCGTGTCTATATTATTATACTCAAAGGCCACGTTCTTCTCTCTAAGAAATTGAAATAAATTTTTTAAAGATAGAAACTATATTTAATTGACTACTCTCGCTACTTCAGGTTCAAACTACTTATTTAAAAACTAATATATAATATACACTTCTTGTAAAGGAATCTTGATTGTTTATTTTCAAATATCTGAGTGCAAATATTTAGTATAACTGCCAGCAAGTAATTACATGGAAAGCTCAGGTAGATGTGGCTACATAGATTTGATTCTAAAAGTAAATAATCTTAAACATCTGGAAAAATGAATGAATCTAAAGAGTACCTTAAGTGTCAAATTAGATATCATATTAAACAATGCTGTTGATCTGATTTATCTGTTTTCTATTACATCATCATTAATAGTATACTATATTAAGGATGCAGTGTTTTAATGTTGTAACTGATATTCCACAAAGGTATTCATTAGTTTATTTTATCTAACTTATTTCATATGACTTCGGTATTGCAAATAAATCTAAATAAAAATACTGATAAATGTTCTATTCTAGAAAACTATAATTTAATAAAAAATTAGTCACTTAAATTTTGCACATTGTTTTCTATAATAAAGTGCTTTACAAATGTGTAAATATATCCTATGACTTTTGGAGTTATGAATTAGATTTTTCTAAGTTTGGTAAATATAGAAAAAAGGTAAACAGCTAGACACATGGGGTTATGGTAAAATAATAACAAAAATCATAAAATCCTTTCAATATGATTACAGATAATACCAAATTAAATCATTGTGGAAAGTTAGAGTATCCTCTATGACTTTACTTTTATTTAAATAATTTTTTATTTTTCAATTATACTTGGCATACATTATATTAGTTTCAAGTGTACACCATAGTGGTTATAACTTTGCAAAGTGATCACCACAATAAATCTAGAATCTATTTGACACCATACATAGTTATTATATTATTGATAATATTCCTTATGTATACTTTACATCCCCATGACTATTTTTAGCTTCTTAAACCAATTTGCCCTTCTTAATCCCTCTAATTTTTCAGCTGGTTCCTAACTCCCTCCCATCTGGAACCATCAAAATGATCTCTATATCTATGAATTTGCTTCTGTTTTGTTTATTTTGTTCGTTAGATTCTACATATAAGTGAAATCATATGACATTTGTCTTTATTTGACTTAGTCCACTCAGCACAATATCCTCTAGGTCCATCCATGTTGTTGCAGATGGCAAGATTTCATTTTTTTATGGCTGAGTAATATTTCATTGTATATACATACCACCTCTTCTTTATCCATTCATCCATTGATGGAGACCTACGGAGTCTCCATATTTTGGATATTGCAAATAATATTACAGTGAACATATAGACTCTTATGTCTCTTTGAAGTAGTGTTTTGGGTTCCTCTAGATAAGTACCAAGAAGTGGAGTTACTGAGTCCTTCTTTGTCTCTTGCTATAGATTTTGTTTTAAAATCTATTTTGGGACTCGGCAGAAACATGGCGGAGTGAGAGATGTCCCCAGATCTCCTCTTGAAACAACAATAAACTGAACATCTAAAATGTAACAAAAAACACCCAAACTGCACAGCAGCACGTCTGAGCGTGGGATCTGCGCAAAGAGCTACCACAGGTCAGAACCCTGGGTGTTGGGCGGTGGACTGGGAGAAATAAAGAAGCTGCCTCTCGCAGCCACCAGAGCTCCCTGCAGGAGGAGGGGGAGGGTTGAAGGTGGAGGAACATCCCTGAACAGCCTGTCCTAGGACTGCTGTGAGCAACCCATGCTGAGCGGAAGGGCCCAGTCATCAGAGCAGAAGACAGAGAAGTGGGACAGGACCACAGAGAAACAATAGTTGATTTTTACTGGCCCCGACTGCAAAACCGAGGCTGAGCCACAGCCCCCAACCCTCAGCCCAGAGGGCCCCTCCCCCCATACCCTCCAATACCCATCACGACGGAGGCCCAGGGGAATCTGAGCAAACATAGCTGAGACTGTCACTGATGCTGACAGAGACTGAAACTGAGGGTAGTGAGCATGCTTAAATATTTGCAAGAAAATTTTTTAAAAAAGGCATTTTAAGGCTTTAAAGCAGGGATCCAGGAGGCTTAGATGCCACCTACTGGAAACCAAAAGAAAAGAGCCTTTTTGCAACAGGCTAAAGAGAGACCTTTATATAATATAATAAACCTTCTTTCTGGAAAAACAGTAGAATATACTTCCATTAATGCCCAGACAGAGAAATAGTTCATTAAACACCATGAACAACCAAGGTGACAAGGCATCTCAGAAAGAAAGAGAAAAATCTCCAGAAAATAAGCTTACAGACATAGAAATATGCAACTTAAATGACAGAGAATTCAGGATGGTACTTCTGAAAAAACTCAGTGAGTTCCAAAATGAGTCATAGCAACAATTTCAGGAATTTAAAAAACAACTAGATGGGCAGAGCAAGGAGACTGAAACCCTCAAAAAAAAAAAACCAAAAAAAAAAAACAGCTTACCGGTCGATCTTCTGGAAACCAAAAAAAAAAACACACACACAAGAGTTGAAAATAAACTAGCAAGCTTGGAAAGCCGTCAGCAAATGGAGAAAGGATCCGGTAATGTGTGAAGGCAAAAGAAATCTGAAATAAATCAGAAGGAAGAAAAAGCGAAGAATGAAAATAAAGAAAAGAACTTTAGAACTAGCTGGCATTACCATCAGGAGAAAACATAAAACCAATAGGCATTATGAAAAGCAAAAGAAAGAACGGAGAACTGAAAGCATTTTCGAATAAATAATGAGCAAAATTTCTAAATCTGAATGAAAACTGAAACTTGGAATTCAAAGTAATAAGGCCCAGTATCTCAAGCAGAAAGAGTCGCCTTAAAGACACATTGTAGTAAGTTGCTCAGAAATGTCAACGACAAAATCTCTCAAGGCATTCCAGGAAAAAATATGACCATGCCAAAACCAAACTCATTAGGTATCTCAGACTTCTCAGAGCAAACACCTTGACAGAAAGCCAGAAAGGAATGGAATCAAATATTTAAACTACTAAGTGAAAGGAACTACCAGCCTAGAATAGTGTATCCAGCTAAGCTCTCCTTTAGATATGAAGGAGAAATTAAGACTTTTCCAGACATACAAAAACTGAGGGAATTCTCCACTATGAGACCTGCACTACAGAAAATACTGCAAGAGGTCAGTTTACCTAAATCAAAATGACAAAAACACAAAAACAGAAACATAATTAGGAGTAAAGTGACTATCATGCAAATAGAAGCAGAGGAGTGCAACCCATACTAAGAATAGGGCATTATAAGCTTAAATAATAATAAGAGATTTGTTATAGCAAGATAGTAATGAATGTTCAGGATACATAAGAACACATTGAGATAACAATGATTGAAAAGGGAGGATTCAAAGATCCAAATTTGCAAAGGGGAGTGGAGATAAAGCAAACACAGAAGAAAATGGATGACTGTGTGTAACTATCCTTTTCATATTTGTAATGTTAACCACACACTAAAGATTCAGAACCGGAGTCTATAACATAAAACAAGAACCAGAGGCAAAACCCATAAAAGCCACCAAAGTAAAGAAAACAAACACAAGGACAAGGAAGCAATGGAAACACCAAGCTATCAGAAAGCAAAAGATAAAATGGCTATAAGAAGACCTCATATTTCACTAATCACCTTAAATGTAAATGGATTGAACTCACCAATAAAAAGGCACAGAGTTGCAGATTGGATCAAAAAACAAAACCCAACCATATGCTGCCTCCAGGAGACACATCTCAGCTCCAAAGACAACTATAGACTCAAAGTGAAAGGGTGGAAAATGATATTTCGAGCAAATGGCATTCAGAGAAAAGCGGGAGTAGTGGTACTAATACCAGATGAAATAGACTTCAAAATCAAAAAGTTAAAGAAAGATACTTAGGGACACTTCATAATGATAAAGGGAATCATGCACCAAGAAGATATAACACATTAATATCTATGCTCCCAATCAGGGAGCCCCAAAATATGTAAAGCAATTACTAACAGAACTAAAGGGAGAAACAGACCAAAATCGTAATAGGGGACCTAAATATCCCACTGTCGGATATGGACAGATCACCCAAACAGAAAATTAATAAGGAAATAGAATCCTTAAATGACACATTAGACCAACTGGACATAATTGACATATACAGAGCCTTCTATCCCAAAACAGCTGCTTATACATTCTCCTCTAGTGCACATAGAACATTCTCAAGAATCGACCACACAGTGGGACAGAGAGATAGCCTCAACAAATATAAGAGGTTTGAAATCATACCAACCATATTCTCTGATCATAATGCTTTGAAACTAGAAATCAACTGCAAAAAGAAATCAGGATAAACCACAAATACATGGAGATTGAACAACATGCTACTGAAGAATAACTGGGTCGCAGAAGAAATAAAAAAGAGAGATCAAGAGATACATAGAAATGAATGATAATGATACTACAACATATCAAAACTTTCGGGACACGGCAAAAGCGGTCATAAGAGGAAGTTCATATCATTACAGGCTTATCTCCAAAAACAAAAACAACGAGCCCAACCTAACACTTCATCTGAAAAAAACTAAAAAAAGAAGAACAAATGAAGCTTAAAGTCAGCAGAAGGCAAGAAATAATCAAAATTAGAAAAAAAAATGAAATTGAAAATAACGAAAAAAGATAGAAAAAATAAATACAAGAAAGAGCTGGTTTTTTGAGAAGGTTAATAAAATTGACAAACTCCTGGCTAGACTTAGTAAAGAAAAAAGAGAAAGGACACAAATAAAATCAGGGATGAAAGGGGAAATTATGACTGATATTGCAGAAATACAAAGGATCATACAAGAATACTATGTAAAAGTATATAACACCAAATTTAATAACCTAGAAGAAATGGACCAATACTTAGAACAATACAACCTTCCTAGACTGAAAATCTGGAACCGGAAAATCTAAATAGACCGACCAGCAGTATGGAAATTGAAACAATCATCAAAAACCTACCAAAAAGTCGAAGTCCAGGACCAGATGACTTCACCAGTGAATTCTACCAAACATTCAAAGAAGACTTAATATCTATTCTCCTCAAATTCTTTCAAAAAATCGAAGAGGAGGCAATACTTCCCAACTCATTTTATATGAGGAGGCAATACTTCCCAACTCAGTAATATGAGGCCAATATTACTCTGATACCAAAACCTGGTAAAGATAACACAGAAAAAGAAAACTACAGACCAATATCTCCCATGAATACAGATGCAAAAATTCTAAATAAGATACTAACGAACCAAATACAGTAAGATATTAAAAAGATTATACACCACGATCAAGTGGGCTTCATCCCAGAGACACAGATAGATATGGTACAACATACGCAAATTGATTAATGTGATACATCACATAAATGAATTAAAAAATAAGAATCATCTGACCATATCAATAGATGCAGAAAAAGTCTTCAGCAAGACACAGCATCCATTTATAATCAAAACACTTCACAAAATCAGTGTAGAAGGAAAGTACCTTAACATAATAAAACCCATCTATGACAAACCCTCAGCCAACATTATATTTAATGGTGAAAAACTAAAAACCTTCCTTCTAAGATCAGGAACAAGGCAAGGCTATCCACTATCACTACTGTTTGTTATTCAGTATAACATTGGAAATCCTAGCAAGTGCCATCAGACAAGAGAAAGATATAAAAGGCATCTAAATAGGAAACGAAGAAGTCACACTGTTATGATTTGCGGATGACATGATTCTTTATATAGAAAACCCTAAAGACTCCACAAGAACACTACTAGAAACGATAAGCAAATACAGTAAAGTCTCTGTATACAAAATCTATGTTCAAAAATCCATAGCTTTCCTATACTCTAATAATGAAGAGTCAGAAAAAGAAGTGAAAAAAATTATTCCTTTTGCAATTGCAACAAAAAGAATAAAATATCTAGGAATAAATTTAACGAAACAAGTGAAGGACCTATATAATGAAAAATATAAGACCCTATTAAAAGAATCAAAGAAGATACAAAGAAATGGAAAGATACTCCATGTTGCTGGGTTAGAAGAATCAACATAGTTAAAATGACCTTATTATCTAAAGCATTGTACAGATTTAATGCAATTCCCATCAAAATCCCATTGGCATTTTTCTAAAGAAATAGAACAAAAAATCATCGGATTTGTATGGAAGCACAAAAGACCCCGAATTGCCAAAACCCTTCTGAGAAAAAAGAACGGGGCTGGAGGCATCACTCTGCCCGACTTCAAATTATACTACAAAGCGACAGTAATCAAAACGGCATGGTATTGGCAGTAAAACAGACATACGGACCAGTGGAACAGAATCGAGAGTCCAGAAGTAAACCCATATTTAAGTGGGCAAATAATTTTTGACAAAAAGCCAAAAGCATACAGTGGAGAAAGGAAAGCCTCTTCAATAAATAGTTCTGGGAAAACTGGAAAGCCACCTGTAAAAGAATGAAACTAGACGGTTGTCTATCACCACACACAAAAATTAACTCAGAATGGATTAAGGACCTAAATATAAGACCTGAAACAATAAAATGGATAGAAGAAAACATAGGAACTAAACTCAAGGGCCTTGGACTTAAAGAGGATTTTATGAATTTGACCTCAAAAGCAAGGGAAGTAAAAGCTAAAATAAATAAATGGGACTACATCAAACTAAAAAGCTTCTACTCAGCAAAAGAAATTGTCGACGAGGTAAAGAGAGAACCATCCAAATGGGAAAATATAGTAGCAAGCAATGCCTTCAATAAGAGCCCAATATCCAAAATATACAGAGAACTCATATAACTCAATAACAACAAAAAACCAAACGATCCAATCAACAAATGGGCAGAGGACCTGAACAGACACTTCATTCTAGAGGACATATACAAATGGCCAACAACTATATAAAAAGATGCTCAACATTGCTAGCTATTAGGGAAATGCAAATTTAAACCACAATGAGACACCACCTCACATCTGTTAGAATAGCTATAATCAACAGGACGATTAATAACAAATGTTGGAGAGGATGTGGAGAAAAAGGAACCCTCATACACTGCTGGTGGGACTGCAAATTGGTACAGCCACTATGGAAAACAGTATGGAGGTTACTCAAAAAACTAGAATTGATCTACCATATGATCCAGCAATCCCTCTTCCCAAAGACTTGAAAACTCATATCCGTAAAGATATTTGCACACCGATGTTTATAGCAGCATTATTCACAGTGGCCAGGACATGGAAGCAACCAAAGTGTCTTATGATAGATGCTTGGCTAAAGAAGCTATGGTACATATATACAATGGAATATTACTCAGCCATCAGAAGAGATGAAATATTACCATTTGCAATAACATGGATGGAACTCGAGATAATTATGCTAAGTGAAATAAGCCAGACAGCAAAAAATTGAAAATCACATATCATTTATATGTGGAATATAAACCTAAAAGCAAAAAATCAGCAAGAGAAACAAACAGAGACTTATGGACATGGACTATAGCCTAGTGGTTACCAGAGGACTATAGAATAGTGTTTACTAGTGGGGTGGGAGAGGAGGTAGGAAGTAGAAGGAGTAAAGAGGGTCAAATATAGGGGAGTAAGGGGAGGATGAAGTGGGTAAAGGGAATCAAATATATGGTAGCTGAAGGAAACTGGACTTTGGGTGGTAAACAGACAATAGAAAATACAGATGTCAAATGATAATGTATACCTGAAAATTATGTAATTGTATTAACCAATGTTACCCAATAACCTTAATAAAAATAAATAAATACATAAAAATAAATAAAATCGATTTTGTCTGGTATAAGTATTGCTACCCCATCTTTTCTTTTTTCATTTCCATTTTTATGAAATATCTTTTCTCATCCCTTTACTTTCAGTCTCTGTGTGTTTTACTATCTGAAGTGTCTCTCGTAGGCAGCACATGTAAGGGTTTTATTTTTTTTTCCATTCAGCCGCCCTAAGTCTTTTGATTGGAGCATTTGATTCATTTACATTTAAAGTAATTGTTGCTAGATATGTAGTTATTGCCATTCTTTATTCATATTTTTGATATTTTTTCTTCTTAAAGAAGTCCCTTTAACATTTCTTATAGTACTGGCTTGGTGGTGATGTACTCTTTTAGCTTTATCTTGTCTGGGAAACTCTTTATCTGCCTTTCAATTCTAAAAGCTAGCTTTGCTGGGTAGATTAATCTTGGTTGTAGGTACTTGCTTTTCATCACTTTGAATATTTCATGCAAATCCCTTCTGGCCTGCAAAATTTCTGTTGAGAAATTAACAGATAGTCTTATGGGAGCTTGGTTGTAGGTAACTAACTGCTTTTCTGTCACCGCTTTTAAGATTCTCTCTTTGTCTTTAATTTTTGGCATTTTGATGATGATGTGTCTTGGTGTGGGCCTCTTTGGATTCATCTTTTTTGGGACTCTCTGAGCTTCCTGGGCTTTCTATTTCCTTCAACAAGTTAGGGAAGTTTTCTCCTATTATTTCTTTAAATAAGCTCTCAATCCTTGCTGTCTCTCTTCTTCTGGTACCCCTATGATGTGAATGTGGGTACGGTTGATGTTGTCCCAGAGGCCCCTTAAACTACCTTCATTTTTTTGATTTTTTTTTTCTGTTCTGATTGATCTGCTCCCTTATCTTCCACATTGCTGTTCTGATTGATCTGCTCCCTTATCTTCCACATTGCTGATTCGTTCCTCTTCTTCATCTAATATACTGTTGATTCCCTCTGATGTATTCTTCATTTCAGTTATTATATTCATTTCTGACTGGTTCTTTTTTTTTTCTATCTCCATTTTTACACTTCCTCTTTGTTGAAGTTCTCACTGAGAACATGGAGCATCCTACAGTCAGTGTTTTGAACTCTGCATCTAATAGATTGCTGGTCTCCCATTTTGTTTAGTTCTTTTCGGGAGCGTTCTTCTGTTCTTTCATTTGGAACATATTTCTTTGTCTTCCCATTTGGCTGCCTTTCTGTGTTTGTTTTTATATATTAAGTAGAGCTTCTATTTCTCCCAGTCTTAGTAGAGTGACCTTATGTAGTAGGTGTCCTGTAGGGCCCAGTGGCACAATCTCCCTGGTCACCTGAGCCAGGTGGTCCAGGTATGTTCCTTGTGTGGGTTGTGTGTGCCCTCCTGTTGTAGCTGAGCCTTAGTTACTGTTTGAAAGTCAGTGGTTGTGAGGACTGGCCACTGCAGTGGAAGAGTTGTTGTTCAGGGGCCAATCCCATAGAGCAGGATTTGCTTTAGCGGGGCTCTGGTGTCTGCCGAGTCTGCCCTTTGGGTGTGTTGTTTTTGAAGATGGTTGGGTGGTGCTGTGGTATGGTCCGAAGCTGGCACAAGATGCGTTTTTTCTGGGGCCTCTTGGGAAGGGCTCCATGGCAGGCCAAGGTCAGCTGCTGCCTGTGCCCTGCCCAGGGCCACTTAATATGAGCTACAAAGTGATCTACAGATAGTTACTGCTTGTGCTGAATTTGGGGGTGCCTGGGAGAGGCTAAGCTGTAAACCAAGGCTGGTTGTCACTAGTGTTAGGCTTGGGGCTGCTCAGTAAGAAGTATGGAGTATGCTGAGGCCAGGTGCTACCTGTTTAGGTTTGTGAACCTTTGAGAGATTTTAGGAAAGTCCAAAGCATGAACCAAGAGAAGTCATTTGTATGGAAAAGCCACTGGAAGCGGCTTGGGTGGGCCCACAGTTGGGTGGAGCAGGGTCTCAAGGAATCAAAGGGCAGGGTAACCAGTATTAGCCAGGTTGATAGAGACTCAGAAATGATGCTCACCTGCATCTGCATGCTGGGAGAGGGGAAAGCTCAACAAAAAAACTGTGGACTCCACCAACATTTCTGTCTGGAAAAGCTGCCCCTCCAGCCCTTGCACTGTAGCTAGACATTTCAGTTCCTCCCTGTTGAGCTGCTATCCCAGCTCTGGAGCTCAGAGTGAGTGAGTCCTTCCATGAATAAGTCCGTGCACCAGCCCTTTAAGTGGAGTGCCTGGAACTCCAGTCGCCCTCTGTCTCACTCAGCCACAATCTCCACTGGTTTTCACAGCCAGAAGTTATGGGGACATCACTTTCCGGCACTGGAACCATGGGCTGGGGAGCCTAGTGTGGGGCTGAGATCCCTCGCTTCTTCAGGGAGACCTTTGAAATTTAGACATCCCTCTCAATTTTTAACCTCCACATGTGAGCATATGAGCAGCCCACTTTGCATCTCTGCCCCTCCTACCTGTCTCCTTGTGGCTTCTTTCTGTGTGTCCCCAGTGGTAGGACTTCTGTTTAGCTAGACTTCAGGTAACTCCCAAAGATGATTATTCTGTAGTTCAGTTGTAATTTTGATGTGGTTGTGAGAGGAGGGGAGCACAACATTTACCTACTCCACCATCTTGGCCAGAAGCCCCTCAACTTTAAAAATGTCTTTTTTCCCATGTTAAATTTTTCTTGTTGTTGTTATTAAAGCCAATCTACATAAGGCCATCTGAGATGGTTCTATGAAACAGATAGCTATATTATGAAGTAAATATCTTATAAGCATAATTATTTAGTAGCAGGTTGAATTCATGAGTTTTCACATCACTGTTTCTGCTCCTCCTCTACCTCCTCCCCTGCTTTCCTTCCTCTTACTTCTCCTTCTCTCCTGTTTTTGAGTCTAGTACATATGCACTAGTACTCAAATATTATGTGCATATTTTAATTTTTTAAATATGTGTACACTCAGGTAACCATCAGCCAGATCAAAATATAAGCTATTTTTAGTATCCCAGACGATTCCCTCGTATTCTCTCCCCATAACCTTCCTCCTGCCAAAAAGTGATCACTGTTCTGAGTTAATCTCTGTAGGATAATTTGTCTGATTTTAAATTTCACAGGAAATCTTTTATGGCTGGCTTTTTGGTTCAACATATGTCTACAAAATTAATACACATTGCTGCATGTAGCTGTAGTGTATTCTTTTTTATTGCTGCATAGCATTTTATTATATAAATAGAACACAATTTATTTATCCAGACTATTGTTGGGGAACATTTGGATTTTTCTTATTTTGGATATCATGAATAAAATTGATATATATATATTCTTGATATGTCTTTTAGTGGATATATGCACTCACCTTTACTAGGTATACACTTGGGAATAGCACTGCTGGCTTATATGGTAGGTATGTGTTAGCTCTAGTAGATATTGCCAAAAAACACTAGTACTGATTTACATTCTTATCAGCACAGTCTGAGAGTTCTGATCACTCTTGATTCACATCAATACTAAATATTACCAGTCTTTTTAATCTTAGCTATTCTGATGGATGTGAAATAATATCTATTGTGGTTCTCATTACATGTCTTTGTTGACTAATGACCTGTAAATATACTTACTGGCTATTTGTATACACTCTTTGGTGAAGTGTTTGTTTAAGTTTGTTACTCATGTTTTAAAATTTTTTCTATATTTTATTAATTGATATGTAGGCATTCTCTATATATTCTGGATATGAGTTCTGGCATTCTCTATATATTCTGGATATGAGTTCTGGATATGCATTGCAAATATTTTCTTTCTGTTTACCTTTCTAATCTCTTAATCCTGTTTAACAGAAGTTCGTAATCTTAATGAATTTCTATTTGCCCATTTCTTTTTTTATGATTAGTGCTTATTTTATTTTCTGATTCTTTAAATTTTTTTGTGATTTCTCAAAAATCGTTGCTGACTTTGAGGGCATGAAGATTTTTTTTATATTTTCTTCTATAAGCTTTATTGTTTTACTCTTCACACTGAAGTCCATGACCTCTCTGAAATTGACTTTTATGTGTGGTATGAGATAAGAGTCAAGGTTCATTTTTACCTACATGAATATAAATTAATCCAGCACCATTTATTGAAATGATTACCCTTTCTTCAGTGCCTTGCAGTGACACCTATGTCATAGATAAATAAAGTGGTTATTAATAGATTGTTTTTTTTCTGAATTCTTTATTCCATTCCATCTATTCTTGCACCAATTTCACAGTTTTAATTACTATAATCTTATAATAAATCTTCATATCTAGTAGTATAACTCAATTAACTTTGTCTTTTTTCATAATTATAATTGCTATTGACTATGCATTTCAAGTAAGTTTCAGAATCTGTTTATCAATACACACACAGAGACACACATATGCACACACAAAACTAGTAGAGTTTTTATTGGGAATGCACAATTGTTTCTTAATGGTCATAGTGAAAAAACTAGGTAAAAATATTTATTTTTTGGTGTACTCCCAAATAATTTATGTCGTAATTAGGATTTGACATAAGGAAGAAAGTGATGGCACAAATATAAAACTATTTTTCCAGATATGATAAAAATCACTGCATCAAATGTTAACAGTTAATCTTTCATTTCTAGAAAGGATATAAAATTATTTAAGTAGTTTTGAAGAGAGGTTTGATATTCTTTGAAATTCATCAAACCTCCCACTACATCTCATGCCTTATATGTCCAGTCATTCTGCCTCACTAAGAGTGGCTTGATTATTTAATGTAGACTGGTTATTTCCATTTCAATGTAATTAAAATTAAATATAAATAAATTGAATTTTACTCATTTTTATGCGTGATATTGTAGTAGCCATTAAAATTCTTTGAAGTTTTGTAATTCTCATTCATATTGTCATTGTATTTCTTTTTAAATAGGCTTCAAGTATACATGCAAGAAGTGAATAAGAGGTTATATATATATATATATATATATATATTTTTTTTTTTTTTTTTTAAGTTTCAATGTAAAGTATGTATCGTGTGATAGAGTAGAATTAGGACATCACAGGGAAGTGGGCATCTCTAGAGAGAGAATGGACCGTTTTAGGAGAGGTCTGCATTTTAGTGTTCAAGTGATCAAGGAAATCAATTAACAAATAAAGCTTGCTGAGGTTTGCATCTTTGCTTTTTAGAAAGCACCTGTAACTTAGAGATGTGTAAGCTGTGTAGCTTCTCAAAGATTGGGGCTGGAACACATTTGTAAGTGACTCAGAAAAAGAGGGTAATCTTCTACAGTGAGCATTCAGCTTAACTAAATATGGAAAGATAAACTTTCACATAAACTTTGGAAAGACTTACTGAGGCAATTTGGGCTGTAAAGTCAGTTTTTACTAGAGACACAGGAAGGAAAATTATCAAATAGTAAACCTAGATGATTTTTAATGTCAAGTCCTTTGTTTTGTTACAGGATTTTTCTGAATTCTAGAAAAATCAATCATTCTAGATTGACTCCTGAAGTCAATAAAAAAATTTAAAAAATATTGGAGGAGAGAAGGGTGGCTGAGAAGAATGGTGACCAAATTCTATATTTAGATCACACTGAGGAAGAATTAGAGCCAAGAAAAAAAAAAGAGAGAGAATATTCACGGTATGAAGAATGAATAGCAGCGCAAACATTAAAGTAATGTAGTGTGCCAGAGGACCCAGGATAGCAACGAATATAAAGAAATAGTATGATCAACACTGTTATATGTGGCAGAGAAAGAAAAAGAATAACTGAAAAGGGCTAATGTCTGGATATTTACCAGGTCACCAGTGATAATAACTATGAAACATATTAAATAAGTAGAACGTTTCAGTCCAAAGGTGAGAGGAGTTTTAATCACAATTTATAATATGAAAGATCTGAAAAGAGTAACTCACATAGACTTATTTTCTGACTCCTGTGAAAACAGAATGGGGGCATCCTTTGGAATTTAAAAGAAGAAAAATGTAAAACCAGTAAGTGGTACTAGAACTTTACATAACGGATATTGAAATTATGGAAATGTATTACTTCAAGATTCAGTATAGGTTGAAATAAGAATGTATTTAAAAAGGTTTAAATACATGCATGGATGATAGATTTCTGGTGAGTTCTCGAAGAAAATGCCTTGGCATTCTGCTGTTCACATAATGGAAGGCAAACATGCCCTCCCACAAACCATTTGTTTATGCTGTTTTTAGGGACAAAATTCTCCAGCCAGGAAAGCTGAGATGTGTACTCAATACGACATTCCTTACTAGTTTATATGTGAATAATTGCATATTTTAAAAAATGTAGAGGAAAAATTACAAATCTCTCACACCAAAAATAGCAGTTGCTTAGATCTCTTGGGAAAATGCCACCTGATAAATTAAAGATGAATCAATGATTAAGGCAAAAGAAAGAACTGCAATAACAACAGGAAACTGTCCTTTCTAATCCAGAGGGAAAGAAACCAATGTTTCATTTTCAATATTTATTTTCTTTTTAAATTAAAAAGGTTTTAAAAATGTACACATTAGCAGAATTACCAGGAATTATTGGTGTATTTTTTAATATTTTCAATTAACTAAACTTTTTTCAAATTAGAGAGAAATTCCAGAGAGTTTTAATTCTAAGGAATTCAGTGTGTTTTACAGACATCAAAACCTAATTACTGGTAAGATTCTTATCAAAACATTATGTAAAAAGAAATCACATTTTTGTTTTACAAATTGGGAAATTAAAAATCAATAGCTTGTTCTGAGCTACTTACCAACTGTCACTGTTCAAATTTTATTTTGCTGGAGGAAGCAGAGAGAGTGGCATGAAATCTTTGAAAGGAGGATTTAGAAGATTTAAGTGGCATTCAGTCTAACATGGGCTCCATGGTAACCATATGGGCTATGCAAGCTGTTCAATGAATAGCCAAAACATTTAGGTAGACAGTGTATCAAGCCAACAGAGGATGAAATTTGAACACTTTAATTCTCTTCACTTGAAATCCAAGCTTTCAGCACGAATACTGTGGTGGAGTCTTCCATTTCGGGGGGCTATTCTAGTCAAGGTGAATCATTTCTGTGAATCAGAACATTGTCCCCTCTAGTATAAACCCCTGCTAGTTCTGAAAAGTTGCTTTTGCTTCAATTCTGTTCTTGGCTAAAATTTCGAGGGCAGCTGGCATGTCTTTCTTTACTTGGCCAGCTAAGGCAAATCAGCCAGGGGCAATTTGTTGTGCTCAAAATTTGGGAAAACTGAGGTATAAGCAAAAATGTCTCTGAATTTAAACAGAATATAACTAAGACTGAGATCCATCCCATTGAGTAGAATAATCTGACCTCATATAGTTCTGTGTGCCTTCCACTCATTCTATCATTCCTGCATTCATCTATTTAAGTTATCCTAAGGCTTATACCGGGATGTGGGCTGTACGGTGTCTATGGGATTGCAGGGGGAGGAAGCATTATTCGAAGGATGGACCTAACTTGAAGAGTACATGTTCTAATTGGTAGAGCATAGAAGGGGAGACAAATGCTATAATATAACATAATAAATGCTCCGGGAGAAGTGAGTACAATCTCTAGAGGAGCACCAAGCAAGGAGTGACTCAATATCTGAAGAGGGATATCTGAGGAGGGATTTCAAAGAAGGGGATTTGGAAAATGAGCTGGAGCTTCTGGGCCAAAGAAGTGGGGATAAGGTGTGGCAGAGTCAGGGGATCTAAAGGTCTTTCCAGAACAAGAAAAATATAATTCTACCCTGCATACTTGGTCTTTTTCTTTTTAGGTTGCCAGTATTTTGAGGGCAAAGACTATGATTTGAACATTTTTCTATTTTTTACCATATCTAGTCAGGGCATCAGATCTAGTAGTTACTCAATAAATGGGTATATTTTCAATAATTGAGGTTCAGATGGTTTTTAATTCACAAATGCGAATATCACTAATAGGATATTGCATTTTAGGTGAATAATACTTTTTCTTCAGTTGGATCTTACGGATTAATGGCTCTGATCCTGTGCGAGAGCCTCTTTATCAGCACAAGGCTTTTGTTACATTTCTAACTTGAAATAAATTACCTGAAATTTCAATTTGTCTTGAATTCTCCTGTGTTCTGTGGAGGTCATGTTCTGTCACCCTTAAACAGCAGTAGCTTTGACAGAACCTGTCTCAATAAGGAAAAGATGGAGTACTCAACGAGATGTGATCATCAGCTCGAGCCCGAGGCATGGGGTCTGGTCACCCCCATCCCACAGGGAGAAATGATGCTCCATTTCCCTGAGCCCTTATGAAAAGAGTACTGCGCATTCTACCCCAATATTCACACAGGAGCGATACCAAGAATGAAAGACATATGGACATTTATAAAACAGGGGGTGTGTAAAAAGACGCCTAATTAGAATAGTTTTTATAACTTTTTGTTAGAGAAATATACCCAAATATCCAGTTTTTTTGCCATTAGAAATTAGCTGATTCAATACATAATTTCAATGAGTGTATAGTTAGTTAAATCGGTCTCATATAGATAACTATGTTTCAAGATCTTTCTCAAATTACATATGAAGAAATATTTTGATATGCAAGTATGTAACTAAAAAGGTACCTATTGTATTGCATATATATGTATATATTTTTTCATTTTCTATATATTATCACATTTTGATATCTTAAAAAACAAACTTTTCTGGCTGGAGTAGGACTGCCTTTCCAGAGCAAAGGGCTCAGCCAGGAACATGCCTTTGGTATGCAAACTAACCAATTCGAAGTCATGCCTGTTCACCCCAGGAGGCAATATTCCTCTGCTTTAATTATCCCCAGGCGAGATACCAGGAAGTTTGGGGTCACGCCTATGTTTAGAGCACACCGAAACTATTCAAACTAGCCATTCTTAAACAGCTTACCCTGCCCGGCCTTCCCTTTCCCACGGAAACTCCAATAAAGGCTTGTAGTCTGAACTTCGCCCTCACTCCTGGTTCTGCCTCCTGACCGCTGTGGTGTCTTGTGGCCCTGAGTGGCGAGCCGTGCTTCATGTCTCTAGCATCTGTGAGTACAATAAACTGTTTTCCTGAGCCTCTCTTCTATCTCCTCTTGTGGCCTGACTGACCTGACTGACCATCTATTAAACGACTGCGAAACACTTGACAAGTGGACTGTTTAAGATTAAGGATACAAAACAGCAGGTATTATGTGATGGTTTTTTAATTAGTTATTTTGGAAAAATAGTTGCTGTTGCTATTTCAGATTTAAACAACATATTCCTGTGACTTGACATGAACAAACATCAAGGGATGTTTTTAGAGCCCTTAGTTTCCCAGTTACTCTTTGCTAAATTCTACTCAGAAACTGTGCACACAGGCAAATGGTTATATTGTACTCCAGTCAAATGCCTCCCATACCCCAATCATTTCCACTGGTAATGCAAGCTTTATTTGGAGCTGCTTATGTCTTCTTTCATTCTACTTCTATCTACCTTGATTTTTTTTTTTTTTTGCCACCTGAATTTGATAAGCAGCCTGAGGAAGTAAAAAGCATATGAGTTAACATTTATTGAGTGTTTGCCAAGTGCCAGACATTGTATTTATTTGCATTATCTCATTTTATACTCATAGTAACCCTGCAGTTACTATTTTTACTCCTACTTTGTAGATAAAAAAAAAGCGCGAGGCTATGGAAATTAAATAATTTCATCAAGGTCAATCAGTTAATAAGTGGGATGAGAATTAGAATCCAGGTCCAACCTTCCCCAAATCATATATTTTTATGCATTCTCCTATTATTCAACAACAGTAACTTTTTAACCTTATTGCAAATCAGAACTGAGCATCTCAAATATTTTTTTAAAAAATCAGTAAAAGATGTTCTCTCATAGTTTAACCCACCCCAATGGTTTTTCTTTGAATTTTTCTGTTCACCCTGACCTTGAAAACACAAAATATCCTGCACGATTCCTTCTTTACACAAATAAACAGACAATTCCATATTCTTATACACTTCTCCTCTTAACCTCAGCAAAGCATTTCAACCTAAGTTCTATCATCAGTGAAACCTCTATTATATAGTAATGCCAGGTCAAGACCTTTTTAAGTTAAGAAAAAGGTTTAGTGTTTTTTTCTTCTGAGTGAACATGCAGTTTTTTTGTCTCACAACATATTTTTCAACTTAGCATTGGCATTCCACGAATTCAAATGATATTCCTTCACTGGATTCATATTGACTATGAGACATGTGGAATTTCTAAATGAGCTTCATTTGAGAATCAAGAGGATGACTTCCTTTGTACTTGGTGATTTGACTGCTTTCTCATGTTATGTTACACTCTCTTATATGGTGCTCAATTTAACTTTTAAAATGTATGTGCAGCTCAAATTATTTTTTAAATGTATTAAAATGTATGCGTGATGCCTAGTGGGACTCATTAATTGTTAGTTTCTCTCTCTTCTCCATTCTTTTTCAAAACTGTCACTTCTGAATATAGGACTATGTCACCAGCTTTCTGTTTTACATAAATGACCACAGTCCTAATGACAGATAGCTTTGCAAATTATGCTTCTAGTCACAAAGTGGGACAGAGATATGGGATGTGAATAGAATGTGGGAAAACAAATTGGAGTACTGTCATGGTTATGGGTCAGTATAAACATCTCTATAGACAAATCACATATTATTACAACATGTAGTATTTTACTAAGTTCATTTTTGTGAACAGTGTGTAAACTACAAAATAATTTTAGAATAATATCAGTTAAGGCAAAGCAAAAAGAAACTCTGGGTAACTATCATATTTTATTCTTTTTAAAAAGAAATATTAACGAAGTTTCTTATTTAGCTATTGTCTAATGCACTTTGAAATAAGTGGTGATTACTTTATATTAGCCAGTCTTAGCTCTTTAGTTGATCAGTCCAAGTGCTTTGCCAGAGAAGAGGTTTAAAAATATAGCAATAAAGATTTAGGTAAGTCAAGTTGGTAACATCACAGTCAAAGTTAAAAGTTCTTTTAATCATATAGCATAAAATAATGAATGAATGGTCATTTAATAACTAGTTTAAATTATACCTGCTAACAATAAAGTGTTTAAAATGTCTTTTGAGTGAACGTAGAGTTTGACTGTTTTATGCAATTCTTGACAGTGCCTCTTTTCCTGAATATTTTACAAAAGAATCTATACAATTAAAATAAATGGAATTGAATACTTGTGGGTGGAATAATATGATCTTGCAAAGATTTGATACAAAGAGCATTTCTTAGACTGTTTACTTACAGATATAAAACTGAAAAAGCCTTTGAAATTCATACACAAAATATTCTGATAAAATTGTTTAAGACTTTATTACAGTGGTTAAATAAATTTAAGTCTCTTGAAATGACAATAGATCAAGTGTCAAAATATGCCGAAAACATTATATTAGTATCTTTCATCCCTGTTAATATTTCATAGAATTAAAAATATTTCTGATGCTTCTGTCAGAAGCCTTCTCGAATCTTGACCTAATTTGTAGAATGATGTAAGAAGTTGAACTTGCTGTTTCTATCTAGCTAGTTTAATTCATCATTTAGCTCTCTACAAGACTAAAGACATATAGCAAAAATAGCTCTTATATATCAACATTTAAATGAAAACACTCTCTCTAACATGCAGAGTGGAGTATTTGCTAATCAAATGTTCGCTGTGGCAACACTTACAGAGTCTCTACCCTTATAGAGAGTCTGACCACGTGCTAATGCTTTTCAGGAAAAGAAATGATGTTATTTGCTTTAGATATAAAGTCATTTCTTTTTAAAAATTAGCCTATTTAATGCATGGGAGATTGCCATATTCCTTCATTTAATGTTGCATTCTCTATAATGATTTCTGATTACCAAAATGCACAGTACAAATGCTAATCAGGACCCTTTTCACAACAAGTGCGGATGCTGAGCGCCTCCTACGAGTTTAATCACAGTGTGGGATTCACACAGTAATGGGCCATAATTGCCCCCCACCAAGCTGTCTTGAGGGTCCCGCTTCATTTTATTACTACTGGACCTTATCAACCACTAAAAGCTACCACAGTTGCCATGAGGGTTGCAACCAATCTCTCTGTGCATAATTATTTCCAAGTAAGAATACCCAAGAAAGGTGAAGGATTGTATTTGTTTTCTCCCCAGTTTTACAGTAGATGAAAAAATGAATAGCAGTACTTATATAATGTCTTAAATTTTTTCTTCTCTGGAGAAATCGTCTGATTGCCACCCAGGTAACTTAAACTAAATCTAGTTGGTAGCTTATGTACAGATGCATCTGAAAGCTTTTTATCTCTGTTAGCTTCAGACATTTTAGGGTTCCTTTTTTCTTTAATACTCAGGGAGCTTCATATGTAAATCACTGTCACTTTAGAGATTAGCAGCCTCCATAATTTATTTTTTTAAACCAAACTTGGAAGATTCCAAATTTGATAACTTACTGTTATAGATTGACTGGTTTGTGCATAGTCAGAGTAAGTGGCTGCTTAGGTAGTATTTCATTTTCCTTCCCCTTTATGTAACTATCTCTCATGCACAAACACACAAACATATACACGCGCACACACATACACACACACACAACAGTTTGTTGATGCCTAAAGTTCTTTAAACAACATAAACTATTTGCATTCCGTAATTAGAGGAATCGGGCCATAAATGTTTATTGAGCACCTACTATGTGCCAGTTATTGTCTAAGGTGCTGGGAAAACAGCAAAGAGCAGGAAAAGTCCATGCTCTCAGGGATCTTATAAGCTGGTAAAGATAGAGACAACACAAAGAAGTAACACAGTCGCTTAAATTCACAGTAACATATAAATAGGAGCAAGTTTGATGTGGAGAGGTGAGGGGAACACATGGACTACTAAAGTTGGAATGAATAAATTATGGAAAGATAGAACACATGTTCATGAGAAAGTAAATTCAAAGACAGTCACCTACTTAAAAGTTTTCATTTTTGAAATATCTGTCATAGATAAATCTATAGAGATAGAAAACAAACTAGTTAGTGCCAGAGGCTCGTGGTGAGGAGGACTGGAGGAATGGGGAGTAACTGCTTAATGGGTATGGGTTTCCTTTGGGGGTATAAAATTGTTTTGGAACAGATAAAGATGGTGGTTGCACAACATAGTAAATGTATGTACCAAATGCCACTGAATTGTTTGCTTTTTAAAATTCATAATTAATTTTATGTTACGTGAATTATACTTCAATAATAAAAAAAGGAGTATTGCAATATGTCAACCACAGGATAAGATAAGTATGGTAATATGGAATGCTGTGTGGTACCCTTATTCATTTATTGATTCATTCATATATTTAACACATACACATTGTCTGTGTACCGTTTGCAAAGCACTGTATGATGTGTCATTGTTGGTATCTTTTTAACATGTAGTCTAGGTGGGATATAGACATACAAGTATTTTATATGGACCATGGAAACTTTTTTTACACATAACACATTACAAGTTGATTATATGTTTTGTAATTTAAAATAACATTTTTTTTTCCTTTTAATGGAAATGTGCAACAGATTTTCCTCAGGCACCAATTTTCAAAGTTCATGCCTCAATCACTTTTTAAAATTCATCATTGAACCTACCATGTTAGGAAAGAAAATAAATAGTTGGGTCTACATAGTACAAGTATTTGCAGATATATTATAACTCCCATTCTATCAAAAGTCTACAGCACTGCACTTTTTCTAAATTCTTTCCACAGAGAATCTGTTCAGCAAGTTCTAAGGTCAAGACGGGGAAATACTGAGTGTAATATTCTAATATTCTTGTATTGCAGAGGCCCAGTGCATTCTAGCATTCCATAGCCTCTGAAGAACTGTACAGAAATACATTTATTTTACTTTATTTAATTCAAAATTTTCTAAAGTTATTTAACTATAGGGTTTCTTTTGTTTTTGCGCAAAAGACCTCTTATCATCTGATACAACTGGCATTACATGGATCACATATTGTGAAATGCAGTTTTATTCCTCTCAAGCTCTTCAGTGAGTTAGCCTTGCCTTAATGGCCAGATAATTTACTGAGAAGTGACCACGGAGTAGACTAGTGTTCCTGTACACTGAGCTGGCTTCATTTTCTACACTGTACTTACCACTTCTGAGCTTGTATTACGCATTATTTTGGTAACCACTGTCTCTTCCTCTAAAGCATAAATACTATGAATGTAAGGAATTTTATGTTTTGTTCACTGCTATATCTCAAGTTTGTAGAACAAAGCCTGGCACCTAATAGGTGATAAATATATTTTTGTTGAATGAATAAATGGAGGAAGTGCTAAAAATTTTTAATACATGAATATTATGTCCTTGTTCTGCTAAGAGGAGCATTGAGCAGAAATGTACCATAATCAGAATTGTTTAATACGATTCCAAAAAGAGCAATTTCACTCTTCTTGTTACTATCATTATAATAGATAATAACATTAAAAAGGATGTGAATTGCCCAGAACACCTTGGACAGTAAATGAAACAGAATTAGATTTACGCTCTGCCATTAACTCTATTTTACTTTATGACTAAGGGGTTAGAGAGGACCTGGGAAAACTGAATATTTTCTCCGACGTGGCATGGTGAAACAATCACGACTAAGTGCTAGATGATCCAAATCCAGGCCCAATTATGCTACTGAGCAGCAGGGTAAATCATGTCACTCACTTTTCTGGGCTTCTCTTTTGTTATCAGTCAAATAAGAGGATGGACTAAAATGTCTTTCAGGTACCTTCTATAGTCAGCATTTCATGATTCCCACAGTTTTGGATCCATTTCTTTTCTCCTTTATATATCAACCTAAATGCTTACTTTTCATCACACTGCTCTGAATTCTTTCTCTGTGGCTCTTTGAGGTCTCTTAGGAACTGACTTGAATAGGCCATTATCTGGGTTCACTGAGTCCTTGTTGTTATTCTGAGGTCAGCTTCTGCCCACTCATTTGCCATCCATCACCAGTCTCCAGAACTCCCAAACAAAACCTATTGAACACATCATCACTTTCTAGGGTCAGGACGAGGGTCAAACATCCCTAACAGCACATTTCCCACCAACTAGCACTTGGGGTGCAGACTCTAATCACTCAAAGTCCCAAATCAACTAAGTCCTGGGGGATGCACTCAGGAAATCAGTCACATTGGCAGTTCTCTCATTCCATTCCTGCCCATTCATTTTATGGAGAGGGTCTATGGGATGCATGTAGATTCGACCAGGCCTCTCCCTCTTCCCTTTCCTTAGAGGCCAGGTCAGTCTTCCCTCCCCATGGGAACCTCAGTCCTGCCATGTTTTGCTTCCAGATCCCTAGGATCCCTAAACCAGGGGTCTCAAGCCTCTGTTATCTTTCTGTGCTTCTCTCTTGTGGGGACTTTCCAGGGTTGGGTCCACTGTGGGACATCCACAACTTCAAACAACATGAAGTGAGAGAAGCTGCATGAATGGATATTTTGTGGCTACATTCTCTTTGTTGTCTCTCAATTGAAAAGGCCCTTGAGACAAAAGACTTCTTTTCAGTAGTTTATGTGGAGGAAGTTTCGTGAATTCAATTGTTGGTGCTCATGTTAAATCAAATATTAATGTGGAATTGGTATGTTAAAATGAGAACAATACTAAATACATGAGGGGGAAGCCCATGACGAGTCAGTAAAAACTCCTTTAAACTAGTGTGTTTCTTGTTAAATACCAAGTATTAGCACCATTTTGCTGATCCTAAACATCAAGTCCAAGGCCAAAATAATTTTAGATTCCCACAGTGGATTTTTCAGAGTTCTTAAAAACATTATCACAAAACTTCCATGTATTCTAAAATAATTAAACAGAAGTTCTTGGAGATATCTTGCCAAGGTCATTTGGAGATTATTCCCTGAGCTGCTTTGTTTGAAATTAGAAAAAAAAAAAAAGTAATGTGAATTGTAATTACTTAGAACCCTGTAGAATAAAGCTACAGTAAATTCCTTCACAGTTGAACTAAACTGTTTAACACATGGAATGTCTAATTGACAATTCTGTACCAAAGTGTAAATTTGTCAAGGAAGGATATACAACAAGTTTTTTTTTTTTTAAATTTTTTTTAACCATCTCAGTGAGTGCTGTTGTGATTTGGATCTATTACTTCTGAATATTGCATGAAGCTGACAAGCACTTGTCATTTAAAGACCACATGCAGGCATTTAGTTTTCCATTTAGACATAATAACACATTATGCAAATAAGCTTGCAAAGGAAAGCTGGAGGCTGACATGAAATAAACTGTCAAACACAAGTTGCTAATAAATGAACATTTCTTTATAGATTGTCTTAATTTGGGGAGTTGAAAAATACATGTGGCTGTGGTGAATCAGGGCCCTTACTACAGGATTACTTAGCAGAGGAGTCAGTTTTTGACTTTATAACAACATATACTCCCTCCAATTAGGACAAGAGCTTTTAGTTTAAGAAAAGTCTGAAAACTTAAATTTTAGAAAAGAAATTTATAAATAGTGTTCCCATATCTTCATGGTAGAGGGATAAATATTTAGTTTGATTTATTCTCATGTGATTATTTGCTCCTTAAGTTCGAATTGTCCATAATAGGTCTAATACTTTCAATCTGACCTAGAAAACAGGTCATTGGAATTTAGAGTTTTGACACTTGCGATTTTGACGAGACAAACCCTAGATGAGGATTTCTCGAAGAATACATCAAAATCTACTGGAAGCCATCTTAAAAATGGATATTTCATGGAAGGCTTCTTAAAAATGCATATTTGAGAATTCCAACCAAGACTGACCTAATTAGAATTTCCGAGCACGGGGCCTATAAAGTTGCATTTTTAAAAAGCAGCACAGTTATTCTTATGATCAATAGTTTGAGAATCTCTGGGCGAGACAGTCCCTGAAGGTCCACAGCAAGTACAATGCCAAGACTAATAAAATTGGACTTTATATTTGAAATCAGTGTGACATGAAGTTGGGGATTGAGCCATTCAGAGTGAGTCTTTCTCAAGATGCAGTGTTTACAACTCAGTGAGCCTTTGTTCTCTGTGTCTTCTTATACTAGTAACTCCACTGAAGTAATATGAGAAATATAAGACCAAACTATTACTCAGTGACAACGGCCCATAGAGGCAGACCTAGTCGGGGATCAGCCATAAGAACTGGAGAACATGACAGGAAAAGGACAAGTTCTACATCTAGAGGACAGAGGTGAGGTTGTGTAGCCTCCCCTCTCCATTCGGAATCTCTGCCCAGAGATAACTTTGAGGGCTTTTGGCCATTTGTTTTCACAGAACACAGAAAAAGTGGCAAAAGTTTCTTTATTCCCCCTCAGACCTCGAATCCAGAAACCATTAGGACCAGGAATACTTTTCTGTTCCCTGGCTTTGTTGTGACGTTGGCTATTTGAGCTGCGAGGTTAGACTTTAATAAATTCAGTTTCACATCTCCTTTTTTCAGATCATTTATTCATTTGTAAAACTAATCTTATAAGTACATAAATTATAAATTCCTCTACGATGTTATAGTAAATGTTTCAATACCACTTGGAGAGGATTCTTTAAAAATGACAGTAAGTCCTGTTGGCTTAAGTCCTTTTGGTTTACTCTTTTCAAAATGGTAAAGCTTTGACATTGGGCAAGATTATTTTGTCATTGTCTGTTTATATTTTAGAGGAAAAAAGTGAACGCGTCCACTTCCCTCTATTCTTCAGGATAAAAGTAGTTTCTCCGAGTACAATAGATCAACTGACTTGATAGTTAATCATTTTTAGGTAATTACTGTGCTTTTTATTTTACAGAACATAACCCATCATTTTTGCTTCTTTTTTTAAAAATTTGGTTCCTTGGACTATGAAGCTAAAGATACGGACCCTCAAAAAAATTTTACAAGTGTGTTACTGTTTCATTTTCTTATTCTAAGAAACAGCAAACTAACTATATTTCTTGTCTAAGTTTTCAAATTTAATTCATTTTCCTCATGATTCCAAATCCATTTGGGATTCTAGGATAAAACCTGTGAACGCTCACTATATATTTCTTTTACAAAAATATGCAGATTAGGGAAAATCTAATAAATTTACTAAATTGTAATTACGCTTTGAACTCAAATGCTAATATTCTATAGATGTAAGAAGTTTATTACTCTATATTATTCTGCAAATATATATTATGTATTTAATATAATTTAACCATATTCCATAGGTTGGATTGGGGGAGTATTTTTAAAGTGTTGAGAGTTTAGCGTTTATTTTTGTAATCTAACAACTTTATCGCAAAAAAAAAAGCAGAAAAATTTTCCGGCTGGCCAGGAGGAAAACATTTTGGCATTAATAATTTCATTGCCTGTAACAGCCCAGGAAGCGTGCTGTAGGTACAGTAAAGAGACGTCCGTCTGTGTAGTCGCTTTGCCAATTCCAGTTAATGATCGTTCATAAACTTTCGTCTATAAATACTACACTTGGCTTTCTTTTTTCTAGGGTCTCCAAACAGCTTCCTGCACCTGCGTGACGAATAACAAGATCTGCTTTCTCAAAGTCTTCTTTCAGGGAATCCTTGCACCTGTGGATACCCACACTAATGGCTGACTTAGTTCTGAACAGCTCAGGTACCACCCTTCCTCTACTTGTAGGACTAGTCGGTTGTAACCAATTGTCTTGATGATTGAGTCCTGGAAGAACTGGCCCTGCAAGGAATCTGAGACCCGGCAGAGATTCCGAAAAGGCGCAGAAAACCCGAGGGGGAGACCAAGGTACAGCCTCCTTCTGCCTCCCCGACCAGCTGCGCGAACCAGGGGCGGTGAGAAGGCGCCGAGCGCGGGAGGAACAGCCGAGGCGCAGGCTCCCGGGAGCGCCGGGGCGGCTGGACGCCAAACTGGACCAACTGCGCCGGCCGGGTCCGGCCAGGCCTGGCGGGCCTGAGGAGCGGCCCCATTTTTGCATCCTTTGATTTGACTTTTGAATTACCCCAAATGTTTGTCACTTGTTCGGGTGCCTGAAAACATGCCCCTTTTGTGGGCAGCCTCTCACTTGGCGTCACCCTAATCTTGTTTCTCACTCTGAAGTGCACCTGCTGCTGCTTCTGATTCTAATCTGTCTGCTTCAGTGCTCCGCCCTACGTATTGACAAGGACTGTCCTTGATCAAACTTTAGTGAGGCTCCTTCAGAGCCCTCTTCTTGACCGGTCTCAACCTTGGCCCTATCCTTACTGGGCCTGCGCACGTCACCCAATTGTAGCCTAAGTCCTGCTGAGTTACTTTTGTGAGAATCCCCCAGCCCCCATATCTGATCAAATTCCTCACCCCCCAGGACCTGATCGCCCTGACCTGCGTTCAGCAATATCTTGTTAAATCTGTTGAGTAAGAATTCCTTCTACCCTTGATGTGTCCTCTTAGTAATTTTTCATCCACTGACCTTCTCATTCTGTTTTTTTTTTTTTTTTGGAGTGGAGTAGAGCTCCATATCTTCCCTATTGCGGCAGTCTTAACACCTATCGGCGTAGTCCTGAATAAATTCTTCCTTACAGCCTTTACACCTGTCAGAATAAGGTTTTCTTTAACAATATATACATATAAGAACCAAAATCCTACAAACAGAGGCGGTAAGGAAATATTTCACCTAACCTTTTTGTTTTAAGAATAATTAAAACAAGACCCAGAAAAGCTAAATGAGTTATTTAAAGTTAAAGATATTTTCCTCCTGTCGCAAGGTAAGCCACATCGTTTTTGTGTTATGGTGACTCAAATCAGAAAACTTTCACAGGTGCATGTACAGTAGTACTCTAAAACCAAAATGTTCTCATCTTTTTGTTCTCTCTGTTTAGTAAGTTAGAGGAAAAAACAGCCATTTATCAAACTTATGAAGCTCAAAGTAGGGAGAATTTTCAAAGAAGGTTTATAGTGTATCTTCAATATATAAAATAGTATCCTGAAGCCAGGATTCTTCTATTAAAAAAAATTCTCTCAACTCCTTCCTCTTTGATTGTATTGTTCTTTAGTGGAACTTACCCAATAAAAGGCCTGAAGAGTAAACACATGGCAAGCAATTGTGATCACTCTTCCTTGCCCTGGCCAAAAGCTTATTAGATTATATTGATTTACCAGCTCTTTCCTTGCAGAAATAGCCTAATTAAATGCTTAGTACTGCCTCTGAAGATGAATTTAGCTCAATAGTTATTTTGGGTTCTAATTTTAGAAGCCCTCCCTTCTATGATTATATTTTTGGTAATGAGAATTAAATCTTGATGACTTCAATTGGCATCCTTTCTACTTTTTAACATATTATTTCCTGAAGCAAAAATGTTGTTGGAAGTCCAAGTTTAAATTGGGCCCAATTACAGAGTATTTTCACTTGGAGTGGAGAGATTATTCTCCTGTTTACTGGGGGTGTCTATGACAATTCCAGCATTCCTTCCTCTTTCAAAAAGTTATTTGGAGAAAATTTCAAAGTCATTCTGTTTTAAGCTGTGGAGTGGGTATTTCCTGCATTCAGGGTACTGTCTCTTTTTGGGGGGAAAATGGAGTTATAAGATTTTTTTTAATGGGCATGTTGCCTTTATAAAAGAAAAAGACAATTTTAACGACATTTTTGCTTGGTTGTAAAGCCCCATGACCTAACTCCTGATGATAACTTCGGCAGTGTGAAAGGTCGTTGTTAGGGCTACCACCAAGAAGTAGGACATACAGATTTGGAGTAGCCTTGACCTTTCCCCTTTTTTTCTTCCTTTTCAGTAATAACTGGAGTCACTTCTGTGGTAGCATAGGGTTGGCAAGTCTAAATGGCACCATCTATCTTTAATCTAAGGTGGTCTTCATTTTCCTGCAGGTAGATTATCCCAGAGTAAACTATGTGAACACTTTTAAAAATAAACTAAACATCCCAGATACCTATCTTGTTGTGATTAAAAAAAAATCTATGAACCTTTGGTTCATGATTGCTCTTTGCTTAAAATTGTCCATTTGAAAGGCCTTTGTTAGCAATATTCTTTCTGTACTTTCCCAATGAACAATTGATTTTTAATCTACTAGGAGGTGATTGTGAGAAATGTAATTTCACTTTTACAATTGAAAAACAAAAGTTTTATTTTATCCCTTGTGAAATTAACAGCATCATCAACACTCCAGGGCATTTGAAAACAAATTTCCTTTTTGGGACCTTTGATGGCTGTCAAATAGGCACAGATTAACCGTGCTTCACAGAGCTGAAGGGGACCTGGCTCTGACGGTCTTGCGAGACGTTTGCACATAGTGTGATGCTGCTTCCACTTTCAGTTCAAAGCAGGCATTGTCTCCTGGGTTTTCACTCAGCTTCTATAGCTGCTTCTCACTTATTCTGAGAAAACAGTTCACTTCAAACTAGATAATCTTCTGGTCAGGAAAAAAAAGAGCTAGTTCTTTTTCTTCGTAAAACAGCCTTTTCTTTGAAGACACTGTTCAGTAAATCTAATACATTTCAAGGTAGCATGACTTTTTGTTGGTTGAGTACTATTCTATGCATATAATTTGATTATAGCCTGCAAGCATTATATTTTGAGCTTTGAATATTAGACAGCATAAGAAAAAGTAACACAAACAAACTAATGCAGTTGATTTATTATTGAAAGGCTAAGGAAAATCAAACATGAATTCAAAATGTTGTTCATTAAACAGCAGATACAGAGAAATTTACCTTAGAAGTTTAAAAAATAGCAAGAAAGATTTTAAAAGTACAACTTGCAGCCATGTTTTAGAAGATGATTCAGCTATCTGTGGCTAGAAATGATGTCTGCTAGTGATGATTTTGGGGTCTCATTCAGAGTGTTACTGTCTGTGAACCAGTGATTTATTTCTCAAAGGTTAGCCAATAAAGTCAGTTAAAAACAATCCTGGGTCTGAGTGAGAGTAACAAACTCAAACCCCAAACAGCTGTTTGCTTTCTTCCCTGGAAACCTAAAGATGAAGTTCATTAAAAAGTTGTTTTGAAATTCACAATTTTTATTTATTTATTTATTTATTTATTTTTTAAATGGTAAGGACAACTTTATTATTTATTTTATTTTATTTTATTTTATTTTATTTTACAGCTGCAGCACCTGGTCTTCTAGGTGGTCTCCCTTCCAAGTACTAACCAGGTTCGATCCTGCTTAGCTTCCAAGATCAGATTGAAATTCACAATTTTTAGATTCTTCCCAAAGTCTCCTGCAAATGCAAATGTGTAAGTATGCATTTATAATATGAAGGCAAAATTCTGGGCAACATATTTTGAGATTCGTTTCAAGTCCCCCCAAAAATCTGATAAATGACCGAGCTACATACAACAATATATCATTAAAATTTAAGTTTAAATTAATATGAATGCTTTGTGGACACCTGGATGATAAAAATAAAAATATCAGTGAATATTCAACTGGAGTTTCAGTTTGTAGAATGATACCTTATTCATTACATGATATGAATCCTATAAAAGTACAATGAAATAGGTAAGGCAGTTTAGATCATCTCCATTGTTAACAGAGATGTGTTTGTCTTAACTCTTGCTAAGGTTTATTGAAGGTCAACTCAAAGCCACACAGAGAGGTCAAACATCTTTCCCAAGGCTGCATAGACAGAATTGGTGGAGCTGGGATTCAAGCTGAGGAACAGTTACTATCCCATTTTGCAGAAGAGAAACTTGAGGCTTAAAGAGGCTAAAAAATTTCCCCAAAGTCAAAAGCCTAGTAAATGACAGTGCAGAAATTCTAACAAGATCTGTCTGGCTTTAAAGCTTTAACTTTTAACTACTTCAAAGTTTACTTTAAACTCTGGTTTCTTACTTTTTGATTTGATGCTGAGATATTTCAGCTAATGAGTTGCTGAATTCTGGCTATTATATGAAAGACATATTTGGCTTCTTTCTCTTACTACTTGATTCTTAGTGTCTATTTCTATTTCATAGCCTTACTATATGCAGATAAATGGCTTTTACTTGGGAAATGATTGAGGGTGGTACAGGCATGGTTGTAGGAGAATAAGATGCAACGTAGATAGAAATATATCGGAATCATTGAAGAATCATTTTCAAAACACATCAGCAGAAGCCTCTGAAAGATCTGTCACATCCCAGTGGAGTTGGGTGGAGCTTTCAGAGGGAAGGAGCCCAGGCCCATGTAATTTCAGAGGTTCCACAGCGAACCTGATATGGTCTCTAATCTGGCTGAAAACTGCAAGAGTTCCCCTCTCCATATTTTCGCAAGCTGTCTTGTGTCCTTCTTGGAAATTTTTTTATATTGTAGATATTCCCTGACAATTACAAAGTACAGTGATAGAACTGTTTTCCTCTGTCTGGATAATGCACTTTATCTTTGATTTCTGGGCTGCATTATCATGTTATCTGTGGCCATTTAAAGTCTGTAGGATGTTTTTTTGTTTTTTGTTTTTTGTTTTTTACCATGACCAAGATTAAGATAGGTCTTCCTCTTTATGCTTCTCCTATTAAATATATCTAGTTTAGGTTTGTGATTTCTGTGTGTTGAGCTCTTTTTAAATATGATTTCATAATCCATTAGCTATTCATTCCTCCCAGATTTGTGTCATATGTAAATTTGAAAAGTAGATCTTAATAAAGCTGGTGATTAAAAATAGTTGAACCAAATGTGAAAATCTGTGTATGAGAGACCTCTCTCTGGGAGAATACTGATAACATATATCCATATTCTTTACATAGGGTTGTTCAATCAACTATTGAGATTTCTGACAATACTATTGCCTAGTAATGTTTAAGGACACAGGTATTGAGTGATACAGACATAGATTCAAATCCTGGCCATGCTTTTTGGCTATGGCCAAGATATAACATTTTTAAAACTTTGTTTCCTCCACTGAAAAATGGGAGTAAGAATACTAGTCCAAAACATTGTTAAAAGGATTGAGATTTTTACATATGTTTATTATCGATATTATTATCTGAGGAAATTATGAGAGAATTTGATCAATATATGTCTTTCTATATCAGACTAATACCTGATGAAAGAAAAGAATGAGGTATATTTGGCTTAGTTTAGTTTGTGGACAACTGATGATATATTAACATTTATGTTTCTTATTCTTGAAATAATCTAATGTACAGTTTTAATCTATTCATGTTTCTCAGTTTGTCAAACCTTTGACTGAGGTTTTCATGTTTCTGTAAACAATGAAATAGAATAAAACTTACCTTTTTAACCTTGGTGTTAGGCACACCCTAAGTATTGCCTACCATTGCTGAGAGAAAAGTGAATTATGAGATATGATTGGTATTTTTTGTTCAGTAACTAGTTTTGCACAATGTTATATTTTACCATGGATAAAAGATTAAACAGATATTAAAGATTTATTTCAGATTAAATAAGGTTTCATTATTTTCGACTAAAAAGCAGACATACTGAAGGATGTTCATGCGATGCCCGGAGGAAGTTTGAATGGGTTTCTGAGTGTGCCAACAGGCAACTTTTCAGATATAAGTTACAAGCCAGACTCAACCAACATTTTTATTTCTCTTTTTGTAGATTCTAAAAAAACATTAACTCTATGATGTCTAATAACGTCAAGAAAATATATCCTAGATTTTTATATAAACTCTATGTAACATTTAACTGTCACTTTAGACTTCAAGAATAAGGTTTAGTAATTTTAAAACTCAGTGCAGTGACAGAGGAAACCACTGGCATTAACTTTCAAATGAAGAGAGTAGAAGAATGTTTTAACAAAAGAGCTAATGCTGTTTTCTTTAACCTATAGTTGGAATAATTAAATAGCAAGGCCTTTTCCTGTGACAGTAAAAGCAAAATGGAGAGTCTGACTTTTTATATCTAAGTTTTGTCGAGGATGTTTTTGGCAAATGTATAATAGGTTTCAATTTTATTCTTCTTTTCTTAAAATGACGCTCTTCATTGACAGAAATGATATGATTCTTATCATTTAACATTTATTTAGCGCTGGCAATAGAGTCGGCTCTGCATTGAATATCATCGAGTAGGAGTAATCCATCCCCGATGGGCATAGTGTACAAATAAGGTAAACAAAACTCCAACATTAAGAGATAATTATCCGTAACACAGGCAAAGGTAGAACACTGCACAAGTACTCTGCTTTTTCAGTAGGCGTTTAAACAAAAAACGGATCTGCGAGTGCCCACACCCTGGGGCTGTCATCTGAAATGTTGGTAAAACATCCCCTAAAGCTCAGTTTAAAAGCACAGCTGAATTGAACACAAAGAGACCCATGGACTTGTGGACGTTATTGTTTCTTCAGTGGAGCTCTAGCTCAGTAATATGATGAGCTAAATGCAGATGTGATTTTCCTAACATCGCTATAGTTTTGACCACCCAGCTATTTTGCTCCTTTGTGATTGTAAATGAATTATTGATAAGGAATACTTCAAAGCTGCACAAAAAATTCTTTTACACTTAACATTTAGAAAACAATGATGTTGATGGAGGGTAAAAGAAAAACCCGCCAATATTTTTCTGAGACTGAACAATAATAAAGTGCCTTCAGGATTCGTTTTAATGAGAAATACTAGGTAGCTCTGTGGAAGTCTCGAGACAGGCAGTGCACACTAGGAAATTAATTATCTCTTGGCAGCCAGGCAAATATATGTGGCTTGTGGTGGCATTGCAGAAAATAAATATTCTTTTAATCAGCGATGCTGGCTTATTTACTCAAAGGTAACATCAAACTTTAAATGCATAAGTCACATATATTTAGGAAAGGATTTCAAAACAAAGGGATGAGTTGGCTTCTCTCGACTGCTGTTTTCAGGTTAGTGTTTGCACAGCTGTCCTCCAAGCACGCTACAACCGATGCCTTAGTTTTGACCATGCTCAGAGAAAGAGGGTTATCATCACCTACAGCATTTTATCCAAACCTGACTCTGATCTGTGCTGGAGGAGACGTTGACTTTCATGATGGTTTTATGGATCGATGATTCAGGTGTTTCTCCAGATAGCTCTGCTGGGTTCCTGGGCCAGGTTTGCAAGTCAAAGCTGTGTCTCCTACCCTAGGTGGAATTTCTCAGCTCAAAGATTCACTTCTTAGCTGCCTCCAGCTCAAGCAGTTGGCAGCTGATGGGACAGCATGAGTAATGCAAACCTGAGTCTTCAAAGCAGCAGGTGATGAGAGATGCTGGATTTTAACAGTATAGTAAATTAATTCACAAACTCACTGAGCACAGATGATAACTTTGGTATAATTTCCAGTAACAATTAGGAAGAGAATGCATTGTTTTACAGGATAAAGGTATTAGTCCTGATTCTTGTCATGTAATGTGTAGCATACTGGTATCTTTGAGGAAAAGCCAGATTCTGGATGTGTGCATTTGCCCGTGACCAGCTCCTGAAATGGATGCAAATTAAAAGGAATGATTTCTGTGATAGCGAAGGTGCTGTAGTAGAGCCTCTGTACCCAGATCCCTACGACGGGGCTGGCAGGTTCTCAGAATTTCATTTTGCCTGAACTTTTATCCAAAAGCGGCATAACCAACCCGTCTCCAAATGTCTTCCAAACTTTCATTATATTGAGTTCATTCAGGCTGGATATGCAATCTTCACTTTGTATTCCAACCTCGTAACTATTGCAGAGACTGCCTCCAAAATCAACAGATTCAAGACAACTTCTAATTCTCGAGTTCATTATGGAAAGGAAATCATTCATATCTTCTCAGTTATTTCTGGTGTTTCCCCAAAAAACATTTCTAGTAGAAGAAATACAATTTTAAATCTCAGAGACAATTCTCAGAAAAACAAGTTCCCCTTTTTTCAAAGTTTGATTGGCATTATCAACAGTATTTTCAAAAAAGAAATTGTGAGTTTGCATGTTAATAAATGAGTATTTATACTAATGTCTTTTTTAGAATGATCTTTCTATCATTTTTCTCTTTCGGATTGTTAAACCACTAAAGGTAATCGATAAAATCTATTGTTACCTGTAGAAAGCTCAGATAAATACTAGGTACACATGCTAATTAAAAAATATTATTTGATGATAATAGAGGTGATAGATATAATAATAAAATACTCTTTCTTTCAGATGACTGACTTACTCTGAAATGATATATTTATTCAATACAATGAATATTCAATGTGATTTAATAAATATTCATTGGACACCTGTGCTAGCCCTAGGGAATATTAAAATGAGAAAGATTCAGTATAGGTTACTGACTGGGGTACATTATATTGTTGTTCTCAAGTATTCCACCCCACCCCCATTTCCTGTAAAAGGATTACACCTCCCCACCTGTAAGAGGTCTGTATCTTGCAGCATGTCTTGCTCGAGAGGGGAATATACTTCTCTATTACTTGGTTGGATGACTGACTTTAGCCAATGGCATGTGAATGGACATGAGGCAGGCTACCTCTGTGCAGATTTAAGAATCATTGTGTGTTTCCATCAGCACCTTGCTCTTTTCTTTTTGCTGTGAGAATGGCATAGAGCTGCTCCCAACTCAAAACATAACCTTAACCCTAAGCTGAGACCTGGAGCAAGAAGATTAAATAGCTGACCTGCAGCTGCCAACATGTAACATGTTTGTTGTTTAAGTCACTGACATTTGGGAAGTTTATTTACCACCGTGAAGCTAACTAAAATACTTTGTACAGAGTTAAACTATAGTACGTTAATTCTAAGGCATTGAAAGTTCTGGTAGTCTGCTCAGAAATTTATAACCAAAACTGGAGACTAGTTCTAGTCCAAGCATCCTGCAAACTAAATTAACAGAATTTGAGATGGACTGTGAGCAGATTACCTCTGGATTAATCTGGCCACATCTAGTACATTTTAGTGAATTAATTGTGCAGCTATCTTCACTGAATTTAGGTCACCTGAAGAAATAACTGCCATAATTTGATCGTCCCTTATGTACCAGTCTGGTCCAAGTCAGTTGTTAGTTCATGGTGATAGCGTCCATGTTTTGTTTAAGCAGTGGAATGAGAATAAAGGCTTTTTTTTCAGGGCAGATATCCATCTCTAATAAGCTGTTGCCTTTTAGTCAATGTTAGACATCAACAAACATTTGTAACTCTTTCTCCTCCTAGGGTCTAGGTTAACATGGATTCTTATCTAACCCAGGGTAAGAGAAGGTGTGGGTATTGTAGTGTGTATTGTGCGTGTGAGAGTGAGTGAGCAAGAGGGTGGGGGGAGAGAAAGGGGTTGAGAGGTAGAGAGAGAGAAACTAAGAGTTTGACTCAATTCACACTGTACTGTACTTTTTGAGTTTTCCCTTATATATCTGCACGTACCAGATACCAAGGGAAAATTGTATGAGATTATGAAAAAAAGTCTAAAAAAATCAAGATTGTTTAACATTTTTATTAATTATTTTCAGGATATATTTTCCTATATATGCTTTGCCAGTTGCCTTTCCTTAGACTTTGGTGCCAGGACACAGGATGTGGTAGACATCACTAGTGCTCCCCCACACTTGGGTCTCCCCTCCTCCCTTGGCGTGTGGCACATTCCCTTCCACACTCCCCCTGCATCAGGTGGCTCATGTGAACCTGAAGAGCAGTGATAAATGTTACTCAAAGGCTGAAGCTCTCCAGCTCTCTTCTCCTGCCACAGCTTTACTAGAAGACACATACTGAGAGGCCAGCACCACCAGATGGCATCTGAATGGGTCATTGACTCACTGGACCTGCAAGGGAATTTTTGTGAGCAAGAAATGTTATATATATTATTTGTTATTATCACATAGTCTAAGCCAACATATGGTTTCTGAACACGCCTCATTCTTTGCCTTGGAACTAGAGTTCTTTTATCTTCCATAGTCTGTCCTTCCTTCCTTCTTTCCCTTCGACTTTTCTTCCTTTTGCCCTTCATTCCAAAAGCATTTATGGAACATGAGTCATATGCCAGGGTCTATACCGGGAGTTCAGTGATCAGCTGCGAAGGGATAGTCCCTGCCTCATGGGTTCATAGAGGAGAATAACTAGCAGTTTTTATTTCTTTTCCTTGTACAGCCACTCTACCAACGATTATCATTTAATCCTCATAGCAACACTCTAAGCTAGGTCCTATTATTATCTCCAATTCATTTTGATAAAGAAACTGATCTTCAGAGAAGTAAATGACAGGTTCCAAATCATACAGATGGTGAAGGGCAGAGTTGGACTTCAACCTTGAGCTGTTTGTTGCCAAAGTCTTAGTGTTTAAACCTTAGACTCTCTAGCAAGGAGTAGCTTCTGCTCGTCTGGAGAGTTGGATGCATACTCATCATCATTATTATTCATACATAGATTTGTCAAAAGTAGAGACTTTTCTCCTCTTTGGGTGAGAGTATGTGCTTTCATATTATGATCGTAATGAAAGGAGTATCAAGAAACTGAGACCAAAAAAGAGTTTTGCTCCCCTTCCTCGCTCTCTGAAACGATGCCAAGCCAGGTTCCGATACCGCCCTCAGTGCTCTGGTCCCTCTTCCCAAAGCGGGACTCCCCATCCATGCCGACACCCTCAAGATCCGTTGCTGGCGGAGCCAATGCGGTGATGGGAGTGGGTACAAAGGGGTTTCTGTCACAGTCCGCAGTCTAGGCCCCATAAAGACGACTGAGCAATGCTTCCAGCAAAGGAAGGGTAGCAAAAATCTCCTTTCCTGGGGAAGATCTGTGGACCCATGATGACACCACACCACAACTTCTAAAACACATATGATTCAGAATACGAAGGGAGAGGTTGTCCCAATTATTTATAAGTTTTTTCCCCCAAAGGAGTTAGCAGGATTTTGAAACAAATCAAGCAAGGATTTTCAATGTCACTGCCTCTGCCTCACTGCTGACAGTTGGAAAGGCACAGAAAACTTTTGCCTTCTGGCTTAAGAACACTTGATCATCCTAACTGTTGGTGAAGCTCATTTGCTTCCCTTGAGTGGCAGCACTGAAGGTTGTCAGGCCATCTCCGGGATCCCACCCCAGCAGAGGCGTTGATAACAGCGGCGTTTGTCAAGGTGTGGGCCAGTGATCACACGTAAACGTCTGAGTCATTACGAAATATACAGATTTCAAGTCCCGTTGCCGCCCTAAATCAGAAGCTCCGGGGATGAGACCCAGCACGGAGCGCGCTCCCACGCTGAGGGGATTTGCACGCACACACCGAGGTTCGAAGTTCGAGAACGGTGCATGGAAGCCGAGAGGGTCCCTGGTACAGCTCTGCTGACACGTCACCTTTTATTCCTCCCCTCCCTCCATTTTTAATAGCTGAATAAAACTCCCGACCATAACTTTTCTATTAAAAATGACTCAAGATAGAAGAAATACTTTCTTTTAGGGCAGATATAAAAAATAGAACCTTTGAGAAACCACAGCTTCCTCTGTTGCTCACCATTATGCATTGTCAAATAGAATGTCTCTCCTTGAAAGAAATTTCACTTACGGCCTAAAAACCTCTGTTGAAATAATTTTAAAAATTAGATTTGCTGCCTCGTGTCTCCATATTACTTCATACAGGCAGCTTTAAGCTTGCCAAACGGAAATCTCACTAGAGGAAAGCGAAATTTAGACCATTTACCCATCTTTCACTGCTGTTTCATTTCTATGATTCCTTTTTTTCAGCTTCCTTTCCTCAGCATAACTTTTTTCTTTCATTCAACCATTTCCCCACACCCTCTTCCTACATTTATTTTAAGCAAATATTTAGGTTTCGAGGCTGAAAGTCTCCTCAGACCATTTACAATGAATCTCGAGACTCGAAAGGATTAGTAGAGGGAAGAGGAGGGAAAAGTGAGACTCTCCCTGGTGGAAGACTGGGTTTGCTAGGGGAAATATAATGATTGGAACTCACATTCCTGTGGGAGGCCCAGCAAGAAAACATCATTTCAAATGTGCAGTGGATATCCAGAGTTACAGGATGAAAAGCATAAACACAACTCCTAACTGCAGCAAGTTCTATAGGCTATGAATTATTTTATTGAACAGCAGTAAGTGCTTTCCTGTTGGAAAAAGAGGAACTTGTTAATTATTTTAAGTTTGAAGTAATTAAGCCAGACGCTGTCAGGCTGGCACAGGCTTCTCAGCAGGCGGCTGGATTCTCTCAGCAGAGTGAAGGAGTTTTCTAGTCCCATATGCTGAGCTACAGGTGAGCCAGTTGGTAAATATGTGACACCTTTTAATTATACCTTGTTGCAAGCTGTAGCTTGTCTTGTGAATTATTTGATCATTCGTTGCTCTCTCACAAGAGAGTATATTGGTGAGTTTCCCAGGTCGAGGGTGGGAGTTAGAATGGAGTAGTGTCTGAGCGCATGGAAAGGAGGAAAATCAGCACTGTGATCTGCTTATGACTTTCTAGCACAAGTTCTGGAAAGGGTCCTTGTCTCGGCTGGCCTAGCAGTTGCAAGAATGTCTGATAGTGCAGGGCAGAAAAGGTTTTGTAGCTGGCCCTATTGGGCCTAAAAAGACCATCATTCTGGGCTTTTCTTGTAAGCTTTACCAGCTACCAGCTGCCCAACTCAATTCCAAGTATATGATGGAGAGCTTTTGAGTACACATTTGCTCAACAGAGGAACAGGAGGGGAAAAAAATAGAAAGAGGGGAGTAAAAAGGAAACATTTGCAGCTGAAGAGCTAGACCTTTGCATACCTGCAAAATTGTTTCAAGTGATTTATTTTAAAAGGCTGAAATCGAAAGGTCTCCTTTCAGAGCAACGTTTCCAACCCTTCCCTGCATCGCTTTGATATGAGTCAGAACAAACTGTCTTTGGCAGTCCTGCCCAATGCATTTTTTTAATGGTTTATACAGTTTATACAGTGGGATAGGAACTTAGACTGGGCCCCTGCATACCCTACAGTAGGAAGCTCTCTCTGCAAAACTGAGCCCCGCCCCAGTGCAGTGGGGGGACCAGGAGGGCACAACATGTAATGGACAGATTCAAGCTCCTGCCGCCCCTCTGGGTGGGAACAGAGGACAGGGGAAGGGAAGAGGGCCTGAAGGCCCCGAGAGGGTGAGGAGCACTGTGAGGGACTGTAAGGGGGTGATGGTAGGCTGGGGGCCCAGGGTCGGGGCCACCACAGTGGGGCCTGCGAGGTCAGTGGCAGTTGACAGCAAGGGTATTAGTACAGATACAACAGGACAAGGGTGGGGAGCAGGGCAGGACTGAGTTCCTGGGACTACCCCAGGGACCCTACAGAGGGCCCTGAGGGGCAGTATTTGTGTTTCAGGCAGAAAAAAAGTGTTGACTTCTTTTATATGCATACAATTTAAACAAATTATTCTGTGAAAGTATGCTTAATTAATTTTTTTAAAAAAATTTAAACACTATGTAAAAAGTAACCAAAAAATGTAATTAAATTTTGCGAAGCAGGAATGGGTTGAGGAGGGAGGGTCCAGGAGAGAGGAGGTAGTGAGAGGCCCTTGCAGCCCCGTTTTCTCATGGGCTGGGGTCCTCAGAGGCTCAGAGACTTGCAGGGTAGGCTGAGGGAGAAGGGACCAGCTGGCTGAGGGGTGGAGAGTGGGAGAAGTTACTGCTAGAGGAATAGTACTTTACCCAAATGCCCCAAAGCTCTAGACCCAGACACACACACACACACACACACACACACACACACACACACTCACTCCCACTCACTCACAGTCTCTTGGAACCCCTCTCCCCCCACCATCTTTTTTTCTTAATGGGGACATGTAGCACAATAGTCTTACCCAATCCCCGGGAAAAGAGCCCAAGTTGCAGCTCTGGTTTGGTCATCTCGGTCATTTAAGAATGCACCAAGTCCTTGTCTTCTATGCACCAAGTCCTTGTCTTCTGTGCAGATAAAGGGCCCTGGAGTCCACTGTTGCTTCTTCTTACCAGCTGCCTTCACTCCTGTCTTTGGTCTGCCTGAGCTGCCTACCCCCACCCCCTGGAGAAGGCAGCGGGAATGATAAATTCTCTGAGAAAGGGATGGCCCTGGTCTTCAGCAGGGCACTAGAGGAAGGAGCGGCAGGGCTGGGGTGCTTGGCAGGCCCTGGGAGCCCCCGCCTCTTTGGTTGCTTAGTCCTAGCCTCTGGTCCAGCCCTTACTCTCAATACCAGTAGCTGGGACCCCCTCCTTTTAAGTCATCAGTGAGATGAAGATGGTGCAGTACTGAGCAGAGGAAAGGAAGAACTTCTCGGGTGAAGGCCTAGGAGCAGAGGCAGAGGCACAGGCTCGCGATGCAGAAAAGGTTAGATCGCCTGAAAGGGTAGCAAGGGGCTGACGACCAGGAGAAAGGTATCAGTGAGCTGAGGCACAAAAGGGTGGTAATCAGATGGCAATCCAAGAACTCAACACAAGGCACAGGTCGCTGGCAGTTCCAGGGTGTACAGCTAGCACTGAGCAGTGACCACCATCTCATTTTCATTCTGCATTATGTATAAAAAGAACACTGCCATTATAGCTGTTTGTTTTCGTATATCAAATACATGCAGTCATCATGTTTATAGTCAAAATTCCTGAAATCTACAACTCTGGTGTCATAGCTCTATGTTAACTGAAGAAAACGACCCTTATATCTTGGAAGGCAAGATTAACGAAAAGTATTTTTCAAATAGCAAAATCTGATTACTTTTTTTTTGTTATTTTTTCCTTGTGTTTAAATTAAAAAATTTTTAAATTAAGCATACTTTCACAGAATAATTGGTTTAAATTACATGCATATAAAAAAAAGTCAACATTTTTTTTCTGCCTAAAACATAAATACAACTGCCAATATACATTTTTATGTCACCTTGCTGAATATGTTTTATATGAGTAATTATTAATATATTATTTAGGTCAAGATTTAAACTGAAAATGATCAAACTCTTTAGTCAAAAATTAAATACTCATAAGCAAACCAGCAGTGTCCAGAGTTGGGCTATACATGCACAGGTTTTCATGGTTTAACTTACTAAAAAAAGCATAAAAGTTTTATTAGAAAGCAAAATATTGTGCAGGTTTACAGAAGTTTAAAGCATGTTTGCAAATATTGCTGCTTGTTGAAAGAATTTGTATTATAGGAAAGTCGTGGACAGAGACAGTTCGTATCTCATTATGGTAAACCTTTGCTTTCTAGATTTGAAAGTAGATTTTTATAAGCAAGATCAAAAATCATGATTAGTTATAAACATCAAGTAAAATGAAGTTAAAATTTTCCATTTGATATATTTTAAAACGATTCCTCATTTGGCAGTGGTGCCTATAAAATAAATACCTTTTGCAATGTTAAAAAAATTTTAAATTTAATCCAACGTTTCCATTTGGTTTTGCTTACTTGATCTTGTGGAGATGTTCACAGCTATTGGACATCCTTGGTGAACTTAGCCTTGGTAGGGCTCTGCCAAAGACTAATGAACTGAAATTTGAGACAGTCTTTTGCCCTATACCCTTGCCTTTCCATTAGGACACCCTATTTTATTATTAACATTTTTCGAAGTCTATTTTTAATTACTTATTACCATAAAACAAAGATGCAGCATATGTTCACTATTAGAAAAAAAAAAACATGCACTAAAAATACACCGAGAATAATGACATTTCTAATGTACACATATATTTTGGAAAGTGTGAAGATGCCAAACACAGAACTTTATGAAGAAACACAGTCACCAAATAACAAGTTTATCTGTAATGTAGTATAGTACTTTTGGAATCAGTTTGGCACTGAATAAACTGTATGTATGGATAATAATATGCAAGTTGAACAATAAGCACAGGGAATCCAAATACTAAGGAAACTTTAATAGGCCAAAATATTAACTAATACCCTTGTCAAAGAAAATTAATCTCTATTAATTTTTTTTAAGGTTCTGTATGTATATGAGTGTTTGTCTTCAATAAAGAGCAGAAATAAAAGATGTTTTTAAATGTTAAATATTACATAATCGACCAAACATTGATATTTTGCCTTTTCCCTACACAAAAAGAGATTCTTTCCAGAAACTGCTTTAACAAACATACTCAAAATCCCAAATCAAGGTATTTGAGAATATATCTAGTAAACATGGATGTTTAACTAATAGCATATCAAGATAAATTAGATGTTGCTTCACATAATAAAAAGCACCCATTTTCCCTGAAAAAGAGAAGGAGTCTACACTTTTTTTTTTAAATTATAAATTTCATAGTTGTAAAATGAGTATATTTTGTCAACTTTCTTAGGAGATGTTCCCAGGGACCAGAAAGAAAGGGATCTTCCAAGATTCCAAGTTCCAGTGGGATGCCCTCTGGGCATTAGTTTGAAGGGGCTCCTGTGAAGACTGCTCTCATCTCAGTCCACGGGACCCCTTCATTCATCAATCATATATTTTATTGTGATTCTACTATACGTCAGCCCTGGGAGGGACTTGATTTATAGGATAAGAATTTGGTAAGTGACGGAGAGTGGTGAACAACTCGATCGATCCAAGTGTAAGGTGTTTGTTTATTGTGATGCTGCTAAGATATAGGAGAAAGAAATTTAGGCAAATATGATGAAGCCTGTCAGGGACATTCCAAAAATTCTTAAAATGTCCAGACTGCCCCTGCCCACTCCTTGTGGTGCAGGAACCACTGGTGAGTTTAAGACAAACAGGATCAGAGCTGTGTTGAGAAAGATAGCTCTGTTGGAATGAGGCAAGAATTCCTGTGAGAGTTCCCAGAGGGGAAACTCAAGTCAGCTCTGAAAGCCTTGGGGGTAAAGTTCTTGAGTTCTTAGCAAATGGGAGTCCATAATTTAGTGTCCATTTTGCTTATGCCCAGTGCTAGCCTGTGCCTGTGGAATTTGCACACTTGAGAAAATAAATCTGAATTCGTGGCAGGAAAAGGCAGCTTTCGCTAAAGAATAAATCATGTTGCGATAAGTCCAAGATGCTAGAAGACAGGATATTAATTAAACTCTGGAAAATTCTGTATGCCTTTCAAAAAAATCCAAATATTTATTTACTATGTTGTCCGTGTAGGACATTGTATTGAGTATTCTTTTTTGTTTTATCTCTATTTTGAGTCAGTGTTCCCTTTTAACAAACTAAATTACTTGAACATAAGCAGTGTAGAAAAAGCCAATTTGTAAGAAAAGCCATTTTCTCTTAAATCTGAATTTTGTGGACTGCAGAACATTAATAACTAGTAACCTATATCTCATTCGATAAGTTAATTCTGATTTGCTCTAAAAATTATTAATGCTGATTTATAGAACCTTCAAAATAGAATCACCTCGACCTCAAAAATGCTCTCAAATCCAGGCATTTGTCATCCACGTGGGCAACCCTTGAAATCTTTACTCACTTTCCACTGAGAAAGTGCCACCCTAGTACATTTTATATTTGTACAAATGTTAGAAATAAATTGACGTTTGACTAGGCATCGTCTTTTGAGAAATGACCTAGGCATCCATCAAACTCAGTACATCCTCCTTTGCTTAAAAAAGTGGACAAGATAGTCATAAATATTGTGAAGCTAACTTTGGTTTACATTTTTAAAATCTTTTGAAGGCATTGTTATCTGAAGAGCGACATCTCTGCCTGCATTTGTTTCCAGGAGGCTGTCACACAGTGCACTGCTTGCCTTTCTATGGGTAGATGCAGTTCTGTCTCTTGTAGGGACTGCACGTTCACATCGCGGGACTGCGCCTTTCTGCCTCAGCTAGAGAGATCAAGGACAGCTTTGAACTGGACACATCATGTCACAGGCGAAAAATCAAGAACAACAACAAAAAAGACTTTTGTACTTTCAACTGGGAAAAAAATAGGCTTTTACAGTGAAATTAAATGTTTGGTTTAGCTTGGCCCCTAGTGGATGCTAATGTTCATTTTCATGTTGAATTGATGGTCTTTACTTAAACAAAGGGCGGAACCAAATGATTCTGGAGACTAAATTACCTCTTAGCTTTGGAAATGGAGTTTACCTCAAGCCAGAATCGAGATAAATGTGTAGTGAGTTGACAGAAAGCTTGGAAACATTTGCACATTTGGTACTAGGAGTATAGATAAGCAAAGGAACCAAATTCTCCCATTCCTAGTAAATTCAGAAAAATATTCATTATCTGATTAGCACGAGTTTGGTATAAAAGTTTGCCATTCTTTTGTTGCCCGAAATTAAGAAATAATTAGCTTTTCTCTTATAAACAAGAACCATATTAAAAAGAAAAAAAGACAAAAAAAAAACAGAGAAAACAAAAATTAGGTGTGTCCAATCTAGGAACACCCAAGGCAGGCTGAACATAAAGGATGTCATGTGGCCACATGTGCGACAGCTCTGTGCAAGCTCTGTGATGCCTGTCATCTTTTACCCCAATGAAAATGATGCTGTTTGCTTGCGATTATAGACTCCTATTGATTTCCAATTTTCACCAGGCATGTTCAAGTCTCTTGGGCTCTGGGCGCTTGTAGATTCTTATGAGTCTTGCAGTGAGGAAACAATGTAGTAATATAATTGGCACAGTGTAGCAATAAGAGACTCCTATTCTATTTTCAATTTAGTCCTTTCTTGCAATGTATTGTCATATATATTTAAAGTAATATCTATGACATTCTATTGGTTCTGATTCTCTGGAAAACCCTGTATACACACACACGTATTCAGCACTAATGGTTCCAAAGAATTATTAAAGAGCAGCCTAAATTTTAGTAGAAGCCCATGCTTCTCTATACTAACAACAACGACAACAAAAATGAAATAAAAAATAAAAAAGAATCAACATAGTGCTCTGAGTAGATTGTGTTGTGTCATCTTACTCTGTTAGCTTGCTTTGACTTCCACCTCTGGAGTAATAATGGGTCCATGATTACACGGCAGCTGCGGTCTCAAGAGCTACTTGTATGGGGGAATCTGCATTCATCAAGTGTTTATCTTATGTAGTAAAGTGCCACCCAAACAGCTCTGAGCTCTTACCAAAAAGTCATCCAGAAATCACACTCCACAAACTCTAGTGCGTAACATGCAATTACTTTCTTTTTATCGTGAAATATCTGAGCAACGCTTCCATTTGATCTGAAGAAAGAACTTTGTACCAATTCTAATTTTTCCTGCAGGATGTATGTTCGTGTTCTACATCTAAACAGTACAGATCATGAGGTTTGATGTGTGCTAAACTGTAGAGCCATAATAAAAGTCAAAATGATTTGTTAAAATTTGGAGGAAATGTAAATGGCTACATTTCTTGTGTCTGAAAAAAGTAGGTACTAGTAATTGCTTTAGGGAGCTGACCAGGATGAAAGACATTAAAAATTTTTAATTTCTTCTTTATGGGATTGTTACAAAGTTAGTGTTTTTGAGTGGTGCCTCCCCACATGCTCGTGCATTATGCTGAAGCTCCATTAGAAGGAACGAACGCTTTCATCCAGCCGCTGCATTGCACATGCTCGGTTATGTGAAGAGCATGACAAATCTGTGTAGTTTCCAATCTCTCCGTCTATTTCCTTTTACACAACCTAGGAGGAAAAAAGTCTCTGATCAAAACAAATGTAGTGGTATTGTAATTTTCATGTAGTCTTGTGATTAAAGAAAGAAAGAAAAAAAAAAACCTCTGGGTTTTAGAGAGGTTTTAGAGAATGTAAGTAAAATGATTTATTTGCTTCTGCATATACCCCTTATTTTTACTTTCTGATCATTCTATTGAGACTGGATTTCACTAGAATCCCCAAGGTAATGGGGCCTGGTGACTAATCCACTGAGCCATACAAACCCCATCTGCTTACTCACTTTGACATTTTAATAATATCTCATTTGGACCTTTGTTCAATTTTGCTTTGTGTGCTACATCTTTGTTTTAACATTACAGCTGAAATAATTTATTATAATGAATACTATCAAATCTCGCTAATTAAAACACACAGAGTTTTCTGTATTTCAGCTATGTATACTTTCCATGGAAAATGGACTCACTAAAATTTGTCAATGGGCCATCATATTGCCCTCTTAATTACAGTTCATTGTGTATTTTATTTGGAATAAAAGAAAAAAGACTTCATTTTTAAAAAGCAATACCCTATTTTATTTCCATCTTATTTTGAAATTCCTATATGAAGTGTTTTTCTTGGTAAATACCATAATCGATTATCCTAATAACACAGTAGAGTAGGATAGCTTCAAACAACATTGCTGATGGCAGAAATAATGTGAAATGCTGACTACTTTGTTTTATAAATATGTGATTTCTTCAAATGAAGACTGATTATGACCTAGTATTTACATACATAAATCATACATACTGTGACAGACTTGCGACATGCTGTATGTGTTGCCCTCTGGGACTTGACTGTATTTAGCGTATGTCCTAGTCGAAACCTTATTAATTATTATTGAGTAATCCGTAAACTCCTTTTCAAGCATACCAAGATATTGAAGAATATTATAGAAAGAAGAATAAAGATTTAGACTTGCATTACAAGATCCCAAAAATACTTAGTCAAATCTTCACAGGACACTAAATACACAAAAATCCTAATGTAACCTAGATTTTGTAGAAGGCACAGATGGTAAAGCAAGTGATAAATCATTTGCAGGATGTTAAGTTGCAAACAGAAAGTTAAGCATGATCCAGACTGTAAAGCAATGTAGGAGTCCAAGTGCGAAAAGATTTAAATAATAGAACAGTAACATGCAACACATTTCTCTTTCCCAAAGAGTCTCAGTATCATAAGAATTTTTATTGGTGAATACTGCTCTAATAAAGTAATAATTATAGCTTAAAATTATAGAGTACTCTTCAGGCTATATACCCTTTCACACACATTATCTCATTTAATCTTCTTGACAACACTGTGAGGTCACTATCTCTATACTTCTATTTAACAGATATGAAAAAAGAGGCTCAGAGAGGTTAAGGGCTTTGTGCGACATCACACATCTAATAAGTAGTAGAGCAGAGTCTCAATTCAAGCCTGTGACTGAAACTGGTTTTCAATACCATGGATGGCTGGAAACACCATGCCCTATGCCCCCACCTAGGAGATGATTCATTCATCTCAGCTATCTTTACAACGTAATTTAATGGCATGGCGTTAATGACCATCCAGTGATCTATATCAGTCACTTAGAGATTAAATATATGAATTTACAGTGCCAAGTTCATTAGTCCTGCCACATATTAATAATCTATACAGGAAAAATGAGGTAGAGAGTTGAGTATTAATCAGACATTATGATCACTGAAGAGATGGCTTACCTGTTTCATGGAGAGGTAATGCAGTATAAAGAACATAGGCTTTTCAGTTGCAAAAATCCAAGTTCAGATCATAAATCTTCCATATAGTACCTGAATTTGAGCAAATCAATTAATCTCTGAGAGCTTAGCCTCCTTATCTGTAAAACAGTTTTCTTAAAGAAAGGATTAATTATATGTAGGGTTGCTATCACATGATAAGTGCTCAATAAGAGTTACCACTACTATGAGTATAATACAGACAGCGTATCTAAGCACCACATTTACTTCAACTAGAAACTTCCAGGGGACATAATTTTAAAAATTAGATCATAAATAAAGAATAAACCTTTGCTATCAATTTGCTAAATATTTAAAATACTTGAAGGACTGGATATTAATCATGCTATTTTCTAGGTTGTCTGGGTAAACATTTATGATTCGTATCTAAAATTGTATTTATAGGAGAAGGAAATTTACCAAGAATTTAAAGGTCTGGAATAAAATACGGTCAGTGACAGAGAATTATAACATTTCATAGCACTTGAGAACAGAAAGCTGTGATAGCATATACCTTTGTAAAAGTGGAGAAGCCAATTTATATTTGACATCATCAGTATATCAATGAAAATTAAAAATTGAAAAAATTCACCAAACATCAGTAGGTACCCAATTATTTAAAAGGTGCCAACTCATAATACTGAGAAAATCCTAACATAAGAACATAGAACAAGAGAACTAAAATAAGCAAAGAATAAAAAACGGCTATTAGAAGCACAACGGATACTTTTTTTTGTATATTTAATTCTGAAATTTAAGAATAGCCAATTGATAGCAAATTGTTCTATGATGAAAGCTTCAGTTTTCTCATGAGAAGAATCCAGATGGCAACTGATGATAAATCATTCAATTTTACCACTATATTTTCACTAGATTTTTAAATGGTGTAACTTCTAAATGAATAACACTCTGGGTTGAATTGGGTTCACCAAATTGTGAGTCTGTAAGTAAAGGGAAATCAGTCTCCCTTGTTTGAATCTAATAGCTAATGACGGATTAGGCCAATAGGAAATCTTCCCTAGATTCTTACATTAAGTTTTTCTCTTCTTATATAAGAGATGACAAATGGATAATCAAAATTACATGTAAAAATTCAAGAAATCAGGGGATATGAGATATTATTTGTATAAGTAAAGAAAAAAAAAGTCTCTGAAGAAAACCCAAAGGGACAAGTTCAGAGAAACAAGAAGTCTGTCTAACCTCAAAGATAAGAGCAAAGACAGCGTCCTCAGAGATTATTGGAGAAGAACAAATGAAAAAGTTGAAAGAGGAGCCAGAAAATAACTCTGATATCATAATGGGAGAAACTATCTCGAGTTCCATCAGTTTATCTTTTCAATGTGGAAAATTCACCAGGCAAGTGGACTAGTAGAGATAAAAGAAATACTCTTATATTCCAAAGATGATTTAAGTTTAACAAAATTTTGAAAAAGTGTTGTGAATCCAACTGAAAGCTTTAATAAATGGACTAACAGAATGTTTCTCTTTTGCAAAGATATTTATAAACTAAAAAGAGATATGAAGAGTATTCAAGTCAACACAAATGTAGACTCTGTCAATAATCCCCAGATCCCCAAAGATTTTTGGTTTGGCATGTAGTAAGCTTGGAAGTCATCAATATGTCCTAACAGCAAGTAAAAGCTGCACATACTAAAAAATCAATAACTCTTCTTAAATCCATAAGAGAAGTGAGGTAACAAGGCAAACAGCTGCCACCCAAATTGGAGAGACCAACAGGCAAATACAGAGAATCACAACTTTCCGATGCAGAAATTCACAAGTATCAACCTACATGAGAACCAGACCAGGATAGGGAAAACTAAAACGTAATTGATGAATTGTTGGAAACTCAATGTGAACAATTCTGAGAGTTAAAAACTCTAGGGGGACCCAATCATAAGGGGATCTCCATACTTTTGTGAGTTTTACCTCCAGGAGCTTGACCTGGTTCTCACAATGAACACTGGAGAAAAATACCATTGTATTTCTGGCAGGGTGATGGAAAAATGAGCCATCTTGAGCTATGTCAGAGCATTTTATTCTTCTCAACAAAGATTTTGCCCTTAGGAAAAATTATTTAATGAGAGCCTAAGCTGCTGGGGTTTTATTACAGCCTAGCGGACCTGGGAGAAGGGAAGTACCCAACTCCAGCTCACTCTGGTCATCCTGTCCCACCTAAAAGATAAAGGGAACTGAGAAAAGCACATATGAAGTTTGTTACGAAGCATTTTTTAGAAAGAATAAATAGAATTTATAAAATCGAAAAATGTAATACTATAAATTAGTGCTTCTTGTACTTCAAGGTGCATGAAAACTAGCTGCATAACTTGTGAAAACAGATTCCTGGACCCTACTCTCACAGATTCTGACTTGGTTGGTCTGAGGCTGGGCTCAGGAATTTTCATTTCTAAAAAGCTCCCAGGTGATATCAGCACTACAGCTCTGAAGACTACACTTTGAATAACAGTGCACTAAATACAAATACCCAGTGGAGGGGTTTGAAAACAATTTAAAGCAGCTAAAGAGAGAATTAATAAGCTAGATGATAGATCAAGAGAAATTATCCAGACTGTATCAAGGAACTATATACAAATGGAAAATATAAAAGAGAGATAAAGACTCATGGAGAATAGGATATGAGAAAAAAAATGTGATGGAGCCCATATATGAAGAGAATAATGATCGAAAATTTTTCAGAAGTGATGGAACACACAATTTACAGATTCAAGAAGTCATACAAATCTCAAAATAACTTTTTTAAAAAAGAAACATGTTTTGTTCCTCAGTCAGCAAACTGACGGGTTGGTCATTTGTTTTTAAGAGATGGAACTGAAATAAAACAAAGTTCGGCATGTGGGTATGCTCCCCCACAGGAGCTGGTCTGCAATTCCTTCAGTTGCCACTTTGCATCATTGAAGAGTTCAGGGATCCTGGAGGGCTGAGGTATTGCTTGTCCTCTGATCGATCGATCGATCGTGTGGCAGAAAACAGGGAGAGTGTGTGTAGCCTCTATTTGTTCTACAAAATCTGAGGTTGAAGACTGTGTCTTGCTTATCAGAGGTATTGTGAGAAGATATACAATTGTCTCTGGAATCACACTTCAACTTGGGCTTAGTTTATTCATATTTTCATTTACTTAAGGCTTCTATGTTATATATGATTACCAATTAACATTTGGTGTAGTTATAACTTAGGGGAGTTGCTTGGAAAGTTTCTTCCTTCCATTAACATATTTCAGGTGTTAGAGTCCACCTTGACTGGACAGGGTGGATTGTTATTCAAAGGCACTGATGAAAGAACAATCTATCTAAAATCTGCTGTATGTTAAAGGGCTCTGTCTTCTAAAGAAAAGTGAATTCCTTTATTCCATAAGCATTTTAATAAATAACAAAATAGAAAGATTTTCTGTTAACCCTCACTGGGTGGCTAAATTACATTAACAGAAAATTCCATTCTCTGAGGCATTCCTGTTAACCTAGATTTTTACTTTAATTTGCCTAAGTATTTATCCGTCTCTCATTAAAGGACTAGAAAATTGTGTTATAAATAAATGAAAGCAACTGAAAACTAGTAGAGAAAATTCTCTCCTCACCCCCCATTAATTTTTGTAAATTAATTTAACTAAATTCAGAATAAAATCTATTTGATGATCTTATAGGATAATAAAAGTATTACTCAGCTAGAATAGTATATCTCATTGAAAAACATCATCCTTTCAATTCTTTGCTAAATATATATTTATTGATTATTAGAGACTTACTATTTGCTAGATACTTATAAATACTAGGGAAATAAAAATAATAAGAGATTTCTGCATCTAGCTATGCTATTATATCTGATACCAGACTACTTCTCATGCCATAATCAACTATAAAATACTCTTTAGAAGATGAAAGAATTGAGTCTCTTCAGAATATACGAGGCAACGATTTTCAGGCATTAGACGACAGCTGGCACAATGTTGCAATCCAGGGAACAAGAGAAACCAGAGATGAATCTCATGATTGCCCGGCTCTCTGCCTGGGGACAATTTCTCAATAATGGTACAGAGAACTGGCATCTGAGAAGAGCATGGTGGCCTCATTGAGCTAAGGAAACCAAGATCAAAATCTGAGTCAGCCGAAATGCCTATTATCTGCAGGATAAAGCATCAGAGATAGGTAACTATGCAGAGTGGGGACATCAGAAGTTTCTGTGTGGCAACCTCTTGAATATGTGCCTGAAGACTGGGCTATCTATATCCACACTCACTAGAGAGTAGAACAGGGACACTAGAATGAGCAATGATGGGAAGAGAGGTGCCAGTGAACATTGGAATTCTGGCCCTGCCATAGTGAAGAGATCATCTTAGTACCTTGATAACACCCTCACACTAAGTTGAGATATTAGAAAAACCATACCTTAGGAGTATGAGCCACAACGTAAAGTAAAGCTTACGTTAGAACCCTCTTTAACAAAGCCTAAAATCCAATAAGACCTTCAGAGGAGAGAGTTTGGATGAAAGTGCTTGAGAAACACATTAGACTTTTCACAGACCCTGATAACAAAGCATAAAACCTAGTTACTCCAGTATTCAGTGACCACCATCCAGCTATTGAACTGTCTGCTAACATAAGAATAAATACTCTCAGAAGATGACAGAATGTATTAGCAACAATGTATTAGCAACAATGCCCAATATTCAATCAAAAAATTACTAGATATAATACAAAGAAACAGAAAATTATGATTCATAATCAAGAAGCAGAGCAGTGGATAGAAAGTAACCATGAGATGGGCCAGTTCTTAGATGTCCAAGATGAGGACTTAAAGGTAAATGATTCAAGTCCTGGCTCTCAAAGTCATTACAATTTGGTAAAGGAAGCAGATGTGGAAAAAAAAAAAGTCATGAAGTGTGAGATAATAGTACTTCAGTTTTGTAGTTGGTAGTATATTTTTAGCATGAAAAAGTAATGACGGACTCTTTGGGGTGGATTCAGTAAGAGCTCACAGACAAAGCATCTGAGATGGGTTTTCAAGGTTAAATAGAAGCTTGCCAGGGCTGTGGAGGGAATGAGGGGAATAATGACTGAAAAACAAGGAATTGTGTAAAGGCATGATGGCTTGAAATAGTTGCCCTGCAAGCATCGTATTTTAATACCTACTTCTTTGGGTCGTTGTAAGGATTAAATAAAGTAATCCAGGAGTAATGATGAACTCATGATAAACACTCAATAATGTTAGTTATTATCTTGGGAAATTGCTCAGTAATTTGGAAGAAGCTATCAGTATAGCTGCAGTACACATATAGGAAAAAGACTCAAAGCCTCGTATGGGGCTAAAGCTAAATGAAGTAGAAGATGTGAAAATTTCTAGCTTCGTTGATACTTAATCAGCTCAGGACAAATCAGCTTTATGGGTTTATTCTGGAGAGGCGAAGCAAGAACAAAAAATAAATGAAGTGCTTTGTATGATGCCGACAAGAATGACAATAGGCAGAGGGCAGTTATGCTTCCTCTAGGGCAATGTCAGTTCTTCTTTCTGTGAAAAGCTAATAGACAAAATCAGGTCATTATCCAAACAGCTTAGAGTTCAAACAGGGGTATTTGCAGATAATGGCTGAAGATGAGAAATAAGGTCAACACAGAGGAAAATGGCCAATTAGCTCAATATAAACCAGATGAAATGTGCCCTGGAGGATATAAACTGGATGCTACATTAAGAAATATAAATATGATCAACAAAGTAATAACTGATAAAAACTGAAGTGTAAGTACCACCAAATTCTTCTAGTGGATAAAATCACAATGTATCTTCCTTTCTTCTAGAAAAAGTTCTTCAATAATTTTCTAAAAATGACACTTTGATGTTAATATTTTTATTTATTTTCTTTAATGCCTAGCCCATGGAACTTTACTAACAGTAACACAACATTCAATTACAAGTGCTTCTGTTCCAAATATATACCCACTTCTCTCCATCCATCAAAGTTTGATTGAATGCCAGGGCACTGTATCATGTCCTGAAACATTTGAAATTTGTCAAACAGGAGAGAAAATGAATCTCTGAGATATGGGCTTTCTTTAAAAAATGACTTGTTCAAATTTAGAGACCATCTGGAGAAGGACTAGCCTCTTTATCTATATCCCCACTCACTCATTCATCAAATCTTTTCCCTGTGCTGCAATGGATTAAAAATAAGTAAATAAACAGAGGAGCTTTAGCCTCTGTGCTTCAAGAATTTTTGGTCTTTAGTTAACATCCTACCAGTATAAGGTCTTAAACAAACCAGTTTTGTTGATGGTTAATAGTTAGTGTACACCAAAACATGTAAATGGCTCTAATAAAAATAGCCGGATCTATTATGTTAATCATAAAACAATAACTTCAAAAGCAAAACTATTTATTCATGTTGGACAATGTCCAGCTCATTGCTGATAATACATATATATACACACATACATAAAAAATGTGATATATGATATATATGTATGCAAATATGAGAAAAGTTCTGAGGTTACAGCTCAACCTAAATATGCTAGAAACAATTAAATAGCACAACCTTAGTTTTCAAATGCAAGGAGTTCTTTGATATGGCTGCACAGGAAGTTTCAGAATCAATGACTTTTTCACAGAGGGAAAATAATTTTAGTAAGAATTCAGCTTGGAAGTTTTTCTCTATCCATCAAAAAGCCAGGACTGGTTATAAAGCCCTTTTCATTGCCACAATACTTTGAGAGGGACAGTAAGAAATGCAACACAGAGGTAGAGAGAGATGTAGCTATAACGTGCTAGTGTAGAATTCAAAATCAGATTGGATTTAGTCAGAGCTCATACTTTTCCTTCTGTGCTTCCCTCTGGGGGAAAGACCATAGGCTTTGGGATCAGGAAGGTATAACGTTGCATCCTGGCCATTGAGGAAAATTCCTAATTTTTCTGCCTTTAGTTTCCATCATCTTTAAAATTCCGGTCCTTAGCAAAGTGCTTAGGTATGTTGTTGCACTTCTTAAATATCTGTCGAATGAATGAATAACTGGAACAAATAGTAGCTAATAGTGGGGTTGTGAAAATTAAAAGAAATGCTATTTCTTTTATATTTGTATAATGTTTTGCATGTAGCAGGTTCAAAATAACTGTTCCTTTCTATTCTCTTTCATTAGGGAAAGAAGCCATACTTTATACTTCTTTCGATTAAATCATAGTAGATAGCATAGTACTAGAACAATAAAATACATCCTTATTGGTTATTTAATAGTACTCATTTTATACAACGAGAGTTGGAACCTGGGGATTTGCCAAGTGTGCCAAATATGTCATTATAATCTAGGCAAGCAGTATTTCAGATACACTGCAAAATGCAGACCTACCTGAAAGCCACATCTGCTGATGTGTTTGATTTGGTCATGAACAGGGTTTTAAAATAATGGTACACCTTTGAATGTCTTTAGAAGGGCATATGTGCTCCAATTCTATCATAACCTCCATAATTTGCTACTGTCTTATAGGTTAAGTTCATGAACATTCATTTCTGTTACCTTTCTGGCTACTATAGTGTGTATCTCTGTTTTAAGATGAGGTAAAAGTATTGAGAATTGCGCTAGAAAAATAGGGGTATCTCCTTTGAATGAAGAACAGATGGAGGAAAGCTTTTTTGATGATAAAAACAAACAGAGAACTCAAGGGATCATTGAATATCTACGTGTATTCTTAACTCATACCACATATTAGTTAATCGAAAATTCATAAATTTTAAGGAAACTAAGAGAATTCTGATAGATGTAGTTTGGCAGATAGCATGTATGACAGTATTTTTAGAAAAGGTAGACGTTGACTCAAGATTACTTGTAAAAATGAAATCTTTGTGAAGATCATCAGGTAATAACCTCAGAAAATTGATATGACTAATAAAAATAAGGTTCCAATATGAACAAAAGATGAATAATAATAATAACAAAAATTTTTTATTATGGAGGTACATCAGAAAGTGACCTATCCCAGGTTCAACAGAAATATTAATAACAATCAAATCATTATATCTGCTCAGCCAGAAATATGCATAACTATAAAGAAAATGGAAACAATACAGTTAATATCAAAAGAAATTTCTATTATATATTCTGTCAACTGAGTGTAGTTTGCTGTCTTCAGCCTTAAATTTACTACTTACCTTGGAATAAGACATTTGTATTTTACAAATAGAGAGTAGTTTTATTTACTCTCATTTAAGATCTGAATTTAATTTTAGAATAAAATTCTGTGATTTAGTGTGGAAAGTGGATTTCGTATTTCAGGCTAAATTAATCATCATAAACTATTTCTTTTTCAGAATTGAGAATGAGAACCTTTATTTTGTTCATGGATATATACAAATCCTTGAAGTACTTCTTGGAAAATGCTAGGCATGTTTATTGAATAAGTGAAACTGTGTCATTCCCATGACATTATAGGAAATCATAACAAAATGAAGGAATAGTCCATACATTGAAATATTACTTTTAATTCTATAATTGTGGTAGTCTGAAAGTTTTTGTCCCCCAAAATTCATGTGTTGAAATCCTAATCCCCAATGCAATGGTATTAGGAGGTGAACAAGTCGTGAGGGTGGAGCCTTCATGAATGGAATTAGTGCCCTTATAAAAGACACCCCACAGAGCTCCCTAGTCCCCTTCCGCTACGCGAAGATAAATGAGAAGTCTGCGACCCGGAAGAGCGCCTTCACCTGACCCTGCGGCCGCTCCGATCTCAGTCTTCCAGCCTCCAGAGCTGTGAGAAATAAAATTCTGTTGTTCGTAATCCCCAAGTCTGCGGTATTTTGTTACAGCAGCCCAAACAGATTAAGACATTATGTCTTATATGTACTTTCGTCTGACTGAATTTGGTAATAGACTATGGTAAGATTTATTTATTTGTTAGTTTAATAATTTTATTTGGAAAATAAAATTTGGCCATTATGTATCATTTGGGAGAGAAATTTCACTGGTTTATTAATTCACAAAGTCTGACCACCCCTGCTATTGAGCAGAGTGCAATGTGCTCTCTTCCGCTGTCAGACAACATTGCTTTTAACTCGTTAGTTCTTTGCATAATACGTGCTATCAGCTTTTAAATTTTTTCCTCACCTATTACTTCATGTGATCTTAGAGTCTATTCTGTGTATTTGAAGTGTCCTTGTGGATAAAAACATCTTTTATTCCTACTGAAGAATTTATGTTTTTTTCTATTAGCTTATATACCAGGTGAAAAAGAACAACTTAGCATGTTTGAATTCCTGAGTTCGTAACAGTTTTTGCACGTGGTAGGTGCAGAATGAGAATTTGTTCATTGAATGAATTAATGAATCAATGGGACGGACTGAACAAAGTCGAGGAATAAAGAGAAGACAAAGACTGACCTGTTTGGTGCTCTTCCAACAATTCCAAAATTTTGTTTTAATGCCCCAAGCAAACCGATTCAGTTAGAAGTGGCATTATTTTCATATTATATTGTGGAAACCGAGATACCTAAATGAAACCCAAGAATATGAATGACTAAGTAATGAATCTACTTCCCAATAATAAACTCTAAAGTGAACATTTGATTTTTTTGCTGCCTGTCTAGTCCAAACTGGGGCCTTGATATTAATCCAACACTCATGGCCTGAAGTAACACAGAAGAGGCTGAGGAAAGGATGTGGGGAAAAGTACATCCAAGGCTGGTTTGGTTAAAAAAAACAAAACAAAACAAAACACCAGTGACTTTAGAGGCAGAAGTTTGAAAAAAAAAACACAAAGCAAACACAAAGAAAGGTCCTTGGTTCCGGGAGGAAGGGAGCTCTGAGGAGGAGAAGAGTACTGTTGTCCACCTATAAGAAGGTCGAAAATGGCCTTATTTGTCTGACTATGGCGGAATTTCCAAAGAGGGTACATTTTCTGTATTTACCTCTCTTAGATAAAAGTTACTTTGAGAAAATAAAACAAGCTAACACACAAACTTTGAGGAAAAGTCTTATGATACCTTGAATATTATTTGGAAAATAATTATAGAATATCTCAAATATCAGAAAAATATAGAGAATATTTGAATAATACCATGTGTATATCACTACTCAGACTAAACATATGTAAGCATTTTGTCACATTTGCTTCACTTATTCTTTTAAATTAAAAAAAGAAATCCAGTTTTAGTTGAAGTCATTTTAGCCCCAACCTGATCATGTTTCCTCTTTTATTTCCTGGCAAATTAGATGTTTCCTCTTTCTCTACTTACAGTGCATACATTAATAATGTAGAGTATTGTTGTGTGTGCTAAAAATCTTTCTTCCACAATGACCTTTTTCTTTAACGTAATATTTTTGAGATTTAAAAAAAATATATTGACATGTGATTCTAAAAAAAAAAAAAAAAAAAAAAAGAGTACCTGCCACTCCATATTCTCTCCAACATTCAATGCTATCAGAATTTTAAAATTTTGATGGCATTTCCCATATGAAATGGTATCTTGTGGTAGGTAATTCATATTACTGAACACTGATAAATTGTTTCACTGTAAGTTTGTTAGCCATTTTGGTTTTCTTTTATGTAAATTTGCCTTTTTATATCTTGTACTATCTTTTTCCCCCTATTGTTTGTCTTTTTCTTATTGATTTGAACAGTCCTTTTTATATTTTGTATCCTATTCTAGAAAATACCTTTACATGTTAATATTTGAAAGAAAAAACTTTATAAAAAATTAGTATACCAAAAAATTGACATTCATATTGTTTAGAGTTTTATTTTTTTACTCCCATATAACAGTGAAACTACATGAGATCACCACTTTGATGAAATAAAAAAAATACTAAAAGAAGTATTTGTTTGGATATAGAGAATAGACTGTAAACTTTCAGATAATATTAATCTGTTGCAATTGTAAGTTTAAATTTTGTACATTTTTTGATATGGGTCACCTTTGCCTAACAAATAAAAAAGCTTTGGTTAATGAAAAGTACCAGAGAGAAGAACATCAACACCAAATCACCCACTGTGGCTGTGTAGGTGTTTCACTATGGAAGCTTAAATGCTTGTGATGGCTACTTTTATACGTCAACTTGACTGGGCCATGGTGCCCAAATATTTAGTCAAATGCCATTCTAGATATGTTCTATGAAGGTATTTTTTGGATAAGATGAACATTTATTGGTTTGAGTAAAGCAGATTACACTCCATAAGGTGGGTGGGCCTCATCCAATCAGTTGAAGACCTTAATAGAACAAAGACTGACCTCCCCTGACCAAGAAGGTGTTCTGCCAGCAGGTGGCCTTAGGACTTGAACTGTAACATCTGCTCTTCTCGTGGTCATCAGCCTGCCTACCTTCGTTGGACTTGCCAGCTTCCATAACCACAGGTGCCAATTCCTTAAAATTAATCTTTCTATATACGCACAACCCTATATTACCTGTTCCTCTGGAGAACCCTGCTAAATACAGTGCCTCTTAATATGTGGTCACTTAGTAAACTTCTTTCCCATTATCAGAGCACATCATGTATTTTTTGTCACAATTGACATATTAGACCAAGACTATACTCATGTCTTCCACTTCTATTTGGAAATAAAGATTTTTCATGATGAAATGCCTCTAATTGTTACTGATTTGCAGTTGTTAGAGTCATAAAGATAGAAAGCATCCCAAGAATTTATTAGAATGCTAGAGGCTTTACCCCTGTTTCCAGGCTGCAATATGGGCTAAACATGCTTGAACTTGAGGTCAGATTGACAGGCAGGTATCAGTTTTCAATACTGTTTTCTGATTGGTAGTGATGGCCATGAGGAAGGCTGAAATGAGAAAAATTCTGGAGCAATTTCTGTACTTAGTGAAGAAAGGCTGTGATCTAGCAGTAATATTGATTTTAGGAGGTGGAGAAGTACTTATGCTCTGCATTTGCCATCTCTGGTTAAGTCTGAGGCTTGTGATGTAAAAGAAATTCATCTGCTCACATGTAAGATAGCCTACCTGTCCAGGTTAGAAGTACCAAAGCTTTAGTTAATATTAATCAGTCTGTCTTTGTCTGAGTGTCCCATGAGAATGTAAAATAACAATAAGATTGTGGTCAAATATTTTACCATTGAACCACAACTAATAGCAGAGATAATCACTCAATTTATTCTATTTTATTATGTCCCATTTATTGAATAATTGCATTATTATTACTATACCCCAGCAATATAATTGCTTTAGAATAAAAGTACTGGGATTCTTTTGAATTTCTGTAATATTTACAATCTAATCTCTGATACTTATTGCTTTATTGCTTTGTTGGGTATTTAAGGTGTTTGTGAGTTTATGGTTTCATGAAAATTATAGCTACTTGAGGGCATGTAGGGCCAAGACTGAGCCTTTTACTTTTTTTTCATCTTCTATAAGAACTCAATAAATAGTGGCTGGATTGAATTGCTTCTAAGGGACCACGGAGCCTTAGGTCCTGAAGACTGTACATAGCTGCAGGAAAAAAAAAAAGGCCAGAGTGTTCTTGGCATCACCAAGAAGTGTATTAGAACGAAAATAGAAAGTATAATATTACCGTGAGGAAGAACATGTTCTGGTCACTACACTTCCAGAAAGCTCTAATTGACCTGGAAAAGGGCTGGAGATGGGCAGGTTTTGGTTGATCAAGGTCCTATAAGTGCTTCTGATGAGAATAAACAAATTGGCTAGACTTATGGATTGTTTAGAAGCCTTTGTTACCAAAGAAACATCTATGTCAGGGTGTAAAGAAGGGAGATTTTGACAAATGGAACATGAAGATTCCAAGGGAGTAGCTTCTATCGGACTGGATTCCTGAGAGACCCTTGGGTCTGGCCGGCATATACAGCTTTATCCACAGATATAAACATCAGTGATCTTGAATCAATGAGGAGATCACTTCTGCCTTTCGAGACTCAGGGCTGCAGTAACAGACTCTGTTTTCTTAAGATAGGAAAGTACTCGGCTGCCATCAAATATTCAAGTCACTTTGCTTCATATCTTCATTAGAACAACCAGTTACCTTTAGAATTTTCTGCCCAGCTTCCTTTAATCTACACAATTTGCTAAACCTGGCTTAATTCTGAAATATAACTACATTTAGACTCGGTGTCTCTTCATCTGTTATTCCTACTGTAAGCACTACCTGAGTCGATCATCCCCGTGTCAATGTCACTGTCATTTTGGATCCCAAGAAGTCAACCATGTCCTTCCTATGACATTGCCTTGGACTTAATATGCTTTGGTTCATCGATTTGTCTTTGTTTATTCAGTTCTGCCTTTACACTCAAGACAGAGAAATTAGTACAGAGAAAGGGAAAGTAGGTTATAAATGACTTTATAAAATTGTGATTCATTCATCAAATTTCTAAAATTTAAGAACTCAAGGAGTAAAAATTATGCCCCTTTCATAACAGGTAGCAGGCCTAAGGAATGATTATCTTAAAGCTGTACAGACAGAAATTAAGAGAGACCCGAAAGCTTGAATCAGTTAAAGGACCGACCCATTATTTCATTAAAGGAAATTTTATACTCAGTGTTTATAACATTTAAAGATGATATTGGAGGACAACCGGGTTTGTTCACTAAATGAAACTGTTGATTTTTAGATGAATAAACAATTGTTTTAATGAAGCATTTTTGTTGTTTTTATGTCCATGACAGTGTTGAAATAATATAGTTTTTAGGTCTTTTTCATATTTCTATCAGTGCATTCCCTGCCTCCAAAGAGAGAGATTAGCTCTACATTTTCATGGCTTCACCATAATAAAAATAATAATGCATCTTTATTGACTATGTATTGTGAACTAAGTATTTAATGTAGATTTTCTCTTTTAATCCTCAGAACAATCTTATGTGGTTAATGCTATTACTACATGTATTTTGTAGATGAGGAAACTGAGGCATGTGGAGGATAAGTCACTAGTCAAAGTTCCATGGTAGAAAATGGCACTCTAGGATGTGAACTCTGTTCATCTGATGACACAGGCTGAACATTTAGCCACCTCGTGATAGCGTTGCTAAGGGCTGCAGGCCACCCTTCCTGACCGTGTGCCTGCTTTGGAGGGTCCACTCCAGGGCACTGGCATCCATCTACTCTTCAGGTCTTATTTCAGGCCTAGCCGTGATGTCAATATCTAAACCCATCCCCTGACGAGATTATTTCTACTGGAACCAGAAGCCCAGAAAATAAAGTTAATAAATCTTCTACTCATGCCCAGGAACTTAGTAGACTGAATGTGAAAGAGGCCAAAGCAGATTTAAAGTGATTGAAATGACAAAAGGTGAAATGTGAGTGAAGTGAATGAATTACCAAAGCATGTATGAATAGTATTACACAAGTGGAGCAAATTCAATATCAATTCAATTTCTGGCCACGTGCGATGGGAAAACAAGGGCAAGGGAGCAGAAGAGTCAAGGGTAATGAACAGCTTTATTACTTTTTCCCATTGTGCTACTACATACGGGTTTCTGCTGCTATTTATTAACATGCGGAGGTGAACTCACCTATAAAATGCCGATCATAGCATTATGGAAGGCTAAGTGCCACCCCGAAATGGAGAATTCAGTTAGAAGTCAGATTATAAGAAATCTCAGCTTCTTTGCAGTATTGTAACATACTGAAGTTATTTTAAAAATTAGAAATAAAGCCTTTTAAACAACCAGGCTGGGACTTGTAGGGTCAGTCGATTGCTCTTTTTTTGTAGGGGAGTCTACAAGGTAAAGTGGTACACAGATTCATATGAAGCCATCTCTTATGTTATAGTTAAAGTGTATAATATTCAACTTTGAGCAATGTACAGAGACTTGGCTACCTAAACAAACAGTACACTATTCTTCTAAAAGAGAATGGTATTTAAACTTACACCAGCCTGGGTTTGTGTCTTGACACCCCATTTTCAAAGTGTGTCCATAGGCCGCTGGTATAGCTTCCTGAGCACAAGCTTCTTTACTATAAGGTGGGGATAATCACTACCTTGAAGTATTATAAATAACACAGTGTTTGGAAAGGGATTGGTAGAGTGCCCTGTACACAGTAGGCCCTCCATAAATGATAGTAAATATAATTATGTAAAGTGCACAGTTCCGTGCCAAGCACATAGAGGAGCTTAGTACATATTGGTTGAATGAGTTTAATAGTGCTAATCATGGCGAGTGCATCTGTGCTGTTGGTGCTGAGGGATTGGGGGTAAGGCATGACCCAGCTGTTCAGAAAATTCTTGATGAAAAGGCCAATTTTCATTGGTTCTTAAATCATAATGTGTAGGTAGCTATTTATTTGAAGTATTTATAGAACCAGACTTGGTTGCAGAAGCCCTATCAATCTTTCCAGCTAGGGGCTGGATCAGGATAACCGTTAAATGGGTGATGGAGACAGTTTGTAAGAAATAGTGACACTTACACATTCTATTTATTAGACACGAAAGACTGTTCTTCCCTTACATGCATACACACACACACCCATAGCCACATAGTCTCTCTCTTGCGCATTTCTTCTAAAACATGTACTTTTCTTTCTTTTGTTTATTTTCCTACTTTTGATAGAGACGGAGGTACAGAGAAATGGTTCTCTACTGTTAGAAAGCCAGCAGTGCCAGGGTTATGCTCGACGGCCTTCCTTGCATAGGGTAAGCTGAGTTCTGTTGTGCACTGGGGGACACGTGTTTCCTGGGGAGCCTCTGCTCACTTCTGGCTGATTGTTACCATGAGAAGCTTTGAGCCCATACTGCGAGAGCTTCTGATTTCTGAAGAAAACCAGGAATCAGGGATTTTGTGTGAGATTTATCAAATTTCAAGATTGATACATATATTTTTAAGTTACTGCATGGATGAAATAACATCTCTTTGCCAGTTGAATGGGGCCTAATGGCTTGTGTGATCTCTCTTCCATGTCTGGCTTCTCTGAGGTGCTCCACTGCTTTCATCAGCCAAGGCCGAGATGCTCCAATAACTAGGTAGGAATCTGAGGGACTTCATCGTCTGAACCTGCATTCTGAGGTCAGGAGGCAGTGGGGGCAGACCAGACATCAGGGCTGATAACTAGAAACCAGGCATAGCCCTGGGGGTGAGGCAGTGGGTCAGTGCAAACTTAGCAGTATGTGGAGAAAATGTCCCAGAAAGTCACTCACGGCCTGTCAGGAGGTGAGCAGACATAGCAGATGGGAGAGGTGGGAGTGTGGGAGCAGACACTGGGCAGAGAAACTTGTAGTGGGGAGGAGGCAGTAGATGTCTGTTTCTCAGGCCTGTTCACACATGCTTAGCAGCAGGATTCCTGAGAAGAAGAAGGGATTGAGAAGAGCAAGACAGATATGAACTAGAACTGCAAGGTAGGGACTTGTTTCAGATGTGGAAGAGACGTGGTTCTTGAATAAATGGCATGATGGAGAATCACTTGGGTTATTGGATGAGGGCTCTCCTCCCACTCAATGGTAAGGGCAGGTTTAGCTGCAAAGCCTAGGATGAGGATGAGCCTGCAAGTCAGGAAAGGAACTGGAACAAGAAATCTGACTGCAATGCAGCTGTGAGCAAGGGATCAGGAAGGTCAAATGTTAAGAGCACAGGATCGCTCAAGAGGTCTGTCTTTTTAGAAAGAGAGGGAGAACATATTTGTTTCGAGAACGTGTCCACCATCCACTTGCAACGATGGTGAGAGCCCATAGTGGAGGGCCTGGAATTATCCAGGACTATTCCTAAAGAAAAGTCCGCTCTGCAAATGCCTCAAGAGACCTTGGGCCTCTGAAAGCAACCAATGTTCTGACCACCCTGTGGTTGACTCTCATCTACATAAACCAGGTAGCACTGCAAGCTACCTGAGTGTCTGGTCAACTGGTGGGATGGATCTGCCAGATACTTTTTTGTAAATGAGACTGATGAGCTTCTTGGGAAAGAACTCATTTCAAATGAAGAGGAGCCGGACAAGAGTAAGTTGACTCAATAAGAGGATGTGAATGTCTTCAGGGAAGGGGAGACACAGTACAGTCACTGTCACAGGGAATTTATCTCATGGATCAGTTCTGGCCCAGGTCCCACTGGAATCCTGTATGAGTCCCATGGATAGCAGAAGTTTTTTCTTTCAAGTGCTTAAAAATTGTTTCACCAAATATTCTGGCCACAAATAACACCAAGTGTGCTCCCAGTGGAGGAGGACCCTAACAAGGAGATGTCCTACCTTGTAATGGACACTAGTGAAGCTTTCACACACTGAAACCCTAACCCATTGGCAGCAGTGTGTGGTGGCAGACCTGGTGTCTTGGGTGAAAGCAAGCAGAGCAGCAGAAGGAAGGCACTGTTGACAGTACAGTTGAGTGGAGCTTTCCTGAGCGCTTGGATGAGGCATACTCTGCACACACCCAGAAATATTCAGGAGAAAGAGAGGACTTGGAGGAGAGTCTGAGGTCCTGCTTGAGTAATGAAATGGAAGGAACATAACCTATTTCTATGAACACAACCCCTGTGTGCTTATAATCTGCTAAGGCTCAGTATAAACTTATGTTTCATTTTTGAGTCATTACATGAAATGCCTGAGCTTCTCCACTATCAGTTAAGTGGTTGGTGGATCCTTGTTACCTGTTAAAGGACCTCAGCTGTTCTGACAGCATGAGGCATCATCTCGAAATGTGATGTCCTTAGGTGCTTTGACCATAGAGTACCATTTGCAAGGAGCCACTCTGCCTGGTGGCATTCTCTTTTACTTAGGAAATGAATAAATTAATCTGTTTTATTTTAAGACAGACAGATGCATATATGTGCATGCACATTGAGTGTACACACACATGGATAAAAAACCCCCAGAAATATGTAGGAGAAGAATTAAGTATGTAGAATTGCCGGTAATGAAATTCATTGTTTGCGTCACTAGGTCTCATTTATCTCATTGATAGTCTTTTAATAAAAGAGACTTTGCAAGACCACAGATGTAAAGAAAAAGGTGTAGAAAGTGAAACAATTGTTTCCTGTTCCACTTTTAACACTATGCCTGAAATAAAGTGGCTTGTTAAAGTGCTCATGTCAGAAAAATGTGCCGGCTTTAAGAGAGAAGCACTGCGTATGAAGCATATTAATTTTTTTCTTTCTTTCTCTCTCTCTTTTTTTTTTTTTTTTTTTTTGCTGGAAACCTTTTCTGGAATAGAGTTTAGATCAAGAAAACAACCAAAAAAGGAAGAGTAATGTATTGTTAGGTAATGATATTATAAAATGCTACCCTGTACGTACGGTTTCTTTGGCAGGCACTCGCAGTCCTGTGTTTTTCATTGCAAGTGGCTTACATCAGGGCTGACATCTTCCAGATGTTAGTAGCTTTGATTTTTTCCCCCGTGTTGCAAACGAGTTGGCATGGAAACAACTCTTTGCTGGCAACATGACATATGATTCAAGGCAAAATGCATTTTAACACAGATGAATAGTTCAGGAATCTGCCTTTAACGAAAGTCATTTTGAGAGCTGTTTTGAATTTGTTGGTGTTTTGTGACAACTTCTTCAACTTAGAGGGGAGAAATCAAAGCATTCGTGTTATGCAATGTAGCCATTGCTAAAATGAGATTTGGTGCTTGCTTTGAACTAAAACCTTCACGTTTAGAAATGGACTTTAGATATAAGAAAGCTAAACAAAAAACCTTGCTCATTGGAAATTATCTATTTGTTTTAAAGAATGAACCCTCTAAAACAAACCAAATATGGGCTGCTGGTCTGCTCTTCCAGACTAAGAGCTATTGCTGTAATTGTTCCAGATGGTTTGGATTTTTTTCCCTTAACAGGACTGTGGAGAGATGGAGGAAAAGACAAACTGTCTTCACTTTGCCTTGCTAGCTAGCATTGTTCACCCATTCCACATCCTCTCTACCAGAAATGCTAGAAGCACAGGATGTTCTTCTAGAGACCCTGAGGTAGCTCCATTTGCTTGCTTCAGATATTGGGGTGAAATCCTTCGATACCCTCTTTCTCTGTCTTCGTGGTGAGAGGCCACATGTTCCAGACAGTACAGTTACAAACTGTGGCTTCTTCACCAGCCTGGGTCCTAGGATCTCTGTCGAACAGTCTTCAAACACTATCCACGAGAGACACGTAACTGAGTGTGAGAAAGAAACTTTTTGGTGTTTATTAAAACACCGAAAACACCAAGATTTTGAGATTGTTCATTAACCTTGCCATCACTCAGAGAATATTTGCATTATAATAGACCTTAGAGACACACTATGATGGATTCCCCAGGGATAGGAGCCATGTTGAATGCATGTTCGCATCCCCCAGCTCTTGGTCAGGGCTTGGTGCATAGTTGAATGAAGGAATGACTAAAATATAAATACAATGGTTATGCTTATTTTTTCCTGTTGCAATACTACTTAAGTCACTTTGCTGAGTGTTTTCTTAAAGCAAAGTATTGCTTTCTAGGCTAACGAGATGCCTAAGATGTTGCTTCTTCTCCCCTAAACTTGCCATTTAATTTCATTTATAAATACATTTTAAATGAAGACTTCACCTAGGAAACCTGTTTCTTTAATAACACAGTAAATTTCTATACCATACACCTGGCCTCATTTGCAAAGTCAGTTTGCATTAAATAATTATAAGATAGTTGGTCACGGGGATGGGGAGCACAGCAGAGGGAATGCAGTTAGCATCAATATGATGGCTAGGTGGAGGGCCAGGGGAGGGAGGGAGCAGTTGGGGGGATCATTTTATGAACTATATACATATCTAACTAATGTACTGTATACTTGAAACTAATTTAAATAAATTAAAAAGTAATTATAATAATGTAACTATTACTATGTAATATATTAGCATTGAATACTCTTTAAAATATGACCATAGTATCAATAACTCATATTACGTATGAACATGGAGTTTACATATTGTATATAATCTCGGCCCTTTAACACGTTTTGTGGCACTTCTTCATCATATCACCCTGGACAAAACATTTATCGTCTCTGAAACCCAGGTTTATCATTTGGAGTTAATAGTGAAAGTTGTTTGGAGGATTAAAATGAGTTTATAGATTGTAATTTATAAAAGCATTTCATTTATAGTAAATGTTCAATAAATTTTGGCTATTACTATTATTTCACAAATGAAGAAATAAGGATCAGAAGAGTTAACAGGCTTCCCAAAGATCACACAGGCAGAGACAGCGTCAGTTCAGACTGATGCCAAAATCTCTTCTTGCCCTTGTCAGTACCGTGCCTCCCACTCTGTGTAGAGGCAAACTGGCTCAAACGGGGTTTATCCCAAATGTAGCCTGCTTGGATGCAAGCTGACAGTGGCACTTTACTTTTGCTACTTCTATTTACTCATATGCAAAAATAAAATGACCCAAATGTTCCTTAGACTACTATCAGCATTTAAACAAGTTCTGTAGTCAGGGAACAGTAAGCAGAGAGGTGGTATATGTGGTGGAAAGACTTTATACCTGACGCCCAACCTGTTTCCTCATCTGTAAAATGGTAATAATGCTTACCTAGTGGTTTGTTGTGAGAATTAGGACAATGCAAGGAAAGCACTAGCACAGTGCTGGGCACACAGTAGTTGCTCTGTAAGCATCAGCCACCGTTATCATTACTGTCATCAGTGACAATAAGCCTACGCCAGTTCTTTCAAGTTCACTCACAAGGAAAAGAGGAGGTCTCCATGCACCTGAGGGCCACAGCTCAGTGAGACACTGCGTAGGCCATTTATTTAGGAAAGTTCTTTATTCCATTCCATAACTGGATGATGGCCTTAGGGCAACTAAAGTGCAAGGTGGCAAACCAATGGAGCAGGGGGCTCAGGCCACCAGCTGTGCGGAGTGGTCCCCTCTGCCATCCGACTGTGAGCTCAGCACCAAGAATTCACATAAACAAGACCACATGAGGGGCCTGGTCTTTCTGCTCTGTGCTTGAGAAATGTGTTTTCCTGACACAGAAGGGGAAATGGTGGTGAGTGATTGGAGTTCACCTTGTAAAGCAAAACAGAAAATGATTTCTTATTAGAAGTAGTTGTCGCATTAATAATAACAATAGCCATGAAGTAACAAAACAGTCTCTGTCTCCCAAATATAGGAGAGGAATAATTGGCCCGGAAAGACATTATCAATGGGAATGTTCCATATTCGTGTGATTTACCATCTCTGAGCAGTTCAAACAGCTTCGCACGATAAACTTAAATACCTGAAATGTCCTGCTTGTGCACTGAAGCATCTTTTCTACACTTGTTTCCATAGTTTGGAATGCTCTTGTTTGAGAAATAAGAAATAGGAATAGACTCAATATATTTTACTGATATTTGAAGGTAATTTCTCCCTTAATGAATGCATCTGTTTGGATGATAAATTGTCCATTAGACAATGCTCAAGTGTTTTTATGTGCTCTGTTTTGATTATGAGGCTTTTAATGGAGTGTTGCCTCCACTCTTTGAATTTTCTCTGCAATTCAGTCATCCACCAAAGAGAATAGACTAGGGGAAATGCCAGATAGACTTTGCTTCCTTGAGTATTTCAATTTATTAAATAAATGACCTAATAGAGTGCATCAAGACATATTTCTCTGCTTTGTGCTGACCTTCTTGAGAGTTAATTCATTTCGTAATGCTAATTTAATGTTAGCATCTGTGTCCTGTGCACATATAGAGATAACGGCTCCACCCCACAGCATACAGCGTCTAAGACTTGACTATTTTTTGTGCCCAAAACAATCACAGGAATCTCTGAATTTGCTCCACTTTTCAAAAGGATGGTGTGCTGTTTGCTTCCCTTCAGGCTCATGAGGGAGTATGTTCAACGTAGTGTGAGCAGAAGATACATACAATGTGGGGAATTAGTTACACAGTTGCTGTTTCCATCATATCGTTAATGGGAATTACACATCTCAGTTTCTCTGTAGCAACAGTTCGCAGTGGGCACTGGGAGGATGTAAAAACGCATGAGAGAATTCAAATAATGAATAATAGAGTATTTTAGTTTGGTGCAATCTTAAACTACTTTAGGAAATGAACATATTTTTATCTTACATAAACACTCTATATATTTAGGCTTCCCGTCGAAATTGGTATGTGTTTTACTTCAATGTGGGCTTGGCTTCCAGGGCTAAGAAGCAGTATTTGACAGTGATGCCCAGTCCGTTGGATCTTCTTGGAGAAAACTAAAAACTATATTAAGTGGTTTTGACAAGTAGCTTTGCATTTTTTGAATGTTTATTCCACAATATCACTTAGCACTCTGACCTAGTAGAGAAATAATCTTCATGACACTAACTTGCTTAAATAAAGGTCAAAAAATCAAAACCAAAACCCAACCAAAAAACGAGAAGACCGCAACTCACAAGGGACTCACACTACACAGCACTGAAATTTAATATTATTCTCAAATAGAAATAGATAAAAAATCATGTGTATATATTGCAGTTTTTCATTTTTAAGCCATTGATTTATACATTATATAAAGCTACAGGATCCTCTCTCTCCTTGCCCCGCAAAAAACCATTTCCTACTAAAATTAAAAAAACGCACACACATTAAATGGAGTTTCTCATTTAAATAGGAGTAGCAAGACTAGAGAATCCCTCAGATACCTCCTAAGCCTCCCAGCTACCCTAACAGGTTCCCTGGGGGGCACATTTGTAGAATCCTAGGGCTCCCAGGAACAGAGTTTAAAAACCACAGTTTAAAACAGTCAAATATTGGAAAAACACTTTAACAATTCTTCCTCAATAAAAGAGAGTAAAGTTGAGCTTTTGGATATACCAATATTAACAATGTATAATGAAGTCAGTCTTTCCTTTACAATCAAGCACACTCATTTCCCAAACAAGTTGCTGCTGGGGGCATACAGTACAGTGTAACAGTAAAGAGTGCTCCTCCCTCGACAAATTGGATATGAAAAGTCCTGAGTGATGAGGGCTAAGGACAATTGCTCTGGGTCATTCCTGACACTGCCCACAGGCACCGGTTGGGATGGTGTGGCCCTAATGGCAACTCGCTCAACTCAGTACTGAAAGGGCAGGGGCTTGACCTTCTTTGCAGCCTCGTACCAAGTGCAATACTTTGGTGAATGACCGAAGGAATTTTCTGAGGTTTACATGTTTTCCCAGTTGTGCTCCGTTGGTCTTTCCCCTGCACTATGAATATTCCTCTTTTTCTATTTTCTTTCCAGTGACCCTCATTGGCCTGTGAAATGTAGAGCTTTTTTGTTTCCATTTAATGTTGAAATGTGTTGAAATTCCAGGAATGAAATTTACTAGCATCAGTTGGAAATAAGTTTCCCTCATTTTTATTTTTATGGTTTATAAAAAATAATTTATTCAATCAGGGTGAACTGCTCATGTATTAGAGTTGAAGCAGGCATTTTCAGAATGGCTCCTGAAAAGAAGTCCAAAATAAAAAATCTGAAAAATAAGTAGTGTTTATTCCTGTGTGTAAGGCATACTGCTTTTGGTGACAGGATGAGGTCTTTGTCAACGCTCTTGTCCTCTGGAAGTTAGTGATCTCTTTAGGCAGATAAAACAGATGCATGAATTATGACTAACAGTACAGGTAACACTAAGATAGTGCAAATTAATGGTACAGAAAGTAAGTTAGAGGACTTCAAACATTATATCGTTTCACCTGTTACCTAGGCCTCATGTTCACCCTCATAAACATGTAGATCCTGAGGAACTTAGGTAACTATGCCAAAGACGTTAGCAGAGAGAAACTAGATTCCTGGACTCGGCTCTCTTCTTTTGTGTAGAGACCTCAGGAAGAAAATAGACTTCTTTTTCTCTTTCTTTCTTTTTTCTTTTTTTTCTTTTTTTGCCTCCTGCTAAATCCCTGGCACCTAGTATAATGCCTGGTATGTACTAGACATTCCTTGAAAGAATAAATAAGTAAAATGGTATGGTGCAAAATCTGCTATCTGTCCTTACAACCCCTAGGTGGGAATTAGTAAATTTCAAATGCTGGCAACTTTGATAGACAGCTAGAGACTGTTGGATGGTATTCAATAATTAATATCTATAATCTAAGTATAAAGAATGAAGTGTCTTAGAGTTAAATGGTAAGAGGAATTTATTTAAGAATGTCAGTTATTACAAATATTTTAAACTACATCCAGCATTTGTGCTTTTGGAATGCAGATTTTGATACAGTTTGGTTTTTGAAGTAGAGAAAAGGTTATGGCAGCTCATAAAAGCTTCCTCCATCTTAATTCAGTCTTTATCAAACTCTCTGGACTCCCAGAAACATAAGGATAAAAAAGTATTTTGACATGTGTTTTCACTTAACTCAAGAGTAAATCTCTGTTATTTAGGAGGTGGCCTTAATGAAGAAGAGTCAGGAAGACAAGAAGAATGAAGGGCGAGTGTGTGAGAGTGTGAGGGGAATACATGGCCCAGTGCTCTGATCTGCTGTCACATATGGCAAATCCACAAACTTTTTTTCAGCCTTATAGTTTATCAACTGTCATTACGAGGAGTTCTTACCATCCCCAAAGTGTATTCGAACCACAATAGTTAGCCTTAGAGGCAAATAACTAAACAGATGCGTTAGTATATGTGAACACATATGATTAGTATAAGTGTACATCATATAAGTATTTAAGCATTTCTTCTGTTTCAATAACTAGGTCATTTGTGCCTTGAAGTCAATAAATTTTTCACTTATTTATTCAACAAATATTTACTGAGTGTCTACCATGAATCTAAATAATGAATAAGTCAAATATGGCCGCTATCTTCATGGGGCTTTCGGCCTGGTGGAAAATCTTGCATAAAGTGACTCACTATGTGAAAGTGCTGTGCTATGCAGAGAACAGGTAACTAGCACACTGAAGAAGCATCTTAACTGTACTTGGAATTGGGGATGCTACCAAGAGAAAAGTATTGTATGTAAACTGAAGCTGGAAAGATGAGGAGTTGGTCAGGCTGACATGTCCCTTACACATTTTTAGAGTACCCAGCTTGGCATTGTACATGAACTTTATTTTATTTATTTATTTATTTTTGAGAATTTGCCATAAATCCAGATTTGCACTAGGCATTGGAAGAGAATGTAAGAATGTGAGACTTCCTTTGTATAACCAAGGATTCTACAAATGAGTTGAGGAGAAAACAATACATGCATTGTTCTCAAATTGATTGATATACAAGAGGATGTAATTAATAACGACGTGTGGTGTAGGCAATGAGTACTGTGGAACATCAGGAACATGAGAGATCGAACCAAGGTGAAGTGAAAAAAAGTGAATTTGGGAGATAACAAAGAGGAAAAGAGACTTGAGGTGAATTACAGGGGAGGTAGAATTGATGGGGTAGGACTTCGTGCTGGGACTGAATTTGCCCTTGGTGAGAGATAGTCATATGAAAGATCTGATGAGCACTCTAGTAGAAAGCATGTGTTGAACTGCAGTTTTAACTGAATTTTATTGTCCATGGTACCTCATTATGGGCCCTTGAGTAGTTGAATGGCAAACGCCTGTTAATAAATTGTCGACAAGGTGAATAAATCATCCCTTCTCTTCAACCCAAAGCCCTGACTCAGTACCTCTTTCCTCCTAATGGGTATTTTGACTGATTGACAGTGGACTTTGAGGGAGCCTCTGATACAGAAGTAAACTGTTAATTGCCTGCTAATAGGAAAAGAAGAGCCTAGCTATCTTTCCCATGAATGGGGGAGTTAGAAGCCTTTTCTTCTTAAAGTTAACCTAACATTCTCTCCAAGTTCCCATGCTCTCTGCTTCTACCACCTTTCAATTCCTTCAAGTTTTCTATAGCAGCGAGTTTAAGTTGCAACTTCATACCGCAAAGATTATCCTCTCACTATTACTGTTCCTAAAAAAGACAAATAAATTTTTGAAGGAACGAGGATGAGGCCAGAGGAAGGAATCCAAATATGCTGGTTAATCAGTACTGAAATCTAGAATAAGTGAGAAAGAAGAGGATTTATAATAACTACCTATTTATAATAAATTTAGAGGCTTTAGATTTTAAGATAAAGAAGGTATTCATTGAATTTGAAAGATTTCACTTGTCTAAGGAAAGTAGGTCACATTTCTCTAATCTGCCACTCAGTCTTAACACATGCAGTTCCCTCGGCCTAGAACGCTTCCCCACTCGCCCACCCCTATCTTTTGCCTGGCCTCCTATTCAAGCTTCATGCTTCAGCTTAAATATAATTTCCTTAGAGAGCCTTTCCCTTTCATTATTCTCTTTCGTAACACTCTGCTCAGCTTATCTTTCATAGCATTTACTGAAATGTGTATTTTACATTCAGAATCTCTGACTTCTGCTGGTCTGTGAGCCCCACGGAGACAGGAAACATTCTTATTTCGCCCAGCCCTGTGGATTTGGATCCAGTACCACTCCTAGCACAGAAGATGCCTCAACTAAGTGTTATAGAATGTGTACATACATGCTGCTGCTGCACTTAAGGGTGGTGGTCATAGCCTTGCTGGAGACTTGGAGGAGAGAAACAATGGGCCATTGCCATAGCTTGTGAGCCAGCCAGTCAATGGATGTGATCAAAAGAATTTTCTGCAGTTGTCAGAAGCATAGATTTGTATTGAGTCGACATTCTGATTCCTGAGATCGGATTCCAGAAAGCTAACTGGGCAAAATTTCAGAGTTGTTGACTTTCTAATAGGAATCCCAAGACACAATCTGCATTTATCAGGTTCTAATAGTGTTAATGTTTCTAAAAGTTCCTTTTCTTTTCTTTATTAAAACTATAACGTACGACAGAATGGGAAATCTTCTGAATGAACCATTCAGATTAGAGAATTCCAAAATGATCAACCAATCGATCAATCAAAGAGGATTTTATTACCAATTAATTAGTCTCTTCCACTGGAGAAGTGAAAGTGATCTTGACTGGGGTTTCTGCCATAGAGCAAGTCAAGATATCAGAGCTATTAACTTGCTTGTGTGGAGGCATGGGATTTGTGTTCAGAGGATGCCTCCTCACGTCGCTGTCATCGCTTCCCTTTTCCAGCAGACCTTACACACCACGCATCACTCACTCTCCGTGTCAGAACCTTATCAGCATCCTGAGCTGTGCCTGCCTCAAATAGGTGAAGAGTTTCCTAGCTTACCGGAAGGAACATCAATCATTCTTCATCCTTAGTGTTCAAACTTTCTCATCAGTTAGTAGCAACACTTCCCACAGCCTTGAAAATCATTTTTGAATAAACATAGGGCCGAGAACAGCTGAAATGATTGACAGCTCATAACTCCTCCAGAGCTTTATATTTCAAAACCAGTGTGTATGCAGATGTCTCCTCATTACCAACGTTTAGATGGCTCTTAGTGTAGCTGCTACTGAGAGAGGAACGACATGGTTTAGATCGTCAAGCGTCTAATGGGGGTTTTGTGCCTGTAACAGACATTCTAGAGAGCTCTGAACCGGAGTTGAGATTTGAGTAGAAGAGTTATCACTGCAGATCAGGTAGCTCACAAAATTGTTATACGGGGACAATTTGTTTTCAGCATTTCTTTCCCTTTCTGTATGTTTTCTTTCCAGATCCTTATGACCAGAGCGAGACTTCCCAGTGAGCTATGTATAAGCCTTCTGAAAAAAAACACGTGTCCTTCCAACACTTACTCAAGGATTAATCCCCACCACCCCACTCCACTCCCTAGTTTGCAACTTGAGCAGAAATGGAAGTGGAAGGGGTAGGGATGAAAGTAGGAGGTTAGGAGGAGAGTGGGAAATGGATTAATTAAATAAGCTAATTCCTCATAATGAGTATAATCTGATATGAGTTTTTCTTTCCAGGCATTTGATGACTTAATCCGGTGGAAGGGCCTTCCTGGAGGGGCATTAAGAATTTTGTGGCTGGTTTGAGGGGACTGTTTCTAGGACTGAGTGGTCTTTGAAGCTCCTTCAGTCATTTGATGGAGGTGCCAATCTTCTCTGCCTATGAATGCCAACTGCTGTGTTTGCATAATTTGGAAAAACAATGATGGCTGCCTATTGCTTTTAAGTAGTCCAGCATTAGATTTCATTAGATTCTGCCACTACTTAAGGAGTATATATTTAGTATTTTTGTGGTAGTGGCAGGAAGTCTATGGGCATGGAAGAATGATCATAGAGCTCAACAATGCATAACTAACAGGCAAGCTCCTGGCTCAAGTTCTGGGAGATTTCATCCATTACCAGTTATCTTTGACACTAGGAGAACAGCCTGAGGCCCAACAATACTTATATGGCATGATTTTCAGGGCAGTAAAATCAACCATGCTAACAGGTTCATACGCAACTGCCTTCACTAAATTTTTTAACTCTTTGAGAACTGAGACTATGTCCTGTTTGCCATTGTTCTATAAACAATAGCACAGTATTAGGCTGAGAGTAAGTAAATGATAAATAGAAGTTGAGTGAACAAACAGACTTTTCCCACTCTCTGATTCTCTTCTTCCTACACACCTTCTTCCCCTCGTTCGCAACTTTTTGCTCCGTGCCTGCTCCCAAAGCCTGCATTCACACTGCCAGCAAAGGTTGAGTGGCACAGAGTTTCTGATTTAGTAGATGTTGATTTGAATGAAATCCACATATTCTCTTAGTTACAGCATAGTGATTTGAATAGGTGACTTCTTATGGCTATTTGGGGGGGCGGGGAGCAAGGATAATGAGAAAACAAGAAGAGCAAAGAATAGAGAATACCATTCTCGTGGAAAATACTAGCGCCATCACTTGTAGTGTCCTGCATTCTGAGCAGTGGGGAGAACCCAGAAGGTTGAAGTACTATGGGTTTTACATTTTCAGTTTTTGCATCTAAGTAAGATGGTTCAGCCCCTCTAACATCAAAAAGTCAATTTGTTCATTCATTCTTTCATTTCAAAATATCATTGTCTTTCCAAATGCTAGGCACTGTCTTAACCGTTAATAATATGAAATGGATAAAACGAGATTCCCATCTATGGGTTGTTCATTGGCCAGGGGAGCCATGTATACAGTGTATTAATAAAGCAATGACTCAGGGGGAAAGAAGCATCACAAAGCACGATATATATTATCATTTATTTTTCTACTCCACGGTCTTGTGGGGCAGACTCTGGGCCAAGACCACGCCTTCTTACTTAGTCAGACCATCAGTCTGCATAGTGTGGCTGTGGAATTTTCTTATAGTTTTATGGTCAAGAACACCAGTCTTCAAAGACCATGCATGGTTTGAGAACATGGACCCATCCTATTATTGAGTGGATAGCAGTTGAAGCAACCTGCTTTTCCAAGAATCTAGTTAAAACATACCAAACCTTAATTTAGGTCAGTTTTGGTGAGTTCATGAGATTAGATAAATTATAGAATGAAAGGCTCAGCAAGAGATCATAGGGAGAGATAACAAAAGAATATATAGACTAGGGACAAATCAAACGAGTACACAACATGAAATGAAAAGAAACAAATCTCTAGAAATAAGAAGTGAGTCTCACCACTAACACTTTAAATATCTTGACAGTACCATATCAACAAGTTCTGCTGTGTTTTCTATTGGCTGTTCATAGTCTATTTTTCTCTCTAGACATCTTTCTTTAAAAAGAAAATCCAGATTTCCAGGGTTGGGCAGAGTGTTGGGGAGAAGTGACAGGAGGCAAGCACTGTCAAAGAAAGACGTTTTCTCTGGAAGAAAGTAAGGGGCCAGAAGGGAAGGCTGGCTCCTCTAGGAAGGTTTCCTTGCTGCCACTCCAAATGTCTTTTCCCTCCCCCTCCTGTGGGCACTTTCTTTCTTTTTTGGCACAGCAAGAATTTAAGAAAGTCACGACAAAAATCCTGTCATGTGCTGGAGAAGGAGGAAAAAGTTTAGATCTTTGCCTTTTCACAAAGTGTTTCGTGGAAATGGATCCGCAATTTTAGAAAAGAACTTTGCTGTTGTTAAAGTTACTCTAACATTCTCTCCAAGTTCCAAACACCCTCCCCTCCCACCCCTCTCTGAAATCCAGCTAAGCTGGCAGGCAGCATCATCTATCCCAGGGCCATCTCTAAGGACCGAAGATTTATCTTGGACTGACTTCAGACATTTCCCCTCTGATCTTCCACTGGCGACGTTTTTCTCCAATGTTTCCTCACTGCCTCCCTCGGCTCTCATTAATTAACTGCTCCTCAGTCTGCGACTAAATGCGAGCCCTTCTGTTTGACTGTAGAAAGGTTTATGACATTTTGCAAACACACACACAGGACTGAGGAAAATATCTTGGGTAACACACAGGCAAAGGAGGTCAATGAAGAAAACCTAGTTCTAAAAACCTGTTGAAGGAAGTAACCTAAAAAGAAAAGAGGAGAAAATAGGCTGATGATTTGGTGACATTTACTTCTTTCCGACATGATATTTTAAAAGGCAGATACAGAAACTGGAACTTGCTATTTAATTGAGGTTCAGGTATTTCAAAGCTCGCTTATCTCTCCAGCCGTCTGGCGCTTCCACGGCGTTCCTTTTCCTCTTCTATTAGTTTGGAACGTGGGTAGCAAGTTGATGAACATTTTTAATGAGTAAATCCCTTTTCTACACCAAATTTTATAGATAATTAAATCTGATTTATAGGGCAGGTTACAGCGACAGTAAGAAGGAGGAAAGGAATGCGGGGGGAGGGCGGGGGCGCGGGGAGGGTGTCAATTATTGGAGCTCCAAGAGAGACTCTGAGCGTGCTCGGCTTTGTTTGTATAATCTTCCCGGCAGGCACTTTGCAAAAAGGTTTCTGATGCACAATAAGACTAGACGATGGCTCTGCCACGGGTTTTTTGGTTTTGTTTGTTTGTTTTGGGTTTTTAGGCAAAGAAGTTCTCTTGTTCAGGAAACAGATCCTGATATTTATTCGCTGCTCTCCCACTTTTATTTCAAGTTATGCTGAAAGCAAAAGACACACATAAAAACCTCAGAGTGCACCACTGAAAAATTGGCCCTTTCACCGTATTCGTTAAGCATCTTTTGTGTAGGAAACACCACTCTACCTCTACGTGCTTGAAATACATCCACCACCAACATGGGCAGTTCAGACTTGTTACTTGTGATGTGAAATAGACTCTGTGGAAGAAAATGTAGACAAAAGGTTGTGTAACCCTTATAAGGAAGTTGAGACCAGAGAGGTTAAGGAGATTAGCCAGCATCACACAGCCTGTGTGTCATTGGTGGAGTTGTGTCTGTGCTCTTTCATCATTTGTGGAATTCATTAAAAACAATAAAAACAGCAACAGCTTGGGTTTTGCCTAGCACAGCGCTAGGTAACTGTATTAATTGACCTTGAAACATTTTGTAAACTAGTTGTTTAAGCATACTTTCATGTTGAAAGTTCATATAAGTTTCTAATAGCTCCTCTATTCCTTTATCTGTTTGTATTCATTAATAAATTGAAAACTTTGTGTTACTTTGAGTTTTGAGTCCTAAAAATTTGTAATGATGAAGCTTAAACACTTACAAGATGTTATCCCACACAGCTCCCTATCTCGACTCCTCTCCGACAGAATGTATTCATATAGGTTTTTAAAGCCAAGATCATTCCCATACTCAATCATCATCATCATCGTCATCATCATCATGAGATTACTGAGTGATATATATGTTAGATACCTTACATAAAGTTTTAAAAGATAATTAGTTTGGCACACTGCCAAAATGCCCTACTGCTCAACTTAGATTAAGACATCAAGAAGCATATACGTCTAGGACAGTCTAGCCTGATTCATCTTATTTTTTCTTTGAATTTTTTTCTGATAATCATAATAACATAAAGTTGTATATAATTTGCACGTAATAGAAAATACATCATATAGAAAATGAAAGTCCTAACCTCAGAAAGAACCATTAACAATAGTGTGATGCATAGTGTTCTTATATGTATACTAACATGGGAACACACATATAGTGCTGTGCTATAATACCTGAGTTATGTAACAATATATTTGATTGTTTTTTCATGTTTATACCTATAAATCCCTGTCTATATTTTTGAACAGCTATATTTTTCTGTAAGGCTGTAGGTCTGAATAATAGTTTATTTAACCAATCTGTACTTAATTAATATTTGGGTTATTAACAATTACTTCCTATCAAAATGGATGCTATAAAGTTCATTCTGTCTATATTTATTTGTGAACTGTACTCATTAACCTAGAATTTCCTGTTTTGCTTTTAGATCTAAAATAAAAACACATGCTGTGATACATATATTATATAAATATTACCAATATACTGTATAAACATTGATGATTATAATATGATGTAATCATTATTATATATGTGTAGCATAGATGATGTGTACATATATTTCTTTTCGTAGTTAAAGAACTATTCTATTTGATTTCAAAGGCAAGTAGCAATGCCAAAAAAACTCCCAAATTGTCTACTCATCTTTCTCAAAAAAGTTATTCAATTGCGAAATAAATAAAACCACATTTAAAAAAATATTTTGGGAGGGCTATGTTACTTAAAGTTGGGTAGCCGAGGTGGTAACTATTAGCAAAACTGATTTAAAATGTAGCGCAGATTTTTAAAAATCCTTTATAAATCAACCTGTTCTTACTCTAAGTCAATTAAACCAATCTCTCTCAAGGAGAAACCTAAGGACCCAAATTCCTTTATTAGAAGAATGTTATTAAAATGTCTCTGTGGATTATTGATTTCTTTAGTTCTGCTCCTTCAAGAATATGGAAATCACTAACGGAACTGAGACTGATACTGAAGGCTTGAAAATATTTGTCAAAATTGTGCTTAGAGACAACAAAAGGAGTGTGCCAATATGCAGGAGTTGCTGAGAAACTTTTCTTTCAGAAAATTTCTCATTCTAACCAGGCATTCCCGTCACTTCCACCTGCCATCCTCAAGTCAGCCCCTATTAAGGATTAATTTATAAATTTCTTGAGGAAGAAAGCCTGGGATAGAAACTGAGTGGACTGTTGCTTAGATCCTCCTTACTGCTGATATCTTGTCACTGTTATACTATCTTTTCCTTGTGTTTTGGTTTCCTCTTTGCTCTGGTCCCTTGGCCTGGAACAATGAGACGTTCTTGTTTTGTCCAGGCCCTTTGTAGTGATGCAAGTCTGAACGTAAGTATAGCCTTCTCTATCCCCCAGCTCTGAACTCTCTCCTCTTTCATTTTGTTGAACGCTAAAATAGTCTGCAAGGAACCTAGAAGGTTGTTGATATAAAACTCTTATTTAAAGACATGAGGAAACTAAGCCCAGAGAAGTTAAGTGTCTTGTCTGGACTCTTGCCACAGATGAGAATCAGAACCAAAATTCAAGTCACCTGACTCTAGTCCTATATCATTTAGCGCACCTATCAACCTCTCAGTGTCTCATGCCCTTCTCACGTTGGCCACTGTACACACATCAACCTGTGTTACTTACAGAATTGGCCCTCAATTCTGACTTTCACATCAAGAACTACAGCTGTCTATGTTATCTGACTAAGAATTAGTGATTACTCCTTACTATGGGCTGAAGTGGACATAAGTGATATGTTTTTAAGGTATGTATTTAAAGGTCAGGGTTGGTCCTCTGAGTAAAACATTTCCGACCCTCTAGCTAATGACTTCTGTCTCTTGGGGGTTCTCCTGCCCTTGTGGGAGATAAGCCTGGGTTGGTTATTTTCTGTTTTAATACCTGTGTGAATGCTTACTACTCTTAATTCAGCGAATTAGGAAACATTGTGTATTTTACAGGAATTAGTCTAAAATTAACATCTGTAATGACAGGATTACAGGATTTTTCTTTATACTCAATGTGTGGATGCTCAGTACTGTGGGTGTTAGTACTACCAAGGCATGGCTATTATCAGATGAACAAAGGTTTGAAACTAGTTCTCACCACGTGCTGGCTGCATGCCCTTGGATCACTTAGCATCAGTAAAGTTCAGTTTACTCAACGGTAAAGGAGGGATAACGATAGTTGCTCTGAAAGGTTGCTATGGGAATTAAATGAAATAATGTGTTAATTCAGTGCCTAGCATGAGACCTGGGATACTGTGAGTACCCAGCAAATGCTCTTTGCTTTCTTTCCCTCCTTCACCTTTCCGTTTTTGCCATCCAAAGGCCCCTATCTAAGAGGAGTGGAAGAGAGTCTAAAGACATCAATTTTAGTTTTTCTTCTTCTTCTTCTTCTTCTTCTTCTTCTTCTTCTTCTTCTTCTTCTTCTTCTTTCTTCTTCTTCTTCTTCTTCTTCTTCTTCTTCTTCTTCTTCTTTTATGTCAAGAATTTCTTGCTGAAGGTGCTGCATTATAAATGGACTTTTCAAAAGCCACTTGTATCAGTAGTCTGATCATTTATTCCTTGATGAGAAATATTTTGGTCTATTAGCAAGAAGAAAGATTAACCGAACATTAATCAAAAGCTTCATGATGAGTAGAAGTGTGCATATATCACAGAAATTGCCAGGGAGGTGTCACTGCCACAAGATGGGAAATGTGTGTTCTGTGTATCGACTTTGGTCTCAGATTACTAAAGTGGAGTCTGGCTACTCAGTTAATTGGGCAACCTTAAAATGTTCTTAAAAATCCATTTGCGCTACTTTTTAAAAAGAAGTTTATTTGATTTCATTTTATTTACACCCTCCCCCCCCTTATTCTAGGCAATTAATTTCTTGCTGTTACCTTGCCTGGAAACAGTAGGAGAAAATGAATTGCTAGAAGTATATTTCTAAATTAACAATCATCTCAGTGACATGTACACTTAGTCAATGTGTTTATTTCTTGGTTATTGTCTGGTTTTTAAAAATACTTAAAGAAAAGCTACGCTTGTCTTCCTAATTTTCTGGAAGCTAAAACAGAATTTGATAAGGGCTACCAGAGTCTGCCGTTTGGGAGTGCTTACCATTGTTTCTGAGATGAGGCAAAGAGTAGGTATTATCAAAATAAAATGATTCTGTCTCCAACTGGAAATCCTTCTCTGGTTAACATGGGTATCTATTCAAAAACTTTGGTTAAAATGTCTAGATAGGTTTGGAGTCTCACTACAAAAAAAAAATCTCATCTTTGAAAGCTTTGAAGGGAAGCCCCATCGAAAGCCCAGTAGTCACAAAAATAAAGGAAGCTTTGTAGGGTAGAAATTCCCTGTCAGGGAGCACAGCTGTTACTGAGGTATTTATTAGTTATTTACTGGTATGTTATTATATCAGCTTATAATGGGACAGAGTTACCCAGGAAACACTTGACGTGGGGTTGAGGTTCTGTGTGTGTGTGTGGTGTGTGGTGTGTGTGTGTGTGTGTGTGTGTGTGTGTTTAATAAGGTCCACTCACTGTTATCTCAACCGTCCATCATCAGAATTCTCTTCCTTATTTTTGCCTTTTCCCCAAGGCTCACTGCTACATCGAATGTGTACAGAGTAGCTTTAGAGATGCAATAGTGTACCCGGAAATGGGAAACTATAAGTTGTGAGTCTCTAAGGAGCATTGTATTGGGTTTATAACCCATTTGAAAATGTAACCACAATTTCATTTCATCCCAGAGACCCGCATGGAGCAGTAACAGAGGGGAGTAAAATGATTCACCTAATTTCTTTGATGTAAATTTAAAATTTCTCCTGACAGTTTATGCTGGAAGCTGGGGCTTGAATGCATCATCCTGAAAAATTTTTGCAGTTGCCCAGAAATGTGGGGCTAGAGAGAGCAGATGCTTGGATATGCCGTTGACATTTCCAAGTTTTTATAGCCCTGGTACATAGCCCACTAACTGCAGCATGCTTCACACATGGAGAAGGATCATTTGTCACTTTGATGCCAAGATGATACTCACAACTCTAAATGAAACGAATTACTTCTTTCTACCTTTTGCTTGGACAACATAGAAGCATTTTAGGCATTTATTGGTCACCCCGTGTATGCATGAATGGCAGAGTGGCATCAGTATTTGCTTTGTAGCAATACAAATGGGAGTCTTCAAACTTCTTATGACTGCAAAATGTACGAATTTCTGCCATGCTCAATTAGGGTATGATTTATTTGGCAAAAATGACTGCATTGAGAAACATATAAATAATAGTCATTAAAAGTACATTTAATTCTGAAACAACACTGGAATAGATGGTACACACCATTCTTTGTATTTAAACAAAAATATTTACCTGGGCAACTTGGTACTGAAATCTGGGCAACTTCCCAGACAGTGGACATCTTGCATTTTGAGTTGTAGACATTATAGCTAGAAAATGTCCATGGCTGTTCTATCTGCTCTCAGGGATGATACCTTTATATAACACTCAGCCCTTGAATGTCACCAAAGAATGTATGGAGGTCAAGATTGCTCATGTTTTACAACTCAACATAAAAAAAAATAAAAATAAAACAATCTGATTAAAAAAATGGCCAGAAGACCTGAATAAACTTTTCTCCAAAGAGGGCATACTGGTGGCCAATAGACATATGAAAAGATGCTCAACATCACTAATCATCAGAAAAATGCAAATCAAAACCATAATGAGATATCACCTCACACCTGTTAGGTTATTATCAAAAGATGAGAAATAACAGTGTTGGCGAGGCTGTGGGAAAGGGGGAGCCCTGGTGCACTGTTGGTGGGATTGAGTCGGTACAGCCACTATGGAAAACAGACTGAAGAATCCTCAAAAAATTAAAAATAGAACTACTCTATGACCCAGCAATTCTACATCTGGATATTTATCTGAAGAAAAGAAAACACTAATTTGAAAAGATATATGCACTTCTCTGTTCATTGCAGCATTACTAGTAATAGCCAAGATATGGAAGCAACTTAGATGTCTGTCGCTAGAGAGACCAAGAATTTCTGATAATAAAGTAATAAAGAAGAAGTGCTACATACATACAATGGAATAATATTCAGCTATGAAAAAAGAATGAAATCTTACCATTTGCAACAGCATGGATGGGCCTAGAGGGTGTTATGAAAAATGAAAGACAAAAGCTGTATTTCGCTTATATGTGTAATCTAAAAAAACAAAACAAATGAAAAAGAAACCCACAACAGAAACGACTCAGATCTAGAGAACAAGCTGATGGTTGCCAGAGGAGACAGGAGTGGAAGGTGGGGGGAAAAGTGAAGGTAATTAAGAGATACAAACATCCAGTTATAAAATAAGTCACAGGAATACAGTCAATTAAAAAAACGATTACTCATAATTTGGCCACTGGATACATGACAGTGGCCAGGGACTTGCCTTGAATCAGATTTCTACTTCTCTAAAGTAATTGCAAGATCAATCTTCCCGATTGATCGAGTGCCCACTCTGACCAAAAGGCATCCTGGACACCACATTGCTTTCTCTGGCCTGCATGTCTGTAGGGTTCTGTAGGCTTAACTTGCCTTGTCCATCAAATGCTGTGAGATGGTAAAACGGAATGTTGTTTCTAGTGCTCTTACAGAAGTTGTTGTCCTGCTTCAGAGGAATGGATTTGTAGAGCAGTTGCCCCCGGGACACAGCCCACAGGTGGGCAGGGCTCCATGGGAAGGCTGGAATCTGCCAGACAAACTCTTATAAGGAATAAGGACTTTTTGTCAACCCAGCAGTCCCAGAAGCTGCTGTCATTCCCTTCATATCCTTCTACCAACCTGTGACTAACCCAGTAACCATCAGAGGGCTTCATTTGCCTTGAACTGGAGAGCAGGGATTCTCGATTCCCAATTGGAAGTTTGCTTCTATTTTGAACCCTTAGACCAAGCCTAGTCTTGGGCACATGTAACTGAGTGGAACACAATGACTCAGTCTCCCGTCAGTCTTGTTGACTTTCTACCTTAGCTGTCACCTTCCTTGTGAATAAAAATATGTCTTGAACCTTGAGTTCAGTAACAGATAAACCCTTGGTGCTCCTGTGTTTACTGTCCGCCTCTGCCTAGAATCTTATACCCTCCACTGATTTTGTGCTGTGACCTGAGTCATTTTATGGACCAAAACTTTAGTATTTGTGCTTGGTTCCTTTTACCTGTTGCCAGATTTCTCTAATATCAACTCTGTCTGCTGCCAACCCACCTCCTGATGTTGCATTTGCCTTCTCTGCCAGCACACCTGTTGCTCCCTGCCGACTCTCCCCTGACGCACATTTGCCATCTGCCTGGACTTTCTCCTGTTGATTTCCTGCTGTTGGGACTGTGTCCTGCCCTCTGTGTCTATAACTATGGTGAGAACATAGTTTGCTAACAATGAATGAGCTAAACTTTCAAAAATCAAGATATAAGTTAAATGTGTTCCATCCTCTACCAACCCCTGACTACGAAATATAGTGCTTTTGACACTCTGTAACACTGAAGATATTTGTGTAAAAAGTTCAGGCTTGAATTGTCCTGTAGGAGCAAATGAACAAATGAAATAGCATCCATATCCAAAAATTGAGTGTGGATTAAAAGTTCTGGAAAGGTAAAGTAAATGTTATTAACTATAAGTGATTTTAATATTTCTAAGAATGTTCACTGATGGATTACCAAAGCCAGATGGTACCTGTCTTTCAATATGCCAAGGGATATTTATTAAGTGACAGGAAACCTTGAAAGAGAGATGTGCTCACTCCTGCTGCGGTGGGCAGGGAGGGGGATGTGATGCCCCAGCTGGTCAGGGGTTAAGAGGTTGCTGAGGCAGTGTGCTTTCAGTGAACCTGTGTGTTCACAGGGAGAGGTGAGAAAGAGGTTTAAAGGAGCAGGGAGGAACTGAGGTTAAGTTAAGGGCTTGAGGAAACAGCAATCTGAAAAGGATTAGGAAGAAGGATATGAGAGACAAAATAGAAAAGAAAAAAGGTTAGATGGTGACAGTGAAGGCAGGAGGGAGAGAGGCAACAGAAACCAAGAAGTGCTGATTATATTGGAATTCAGTTTAGAGAGAGGGAATAAAAAATGAGGGTTAGAATGAAGAAAAATACTCAATGAGCTGAACCAGGAAGGTCTCCAGTTAAGTGCATGGAGAAGATTATCACTGACATATGTTCTCCCAAGGTCAAAGGGTTAGAGCCCAGACAGAAAAGGATATCTTTATTCATAGACCTAGGGATCTGAAGAAGAGGTCTTGACAAATGCTTGTCAGAGATAACAGGGAAGGCTGAGAAGAAAGCCAACACTAGGTCTTTGCAGGGGCAGATGGATGAGAGAGAGAAGAAATATAAGCACACACCAGAACAGATTGTTGAGTCAAGCTCAAGCCAGAGGAACCAACAAATAGAAGCCCTGTAACTGGCTGTTAGTATCTACTGCTTCATGCCTCAGGAGTCTCTCCTGCAGTAGGACATTTATATCATTTATATTCAAATGTGAATTGCAATAGATGGCAGTAAAGCCAAGCAGAGGGGTCAAGAGTATGAGCTTTAGTCACAAGGCTTTGGTCTGAATCCCAGGCTCTACCATTTATGAGCTATATAACCTTGGACAAGTTACTTAATCTCTACATAGTTTAGGTTCTTCATCTATGAATAGCAATAATAGAATCCAGTTCTCTGAGTTTCTGTGAGGATGAAATGAGATAATGTTCCTAATAATATTAAAGGTCTCTAGTAACATAAGCAAGGCAGCCTGTCAAGCAAGGAAAGTAAGGTGTGTTCACCTGCTTTCAGCCTACTCTGGATGCACAAGCAGATAATGAAAGAGTGACAAACAATAACTAATGGGGTTTGTAAGTATGTATGATGACAGATATGTGGCAACTAGACTTAACGCGGCGATCATTTTGCAGGGTGAACAAATGTCAAATCAACAGTTATCTGAAACTATTATAATGTTATGTGTCAATTTTAATTCAATTAAAAAACAAACAAACAATGGAGAATGTGACTGGAGGAGACTTTTGTTTGCATTCTATCCCAGACTCAGGTGTGGGGTGTATGTGGCAGCCTGTTTCACAACGGCATGCAAGAGAGACAACAGTCCAGCTAAGCCTTCAAGTTTCTTCTATTTTGCTATTTTGGATACCCAAACAAAGCAAAATTGGCCAAGGTTTCCATATATTATTTCACCAGTTATTCAACTTCTTGAATACAACAAATTATGAAAAAGTTTAAAGTAAGCATCGCATTTAATACCACATCTAGCAAACACCTTTCACTCGAAAATAAACTAGAATGTTCATGTATTGAATTCTGCAAGGGTAATTTCATGTCAATAATAGGTAAGATATAATAAAGGGTGGTGATACACTTGAAGTGCTAAGGCAATTGACTAATGGAAACTAAGTTATTTGAAATATTCAGCCTTGGATATATTTTACAGATATGGATCTATTTATAAGATTGTCATATATCGTGTGGCTTGTTCACTTCACAATTGTAAAGTGTGTGTGTGTGTGTGTGTGTGTGTGTGTGTGTGTGTGTGTTTTATGGAAGATAATAAAGAAGGTATTTGGGTACAAAAAATTCAACATTTTGACCAACTACTTTTACCTGTCTCACAAAATAGTTAGGTCAGCTTCTGCCAGATGAGAAAATTACTTCTAAGTATACATTAGGCACTATTAGGATGGAATACTAACCTTTTTAAGTCTTGAATATGTTAGCTTGCGTTTTTTTTTTTTTTACCTGTTGTAGTCAAAAGCATCTATTCTTCCTTTAAAGGGTCTGTTTGTAGTTGTCTCAAGAATCTCTTTTTGGATTATATACTTAAACAATTAGAAATATTTCCTTAGAGTGAAAAGAATCTTTAAAATGAATGGTTTTAAGATGGAACCCATGGAGAATAGCTGAGAGTATTTATTGACCAATTCCTATAATTAGGTTAAATACCTTGGTACGGCTTCTTGTGGTAGAGCTTAGGAGGCTTCTGGTGCCCCTCTCAGAGCTGATGGATTTTTCTCTAAAGAAGCTATGCAGCACATTCAAGCTGTAACTTCTAGGGGTACCATCTGTGTAATAATTACCATCTTGGGACATGCATGGTGGCCTCCACGCACTGGCAAAAAGCCTCATTGTTGACATCTTTACTGACTGACACAGCAGAGCTGGGATTGACTCCCATCTGGCCATTTTCTAATTCTGTGAGAAAGGCTGCAGTATCCTCAGATATCTTCCCACAAACCCTCTGAAATGTACCATGAATTCTCAGGCTTGTTTGTCATGATTGCAAGGTAAACTCTTCAATGCCAGATGATGTGAGTTGCCATGATCTTCTGTGAGGTTTATTTTGAAGTTTTCTGAATACTCTTTTAACATGGTACCATCTTTCATATTCTGAACATGGGTGCTGTGTGTGAATGTAAATGTAGATTTCAAGGACATACATTCTAGTCACAGAATTCATAGATTCTTGGTCAAGAATTTTCAGATTTTTGTAATCTGGATAGTAATATATTTGCTTCTCTGTAATTTCAGGCTCTGTAACAACTTCAGTATATGAATGAAACTTTCTTCTCTAACTGTCCTCATAATGCCACCTAAGAAGCATGTAGAAATGATTAAAATATTAGAATACAATAAAAATAAAAAATGGAAAATCTGCATCAACATGAGAAACTAGGGAATATTACAATATTTCTGCCAGCTACTTTGACTGAAGTAACTATAATATAGGTGGAATGAAATAGAAAGAAGTCATCATGTATATACAACTTTCTTCTATAATGTACAGTAAAGCGTTCTGGAATAGGGTGAAGTACCTAGAAGAACCCAATTAACACCTACTAAATATAGTGGACCATGGAACCGATAGGAGTATTTTTCTTAGAATTAATTTTTCTTCAAAGGCTGACACATTCAGGTGTGGCTGAACTGATATTGGTTGTGAGGTTTAGGCAAGCAGGTGCACCATAAACAATGCAGTAGTAAAACAGGACTCTAGCTGAATATCAAAGGTTATTTTCCCTGACCTGGGAGCAACACCAGAAAGTTGGCTGGAACAGCCACACAAAGTAAACGATATAGAGAATGGAACAACAGAAAGCTGGGTAGAGCTAAGTGTGGCAGCTCCCTTGAATATCTGTTTAGATACTGTGGCAAGAACTTCTCAGGACTGGGACTCTTTTTTCCCCATTACTCAGGTAGTTAGGTCTTAATATACAGTTCTTCTCTCTGCCTTCTAGCTTGAGGTCTGAAAAAAGGTTTCTCACCAGAAAGATAAAATAGATGGTGAGATAATCCACTCTTCTGTTCCTAAGCAAATATAAGGTCAGGAGATCCAAATTTTTGCTCAAGGATAAATAATAACAAGGGACAAAAAAAAATTTCAACGTAAGAGTACAAGGAAAATGTAGGTCTTCCGAGTAGGGAAACATTGTTTGAAAATGATTTTTTGAAATGGAACAGAAGTAAATTTATAACATCTACTTTGTGCACCCCAGCAAATTCTAGAATACATGGGCTTCGAGAAGAGATGATAATGAAAGGAGAGACAAGAAAGAGAGAGGATAGTATTAGACAGAGTATTAGTTAAGTATTAGTGTTAAGTGTTAGTATTAGTTAAGTATATGTGTCTCCTAAAGCACAGATAATATATTTTATTTAAGTAGTCAATGAGTATTTTTATAATTTTCTAAGTATAGTAGACCAAAATACTCCTAAAATAAATGCAAAATAGCAAAAAGTGTGCATGGCTCAATGTCTGACCTCAGTGCAAGAAGTTAAGTGTAAACATTAAAAGAACCTCCTCATTCTTTTAATTAACTAACAGCCACTGGAAATTAACTGACAGCCACTATCATTTTCCTAAAGAATTGTTGGATTAAAGCAGGAATCAAAACTGTGGTTCATTGATTAGAAAATAGAAATAATGAGATTAGCACATAACAAACATTCAGTCAAAGCTGTAATCACAGGCAAATTCAATCTGCTTTATAGATTTATTTAAGAAACTTATTGAAATAACAAGTTTAATAAATAAAATGAGAAAGGCTACTTTGATTTATAAATGAGAGACATTTGATAACACTAAAACTCTATTTATTATACAATTTCTTGATAAATTAATAATAGAAAAATACTCCTTTAATATGGTAGGGCAGCCCTATCATATTTAATGAAAAATCTCATGAACTAATCCCATTAAATAAGGAATTGGACAAAGTGTCTGCTATTATTGCTATTATTTAACATGTGTTAGAAATCTCTTGCCAATGAAACATGTCAACAAAAAGAATTCAGATAAAGAAGTATTACAGGAAGGTGGGGGAAGTGGGAGGTGAAATGGGTGAAGAGAGTAAACAATGTACAAACAGCCAAGTATAAATTAAATAAGTCACAGAGGTGTAATCTACAACATGAAAAGTATAGTTGATAACACTGTATTGTATACTTTAAAGTTGTTGAGAGAGTAAATCTTAAAAGTTCTCATCACAAGAAAAAAATTGTAACTATGTATAGTAATGGATGTTGACTAGAGTTATTGTGGTGAACATTTTGCAATGTATACAAATATTGAATGATTATGTTGTATATCTGAAACTAATATAATGCTATACATCAATTACATTTCAATTAAAAAAGAAAAATATTAGAAAAAAGAGATTTACATATGCTATGAATTCTCTATGTGGGAAATTTAATAATATCAACAGAAAAACTAGTACAATAGAATTCAATAAAAAGGTCAAGTACAAAATATAGAAATATTAGTAATGTTCTTATATATTATTAATAATCAGAATGCAATATAAATGAAACACTAGTCTTTTCAGAAACACAAAATGTATGAAATTACTTGAATAAACTTAACAAGAAAGGAACTCATTAAACTTATTTTAAAATTTATGTGGATGAATAAATGTCCACATGGAGAGCTAAATCTGCTTTGGAAAAAAAGCACAAAGAGAGGAATATTTGTCTTAACAGATATTTTCATGTTATAAAGATATAGTTACAGAATTTGGTCCAAAGAAAAATTGACCAATAGAACACTCTAGAGATCTCAGAGCAGACTCATGTTTATGGGAAAAATAATATACAATAGAGGAGCCCAAGCATTAGTAAAAAAGAGTCATGTTTCATAGATAACGTTGGAGAAAAAAAATACCTTACTGAATAAGGAAAAATAAAACATGATGTATAGAGGCTGATTGCAAATAGACTAAAGAGCTAAACATAAAGAGAAAAACCATAAAGCTAACAGAAAATAATGCAGAAAATGATCTTAGTTCCCTGATTGTGGAAAAGTACAACACTTCAGAATCATGAGGTAAAAACTGGTTAATTTGATTGCATCACACTAAAGATTTTTGTTCAATGTTGATTGAGCATCATCGGGACTAATATCTAGAATATACATGAGTTTCATATTAACAAACAAGAAGCAGATATAACTCCTTAAAGACATGGTCCAGAGGCTTTTAGTTGAGATGGTGGAGTGGGTGGATGCTCTGCTTGCCTCATCTCATGGCCACATCAAAATTACAGCTAAACTACAGAACAGCCATCATTGAGAGCTGCGTAGAATCTGGCTAAGCAGAGGTCCTACAACTGGGGACACACAGAGGAGGCCACCTTGAGACTGGTGGGAGGGGTGGAGATGCAAAATGGGCTGGTCTCGCACCCACATGTGGCAGATGGGAATCGGGAGGCATATCTAGGCTGCAGAGATCCCTCCAGGGGAGCAAGGGGTCCCAGTGCCATATCGGGCTTCCTGGCCCAAGGTTCCAGTGCCAGGAAGAGAAGTCCTAATGATTTCTTACTGTGAAAACCAGTAGAGATTGTAGCTGAGTGAGAACAAAGGCCTCTGGAGTCTCAGATGTTTCTTTTGAAGGGCCCATGCATGAACTTACTTGCTGACAGACTCACTCGCTCAAAGCTCCACTGCTGGGGCAGTACCTTGAAAGGTGCCAAGGACATACTAGGAAGAACTGAATTGACTGGTTTCTGGGCAAAGTTAGAAGGACAATTTTCTCCCAGATAGAAAGTTGGCAGAAGCCATTGTTTCTTTGTTGAGCCCTTCCCACTCCAGCATGCAGAGACAGGTGCTACCAAATCTGAGTCTCCATCAACCTTGCTAACACAGTTGGCCTATCCTGTTGATTTATCGAGACCCCATCCCATTCAACTTGTGGGCCCACCAAAGCCACTTCCAGTGATTTTCCATACAAATGACTTGGTTTGGCCTATACTTCAGAATTTCTTAAAATCTCTCAAAGGTTCATGAACCCCAAACAAGCAACGCTGGGCCTCAGAGTGCCCTGAACCTTTTGCTGAGCAGTGCCAAGCACTGCACTAGTGGAAACCAGCCTCAGTTAGCATCTTGGCCTCTTGAGGCACATACAGGCCCAGTGTCGGTGGTGGCTATTTGTGGATTACTTGGTGGCTCATGCCAGGTGGCCCAGATAGGGCACAAACAGTGGCTGAACTTGGCCTGTGGTGCAGCCCCTCCCAGGAGTTGGCATCCTAACTGACCTGGCTTTGGACAGAGCAGGAGTGTCACCCTGGGTCACATCAAAGGATGGCACACCCAAAAAACAGACTGGGTGGACACCAGAGCACTGTTAAAGCTAATCCTGCTCTGTAGGATCAGTCCTTGAACAACAACTCCTCCACTATAGTCACTGGCCAGTCCTCACAACAAATCAGCCTGAGGGTCAATCCCTCCCAATGATGTGTGAACAGTAACCAAGGCTCAACTACAACAGGAGGGCACACACAACCCACATGAGGGACACATCCAGACAACCCACCTTAGTGACTAGGGAGACTGTGCCACTGGGCCCCAGAGGACAGCTACTATATAAGTCCACTCTACTAAGAATGGGAGACAAAGCAGCCTTTCCTAATATATAGAAACTAACACAGAGAGGCAGTAAAAATGGGGAGACAAAGAAATGTGTTCCAAATAAAACAACAGAACAAAGCTCCAGAAAAAGAACTAAACTAAACGGAGACAAGCAATCTACCAGATGCAGAGTTCAAAACACTGGTTTTAAAGATGTTCCATGAACTCAGGGGAAGAGTAGATGAACTCAGTGAGAACTTTAACAAAGAGATAGAAAACGTAAAAATGGAGATAGAAAACAGAAAAAAGAACCAGTCAGAAAAGAAGAATATAACTGAAATGAAGGAGAATTAAGAGTAGGTTAGATGAAACAGAGGATCAGATCAGCAATTTAGAAGATAAGGTATCAGAAAACACCCAATCAAAACAGCAACAAGAAAAAAATAATTCAAAAGAATGAGGATAGTTTAAGGGGTCTCTGGGACAACATTGACCATACCCACATTCACATCATAGGGGTACCAGAAGAGAAGAGAGACAGCAAGGAATTGAGAACCTATTTGAAAAAAATAATGATGGGAAACTTCCCTAACCTGGTGAAAGAAATAGACATACAAGTCCAGGAAGCTCAGAGAGTCCCAAACAAGATGAACCGAAAGAGGCTAACACCAAGAAACATCATAATTAAAATGCCAAAGATTAAAGACAAAGAGATAATCTGAAGAGAAGCAAGAGAAAAGCAGTTAGTTACCTACAAGGAAACTCCCATAAAACTATCAGCTGATTTCTCAAAAGAAAATCTGCAGGCCAGAAGAGATTGGCATGAATCCATATGCTCATTGCAGCATTATTTACAATAGACAAGATATGGAGTCAATCTGGGTGTCTATCAAGGGATGAATAAATGATGAAGAAATGGTACATATATACAATGAAATAGTACTCAGCCATAAAAAAGAATGAAATCTTGCCATATGTAATAACATGGATGGACCCAGAGGCTATCGTGTTGAGTGGAGTAAGTCAAAGACAGATGCCATATGATTTCACTTACATGTAGAATCTAAAGAACAAAATAACCAAAACAGAAGCAAACATTTTGATGATTGCCAGATGGGACAGGGTTTGGGAATCAGATGAAAAATGGGAAGAGATTAAGAAGTACAAACTGGTTAAGAAGTTAAAAAATAGTCATGGTGATATAAAGTGTATCATAAGGAATGTAGTTAATAATATTGTAATAACTATATAATTTCAGAGGGGTACTAGATTTATCAGGGTGATCCCTATGTAAGTTATATAAATATTTAATCACTCTATTGTATACTCAAAGCTAATATAATATTGTATGCCAGCTGTAATTAAAAAAGAAAAAAAATTATTTTAAAAAATGGTCCAGGAATACATGTAGAGGCAATTCATAGAAGAGGAAACCCAAAGGACTAATAAACTTACAAAGAGATGCACAAAAGCATTAATAATTAGATAAATACAAATGAAAATAACAGCGACATATCCCTCAAGACCACCAGATAGATAAAATATGAGTTGATACTGCTAAGTACTTGTGGGAGAAGAGAAGATGGGAATACTCAGGCACTGCTGGTTGGAGTACAGAATAACAGAGTCAATCTGAGGCAAACTGGCAATAATTCAGCAAACCGAAGAAAAGGTTGCCTACGACCAGCAATTTGGTTCCTTATAAAACCATAAGTGGAAATGAATGAGAATCTTCCTTGAAGCATTTTTTGTGGTAGTGGGAAGTTGGAGGCAGTGAATATATAAATATTATGAATGCATGCTACAGAAATTCACAACAGTTAGGAAGAATGAACAGTGTGCCAATGTGTATTCGCATCGACATGGATAAATTTTAAAATCCTTGGGTGGAGTGCAAAAAGCAAGAAAAGGTGAAATTTACAACACACAATAGCATTTATGTAAATTAACAATACATGCACACAAATGAATTCGCATTTCTCAGAAACGTGAAGAATCAAAAAATGTATAAAAAAAACCAGACAAAAATTTTTACATTTGAGAGTAAGAAAGGAAATGAGAATGGTGACTAGGGGTCAAAGGGAATAAACAAACAAACAAACAAATAAATAAATTAGAGAGGATCCTTGCAAGGTGATATAAAAGAAAAAAAAAGGAAGGATGAGAGGAGAAATTGAGAAAAAATTAATTTGAAATCTGGTTAGGAAAGATGTACTTAGCATAGAAATAAAGACAGAAATTATTAAAGACAGAGTGATTGATTTGATTATATAAAATGTATAAAAATGAAATTTCTATATGTTAAATTACATAAATAAATTTAGAAGGCAAATGTCAAATATGAAAAATATAATTGCAAAGGGCGTGTAAATTATTTTTTTAAAAAAATCTCAGCATTCTCAAAATAATTTAAAACATAAACAACTCGACAGAAATAAAGAAATTCACTAAGGGAAACTGCAAATGACCAGTCAACTATGACAATACACTTAACCACACCAGCACTAAAATGAATGAAAATTAAGATAAGATGATACTACTTTCACTTATTAATTTGATGAAAATATAAAAGATGGTGCTGGCAGGTTTCTTTTTAAAAGAAGTATAAATTATTAAACCTGTTTTGGATGTAACACACACGCACACCGTATATTTAAACTTTAAATTTCTATGTATATATTTTCTGAAAATTATCAGAAGCAAAGCAAAATATACATAAAAAGAAGTTTATCACGACATTACTTGTGGTATTAAAAAATTAGAAGTAATCAAAATATTCTAAATTGGTAATTAGTTAAGATAGGGCAAATCTACATGATTTCATACTGTAAAGGCATATATACCCTTCACATAATATTTAATGAAATGCAGGAAATTTTTACTCTTTTTGGTTAAAGGGAAAGAAAAGTTCATAGAATGCCAAAATATTAAAAATTATCTCTGGGTTATTACTATAAACATGGTCTTAAGTTCCTTTTTCTTAATGTATTTCTTCAATTGTCCTAAAATTTACAACTAATAAAAATTGCAACTTTTTTTAAGCAGAAGAAAAGTTTAAGGGCTCTTTCCTTAATGACGTTAACATATTGGTATGTTTATTATATAAGATAATGCTTTATTTAGGCCTATTATTTTAGTGGTGGTTTTAAATACTTGACAGTTAATGAGAAAAGCTCACATCTGAAGCTTTCTATATAGATCATAAAGTACTATGTTTTGTAACTAACCAGTATTAAAAGATAAACTGAGGCCTATTGAAAGTTCTAAGAGTTGCACGGACAGGGACAGCAGTTGGATGATTACCAGAGGGAGAGTGGGGCGGGGCAGATATATGAAGGTAAAGGGAGACAGAGTATAGGGATGGAGGGAGATTTGACTTTGCGTGGTGAACACACAGTGCAATAATATACATGTGATATATTTTTGAACCATACACTTGAAATCTATATAATTTTATCAACCAATGGCACCCCAATAAATTTAATAAAAAAAAAAATTTTAGGAGTTAATTTGAGCAAAAATTGATTCAAATCAGGCAGTGCCAACCTGGCAATAGTTAGGAGCGCTCCAGCCTTTGGCAGCTAGGGGTGCAACTTCTACAGGGAAGGTGCAGAAGCGAAAAAAGGAAATTATTTAATTGGCTATAGATCGAAGCCTAGTTTCCTGTTTATAATTGGTTGTCTTTTGATTTCAATGTGAAACCTTGAGATATTTGCAGGCTTAGATTTGGGTTTGCTTACATAGGTCTTCTCTGTATCAGTCTAATGGCCTCCTTTTTAATTAATTTGACATCAGTAATACATTTTCTATTATTTCCATTATTTAGGTCAGAAAACAGATTCAGTGCTTTGTTTTCCAAAGGGCCACATTATTGGTTGATAATAAGACATGGGTATTTGAATCCTGCCGCTCATTGCTCCTCTGCTCCATGACACTGGTTTGAACATGGACAGAAAGAATGGATCACCTTTGGAGACCAAAGTATTATTAGCATATTATATTATGTGCTCTTTCCCTCCCCTTTTAAACTCTCCAGTCTTCCTTCCTTTCTCTCTCACTCTCTTCCTTCCCACCTTTTAACACAGTCACACCAGTTTATTTATTTAAGGCCACTTTTGCATTACAATGGCAGAGTTGAATAGTTGTGACAGAGACTGTATGGCCAGCAAAGTATAAAAATATTGACAACCTGACCCATTATAGAAAAAGTTTTGCTGATGCCTGCTGTACAGGGAAAGACGACCAAAACAGAAATGAGTAGGCTTTCAGAAAAATTTTAATTGCTTCAAATCACCTTGATTTTACATTTTTGCAGAAAAAAAAAAAGAAGTCTCAAATGATATTGACTCTCTCTGGCATATGTAACAGAGTTGTTCTTTAAAAGAGCTATTTCCTTAAAAAGCAGAGACAGTTGTGAGCTATTCTCTGTAGGGTTGTGCTGGCAAAGTAACAATGAATTGCTCACGTCCCAGTGGAACTTAGAAGTTATTTGAACAGGTAATATATGCCTAAATCCGATGAAAACCATGAGCAAGTCTAGTAAAGACAGACTTTGGACTTGGGCAGGTATATGAGAATAAAGAAAGAGGAGCAGTCAACAAACTTGAACTTGGATATAGAGAATTCCTGGATAATATGGGAGCTTCCACGACATCAGACGTGGCTGTGGGGAAGAGTTGTTAAGGCCTTTTTTGTTAGAGCAGGCCATTTTGTCTCCCTATGGAAGATACCTCTGAATAGGACATGATGTTATCTAAACCCTAAAACACTCTAGGTATCCGGATGATTTCAAACAAGATATAAAGATTCTATGCACCATCGTGGATGGGAGAGTAGTGATGGAAGATTGCTTTTGAGAGGAGAAACAAGGAGGTAAGTTTTGGGGATCGAGGTAAAGTGAGAGGATTGCTACAATGCAGGCCATCCATAAAGATGCCAAGCTAAGGAGGAGAGACATAAGCACAGTCCAGAGAGGAGGGAGGGTAGGACACCCAGAGATTGGCAAGGTGACACGAGTATGAAAATAAGGGAGCCAGGGGCTAAAGGGAATGGAGTGAGGAGTGAGGAACAGATAAGATGATATCAACTCATGATAGGATACGTCCTCCAGTTTTAAAGACTTGATTTGCCAGAGTTATAATGGGACATAATGAATTATAATGCACAGTGCCTTCTTTCAAGGAACTGGCAATCTGGAGTTGGGGGCGGTGGGAAAGAAAACATGTACACATAGAAATTAACTAATAGTACAAGGCAGTAAAAGGAATATAAGCTACAGAATCATAACAGGTGGTTTAACCCACGCAGATGTGAGCTGTAAAACATTATTTTTTTTCATTTCTACTTCCTTTTTAAAAAACATCTCAGATCAGTGAATAAGTAAAGAAAAATGGTACCTAGGGCAGTAGTTTCCACTAAGGTTATCCTGAGGGTCATATCCAAGTGGCATAGATAATTAAAAATACCATGTATATATTTGCATTTAAAGTGATGTGATTTACATGTTTTTGCATATCTGCTCATACAATGCATATAATTATGTTGACTGTAAGATCTGCCCTTACACACAATATTAAACTTTAAGTTAGTAGACTGGAGGGAGTCAGTTCTTACATTTTCTTGCCTTCTTCCTTCTCACCATCTGTCTTCCTTCCAGCCATCTTGTGGGAGAGGAGAAGGAAAGGTGCCTGGGGACCGGGCAGGAGGAAGGCTGAGTGCTGACAGGGATTTCGGCAACCCCCTAATCTGGAGAGCATTGAACTCAGTGGATCTATGTGTCATGTTCCCACAGAAATCATATTAAGGTTTTATATTCTTTTATTATGTCATATAATATAGGGATGTGTCAGAGAAAGTTTCTATTGATAGTTAAAAAAAATGTGCTAATACTATTAAAAAAAATTAATTCACATTTGTTTTCTTTCTCTGTCCTGTCTGAGAGACAAAATTCCTGAGTGATAGGGATGCATATAAGTGGTCACCTTATATTGAAAGCTTACTATGTACCTGGTGTTGTATTAAACACTGTATGTATAGCCTTTTATTCTATTTTTCGAGCAATTAATTATCTTATGAAGTAGGCATTATTGTCTCTACACTTGAAAACAAAAATGATAATTAGGAAGGTTAAATAAATTGTCCAAAGTCACACAGCTAGTAAATATAGAGCAGGGATTAATTGATTTATTCATTTAATACATATTGAATGCTTCACGCATGTAAGACACTGGTGAGGTATATCTGTTGAACTTAGAGTCATGCTAAGTACTATACATAATTAGGATGATTATTTCTTGACTTAAAACTGTTTATCTTTGGGTGTCTCTTTGCAAACAGTAGGACCATTCACCCAGTCACTGAAGCCATAAATCCGGAGATTCATGGTCTACACGTACTCTGAGAAACTTTTCCTGGGCACAGAATTGTGCAATTTGACATATTCATATGTGGTATTTGTAGACCTGGACATTTTCAAATGAGGTGCTGTTGTTCAGGAATAGTTCTGTATTACAAAGAGCCAGCTGACTTTGTCATGTAATGTGGTCTTTACACATGAAGGTGGGGAAGAATTGTCATGAAAAAATGATCCTAGAAATCAAGCTGAGAGACTCCAGGTTGAGAAAGATACCCAGATCTTAGAAACCCCCACGAACTCTTTAGATACTGGCAATGCATTCTTCTCATTCATATCAAACTGTTTCCTCTTTAACTTCTCAATGTAAAATGCACCAGCCACAATGAAGACGAGTCATTTTAATAAACATTTATTATGGGGTGATCGTGTGTCAGGGACTGAAGAATAAATAAGAGACACATAAGCACTGGAGATTGGAAATTACTTAGCAATGTATAAACAGAATCTCTGCTTCCAAGGAGATAAATGAACAAACAACACCACATCAATCCTTTAATGATTACAGTGTACTTTCACATAAACTATCCCTTGTAACCTCATTTTCATAATATTGTCTCCATTTTACTGTTGAGAGAACTAAGCTCAAAATTAAATGGCCAACTCAGGCTCACACAACCAATGAAGGTTAAACATCTAGACTTCTGATACCGAATCTTTGCTTTCATATCATACTGTCAAGCAATTGAGGAAATTAATTAATTAATTTATCCAATAATTCATTAAGAAAATACTTATTGAACACCCAGTCTGTTCTATGCCCTTGGGATATGTCAATGAACTAAATAGATGAAGACGTCTGCTCTCAAGGAGCTTCCATTCTTAATGAGATGCGAATCTCTCTTTGCATGGGAAGCTCAGCCCGCTGCACACTGAGGCTTTAGGATTCTTCCCCCTTAAGGACAGTATCTTACTCTGTGGAACAACTGTCCTCAGCCTCCCATTACTGAGCTTGGCTTCTTGGGCCACAAGTTTGGGATTAGCCAGTTTTAATTACATGCCATCAATTTGGCTGCTGCACGTGTCAGTTACTACAAAGTTATTTAAGAACACAGGCTGTTTGCCTTTAATTAATTTAAATATAAACACACAATGTTAGGAAAATTAAGCAGACAAAAACATTTTCATGCATCATAGGCATTTTGCAAACATATACAGTGTAACCTGTTAATTACATTTTCCTCCACAAACCATTTATCTTTTCAAAGCCTTGCCTAATAACTTGATGTTTCTCGGTTACATTTTTAACTGCTTATGATTCATTTATCTAGGCTATTTCCAAAGGGATTTCCATGTCCCAAATGAAAAGGAATGTTATAATAATGTGGTACAATAAAACAGCATATAGTGTCTTGTTTTAGCCCAAAGACCATGTGGGATCAATCAAATATTCATAGAACTCATTTAGATAAAGTGATATAATTAATCCTTTCCAAATTAATGCCCTTTCTTTAATTTGAAGGAAGCTCAACAAAAGACCTACAATAGAAATTTCCCAAATTAGATACATACTCCATGTATATATCATATGACATCACCGTTCCAGACACAGACCTCCTAAGATCATTGTAATTTCCTAAGTGATAAGAGCACTAGGAGCATCTTTTGTTCTAATGAGGCCACTCTGGGTGGTTTCTGGATGGGAGTTGGTCACCAGGAAGACCAAACCATGATTAAAAACTTGCAATTTTCAGCCCCACTCACCATTCCCCAGACAGAGAAGAGAGGTTGGAAATAGGGTTAATAATTGATCATGCCTACATGATGAATACTCCCTAAAATTCCAATAGTATGGGGTTTAAAGAGTTTCCGGGTAAGTGAACACATCCATATACTATGAAGGTGATGCTCCCCAATTCCATGGGGACAGAAGGGCCTGTGTTTGGGACCTTCCCAGACCTTGCCCCATGTAACTCTTCAATTGGCCATTCGTATGTATCCTTTATCATATCCTGCAATAAGCTGGTTGTGTTTCCCTGAGTTCTGTGAGCCACTCTAGTGAATAATTGAATCCAAGGGATAGGAAGTCATGGGACCCCCTGCCCCCTCATTTGTAGTAAAGTTTGACAGAAGTTGTGTATAACCTGAGGACCTACTATTTGCAATTGGCATCTGAAGTGCTCTTTTCCATTTCTCAAAAGCAAAAAGAGACAGCAAATTTAAGCCTTTCTACAACCAGTATGTAAACTGCTCTCTACTATGTTGGCCCTCTCAAACCAAGAGACAAAAATCTACTTAACTCTTAACAGAGGATGAAGCTACCACATCTCCCATCAGTCTTCTAGGTATTTTCTTCTTGAAATTATGTTACATTGAATAGAACTTCCTTTGCCAAGATATAGAAGGTTTTAATGCAAGGCTTATATTTTTCTCCAGTAAGAATTCTGTAGGAATGTTCTACAAAGATCTCAAACCTACCTGGAGCAATCTATTGTGAAGTCAGTGTAGAAAAATGTTAGAAATGAAAGTTACTTGATCAACTAAGAGGCTGAAAACCCATCAAGACTCATTGTATCACTGTATCATTGTGTCATTGCTTCCACCGCAAGGAGTAGATCCTAGAATTCCAGGCACCAACAGAAGGCCAGTAGAGGTAACAAAATTGGACTAGTTCAAATGATAAGATCAAACTCCTTAATCTGACCTGTATTAAGGTGAAGAAATATGACAGAATGATTGTCTAGTCTTTTATGAGCCACAATTGGTCTGGCGAACCCAAACCAGCAAAGGGCAAAATTGGAAATAAAAAAAAAAAACTGTCTGAAAATCCACTGTGTGTTGGATTCTTCCATACACATTTTCTTGTCTAAGTCTCACAGTAGTTTGGGAGGAAAGTTGGGGTCTCCTCATTTCATAGATGTGGTAGCTGAGGCTCTGAGAAGTCGTTATTTGTTCAAAGTGACACAACTAATTAATAGCTTAGCCGACATTAAAACTTGGTGTTTTTATTTTCAATGTTGGTTCTTTCTAATTACTATATCCCATACTGCTGGAACTTATAGTTTATCCCCGAGATGAGATAACAAACAGAAGGGCAGAATCTCTTCTAAGTAAGTGCTCACTGTCATTTATTTCAATAACATGATAGTGTTGCAGCTAGACAATGGCAGACACCAAATTTTTACACGAGAAAGAGGCAGCTTTTTAGATACAGGTGGTACTAGAGAACTATCGATCATTTCTGACAGATTTACCTCTGCTGTTCTCTGATTCCTTGAAGAATCAGTACAGCAAGTGAAGGCAATTTGAAGACTCCAAATTGCTAAGGAAACCAACTCATCAGCATCTCTATACGCTTCAATATGTTCATGTGGCGAAGTGTGTGGGGCTGGGGTTCAAGGGCTCAGAGGCTGCAGTATTGGAAGGGCTCCATTTCATGTCAGCATGAGGGCAAACAACGGAGGGATTGGCTGTGATAGAAGTGTCAATAGTTAAAGCTATAATCACAACTTCAGGAGAGATCAACACCTACTGTACAAGAGGATTTAAAAATCCAATAAATGAAGCTAAATAGAGCTGCTGTACTGAATGATAGCATGAAGCCACGGTTTGCAGGCAACATAGAACATCACTGCAGAATGGTGAACATGACCAGCGTGCTGTGTCAGGCAGCATGAGGCCCAGCCTGCAAAAAGCCAGAGAGGAGTTTTGAAGTGATTGACCAAGTTATATGATTTGCAGGTGCTTTTTTGTACCGTTTCACTGGTCAGTAACTTATTCAGGAAGTTGGAAAGGCCTTGAACCCAGATTAGCAATATGCTAATGATTTTGATTTTAGAAAGAAACAGGTATGATCTGGAATCCATAGGTGGCTTCCAATTTGTTTATAAGAAGGTCATTAAAGGGAAAACTTGGAAGGTATCTTAAATCACAATTGTGTAATCATACTTAACAAATAGGTGACTCATTATAGTATGACTGCATGTGTACATGCACGTGTGTGTATTTCCTCAAAACCACACTGGCGCTATTGAAATTGATGACATGTAGTCCTAGGCTTTAGTTTGCATGCAAGAAATAAAGCCATAGCTACTGCCATCTTCTTTGACTCAAAAGAGGAAGAAATGAGCTTCTGTTGTTAAAGTCACTACCGTTGTCACTACTCTCTCTCTTTCTCTCTCTCTCTCTCTCTCTCTGCTTCCTGTTATATAAAGCTATGTTTTAATTTTAAAAAGCAAAATAAAATAGTGAGCTATTTTAAGATGAAATATTAAATATGAGAAATTTGGAGTTCTGAGATTGTTTTTTAAAATTGAATAGAGTGTCGGTGTGTGAGTATTGTCAATAGGCGAAGCTTTAGCTCTCCCTACAGGCTTTTGTTACAGTAGCTGTCCAAAAGGAAGAAAATATCAGAAGCTGAAAATCATCCCAAAGTGTTCATCAAAGAGAGTGATTTCCTTTGTCCAAGATGAAGTTACATGCTGTTACCTAAGTTGGCAGTGAGACTGTGCAAATTTCTGTTACCAGTGACACTATCACCTTATTGAGGCTTACTGGGTCTTTTTTCTTTCTCCTTTAGTGGTTCTCATCTCTTTATGGAAAAAAAAAGAGAATAGTAATAATAATAAAAACAACAATAATGAACCCACCCTAGGGAAGCCAGTCAGAAAAGCCAATGCTTCCTTCCAGTTTTCTAGTTTCTCCAGAGTATGGCTTTGGAGACTAAGGATGACATCACCCTGGAGCTGCTGGTTCCAGGTTGTGCTCAATATTGACTCCAGATGGAGTCGCTAAGCAATAATAATTCTAGAAAAGAGAACGCCAGTTTAATAGAATCTTGAAAGATTAAGAAGCTGTTGCCAGGTGAACTAGAGAATTGAGATGGGAAAAGAAAAACGTTTAGGGGAGAAAACAGGATGTGCGAAGGCATCAAGACATGGTTCTCTGGGGATCTGTTAGTCATTCTGAATGGCTGGGTGAAGTATTAGAATTCAAGGGAACTGTGCAGAAATGTAATCCTAGAGAAGTAAGCAGGATCAAGGTCATGGCAGTTTTGTGTGGGGAGCTAAGGAGTTTGGTCTTTATACTACTGGTGCTGAGTAGTCACTAAAGAGTACTATGAAAGTTAGTCATCTTTTAGAAGTCACTCTTGTGCCAGTGTGGCAGATGAGTAAGGGGGGTACAGCTAAAGGCAGGGAGACAAGGTACAGGGCTGTGCAATGAATGGTTGCAGTGGGGAAAGACAGAGCAAGCAGAATCTGTGACTGATTAGTTGTTGGGAGTGACTCTGTACTGTATCTTGAAATTAAACAATAGATTTTGGAATTGCACATAAAATGATGACTGATCTTTCTATATGGAAAATAACAACTGTGTTATTTTATACAAAGTCTATCTTTCAACTTCTATACTGATTTATACAGCTCTTTGCTTAAAATATCCCTATTTCTTTAAGTCTATCCATGTCACAGAATCAGAATTTTAATGCTTAAAAGGTCTTTATCAGTTCTCTATTTCTAAGCTTTCCCCTCTACTGCCCCATCATATTAAATAATTTAAAGGTAAAATGACTCGTCTACAATAAGTTACAGTAAGTTAGAGGCAGGGCTATGACTAGAACAAGGTGACATCCAAGACACACACAATGCCCCTTAAACAAGGACAATAGGGTACATTCCAAGAACGATTATGTCTATTCAGATCATTTTTACATTTCTCTCTTATCCTAATTGCCAGAAATTTTACAACTAAATTTATTCAAATATTATAATTTGCTCTACTCCAGTGACTGAAATCATCTATTCTTCCTTCCTCTATAAGACTTTGTTTTGGTTTTCCTTACATACTTTATTTTGCATTGCATTTTAAACTGCCCTTATGTGCACCCTTATGTTCTTTTGGATGCTGGTGAGAATACAAATTATAAATAAAAACATTTATCAACAATTAGCAGGAACATAACTCTATATTTTGTATGTAAAGCCAATGTTGGAATCATCATGCGATTTTTGTGATGTGGAATATAAAACTTTCAGGGGACTTTCTATGAGCGGTAGAAAATGTCTATTTAGGATGAACAATTAGAAGCACCCTTGGAATTGTGGGTGTGTAAAGCCCTCCCTCCACTGGATTCGCCTCTGTTTGAAACATGTAACCAGGTGAGCCTCTTTACACTCACAGCACTTGCTACATAGTTTCCTACTGCAGCTTCTGCCCTCCCCTGCAGAATCTTTGCTAGAAGATTATCTTGATAATTCAGTCATGCGTCCTTCTCTGTACCCTCAATTCAAATATTTTTACTTAAATTTAAAAATTAAAAAAATCAAAGGAAAGTATTTGAAAGCATATAAATTTACTCTTTAACTTGTACAAATTAAGAAATTTAATAATATAACTACGGGAAAAGCAAAGGAATTTTAGCTAGAATACAAGCAAAGGGAAAGCAGTCTTATGAAGATGTGACAAATGATATGAATTATCTGCCAGAGGAAGATGGAAACTTTTCTTGTAATAGCTTAATTATACAGCTAAGTTTACTAATATTGAGGTTGGAAAACTTTGTCTTTTGTCGGGGATAAGAGGTAGATGAGAAGTGAGTTGTATTATAGGATTAGCATGGAGTATGTCATGGTGGACTGGACATTTCAGGTGGAGGTCATCGAAAAGTCGTGTAGGAAAGACAGGCCCATGACAGCCGGAGAAAACACAGAATAAACAAACAGCTTTAGAAAGGACATAATATGGTGATTGTATTTTATAAATCAATCATCAGGACTTGGGGTCTAATAAGTCTGTCTGGATGTATACATGGTGGCAAAGGAAAAGAATTATTGAGATTAGAATTTATTCTGGAATGTAAGATCATTGTGACTAAAATGAATATTAGATGATTTTGAGGTATAATGAATAATTGGATCCACTTAAAAATTTTGTTCACCATCTGCCATGTTTGTGGTCTGGGTGACAGCTCGAACTTCAAATTAAATGAAAAGTTGTCTTCATTCCTTTAATGCTTTTTCAACTTTCTTGATTGTGAGCAATAGCAATAAATACTTTTGAATTCACACTCTACTAAAACATACACACACACACATTTAAAGTGAAACAAAAATTTCAGAAACATGCTCTTACCAAATGTAATATATTTTTATTCTTTTTTTTATTCTATTCCTTTTCATTCTATTATTTGTATTAGAATCCTGGTGTGAGCTTCTAAATGACTCATAAGATCTGTTAATGGGCTGCAACCAGCAGTTTGAAAATCACTGCTTAAGAGGACTGCTGTAAAATCAGTCAACTCAACCTAAATCAGAGAATCCACTTGATGTGAAAGGTAGAAAACTGAACAGATGTAGGATGACTCCACTTGACCGTATGAAAACAGGCAAAGGAGTGTTCGGTGCTGGGAAGCTGCAGAGGGTAAATTCTTAGTGTGAGATTTATTAGCTTTATGGTCCAGGAACCATCATTCTCAGAGTCAGTATTCTACTTGGTGGCAGAAAACCCAGAGAGAGGAGAGAAACAATGTTATTTTTTAAATAAAATATTGAATTGCTATTCATATGATTTTCTATTGCAATTATCATCTGTTGTGAGCCTGCACTGCAGGAACGGAGCCTAATTCTCTCTCGTGCAGAGCCTGGCATCCTGTTGGCAGCCAGTGCACGTTTATTGTCGGTAATAACAATAATAATACTAATAATGATAACTTGATGATTAGAGTCTTTCGCAGTAATATCCAAAGCTAAGATTATGAGAACTCTTTTCCTATAGTTTCCATTTTTACTCTCCATGGTTTATACCTCTTTCAATCTTGAAAATGCATTCTTTATTCCCCTTCTGATTGAGTCTATTTGGCAAACATTAATGTTTTTGTTTTTGTTTTTGTTTTCCCATATGGACCTCAAAATTAAATGCCTTTTCATTTGTCTCCTTGCTTGTCTTACCAGAATCACTGAGGAGGTCAACACAGCTAACGCAAGGAAATTCATTTGTTAACTGTTGCTTTAGAAGCTACAAAGAGAGCGCAGAGGCCCACAGACCACATATATATGTTTTGTTTCTATAACAACAGTATACTTGACCTTAATTTTCCCAAATTCTTAGTGATAAACATTTATTTTAAATTAAGAAATAGAGAAGTTTTTGTTTTGTTTTGTTTTGTTTTTTGTTTTTTGTTTTTTAACCAGTGTGTGCTTTCTTCTCAGACTTTATCAAATTTTATAATTTCAAATTGAGGCCGTAACTTAATGATATAAACAAAAGAGGGAATAAGAGCAGTAACTACCTACCAGCAGGAAAGAAGGAACGGCCTAAGGGATCAGTGTGACAGCAGGAAAGTAGGGAGGAAGTAGACGAGAAAAGGAGAGGATTCCAGTGTGGGCACAGCAAAGGGCGTATGATCTGAATACCAGCCCAGGGAGAAGGAAGGAAACGGAGGTGGGAAGAAATGGACCATAAAGACGGGCTGGGGAATCCCGAACAGGAAGCATGGAAAAGAGAAGCAGGAGAGATGGAGCCTCTGGTCGTGCTAGTCTGGAGAGAAATTTCAAGCTGACACCATCTTTCATATCAAAGGGACTGAATTAGCAACTATGTGCTTGCTTTAATTCAAAACTTTTCCCTCTTAGATTGATCATATATACTAAATAATTTCCATTTCCTTTCCTGAGTAAATATGTTGTGCTTCATAAATTTTTTTTGCACATTTTAGCATCATGCTCGATGATTCCATTCACTCTCAAACTAAATTTATTCTTAATTATTTTTATTAACTATGATTTCACCTCTTAATTGATATCACATTCAATTGAAATTCAAGTTATTTAGCAGAAGGACCACAGTTCCTATTTATATTTTTAGAGCCACTGTATGAATTGGAGGTAATGTGATGTGTGATAGTTGGGATAGCCAGCTCCCATCTTGGCTTGATCATTGGCTAGTTTCTTCATTTGTAAAGTAAAGTAATAATACCTATCTCAAAAGGTTATTTGGGGGATTAAAATGCAATGGTGAATAAAACACACTTAGCACAACTTGACACATTATAAGGGACTGACAAAATGATATCTGTTATTACCTATTCCTTAAAAGATTATGCAGGGATGCATAAGACAGAAGAAACAGGTATGAGATTACAACGCATTTTACTTTTTGTCAGGTAGCAATGTAGACGTGTGCATCATGGCACCTGTCTCACATCCCCAGTAAGGAGGGCTGAGGGGATTACATGCAGAGAGGACTAAGCAGTCTCTGATCACGGGCAGCGTCTGCATCTCCGCTTTCTCATGCCCATGAATATGAAAAGCAGAGTTAAACACCATGACATCTACTGCTCTTTATGTTAAATAAACCAAGGCCTTCCATAAATTAAAATGATTTTCTTATGCAGCATGACACAGGGTTATCCAATTTGCCAGAGAGGTGCAACCAAGTCTGTTGTAAGGGGAAAGTGCAGGTAGGTTGTGTTTAAAGCTGCAAGTACCATGTCAAAAAATAAAAGCCCCTCTTGGTTTAGTAAATGCATTTCCTTAGGCCCTAATAAACTAAGAATGGAAAGAGGTTAATTGACAAAATGATACTTGTCTAATGCTGTCCTGAGCATTGCACTCAGGCAGATGTGTGAGACCGGGAGCCTGCTGTGCTGACAAGGATGATTATTATAACTGACTCTATTTGCCCTCAAGGGTGTGGAGCTTCTAGACACTTTTCACCCTGGAATCTCACTGCTGTGTGAGAGCCAATCCAAGAGGGTCATAAAACCAGAAAGCCAAGGGACAACTCGGCTTACACTTAATTTAAGTGTGTTGAGGCAAGGCCACAGATTGGCGCCTGTCCTAAATGTTGTGGTGGAAATTCCACTTTGCATTTACAACTTCCATTTACTGAGCACTTACCCATGTGCTAAGCAACGTGCTAAAAGCTTTAGCCCCTACCTCTCGTTCTTTTCCCACAGTGATTCAATCAGGTAGGTGTTAGTCTCCTACAGAAACAAATAATGAGACTGAGGCCACCGCAATATAGTGCACTGTCAGTTTCCCAAAGCATTTGATGATATTGATATATTAATTCAAACTTTTCTTTTCCATGCATGGTTCATTTACTGATAAAACAGTGGTCAGAGACACAATGTCTGTCTCAGCTCATAAAGCAGAAAACGACTCCTTAAATTTGCTGTGACTACACATGGGGACTACAGGAGAAGGGCAACTGCCTGACTTCCAAACAGACGAGTATGGAAATATCTCAATCTTTGCTTTTCTAACTCTTGGGAATAGGATTAACATTCACTTGGAATATCAACAGATTTGATATGGAGCTTAGAGGAGATGGTATTTTTGTCCTCCGAATATCTAGTAGTGGAATGGGAAGAGCAAATTAAGTAGCAAGGCAACACATAAATACATATATTGAAGTGACGCATATTGCCTTTTTCATAAATAGTTATCTGCTCATTAGCAGCTAAATATTTAAACACTCTTGTTTGGAAAAGCATAGGTCCTACTAGACAGCAGGGAATAATAGTGATCCGTTCAAAGCCAGTAGGACTGTTAGCTGTCATTTAAACTAAACAGAATGACAAAATCCCTTTCCAAGTGGGAACTAGCTCTATTTTCATAGTCATCAGAGCAAGGCTCTTAAAACCTAAATGTCTCATAAGGATCTTCTAATAGGTTTATTGCTTTGTTTATTCTGCTTTGAGCAAGTCAGGGGGCAATTTGGAGTTGACATCATTAAAAAAATTTTTTTGAAAATTTGTTAACATCTCAGTTGCTCATTTTAAAGAGCGTTAAACAGCTCTCTTAATGTGGGCAGTGGTCATCTGTCCATACGCTAAGCACTTAAGTCATCACACACACTTCCACAAGGGTTGTTATATACAGAGATACGTCTCTCTTATTAACAATGCCTGCTTTCCCCAAACGCATATTTGTTATGGTTATTTTGAAGCCTTTTATCTAATCATTTCTAGATGCTACTTTCAGATAAACCGTACATAATTTACTTGGTCCACCATTAGGTCTTTCTAATCAGTATGTAGATATTTATTCTTAAACATTTTCCTTTAAGTCAAATTTATCTTTTTTCTTTCTCTTTTTTTTTCCAACTTACCAGTGATAATATTCTCTCGGACAACTGGACATATCTCCCAGCGTGGTCAATTTCATCAGATACCCTTCCAAGAATCATTTTCTGAGTTCTCTTTAGACAAACTATAAAACTCCTCCAGGTGAAGGAATTGTGTTTCGAATTTCATTGTCTTTTATTTAAATACATGGTCTTACGTAGAAAGATCCCTTTGCACAAAGTATGGGCAAAGCCAAGCCCTGCAGGGGCAGAGCTCTGTGCTGCTATGTACCTTTCAGTTGCTCTCTCACTGTCTCCCTGAGTTTTCTCCGTCACCCACCACAGCACGGGCTGCATAGTCCTGCATATTTGGTCTAGTATGGAGGAAGGCTCTAAGGGCTGGAGTAAAGATAACCTCGTTGCTTTGAGCACAGCATTAGAACAAACGGAAGAACTTGTTAGCAATGTAAAAACTCAGCCCAGACCTAGTGAATCAGAATCTACATTATAACAAAATCCTTAGATGATTTGCCAGTCCATTAAAATTTTGGAAGAAAGACGCCAGTAGAGAATCTCTGGTAGGAAGTGTCACATCTGTGACACCTACCACTTCATGAGAAAAAAAGAGAATTCAGTAAAATGTCCATATCCTAGTGGACACCCCTATGCCAAGAAGTAACTGACGTGAGAGACATTCCATCTTCAATAGGTTAAAAATTGTAAGGCAGTTTGGGGAGCTTCACTCTCCTTGTCACAGATAACTGCAGTTTTACTTTTCCAAATTAATCCTCTGGTCTCCTAACACCCTCATTAGAACTTACTTCCTCCCACTCTGAAATTTTCCCCTTTGGCTACTCTCAGATGCCACCAAGGCCTTTGTTCACATTAGCCTCTGCCTGTTAAGGACACGCCCAGGTCCGGACCTCTGGATCGCCGCAGCGCCATTTATCATTCAATACCATCCAGTCTTCCCAGAGAGCAGTCTGAATTTTTGGAAGAGCATAAATTCATAACGGAATTAAGAAGAACTGTATGAGTTTAGTGCAATGCTATGGATAATGGTAGACAAATCCTGGGATGTGGAAAATTCTCATTTCAGCTGGAGCTGTGAAAGCAGAGGATCTGCTTTAGCCCAGAGATGTGTGCAATGAAGAGCAAGCCTCAGAGCAGACAATGTTCACTCCCACCACTCCCAGCATCCGTGGCTCAGCCTTCCTTTTATTTCTATTTTCTTCCTCCACGAAAAACACCTTCCCTGGTGCCCAGCTTCAGCTCAAGGCCAACGCCCTGACAGACGAGCAATCTCACAGTACCTAGGGGGAATAGAGCTTTTTAACTAAAATAGATCAGCCGAAATATTTTCTTTGACAATACTCTCTTCATGCAGTCTACACACTGCCCAAGGGGATGAAAAGAGGAGCCAGCAGGGAATTCACAGATGAGTCATCTCTCACCAACTCCACTCCCTGGGATCACTAAGGCTGTGTCTAAATGCAAACATGTCTCCTCCATTTTTCCTAAATGCATTGTGCAGCAGAGAGCACTGCACCGGGAGTCAGGAGTGAGGTTCTGCACCCTGTTCTGACAGGTCCTCGCTGGCTTTAACCTTTAACCTGCTCTTTCCATACCTCATTTTCTTCATCTGTTAAATGATAAACTGAGCTAGACTATTGGTTCTTGGTCACGATTACTCATTAAAATTATCTAGGGATTTTAAAAAACAAAACAAAACAATAAAAAACTAATGCTGGGGTTTCCCCTCACCCCCAACAATTAAATCAGAATCTGTGCACAGGGCTCTGGCACTGGTATGCATTTTTAAAGCTTCCAAGATCCTTCATAAAGTGCAGGTAGGATTTAGAACTGATGGACTAGGATCCTCACTAAATATGTATCTGAGTGCCAGCACCACTGACAGCACCTGGGAGCTATACAGAAGTGCAGAATCTAGGGCCTCACCTCACACAACTGAATTTGCCTTTTAGCAACATTCCCAAGCGATCCACATACACATTCAAACCTGAAAATAGATCTCAAAGCTCCCTTTCAGCTTTGCCACATAATATATGGATTGTGGTTTCATTTTAATCCCATTTACAAATTTTGCTGGCTCTTCCTTTTACCTAACTTCTTCAGCATCTACTTTGTGGTAGGAACCACGTGAGGGGCTAAGGATGAAAAGTTAACAAGAAAGACATGGTATCGACCATCACAGAGCTTCAATCGCTGGAGCAAGCCAGATCCTAAGTAAGTTATCACATAGGGTGATATATATGAGGGCAGACAAAATATTGGTCATTATGAAAACGCCCAGTATTCAGGAATGAGATTTGACTAGGTCGGGGGAGACCCTTCTAAGAAAGAAAGTTTAAACTTTGTAACTAGTGCGTCCTGTGAAACCCTGAGCTGGTATATATGTACACAGAATCATGATTTCAGGAAGAACGCAGGCTGAGGTTGAGCCTACTTTGCATTTATGTCTTTGGGAAATTTTGAGAATTAACTCTGAATCCACTACAATTTAGCAATCCTCCTTTGAAACTGTTCTTACTAAGTCCACTAATGTCTTCCTCATTGCAAACCTGGTGTCATTTTTCTAAGTCACATCTTGTTGATCTGTCATTTTTAATAAAAATAACTATTCCCATCTTGACATTCTAATTTTCTGTGGATTTTGTCTTAGCCTGACTTTCCCCTGAATGCAGAGCTTGAAATATGAGCATGCTTGTGGTAAATTAATTTTGAAAGTTATCTTAAAGGTAGTAGGCTGAATAATTGATCTTTGCCTCCCACCACTCTCTTCCCACCTGTTACCTTATGTGGCAAAAAGGACTATGGAGGTATAATAAAATTAAGGATCTTGAGATGGGGGAGATTATCCTGTATTATCTGGGTGGGCCTTAAAAACAATCACGGGGTCTGTTTAAGAAGGAGGCAAGAAGGTTAAAGGAGGAAGAGATGTGATAATGGAAGCAAGAAGTTGGAGAGATACAAGGAAGGTTGATGAGTCAAGGAGTGCAGGTGACCTCCAGATGCTAGAAAAGGCAAGGACATAAATTCTCCCTTGTGTCCCCTGAAGCAATCAGCCCTGCTGACACCTTAACTCTAGTACAGTAAAACTGATTTGAGACTTTTGAATTCCGGAGCAATGAGAGAGTAAATTAGTGTTGTTTTAAGCCACTAAACTGATACATCAGGAAAAAGAAATTGGGGACTGGGAAGAGTAAAATAGGGAAGGAAGAAAACTGAGGTGCATTAATGAACTGATTATCCCTGTGGGCAACCTGGGCTCAGTCCCACTGGGGACCCTCTGAGGAATCACGGACATACAGTGCCACGTCTGCTGTCTGCCCAAGGTGTGGAAGAAAAAATGTTTATCTACCAACTCCCATCCTCACTGGTTAAGCCTTGAGGGCAGCGTTAACTCTCTTGCACTTTCAAGAGCAAGCTTAAAAAAAATACACACGTAGCCTCCATTTCATGGGAGACAGTCAAGAAACGCCATCTATTTAAAATCTAAGGTTGTAAGTGGTAACATTAAAGGTATGTTTGTAAAGTGAGAATAGAAGATAGATTCCATAAGGGTAATCTAATTAAGGGAGAAATTGCTACTTGGGTTAATGAACATGAATCCTTGAGACTGAAAAAAAAGAGGTCATTCTAAGAAGGAAAAACAATATATACACAGGCAGGAAAGTGGGAGGTCTACTGGAAATGGCTAGAAGTTCTATGTCAATGGATGTAATGTTATAAGGTCCAGGGAGAAGGAGACAATGAAGGGAGTTAGATTGATAGGAGAAAGAGGCTTTCGGTCACCAGGAAGCAAACCCCTGACAAAGCCAGAGTCCTTTGACTCTTTGACAAGAGCTTATTTGGTTTCAAGCAGGGGTATTGGAATAAAACCCCAATTATATGATTCTTTAAACTTCTCTTCAGCAAACTTATAATTATGAAAATGTCTTGAGTTATCAGCCTCCACTTTTCCATTTTCCCTCAGTATTGTTTCAAGCAATTCCACAAAATAGAGTAAAATAAGTTAATTAGAACATGAAACAGGAAAAGTTTAATTCCTTTTTTCAATAAGAAGCTGGCTGCAGTTTATACAGGCTTAACGATAATTCTATTTTGTGACTAACAATAATTACTCACGAATAATTACAGAATAGAAATGTGAAAAAATGTCTAATTAGAAATTAGACAAATCCCCCAAATTAGGTATTTATTATTGCAATTGGGTATTATTAGAACTAATAATGACATGATGGCAACATAAGATATTAATAAATACACGATTAGCTTTTGAATGTATTTTGTTACATCAGAAATAAATGTGACATTTTCATGAAGACATTTAGTTGAAATTGTTATTGCAAATATAAACAATCTAGGGCAGTAACTCCCCATTTTAGCTACAATATTACTCATGCATCCAATTAAAAGCAGAATTCCTTGCTGTGATGAACGTAGATCTGTCTCGGCTAATTGAAAGGTGAAATACCTTGAGAAATTGTGACGGTGTCTGGGGTCACCATGCTATGTCCTAGTTTTACAAGAAAAGTGTCCTGAATATGTTATTAGCTCAGAGAAACAACGGAGGCTACCCATCTTCTTTGAGGAAAGGCTTAATTAAGAAGAAAGATTTCATAAGCCTTTAAAAATGTATTCTGAAACTTTACAGTTGTCATGATAGTCTGGAATTATGTCATACATAACTCTCAGATAGTCTTAGTTTAAGAGTTAGTGTATGAGTTTTAGATTAAGTTTTTGGTGAGCTACAAAAATACAAGAGAGAGTGTGCACTGTTCACTGCCTTACAGGCTCTGTCGTAGTCCCTTAGCAGATTGTTGGACTTGAGTGGTGTGGCAGTGAGGTAACAATCACACTGAAATACACACTCAGTTCTCAGCTGTCTGGGAAGAACTGGCTCGCACAGTGAAGGCAGGACATGCTAAGGGTCGTTGCACGAGTAAGAGAATAGGTTGAATTTCTGGCAAGGTTTGAGGTCCTGTTGATTCCTAAGACACTACTTGAACCTCATATTAGTTCATACTCTCCAGGGCTCTTGGAATCAACTCCATACTGACTGGGGCCAGAATGACCTGAAGCACAAGCTGACTAATCCATAAGACAAACAAGCCTCTAAGGCAGCTAGGAAATCTTGCAAAGGAATCAAAGTCCAGAAAACAGGAAAAAAAGAGAACTGCGCATTTTATGGGACAGGAATAACGAGAAGGATACCATTAGGACTTATACTTCCTGGCAAGATATTTATTATAAGAATACCTTACTGGTAAACATTACATGAGTGATGCCCTTAGGCTGGGCACCCGATACCACTTGACAGTGGAAGTCTCTCTCCATTTTGAACCTAGCTCTGAACCCTCTCGGAATCCTAAGACCACAGTAGAGATTACATTTGGGCCTGGAAAAACTTATTTGAGACCCATAGCTGTTTGGAGAGTTTGTAGGTATGGCTGTGGGGAGTGCAGAGTAGGGAAAAGGTGTCTTCTGTGCTTTGACCCAGGTCTGCTTCTAGCTGAATGAGGAAAAGAGAAGTAACAATTGCCTAATACCATTATGTGTGAGCCACTATGATTATCTCATTTACATTTCTTAACTCTATGAATTAGGCATTATTTCTGTTTTACAGAGTAGGAATTTAGAGAGACTAAGATACTTGTCCAAATTCATACATTTAGTAATCACTAAAGTTGAGATGTAAAATAATTTTTATTTGAGTCAGAAACAGAGGCTACCTCTTAAGAAAGGAAGTAAGTTTGCTTGGGATCCACCTGATTTGCTTAACACCTGGGGGATCTCAGACCTATTTCATCCCTTTAGCAGTTCTTCAGAGAATGACGTAAACAAGTGAGGCTGAGACCAGTCATTTGTAGAGCTTGGATGGGAAATGGGTATTTTACCAACGTTAGACATGTTTTAGACTTCAAATCTGCTGGTGCGTGTTTACACCTTGTTTGTTAGTGTTCTGCGAAAAGAGTTGAGAGGGTAGGATCTGGAACCAAATAAACCTTGATTTATATCTATTCCTCTCTACTCACAGGACTCTGTTTTCCCAAGTAAGTTGCTTGACCTCTCTCAGTCTCAGTTTCCTCACCTTTAAAATGGGAATGAAGGGAGACTGGGCAAAATAGTGTAGATGATAGAGGCTTTGTTCATCTGCTCTTGCAACCACATCAAAGCTGTGATGGAAACATGGCGCAAACACCAAGCAGAGTCGCCTGGGGTCCAAATGAATAGAAGTCCTGCAACTAGGGTGAGAAATAAGAAATCATCCTGCAATGGTTGGAGGTAGGACAGGGCAAAGATGTGAGGTGACCTAGTTCGAGCGGCTGAGTGGAACAGAGGCTGCGGCAGTAGCAGCCAGCAGCTGCAGACGCCTCTTAAAGAGGCTATGTCCTTGACCGGACTTTTGCATCGGTGAACTCACTCACTCTGATCACCAGTGCCAGGTTGGCAGCTGTGTGTGTGTGTGAGGGGGCGGAGGCAGGAGACACGAGGGACTTAAAGGGGGACACTGAATTGTTGGAGCTATGGTCAGAGGCCAGGCTTTCTCCCAGGCAAAAGTGATGGTGGTATCCGTTGTTCCTCTGTTGAGCCCTCCCCACTCCCAGTGTGTGGATTTAGCGACCCCATAGCCGAGACGTCATCAAACTGGGTAACAGGTTACCCTGCCCAGAGGATTCCCTGAAACTCCGCCTCCCCCAACTTGGAGCTCTACCCAAGCTACATCCAGGTGTGTCCTCGGTGAGTCCTGTACCCCATGCTGAGCAGTGCCAAGGCTCACACTGGTGGCAGCTGACCTCGGTTTCTGGCATGGCCTCTTGAGGCAACTACAAGCACAGCATCTGTGGATCGCTTGCTGAATCTTAACAGGCGGCCCTGGAGGGGCAGAGGCTGGAACTAAACTTGGCCTGCAGCTGAACCTCTCTCAGGACTGTGCTGCTGAACACCTACTACACAAAGTCATGCTAATAAGACCGGGAGACTTAGGAGCTTTGCTTATTACATAGAAACAGACACAGGAAGGAAGCCAAAATTGGAAGACAAAGAAGCAGAAACCATATGAGAGAATAGAACAGAGATACAGGAATAATGGAGTCAAGCAATCTAACAGATGCAGAGTTCAAAACACTGGTTATAAAGATGCTCAATGAACTTAGGAGAAGTGTAGACGAACTCATTGAGAACTTTAACAAAGAAATTAAAAAAACACAAAAATGAAAATGGAAATTATAAAAGGGAACCAGTCAGAAATGAAGAACACATTATCTGAGATGAAGAGGATATTAGAGAGAATCAACAGAGTGGATGAAGAAGAGGATTGAACCACCAATATAGAGGATGGGGAAGCCAAGAACACTCAATCAGAATGACAAGGAAAAAAAAGCCAGAATATAATAATAATTTAAGGAGCCTATGGAACACAAATCAATGTAAAAGTACCTGTGTCATAGGGGTACCTGAAAGAGAAGAGGGAGAACAAGAAATTGAAAATCTATTTGAAGAAATAACAATGGAAAACTTCTCTAACCTGGTGAAGGAAATAGACATACATCCCCAGGAAGCTCAGAGAGTCCCAAAAAAGATGAACCCAAGAAGCCCATACCAAGATGCATCATAATTAAAATGCCAAAGGTTAAATACAAAGAGAGAATCTTAAAAAGCAGCAATAGAAAAGCAGTTAGTTACCTACAAGAGAACACCCATAAGACTGGCAGCTGATTTCTCAAAAGAAACTTTGCAGGACAGAAGGGTTTGGCACAAAATATTCAAAGTGATTAAAACCCGGGATCTACAACCAAGAATACTTTATCCAGCAAAGCTATTATTTAGAGTTGAAGGACATATAAAAAGCTTCCCAGACTAAATGAATGAATGAATGAATGAATGAATGAATAAATAAATAAATAAGCAAGCTAAAGGAATTCATCAACATCAAGCCAGTATTACAAGAAATGTTGTAGGGACTTCTTTAAGAAGAAAAAACATGTATCAAAAACAGGAATAAAGAATGGTAATAATTACATATAAACAAATACTTCAAATGGAAAAGAATTGAGTGCTCCAACCAAAAGACAGGATGGCTGAATGGATAAGAAAACAAGACTCTTACATATGCTGCCTACAAGAGACTCACTTCAGATTAAAAGACACACACACAAACTAAAAGGAAGGGAATGGAAAAGATATTGCCTTGTAGAACCTTCATTCAGGGTATAGCGCTGAATGAAGTAAGAAAGAGGAATACCACATGATTGCACATACAGGTGGAATCTAGGGAAGAAAACAACAACAACAACAACAAAAATAGAAACAAACTCATAGATACAAAGAATATTTTGAGAGCTGCTGGACGGGAGGCTGGTCGCGGGGGGGACAGTGAAAAAAGGCAAAGGGATTAAGAGGTACAAATGGGTAGTTACAAAATAGTCGTGGGGAGATAAGGGGTAGCATGGGAAAAATGGTCAACAATGTAATAAATATGTAAGGGGAGGAGGGCTACTAGACTTAGTGAGGTGATCACTTTGTGAGTTATATAGATCTCTAATCGTTAGATGTACAACTGAAACTAGTGTATTAATGTATGCCAACTATAACTGAAAAAACTCATTGAATTGTACAACATAAATATGGGCAACTAATTGTCTATTATATTTCAATAAAGCTGGAAAAAATAAAAAAGAAAAGAGTTCTGAAGATCATTTGCCCAACAATGTGGATATACTGAACATGACAACTACACACATTAAAAATTGTTAAGATGATACATTTTATGTATATTTTACTATAATGAAAAATAAAATATCAAAAGCTTTAAAGTGGAGAAAAATGAGAATGAAATGAAAGCGCATAGTACACATAACAGGTGCTTAACGAATACATGGAAATGAAAAATAGGAGAAAATGTCTTTACGACACTATCCAAACAAAAAAGAGAAAATACGAGCCTTTTAGACCTCACAATTAAGTTTTTCTGACCTGTGTTTATGGCTTAGAAACAGCTTCAGCAGGTGACCTGCAGTTACCTGAGAATGCAGAGGACAGCAGAGAAACTCCAACCTATCCGCTGGTAAAATAGAGCTGTTGTTTACAACACCTTCGGCTCCTCTCGCTAATCATTTCCCTAATTCGAACTCTTTCAAATTCATCTACACTTCACATTTTCCACTTGTACTTGAGGTGCATAGTTATAAAATGGCTTTTTAATTAGTAAAACAAAGAATGCTAGATTTCATTTTTTTATGCCTATTAACAAATTTCAATACTGCTCATATGTATTATTGCATGATCTAACTTGACCTGCCAACCTATAAGCCAACTCACCATGGATGAGAAAGAGAGTGAGAAATAATGGCTTTGTGAAATCATCTGAGAGGGACTGGAACTCCTGTCCCCTGTTTGGACCTCTGTTTCTGATGATGACTGTCAACCTGCACAAAACAACCTTTACCTCGGTCAGCGCTGACGACTGAGAGCGTGGAAGCTCCTGGGAAATTACAGGCAAGAGAAGGATGAGAAAGCACCTGTGGACCCCTTTCCAGCACTTGCTCACCTAGCCGTCTATCAGAAGCAGATGGCCTGTCATTTTCTCCACGCAGCCCTTGTTTAAGAGGCCCATGTTTCTAACTCACTCTCTGGTCTTTTGGCCTAATGACAAAGACACTCTTGGGTGAATGACTGAGGCCTGAATGAACACACAATCATAGGTAAAGAGCCAATGTGTGTGTGTGTGTGTGTGTGTGTGTGTGTGTGCGCGCGCGTGCGCGCACGCGCATGTGAACACAGCAGGCCTGGTACTGAATAGTAAGGAGATCTCTTTCAATCTCACTTTAAAATATTCTCTTTGCCATGAAAAAGAAAAAAAGAAATCCATCTTTTTGTTCCACAAAAATCTATTAGTTATTCTTTCCCAGTTTCTTTAGCTTAGAAACTGTAGAAAGAAGGCCTGGAACAAGGGGCTGTGTGTGATCTGTCCGCTGAGCAGAGTGCAGGAAATAGGCCATGAGGGATCTGGAGCTTAAGTGTAGTGAACTCCAGAGAGCTGTAGCAGAGAATCACAGTGTCCACAGCCAGCTACGTAGAGAACCAGAAACAGGTCATTGGCTTCTGCCCTGCAATCCACGGTAACTGCCAGCGATATTTCTACAGAGGGGAACACGCTTCACACCAGCTCTCTTTGCAGAATATCTCCATCCTGGGGAGTCGAAATTGCATCAGTACAACTTCTCTGCAGCACACTGACACCAATATGCAATATGTGGTAAGAGAAACCAAAAAGCCATTAATCTAAAGCAGGAATTTAAACAATTGCGTTTAACTCTGGAAGAATTCCATTGAATTAGAATGCCTTTTTAAACTGAAACTGCTTTCACTGAATGCAGCATTGCAAATTAAGATTTAATTTAGCAAAATAATTAGATTTAAATGTAAACGACCTACTTCCCCCTTTGTTCCAACTTCTTCATTGGCATCTTTGTAATCAAATAAATATATTTATTCATTCACTCATCTATTTATTCAATTTTTATTGAGTACCTATTCAGGGCCATGCATGGTGCTAGAGATTAAGATTACAAATGTGAGTAAACTATGATCTCAAACTTTAAGGTCTGTACAGTCTAGTGGTACCAGATGAGGAATCACAGTTCGAGGCTTAAACAAAGACATTGGAAGTGCTGAGGATCAGGAGAAAATTCCCCTACTCTGCCCACCTTTAGATCTCATGGCTGGACTAGTTATAAAATAATAAAATTGATACAAGACTGGATTAACAAGAGGAGGAAAAAAAAAACAATTTAATACGTGTGCACAGGAGAATCACAATATGATGCCCAGGTCATAAACTGAGGCTCAAAGAAGTGATCGAACTAGGCATCTTTTTAAACTTTTTAGACAAAGAAACAATAAATTAAACAAAGAAAGTGCTCATCGGAAAGGAATCCAAGCCCAATGTGTGTATTCCTTAGCAAGAAACCAAAGAAAGTTGGGCTAGGGTAGTAAATGAGTAAAGGGATTATGAGGGTTTTTATACATGCTTTTTCAACTCTGGATGTTACGCCCTGTGATAAGGTTTCTCTTGGTCCTTTAGAATAATCAACATGTAATTTTGGGATATCTTGGGGCAGCCGGCCCTGGGACTCGACTATAGTAAAAACAAAGCACAACAAAAACACTAGTTCACTTGGGTTCTCAGTTTATTGAATTCTGATCCAGGGCAGCTAGTGCCTTTAAGTGAGGTACCTATCTCAGTGATCTACAATTTAGATTCAGAATGAACAAGAAAGTGCCAAAAAAATGTTGTGCCACCTTTCCTAGAAGGACATGTGCTTTCAGGAATATTTCAGCTGGACTTGACCTAGAATTCCTCATTATATTAATCACTAGCTCTGGAATAGATGCTGCACTGCAGCCCCTGCCCACCTTCCATGAGAAAGCCACATGCTCGTGACTTTACATTCCTAAATACACTCACAATGCCAAGGGATGGTTTTTTTCCTTCCGTCAATTCATTAGATCTGCTCACATGAATTATTTATATGCAGTGCTAAAAATGATTTTGAAACATTACAAGAATTCAATATCAGTTTTCACAGTGGGATTTCATCATCTCAGCATTGCAGCATTGGTAACCTAATGCAATACTAATAGGATATGGTGCTAATCGGGTACAACGAGAATCCTCTCTAATATGCAAACATTTCCATGTTGTCTTATTATTTCTTTTAAGTTAATATGCTATGGTGATCATATGATGAAATGAATTAGCTTCATATCATTGTCTGCATGAGTTGTGCATATTAACTGGCATCTTTCTTCCTGCAGCCCTTTGAATTCACTTGGAATGAGCTTGAAAACTTACCCTGTAGTTATGCTTATGTTAATGAGGCTGTTTAGTAGAAAACAACCCTGCCTTGCTTAGCCAGCTGGAGAAACAATAGATGCGTATCCCCTCTCTTTGGAACGGAATGTTTTTCTGGCCTCCCTTCAAAGGGTCTATCTCTATCAGGCTGCTTTAGTATTCTCTACTTGTTCACAATCTCAATCCATCCATGTGTTAGACATTTTACCAGCAACATTTAACCAGATTGTATATTTCTATTAGACACGAAGCAAATCTTTTCCAAGAGAAACTGGTTGCATGGCCAACTGGCCCAATGTTTTGGAATATTTAAACACACACACACATACACACACACACAAACCTACATGCATCTATACATAAAATGCATAGAAATATACACATATTTATGTGTGGGGGTTATGTATAGACATGTTTACATACGTATACCGACATATACATATGTGCTTCTTTGTTTTTGTGTGTAAATGATTTAAAATTTATGGAATCCATGCCATAACCAGCATTTCTTTTCTGGCTGTTAAATCTTGGGTGGATTAGGTCCAGTGAGTATGAATCCTCCAGATTTCAGTGTTTATTCATTTTCAGATATATAACCAAAAGCCAGATGCTTTTCCAAATCTTAGCTGACATTTGCAAATCATGAATTTCTCACCCAAACCTGTGTGACCTTTCCTCTTGAGTTGCTATCAGGTTCAATTAATTTAGTTTTGGAAATCCCAGATGTCAGTGCTCTCAGGAGACTTCTAAAGTCCCTCTCTTACACTTCCAATCAAGTTGCTCTAAAGGTGCCTCAGTAAAGATCAGGGCCACTGGCAACTACACAATGCCTTGGTGCAAGTTAGCAAAAGGTGCCTGTTTTGACGAACACAACCCTTCAGGGAACAGTATGGCAGTGGCATCTAGCTGGATTTCTGCTATGTCTTGCTCACTGAGATGGGTTCTCTTATGCTACAACTTGGATGATGTTTTGTCCTCTGCTAGAAATAGCTGAGAGTAGAAAAGCCATTTTAATGGCAGCTTAGGTTGCATGACAGGCAATCCAAGTTCTGACACCGATCGGCTGTGTGACTTAAAGCAAGACTCTGAACCTGTCAGCTGCTCAGTTTCTTCATTTGCAAAATGCAAGGAGGGATGATCTCTGGTGACCTCCAGCTGTGCACGCTATGATTGGTGACTGAACAATGAGACATCTCCTCACAATTTTAATGGAAGAAATGATTAACGAGTTTCTGCATTTGTTTGGGGTGAGGACAACATGAGAGAAAAAAAAAAGTTATAGTCCAGAAGGAAAGTAATGAGGGTGATTTAAATATTAGGGTTTAAATTCTAGGCTTTCAATAGAATTATGTTTACTAAGTTACTAAGAAGAATGGAGGTTTATTCCAAGTCTGCAAGATGCAAATACTGGCAAATATCAGTGGGTTTATTATTAAGTGAAGTCAAATGTGTAACATTTGAAAGATCTTAGTAAAATGTATATTTTCGGAACTTATAATTTAGTCCCTGGTTCTTAGAATTAAATATTGTGGTTAGACTGAAGACAAAGATGAATCTTTTCAGTAAAAGTACTCCTAAGGGCTGTGATAATAGAATAAATATTGCCAAGCGTCTCTTACTCTGCATCAGATGTAAACATGTATTTGCTCTACTTTTATTTACATTCACCTAAGAAAGAATTGGATTTATTCTGAGGTCCCACAAAAGACTTTCTGTTTGTATACTGATATAGGGGAGAGGCGTGAGAACTACATAAACTGACTAAATGTTAAACCAGAGCTTACAACGTGCTGCTGCCAGACCTAGAGAGGCCTACAGAACAAGGAAGACTCCTGCTGGGATTACCAACAAACTATTTACTCATACCACGAAAGGAAAACAGAGTCTTTAAGTTGTAATCGAAGCAAAAGAAACCCAACCACTTATTCCCTGCCTGGAACCTATTGAACAGAGGTTGAGATGGCTAGCATTGCTTTCACGCTGCACATCCATACTTTCACACTGCATACCCATACCATCAAAGGAAAATAGGTAAACAAAGTCTTTAAACTGTAATTCATAGAAACTAAGAATGACATAGAAACTAAGAATGACATATAAACTGAATTCCTCGGACACTCAGGGTCTGTCTCTCTCATTCTCTGTCACTAAGAGGAGACCACACTGTTTCTATAGAATGTTATTCCTTCTCTAATAAACTTTCCTGTTGTCTCTCACTCTGGCATGCGCTTGAGCCTTCCCTCCCGCAGCGCAGGACTGGTGTCTTCACTCCGGGATTCGCCCCAACCTGCATCAATATCACATTTGGAAATGAAGACTAAAAAAATAATATTTGGAGAGAGTCGATCAATTCACATTTGAACCAATTCAATTTCTTTAGCAGACCATTATTTCCTTGAAAATTGGAGTTATTTCTTTATAATTTTATACTTCTTTTCTCTACTAAGACCTGCTCAAAGCAGATGGCTTCTTTGCAACTTAGTAGCCAGGGTTTTGACTTGTCTGGTGTAATTGTGCAGCTTTGACTTTCTTCACAGTTTCCTCTTAAGTAGCTAGCTTTAATTGGGGTTAGAAATGTACTCAGCATGTGCAACATTACTGAAAAATGATATTTTACTGTAGCATTGATAAAAACTTCCTAGGCTTATAAATGTCATCAACAAAGAGTCTGGTGCTTCTTTAATTATCTGATTTCCAAAGCTATGGTACATAATTCCTTGTATAATCAGAGCTTAAATTCTGAAGAAACTCATATGGGTGACATTTCCTCTCAATTTTGAATAGGGATTATTTTAAGAGGATATAGAATATAGAACTATTTCAATGAAGCTGATATTTAAAGCATATTTAATAGCATTTATGTTTTAATCTACTTATTGACTAGGCATTAAAGAGAGCTGTTAGTATTTTAGCAGTGATGAAAAGGACCAGAAATTGTTTGATACAATGAGCAAGGCAGTATTTCCAGAATGTGGTGCTAATATACATACATACATACATACATATATATACACATATGTATGTATGTATGTATATATATATATATATATTTTTTTTTTTAATGAAGAAAATGACATAGCCTCTTCCCTGTGAAGCATTGGCCATCTGAAGAATTTTCTTTATTTGGATTTTTCTTTGTCACTGGGACAAGGAATTCCACTGAGAGACAAATTCTCCCAAATTATATAAACATATACAGATTTGGTGAATTCCATTGTTGCGCTACCTTCCTAGTTCACATATCATCATCATCAGCAGCAGCAGTAACAGCAAGTAATTATGAAAGCAATAATAACAAATCTTTATCTGGAGCCCATATGAGCCCATGTGCAAGGTACCAGGGATATTAGGTTTGGAAAAAAAGTTTCTTCTCTCATGGAACTTCTATACCAAATTGTCACATTGTAGCATAATGCTTGGCCCAGTAGGCACTCAATAGTGTATTAAGTAAATGAATGAGTGAATGATTTGGCCCTAGTCATCAGGGCATTTAATTAAAAAAAAAAAAAGTAGTTTAGATCCTATAAGAATTTCATATTAAATGATTACAAACTTGACAATCAGCTATCACATATTTCTATTGCATTTTCCTATGTTTGCCTTATGAAAAAATGCCCATCAGATCAGTCACATTCAAAAAGCAGGGATTTATCATGAAAAACAATAGCTTTTTCTTGAGCTGTGCTGTGTGAAACAAGGTGAGCACCAGCAAATGCATGACCAAAGCTCCTTTTCTTAATTTTCTGTCAATACTGTTGACCCCAGACAATAAAGCAAGTTTGTGAAAATTGCCTATATTTGAATTCGGCCTGTTTTTTGTCTGTTTGTTTTGTTTTGTTCTGTTTTTACCTGTAAACATTTGATTCAGTTTTACATCAAATATTTAGTGGTACCAAAGTAGACTTCATTTAATTTTTCTTAGATTTTTTTTTTCAAATATTGCATTTTCATGGAGAAAATTTATTCCTTTGTATGTGAATCAATTTATTTTAAATACAGAAAGCATCCCTTGGCTATTTCTTTTCCAAAGGCCATCAGCAAAATCTAAAATGAACACATAAGTAATTTAGATGTGAATCTAAAGGAACAGTGGCTGTAATAGTCTTTCTGTGAATATTATTATAAAGTAAAATTAAGTAAATTGATGTAAGAAGTGAATGAGAGAACATAGAATAATTCAAGTGATCATGGTGTGCACCCTTGACATCTCTACCAAGAGACTATCTCTTTTATCTCACTTAATTCTTATTCTAGATGTAGTGAGGAAATTCCACATGCACACACACACACAAACAAACCCCTGGCATTTCTTGGACAATGAACACTATGTAGGCACCAAGAGGCCTGGACACAAAGAAAAATTACAAGACTGTAAGAGGTTGGGACAGTAATGTTACATAGAGGCAGGTTGGGTTAAGCTGGAAAGGTCTTTCTTTTTTCTTTGTTCTTCTATTTCTTCTTTGCTCCATGAAAAATTGTCAACAAAGAATTACAACTCACATAAGCTTTCAAAAATAATGGAAAGGAATAAAGATGAAAAACAGTTGAAATATATCTGCTTTTTTTCTCATAAATTGTAAACATTATTGAAGAGTCCTTTTTTTCATTTGGTCTGTGGTTACTCATAAGGTTGTCTAGTAAGCTCTAATATTTATCTTTTTCTTCTTTGCTTATTCAATTTTTAAAAAATCGTCTACTTGTGTCTATGGAAGAGAATTCTTGAGCTTGGACTTGATTCTTCATATAACTGACTCATCTTAGAAAAGAAGTATTTATTACCATTTCAAGTATCTGAAGACTTTAAAAATCTCACTAATAGCTTCCCTTTATTCTGTACTTATTGCATTCTGGACACATTGCTAAAAGCTTTTTACACCTTATATTGTGAATTTCTCTCAACAACTTTTAAGGTAGTTGTTATTCCCATTTAGCATTTGAAAAAAAATTGAAACTGAGATGCTAAGTAATTTGTACAAGGTCACATAATTAGGTAATGGCACTGAGAATCCAATTCAGATAGGTATGACCCCAGAGCTAATACTTTTAAAAATTGCACTCTTAAATACACTAGTGAATATAATTGTACCATAATACATTGTTCATCGTGGACCATCATTTTCTGTTCATGAGATCGACTGCTTAATTATGTCTATATTTAAAGAAGTCTCTCTCAAAATAGAATTAAACCCATTTTTTTTTTACCTATTACAGTAGTTTGATTTCTAAGTGTTAGCTGTGTTTTTGAATAATAGGTATACATAAATCCTACAATAGGAATTAACTCCTCCTCCTTCCACTTTTGAAAATTATGTAGATATCGAGAGAACAAAGTAGTTGAAGGATAAAGAGAGCACAGTAGGAAGTAATTGCTGCTTGAAGTTTTCAGTGATTTTTTTGAGAGGGCACCAAAGTTGGTAAATGTTTTTTAGGTTCTTAGGGCACATAGTGGTCACTACATGTGTATTTGTTGCATGAACAAAGGCTTTGGAATGAAGTCAGTATGTAAAGAGCTTTGGAGTTTAAGGGTCCATCCAAAGGATCTTCATGGAACAAACAAACAGAAATGCTATCATCTTAATTCCATTAGTGATGGGCTTAGATTTGCTCAGCTGAATATAAAGGTAGTTTATAATCTTACTCTTATGAAGTAAGGAAACAGAACTATAAAAAGTTAGCTAAAATTAAACAAGTTGACTTGCTTGTGTTGAACTTCAATGGAGCTATCCCTTTTATTACTTCCTAAACACACATAAAGAGTAAGAATCTTATTTCATTTACCAAAATTATAAAGCATATTAAATACATTTTAATCCAGACCTTTATGGCACTGTGTCTATGTATGGAACAATTAACTATCAGATTAAATTTATTGGATAATTCTATTTAAAAACCCCTGACACACACACGTACACACACACACACACAAAACATACCAGACAATGCCAAGAAAACTATCATAACCTTTACCCCTCATTCAGAGCAGTAAGCAGTGGTATGAGAATGAGACCATCCCATCTTAAATCTGGAATCCCTAGAAACCAATATAATACCCAGAGAGGCCATGACCTTCTTATTACCATAGCTAGTGCACTTTGAAAGGGCCTCCCCCTTGACTTTTCAGCCATTGACTGTTCACCACCTGCTTATTCTTGAAATTCACTTATGATTTCAATTAAGTCTTCTTTTTATGAGCCAATTCCTATTTAATTATTGATTAATTCATTCATCTATTTAATATTTTTTACTGAATTATCACATATTACAATAAAGTGAATCATAAGTTTACATCTTCACGAATTTTCACAATGTGAACACAAAATTCATGTAAAACTATCCAGATGATGAAATAATCTGTGACTATCCACCACAGAAGCACTCCTCACGTTCTCTTTCAATCACTGCTCCAAAAGAAACTACTATCCTGACTGTCATCACCATAGATTAGTTTCACTTACTTTTTGTACTTTATATAATGAAATAATGCAATGTTCTCTTTGGTATCTGGCTTCTTTGCTCAATGTTACATTTATGAAATTTATGTTGGTGTATGAGGCAACATTTCATTCATTTTAATTATTTTCTAGTATTCTATTATATTAATATGCCATAATTTATCCATTCTATCGATAGATATTTGAGTAAGTTTTGACAATTATAAATGATGCTGTTAGGAACATTGTTATATATGTCTTTTCATATTCATGTGCATGTAATTTTTATGGATAAATCTCTAAGAATAGACTTATTGAATTACAAGTTATATGTATGATCAACTTCAGTTGATGTCCTAAGTTTCCAAAAGGATTGTGCCAATGAACACACCAACCAGCAGGTTAGGAGAATTCCAATTCCTCCAAATTTTTGACAAATTGACTCATTATATTTCAGCTATTCTACTGAGGACACATACATAGATATATATCTCATTGTGGTTTTAATTTACAGACTCGTGATAATTATAAAAGCTGAGCATCTTTTCACATATTTATTGTCATTTACATATCCTTTTTTGAAATGTTTTACCCATTTCTGTGTTTTCTTTATTCATAAGTAGCCATTCTTTATATATTCCAGGTTATGAGTTCTTTGTTGGATGTATGTTTTGGAACTATCTTCTCTTACTCAGTGACTTGAATTTTCATGCTCTTTATTTTTGATAAATGGAAGTTCTTAATTTAAATGTAGTTCCATGTATCAAACTTTTCTTTTTGGTTAATAATTTTTATGTTCTGTTTAAGAAATCTTTGCCTACTTTAAAGTCATAAAAATATTCTCTTATATCTCTAAAAATGTTTGTATTTTAGCCTTTCATTTATGTCTTATGATCATTTGTTATTGACTTTTGTGTTTGATATAAGGAAAGGGTAAGATAAATATTTTCCTGATATAAATATCTAATTGATCTAGCATAATTTATTATGAAGATTATTCTTTATTTACTGGAGTGTAGTATCACCGTCATTAAATTTCAAGGAACTCTATATGTGTAATCTGTTACTGGGCTTATTTCTGTTTCACTAGACTAATTGACTATATTTGTATATATACTACATTATCTTAATTATAATTTTGTAATATTTTTGCTTTAAGATGATCTTGATTCTCTTTATCCTTTGAATTTCCATATAAATTTTAAAATTTTTGTATAATTTTTTCACATTCAAACAAAAACATGCTGGAAATTTGATAGGTTTGCATTGAATCATTTTGGAGAGAATGGACACCTCTATAATACTGAAACTTTCAATCCATAAACATGATATATCCCTCCATTTATTTAGGTCTTCTTTAATTTTTCTCAATAATGTTTTATAATTTCCTGTATAGAGGTCATACATAATTTTGTTAGATTTGCTTCTATAAATATGGTGCTTTTGATGCTACTGTTAATAATAATATCATTAAAATTCTTTTTTGGGGGCTAGGATGTAGAAATACAATTAGCGTTCATATATTGACTACTAATTTTACTTAATAAGTTTAATAGTTTTTTTATGAAAGTTATTTTTTTTAATTTCTATGTTCACTATTATGTAATTTATGATAAATGACAGTTTGTTCTTACGTACTTTTCGATTCTTATATCTTTTCTTTTTTCTTGTCTTATTGCATTGACAATTAAAATAATTTTTTTAGAAAAGTTTGCGTAAAATCTGTTATTTTTTTCTTTAACTGTCTGGAAATATTCACCAATAAAGTTATCTCAGCTTGAAGATCTCCCTGTAGGAAGACTTCCAATATGAAATCAATTTCTTTAACAGAATTAGACTATTCAGATTTCCCATTTCTCCTTGCATCAGTTCTGTAAATTGCATTTTTCAAGTAATTTGTTCATTTCACATAAATTATCCAATTTATTGGACAAAGACTTTAATAACATCTTGATTTTTTTAATGTCTGTAGAAAGATTTTAGTTCTGTTCCCCTTTTCATTACTAATAATGGTAATTTGTGTCTTCTGTCATTTTCCATTGATCAGTCTTCTAAATGTTTACCAATTTACTTAGTTCTTCAAAGACCTTACTTTTGATTTTGACTTAGTCTAGGCTTACATGACTATTTTTAGATTTCTAATGTGTTCTTGGTCTTTTAATATGCTCCCTCAGAAATTATATTTCCTAAAAACAAATTTAGTCACATCACTCTTCTGTTAAAAATAACCTCATAGGCTCATCACTGTCTATAGAACAAAGTCCAAATTCATTTGAAGACTTTATTAAACTGTGCTGGTTTGGTAGGAACTTTATTATTTCACATTTTCAATCTTTCTAGTCTCGTCCCTAGACATTCTCCTTCTGGAATCTTATGCTCTATTAAATTCGCACTACTAAAAATCCTGTCCTTTTTGTGTAACAAACTACTCACAATTTTTGTACATTCCAGTTATTTATAATGCCTCCTTGCCTTTGCCACTGCTCTTCTTCTGTCCAGAATCTTATTCTTTACTTGTTTACCTGACAGGCTTTTTCCAGATTTGCTTTTATAGTTATCTTCTCTGTCATGCTATTTAAAACTACTTTTACTACTCAAAGAAAAATTAATTTTGCTTTTTTTATACCTATAGCAATCTGTCTACCCTATTAGACTATGAGCTATCTGAAGGAAGAAACTTAGGTACCTGACAAATTGCCCCATATCCCATAAAGATTAAAAAAAAAAAAATGATGCATTTAATGGAGCTCAATTATCCTTATTTCTGTTATGTTTCTTTTTCCTTGACCTCTCTTTCTAAGAAAGTGTGTCTGAAATATCAAGCAGAAGGAATGTATTAAGAATTTATAGTTTTTAGATTTATGTTATCACACCAACCAAAATTAGCAAGATTTAGAGGAAAAATAAAGATAATATAAAAATAATTCCTACTTTATCAATTTCTATAAAATTCCTGTTGTTATTCAGTATGACCTGGACAATCATATTTGGTCAAGGTACTCTGAGTCCACCTAGCTACACTCTATACATTTGAATACTTTGACTAATTACTTATTCAGTCGATTTCCAAATTCTTTACAACTAAGAATCCTACCATTCCAATAGTCTTCTAGAACACAAGGGGATGTGCTTGGGTAGGAGTACATGGTGTTACAAATCCAGACTGTATCGGTTTTGCTAGCTAAGAATAGAGGTTACACTCAAATTATGATATTTGACAGAAGGTTAAAAGAGCCCAGGTGTCAACATCTAGACTTTAGATTGGGTGAGAGGTTAGGGAGACTGTGTTTATCCTGAGGCAAAACACAGGATAGAAAGTTATCCTGTTTCATGTCTTTTGGTTTTGCTTTCCCAGTCTGATCTTATTTCTTCTGCCTGTCCTTTAGTTACTCTCATATGAAAATCAAAGGTTAGCATTACTATTAGCATTGCCCCAGTTACATGCAGAAAACAGTTCTAACCACAAGGAAATAATTATAAACAAAGCCCAGTTAATTATACAAGACATTTTTGGCTGCCCTAATTAAGGCACAGTTCAATACTACTAGCTGGGTGATTTTTTTCTTTTAAATTGTGAATAGATTTAGGAGGAGCTCGTCTGGTGAACAAATAATGAGATCAGTGTATCAGAAAGAATCTGATTAAAAAAAATTATTCACCAATCATTTGCTTTCTGCTGCTTTATAGAATTCCTTTCCCCTATGTCATATATAGAGAAGAATGTGAATGTGCTCTCCAAAGAGTCTGAAGCCCAAATCAGAGGAAACTAAAGGATGTTTATTTCATCAAGTAGGAAGTGTGAGGAATGGAGGATGATCCCACCGGGACATGTGTGTATATTATTGGTACTTTTGGTGGCTTTTGTGACTGGTTTCTTCCTCAGAGAAATTTATGTGTTTCACAGGCTCAGTTCCCATGTAGACACAAACAATGTGACAATGTGAGAAGTGGCTATTTACAACCTATTATTTTGTTTGTTTGTTCACATATACATACTTTACTACAGAGTAGACAAGTACATAGTTTTGTAGACCTTTTAAAAATACTTTGGATATCTAGGATATAATATTATGATATCGATTGGCTTTGGTGTCAGATGAAAGTAGGTTCAAATCCTGTCAAATAAAGATGTTTTCTATATAACTTTAGGCAAGTAGCTTAACTTCACTGAGAGCCTGTTCTTTCAAATAGAAATAATATGTTTTTCATGGTACGTGGTACATATACAAATCATGGGTTTTATTTAATTTAATTTTATTTATTTATTTTGCTTGTTTTGAGAATTAAATGAGAGAACACGTGTGAAGAACATCTCTATTGTCTGGCACACTGTAGCTGCATAATCACTCCTGGTTTTATCTCTAAGTTATTTTCACTCAATCACCCATGTATTTCTTATTTTCCAAATGCTCTCGTTGTCTATTTAGGATACCCTATGGATGACATTTTTTTTTTTTGTAAAGCAGAGGAAAATGTTACTGAGATGAAATGTGTGGAAGAATGGTAATTTGAATTAAAATATACTATATTTAGAGCATTCCTCATATTAGGTTCTCTTTGAAGAAAGTTTTGGTTAATTTTGAATTTCCTATTTTTAAGCTCCCATGCATGTTCTGTAAGTAAACAAATGGGCTGGCCATTATGTAGTGAGTACGGTTTTTGCTAAATTTAGATAATTACTAATTTAGTACTCAAGAGCTTAATGTGCAGATCTAATCCAGAGATGATAAAGAGAAAGAAAAGATATTTTTATACATTTAATTTACTCGGAAAGGCAAATTTATCCAATTTAAATCTTTTGCTATAGTTATTTCTAGTGATATGCCTATCAATTACCAGCCCAATCAGTTTCTAATTCCTATCAGTTCTATCTTTGAATATTTCTCATACCCATTTCTTCCTTTCCATCCACATTTCAGGGGTGGAAGATGGCAGAATTTGTATTTTAGAAAAATTTTTCCTTAGGGAGGGTGGATTCATAAAAATGACTTTGAAAACACTGAATGCCTAGTCATAATAGAGCATTATGGTGCCCTTTCTCTATGTCAGACTTCTTAAGGTCTCTCTATACCTAATATTTTTCATTACTTATAACAGCCCCATTTGGAAAGAGTTATTAGTATTACTTATCTTACAGTTAGGAAAACCTTAGTTTAAAGCGATTAGTTAACTTCCCCAGACTGCACAACTAATAACTAGTGTCAGAGTTCAGACTTGAATAAAGATCTGCTCAGTTCAAAGTTCATGTGACTGACTACTGTGTTCTGGAGTGGCCTGGGTGAAAAACAATTGGGTACAAAAGCAGGCCAATGTTATTTAGGGTGGAAATGATAGACTAGATTCACAAACTATTTAGTAGGTAAAGTTTACTGGGCTTGGTAATGCACTGAATATGGAAAGTGAGGAAAAATAAAGCAGTCTGGGATGATATGCAGTGATCTTTTCTGAGAGAATGAAGGTGCCATTTACCAGGACAGAGAATGAAGTAAAGGGTACACTTGGGGTAGATAAGAAAGGGAAAAAAATACTGATTTCAATTTTGAACAAATAAGTTTGAGATGTCAGTTGGATACCCAGGAAGAGAAGTTCAGTAGGCACTTGAATATGCCAGGCTAAAAATTAAGCAAGAGTTAAAATTTGGAAATTAACAATATGTCTCAAAGCTATAATGGGACCGTCTGGGGGTGAGGGAACACAGGCAGTGGACTAAGGATGCCAACTTTAAAAAAAGATAAATAGAGAAAAAGGATTCAGAATTGTAGGGGATGAAGTCAAATAGGCAGCGGCAAATATCAAGGAAGACCCGAACAGCACTGCAACAGAGAGATTTAGTAAATGTATTAGGGTAATAGAGTGCTGTAACAAATAAGTATCCAAATTTTAGTAAATCAACATAGTAAGTTATTAACTCTAATCATTCAAATTGGATAATCCTGGTTATCAGTCAACTTTCTTTCACTTGATGATTCAGAGATGCAGATCCCATTTGTTATTTGGCTTGACCAACCCCTTGGCCAAGTATTTTAGAGACCTTGGCATCTATCTAAGAGATTGGTAAAGAGAAGATGATGCACACTTGCTTCTGAACTACCTTGGCCCATACGTATCACACATTTAAATTCGGATTCCATAGGAGAGAACCAATGGGTTCACCTAGATGCAAGGGAGGCGGAGCTACATTGTTTGTAGATAGATAGCCACTTACCAGAAACAACTCTAAACTCTAGAAGAGAGGGCACACATTTTTGATAGACGGCTATTTCTATTAGAGTAAGATTAAAACTGAAGTGTCTATTCAAATTAGAAGGGTGAAGTGTCTATTCAAATTGGAAGGGTGGTGACCTCTGCCAGGTGTTGGGAATGGGAACTTCGTTTATAGGTTGATCTACTATTCAAACGACCCTTGATTGGCTCTCACTCCAGCTTGCCCATATGGGTCTAATTTATTGGTGTCCCAGATAAGTCAACGTGGTGTGCATGTCAGGTGCCCAACTCAAACTCAGTATCCCTATTTTAGGGCCTAATTTCAGTATTCTGTTCAGTGTCAAAGTACCCAAGCATATTGGCTTTATATGACTGGTGGTAGAAAACCTTTGTTTTTGTTGGTTTGTTTATTTAAATGAAATAGTTGTGTGTGTGTGTGTGTGTGTGTGTGTGTGTGTGTGTGTGTGTGGGGGGAGGGTCATTGGCACTACATAAATACAGTCATCTTTTTAGGTACTTTTGCTAACCTGTCCAGAAATATTGAGTAATCTTTTTAGTGAAAAGCAAAGCGCACTTATCACTTTGTAGAAAGTTTATTGAGAAGGCAGTAGTTGTGCTGCTACTGTTGGAGGCCCCATAGGCTATTATTAGTGCTCAATGCTAATCATATATTTTCTTGCAAATATGTTGTTGTCGTTTTAATTTAGTGATGCCCAATTGTCTACAAGATACAATGTATATAATTGTAGATATAAATCTACAATTTATAATTAGATAAGGCTATATCACATATTTTAAAACTTAACCTGGGCCATAAATCCATGCATAAAGTAGTGGTCCAAAATTAGCAGGACAAGGGTGAGAAAAGGATAAAGAAAACATTTCATTTGCTTCAACAAGCTTTATCTGTACCAGGTATAGTTGTGGGGATTGGTGGTAGATTCAGGATAAGATGAGGTTCCCGACTTCAAAGAAATTAACAAATTTTCAGGAACAGAAGGTATAGTTATGTAAAATGAAGGGCTATTGCTATTAGTCGATGTCTGATTGTATGCCCAGATATGATGTACAGATAAGAAATTCTATGTAGCGCAAAGAACAAAAAATCCTATGAAGTGGAGGAGCTGAAAAGGCTTTTGGAGAAGATGGAAATAACATATATTGAGTGCCACTTTGTGCCATAAATTGTTAGGCTTTTACTTTTAGCAAAAATTAAAAACCTTTGAGGTAGATATTATGTCCAATTTAGAAAACTAAAGCTAAAAAAAAAATTCTATGTTTATTAAATGCCAGAGCCAGGATTCAAACTCAAGTCTCCTGGCACCCAATCTAGTGAACTTTTCGTCACATTGTGCTGCATTCTGTGGGCCACCTCGAGCTATAGTCTTTGACAACTTATGCTACCGATTTCTTTTAGCTTCTCAGATCCAACAGGAACATTTGGTCTTCTTCCTCTTTAATATATCATTAGCCTTGAGGAACACAGTCTATCTGATGTCTTAACTGGAGCACAGTAGAAATTGGCAAAGCTCAAAATCACAGTTTGAATTCTACTTTTGGAAAAAAATTATTATAAAGATTTCAAGTTGAATATTAAAGACTCCTTTACTCTGTCATTTCTCACCAAAAATTTCTGCATTTTGAGTCCTTGAAGGTGGGATACCTGAGTGGGCAAGGTGCTTTATAAAGATTTTTTTTACACTCAATAGCTATCCCTTTTATGGCAGCTAGAAGTCTAGACAGCTATAATAATTAATTACTGAGTTTCTCATACTTGCTTGGATGTTAAGCAGATGATAACTAGCACTCTGATAACTAGTAGTTTCATGAAGAATATGGATGCACTGGAGCCATTAAAATATGTTCACTAACTTTCTGACACAGAAAAAGACATAATATAGCAGATATTGTAACCTAAAGTTTGAAAAAAAATCTCATTTTTTTTTCAAACTGGTGGCTTTATCATATACTTTACCATGATCCATGGGAATGTTTCCCTGGGAATTAATTAGACCTATTAGCATAATATATTATGACAATATTTCACAGTCATGAAACAGCTGAGTTTGAAATGTTAGTGACAGAATAGATTTAAGACAAAAGAGAGAGAAAGAAACTAATAACACTTAAAATCCAACAGGGACTTATCTTATCTGAGATTTTATTTGAAACTTCCAGTGACCAAGACCAAATCCAAGATATTTGCTGTTTGAATGAAAAATAGTATGTTTTTTTGTAGGTATTTCTGAAGAATTAAGACTGTGGCTAGAAACATACATAAACACACACAATTTGGCAAATGCAGCTAAACGATTTGGAGATAGACCAGGTTTTTTTTGTTGTTGTTTGTTTTTGTTTTTTGGTAGTAAAGGATAATACGTAATTCACTTTCAAATCATTATTTTGGCAGGCTATAGAAATGGCATTCGAACTAAGGAAGACCTAGTTATAATTGCTGGGGTCATTTCTTCACATTCAAGGAATTACTTTGTTAAGCCCTCAAACCAACCAAGAGCATTTATCCCCCCAAGATCAAGGCTATTAAATCTAACTAGGAATAGAAAGTTTATACCTGTGAATGGTTAATCTAGCCACTAATTCAAAGAGTCATAGACTGCCACTGAACAGCATTAAATTTTTGATTATTTTATGGCTTGTCCAAAGGCCCAATCCCCCAAGCAATTGTTGTAATTTACACAAAAAAGAAAAAGCTCAGAGAAAAGAATATCCATCTTTTAACATTATTCACAAGGGTTTGTTTCTGACTGCACACATAAAACAAAATAAAAGTACCTAGCTCAAGCAATTAAAATGTTCCTGTTTTCTATTAAAATAAAATGTATTCATTTGTGAGTGACTCCAAAAGGAAGGCTTAGGAACAGTTTTCTTTGATAAGAGCTGTAGATTTAGTACGATGACTCCCACAAGAAATCTACAATTTTCTTTCTTCCAATCCATTAACTATCAAATATTCAGGAAATATAAGCAGTAAAAATGCAGCAATACCAGCAGGTAAAATATACTTTTTACTTTTCTGACAGGTGAACTAGAACCACAGAAACTAGCAGAAATACCCTAAGGCTCTTGGAGACCCTCATCTTCCTGATGAGAACTGAGGCCCGAAGATGTGAAGTGATGCTGGTTAAGATACACTGCTAAGTACTATCAGGCCCAAAATCAGTACCCATGACTTTTGACTTTCTGTCCAATGCTCTTTTCCCTATACTGAGCTGCTTTAGCACAAATAAGTTTATTACACAATTTTGTTAGTTTTGACTTTAGGAAGCAACTGGAAGTTTCCCCTACAGGGAAAGATAGAAATGACTGGTGATGCCAAAGTGACCACTTCAATAAATGGATTCTGTACCTTGGTTAAAGAATCCATATTCTGATTATTTCATGTCTACTTTCTCAACAAATTTGAAGTGTGAGAGCTACCACTTACATCTTAACCTTCATCCTCCCCACCCAATAAATAAACCAGTGAGAAATTTCCCTGGGCCCCTGGACTCCATTGGAAATCCAGCTGCTGATGGAAAGCTGCAATGTGTGTTCACTCTACCCACACTGTACCCTCTGAAATCCCTGGCTCTTTGCTTGCCTTGTTTTTCTTTGGCTCTTTAGTTTCCCACCATGAGAGTTTTCACATTCCATTTTACCTCCATTGAGTTCTGTTCAGCAACTCATTTATCTCCTGATGTGGCAACAAATCCTGCCACTGACCTATAGTCAGTGTCGTGTTAGTAATGAACAATACTAACATTCACAGTTTGAAGGAACATCTGCCTTGGAGGCAGCAGCAAAAAGGTCAAGGCTAAATCTTGGGACATCTATTCCTTTTACTTTTTTATTTTTATTTATCTTCTTCAATAGTTCACTGTGGTAGTTTTTAAGCAAGGGTGAGCTTCTTGAAGGCAAGATAGTTTTGGGTATTTTTAGTAATTTTATTGGTGAACACTGAATTAGACATCTAATATAACACAAAAATTGTTTTAAATTAAATATTCAGGAGATGTGAGTAATGAAACAATGCAACCATTCAGAATCCTGGGTGATGAGGCATCATTGAGATATTTGAACATAAACTTCACTTTCTCTTTCCCACCAGATTTCGGGGGCCTATCTCAAGAGCCTCTGTGGTAGATCTGAATATCTGTCCCAGAACCCAGCCAGCAACAGAAATTTCCAGTAATTTCTTATATTGGGAGAAAAAGCTACACCTATTTTAACCTATTGTTTGCAATTTAAAGAGTTTCAATTTTTTATTTTGTTTAAATAGGAATAAGTTTCTATAATCACAAATTATTTGACCAAATCTGATCATGAACCTTGTACCTGTCTCTGACTTTGAAATACAATAAATGATTTAGGAAAGTTTTGTAAAAAACAAATTACCTATCATATTGTAACAGGACACATGATGAACTACAGAAGCTGAAATCAGCTAGATATGCAATTTTCAAATATTAAGTTGAAAAAATATTAAAAATAAAAATAATCCTTATGATTATTTAAACAAATCATCAAGATTTTATTACCTTCATATTTGTTGATCTGAAGTATTGGAGCATTGTGTTTCTAATTATGAAGAAAGAAAAACAACACTTTGTAATGTGTTTGCATACAATTATAATGTTAACAAAACACTGTTCAAAGATTTGCATTCATTTTATTTTCACTGCAGTGGTTAGGGTCTGGGAATGTGCAGAAACCAATGTTAATGAGAGTAGAAGATGAGAGGGGAGATACTTTTATATATTAACAATAATGTGTTAGCATATTTAGTTGAGTGAAGGCCATGACATTTGGTCTTTAGGTAATGTAGGTTGGAGGTAGGCAGTGTCCTTTCATTTGTATCTATTTGGTTTTAGGGATTAACACAATAGTGAAGAACCTCTTAAAGGATGGAAGCACTGCTCCTTTATTTCATTTAAGGTTCTGTCCATCAGACTAATTAATGTTAGAGGCACAAGGGGATGATAGAGTCTGGAGAGAGAATGTACCATAAGAGAGGGGTGGGTTGTGGGCTCAACTGTAGATCATAGGTCTTTGGAAGGCAGTGTGTCTGGAACTTTCTACAAGTTAAGTCATTTTGTAAATTAACCTGGAATAGCTTTATTCTCCAATAGTAATAATAGCAAAGTTGCTGTAGAAAACACATTCTGAGTAAGATTCCGAGAAAGGGAAAACACTCTTAATGCCTAGAGAAACAACTTGAGACCACGGTCATTTTGACTGAGGTGAGCCGTGGTGGCAAGAAAAGACAAGAAGAGGCCCAGTCCTTCCCCTTCAGAACCATAATTCTGGTATTAAAGCAGATGTGGCTGACCTTATGTTATAGTGATACACAGAACCAAATACGTCTGTGCATAGTTTTTCAGACACTCTCCCACTGCCACAGTGACTGAGGCAGCCATCTGTTCCAGAAAATTCAATTAAAAGAGGAACCTCTATTAGCCATGAGTCCCCAAGAGATATGTAAAACAGAAGCTCCTGTTGACCCGAATAGTACTAGAAATATACTATATACATGTAGTACAGGTACGAAATAAGTCACTGTGTTAAGCCAATGGCATTTGCAGGTTGATTTGTTATTGTGGCATAACTTAACCGATCTTGACAATCACAAATAGGTAAGTTCATACTGAATATATTCTTTGATTAACTTCTGAGCATTTTCCAAAGTATTCTGAACATGGTCCAATCTCATGAAACATTGATATAAATTATTCTTAGATCAGACAGCTACAGAAGAGTTTAGTTTAGCATTATAGAAATATGCAGCAGTTGAGTTATTGCATGCATTTTTACTTATATTTTTGATTTGTGCAGTACTTGAATTTCTGTCAACCAAGAGTTAGATGAATCTATCTCAAGAACACCAGTTTGTAAAAATTGAGTTTTGTAGTGTGTGACAAGTTAAAAGGTGTTAAGTCTATTTTTTCTTGAGAAGATTTGCCAGTAATACTTAAAGCTTAAAAATACATAACCTTCAATTCAGCATACGATTGGTCAAGGGAAGAAGTTTAAAAATGTCCACTTTTTATTTTTTTGATCTAGCAAAAGCATTAGAGAGAGATTAAATGCCTTTCAATAGAGTAATGATTTAGTAAACTCTTTACATCCATTTAATAGGCAATAAGAACATGATTTATATGAATATAGTGAAATGGAAGATTGCTCATCATATACATTTGTGATGCTTAATTTTATATGTCGAGTTGACTGAGACACTGAATGGCCAAATAAACATGATTTCTGGTGTGATTCTGAGAGTGTTTTCAGATGAGAATAGCATTTGAACTGGTACACTGTGTGGGTGAGCATCATTCAATTTGGGGAGGGCCTGAAGAGAACAAAAAGTCAGGGAAAGGTTAAATTCCCCCTCTCTGCCTGACTGCTCTCAGCTGGAACATCAGTCTTTTCCTGCCCTTGAACGGGGGCTTATACTTAGACTTGAATTTATACCTTTGACCTTCCTAGGTCTCCAGTTTGCAGATGGCAGAATGTAGAGACTTCTCGACTTCCATAATTTAGAACAACATATGCAGTATAATCTCATTTGTTTTGTTTTGTTTTGTTTTGTTTTTGCCAAGAATTACAAATAGCTTTTGGACATGCATAAAAATGGTTTAAAGACTACACATCAACCTTAAAAGTGCTTGCACTTGGTGAGTGGGAATGAGGAGTTGATAGGGATACTGAAATAATACTTGATGGATGACTTCAATGAAACACTCTATGGCATACTTACCCCAATCTTGATGTAAAAGACATTATTCTTGGGTGAATATGACTATTCTTTAAAATAGGGATCAGTATGATATGAGGGCACTAAGAATTTCAAAGGTATAGAAGTTGGAGTTGTATATTACCAAGGGGTGACAGTAATGGCAAAGTTTATATGTTCCTATAGTAGCTAATTTCTCTGACTAATGTCTTTTTTAAGGTATTTCTCTAAGATTTAAGTAGGAGACAGAAACTGAGGGCTTTTACCAAATGTTTGCCAGGTATTACTTCTCTAAACTTAACCACATATACAAATGACATTCTTTGTATGTAAAGTTTGGAAAATAAGAGAGTCATAGGTAAAATAAATTTAGAACTATAGCTCTAAATGAAATAATATTACAGGAAGTAGTTCCATAAGTCTGGCTAGTTACATTGTGATAGGAAATAAAATTCTTAAAATAACTACAATCTTCGATGCCATCAAATAACCAACATATCCTACCGACCTGGGCCTCCTAAAATACTCCAAGGTGGGGGGACCATAATCACATAGCTATCTAGTTCTGTTACATAACCACCAAAACTCCATTTTCTTCTATGCTATTTATATGTGGCCACTAAATGAAAACTGCACTACTCTTTGTGAAACTACGATTTTCATGGACATTTTGCTCTTTATAATTTCAAGGAGTTGGTATATATTCTACATAAGCTCTTTTTAAAATATTGCAAACAAGAAAAAAGATTTGATATCATAAAGAAGCGAGTCTTCTCTAAAATTTATTTTGAATTTTCTGGTGCAGTGGTATAGGAAGGTGTGGTTAAGTACCTAAACATTTGCTTAAACCAATGAGGATTTCCTTATCAGAAGAAAAAGCCACCCAGTATTCAGCTGCAAGCTTGCGATATTGCAGGCTTTCTCTACGTGTGTGTCTCAAATTTAAAGTCATTTCTCCATGCTTGTCATGAACCTCCTGATTGTCTCTGCCTAGGACAGTGATCCATTTTTAATGTATGAGGCTACAGTTTTTGAACTCATAAACTGTAAACTGTATTAAATAAACTGCCTTCTGATTGATGAGTGCTGCTCTCATAGGCTAATTTCTCATCTAAACAGTGATATGAAAATTCTTGCTAAAGGGTTGGTGACAGGACTAAACGGGGGTAATAGCAGACTTAATCAAGAAAGACAAATGGGATTCATTAACCACTGGCACTTAGCAGACAATCTTCAGAGACTTCTCAGTACAATCTCATTGGTCCAATCGAAAATAATTGTGTGCTGCCTTTATTACTGAATACAGAACAAGCCCGATGAAAAATTCTATTGGTGATATTAAGTAGAATTCAAATTTGGATTGAATTTTGTGCCAGGCAGCTCATCTTTGGATGAGAGGAAGAGAGGCGGGGAAATCCCGGTTTTCATGCTGGGATTTGTTCAATCAGTTCCTCCACATTGTTCCCTCCACCCTGGTACCTTAATTGGGTCATGCCCTAACTGGCAGGAATGACTATGCTAGAGGCATCTGGTCTCTGGCTGGCTTCAGAACTGGTATGTGGCCAGTTTTGTCCAAGTTTCTTGAGCTCCACTTCCAGTAATGTTTTGTCTTATTGAGCTGCTTAGATTTGGCCTGTGTGGTAGAGAGGGCTAACTCTCTACCCAAGAGTCATGCTTCCTCTCCATAGTGCTGACAATGCTTGGAAATTCCTTCTAAATTAGGAACTGTTTTCACTGGTCCCCCTGCACTTAGGTGAGGGAAACGTAACTAAGTTCCTGTCAATGGTTTGTGAGCCAAAGTATGCATACCATTTCCAGGCCTGTTACATCATATCCGCTCACTCAGTCTTTCCCCCTCTGTGTTCCTGATTGGCAGCCAGAATCAGAGGACTTAGCAGATTTGAAGCACTTATAAAAGATGGAGCCACAGACAGAAGGAATATGAGTCATACTTGAGAAGAACAGTGAATCTTACATGAAGGAGATGTAATTCTTGCTCTCATGAAGCCATTGAGGACTGGGGGTTTATTTGGGAGGGCATCTTGCTTTACTTTGGAGGAAGCTGCTAGTTTTATGATTGCCCTCTGGCCTGTTAGCTTTAGTGAACTTATTTCTTAACTGATGCCTTTAACTTTTGATTTGTATATAGTCAAGCTTTAAAACAAGTACCCTTCTGCCTTGGGATTTTGAACTCTGAACCCCATTTCTGGAGAGATAAGGCTTCACTGTTGGCTTACTCCTATCCACTCCTTGAAGCCCGATTCTCAAGTGCCAGGTACAAGGTGTGGCCCTCCACTTGGCCTTCCAGTGAGGAGACGAGAATGAACAAACACAGTCAAAGCCAATTGACGTCTTATTTTCAGATTATCCCATCTTTAGCATCAAGATTTTACACAGGAATTTTATGAGGATAGCTCTTGTCATAAGTCACTTGTCTAGCTAGATTGAGGGCAAGTATAGATTGTGGCCCAGAAGTTTAAGTGTTGCTTAACCCTCTGTCTTCTGGGCTTCACTTCTGGAGGTGTTGGGCTGCCAACAGCTAGGCCACCCTGGGACCTGGACAATGGCAGATGCTGTTGTGGCTCCCCACACTCTCGTGGCTTTTACTGTTCCATTAACTGCCAATGGCGTCTACTCTAAGCTCTTGCTGCTCTCTTCCTGAGGATTTTATCTTGGCAGATCTGAAGTGTCTTCAGGGGCAGACTTCAGCCCATGACCAATGGTACATGGGGGTAAATAACACAGCCTCCTTGCCCACCAGCAGCAGGTCACTCTGGGGCATCCCCTACATTGTTTCCCACAGCTTCCTAGTGGGACTGAGTCTCAATTGCCACTCAAGTATAATGTACGCTTCATGGTCTTCTGTCCCTTCTATTTACATTTCTAAATCCAATCCGTAGAATTAACACCCAGATTAACTCCTTGCATTCACATCCACCTTTGGAGCACCTAACGTAAGACACAGACATGCTGCATTTTAGGGATTCTGTTTTTAAACATCAATAAGTCAGCTAGTGGGTGGTAGCTGTTGATCTCTGAGGTAGTAAATTACATTCTGCTGTGCAGTGGAAGTTAAACAACTTTAAACTACATAAAAGCTGATTAATTCTGAGAATTATAGATTAAATAATTATTTGGGGTATTAGGACCCTGCAAGAGTTGTAATCACAGATATATTTCATCCAGTTGAAGAAACTTCAAAAAATGTGGTGAGTCCTTCTCTCTCCTCTGCTCTTTCTTTTTTTGAGGAGTTGATGGCACTGCTCTAGATATGTCACCACAGGGACATTATGGTCACTTTACAAATTGTGATGAAAATTTCCATTCAAAATTATCTTCACCTAATTCAAGTTACCTGCACCTGGCAGGTGCAATGTCCTGGCTGCTGCCCATGTCAGCTCTTCCTCCCAGCTCTGCTCTGATATATTCCTAGTTATTTCTGTAAACTGTACTGCCCAGTGGAAATGGGCAGGGGTTTTAACCTTCCTATAATCTCTCTCAGCTGCTTGATCACTCCAAATATACACAATCTTAGTAACAATTGTATACTTGGTAGGATAATCTATCTTTAAGTAATTTGACATAAATGCAAACTAAATATAAAAACTAAACGAAAACATTAGCTTTGCTATGCACTGAAGTTTCTGCACAAGTTCTCCTTTACATCCATTTTCTACCAGATTGCTGCCACAAAGCCCTTCCTAATTTGAAATCCTGGGCTTGATCCAGCTCTAGGAACAGATAGAGCTACAACACGAGTGACTAACATGAGTATCTCTCACAATGACTTCATGCCCTCTCCAAGATCCCTGGGATTTCAATGGCCTCTTCCCACTCACTTGGCTGCTTCCCTCTGAGGTTTTATGGAAGCAACATTCCCCACACCCTTCCTCATCGCTAGACAATTGTCAGAGTGAAAAATTGGTCCTATATGACTCTAGCCAGGAGAAGATAACTTTTAATTTTTAAATTTTAAATTTTAATTTTTCAGCAAAGCAGGTGTCCTTCAGATACCTAAGGCAACACTAGCTCTCACCTCTTAACTTGCCTTCTCTAGGACTCATCATAATGAGCCAGCAGAATGGAGATCACAACTTTGAGGGCAAACTGCCAAACATCCGTCAGCACCCCCTGATTCCTGTGTTATTGCCCCAAAGTATTATTTCCTCAGGTTTTGAAAGTGATGTGAGAGGGCACTGCTGCCTTGACTCTGGCCTCTGAGTTCTTGGAAGAGACACTTCTCATAATGGCAAAACATTTCATTCCCTTCAGCTAAGGAGTAGCAGATCTCTCCTGATGAAAGTCAGTAAACAAAGACTTGAAAATTCACCTAAAGCTATAGAAACAAAGAACAGGTGCTAATTGAAGCAGGAGAGCCTGTGTTTCTAGCAAAGTTCTTAGAAATAAAAAAAAAAAATCAGAATTTGAATACGGAAATCTCACTAGCTGCCACAGCAGAAAATATGTGTGTGTGTATAAAATGTACCTATATTCTTTTGTTTAAATAAATGGTGGCACACTATACCAAGTTATGTACACTGTTTAGTCACTCAACAAAACCTTGAGACTTGGTCCACATCTCTCCTATAGAATAAGCTTATCGTACATAATGTATTTATAAATATGGTTATTAATGTTACATAAAAGGTTACATCAGGTACCGGATTTGCAATATAATTATTGTTCTTACAGTTAATCATAATGCAGCTTCAAGTCAGCCTAATAACTTTCAAGTACATCCATTTTCCAAATCACCGCAAAGCTTGAATATAAAAGTTTTAATGCTCAGACTGTAATGTAAAGACTGATGAAATATAGTTAATCTTGAAAAAAAAGACATTTAGAACTCAAATTCCCATGACTACTAATAAATGGCTGAAAAAATGTTTAGAATTGCTTATTCGTAAGAAATCACAAAAAATTAAAGTGAGATAACATGATTAAGTAGATTTCTCTGTAATTTATTAATTAGCATTTGGGTTAGCTTAATGTGACCAAAGGGTTTACATGAGAAATTTATATTATTTACTTGAAAAGACAAGTGTAAACTATGACATTGAATTTGGATTACTTTCCCCTTGGCTTTTTTTCTATTTATAATATATCTTACTGTAGTAGAATAAGAATTAATAAAAGTTCTAGAGAGTGTGTAATTTGCACATTTTTTACCATAATTTTCTCATATGTAAATTGATATCTTATTGTGGATCAACCTACCAAAGATGATTTCAGTTAGTATGTGTGGAAGTAAATTTTTTCCCAATAATTCCTCAGCTGCTGTGGACCGAAGCAATGTTTGTTCTTATCTTCTGTGGATTCGGCCTAGCATCAAGCACTTTGTTTTCCATATCATAATAACAGAGAAAAAATAGTGGCTGAATTGAAGCACGCTAAATTAGATATTAAAAATCTTCCTTTATTCATTTCTTCCTCCTAGCCTCTAAGTAACAACAACAACAACAACAAAAGGAATATTCAAAGAAGTTTCTTGCTTTTGGGTCACAATCCCAAAAGCATAGTGACAGGAACTGAGTGAAACATGGTACAAAGATAGAAAAGTATCTAATAGTGATTACTAAGTAGAAGTAACACCTAACCTTTCTACATGATTTTTAAGTCTGACTCATTGCTTTTAGAAAAATGGCAACCTAATTTAAAAGTTGGATCTTTCCGGCATGACAGAAACCCCTTGGCAAATAGGCAACTACAACTCCTGACGTAACTTTGGCATTTGCAAAATACAGGAAGACTTTGTGAAGTGGGGTACCTGGAATGAAGTCAAGGATGGTGGCTGGGGCTGCAAAGGGGCAAGAGAGGGACCCATGTAGAAAGCATCTGTCTGTCTCCTGTAACAGAAAGGATCTTTTGGGGGAAGTATAACGGAGGTTATGGAAAGAGATATGACCTATATTTGAGCATTGTTCCCTTACCTTCTTGCTATCTGGTCTTGGAGAAATTATTTAGCTGCTCAGTGTAAGTATAAATTGGGGATAATTATAGCATCTATTTATTAATTTAATTGTGAGGATAAAATGAGATAATTTCTGTGAACCATCTAGCTGTTCCAGCATATAGTAAGTGCTCATTGATGCTAGATACTGTTATTACCTATTCTATAAATTGCATTCTACAAAGGGAAGTGGGGGAATTGTCCTTTTGAGTATATTCTCAGCTGGATTATAGAACGGTCTTTTTCTAACTAGCATGCCAACTGTACATAGAGAAGATAGTTGCTCAAACACAAGCCTTAGGGCAGAGAAAGATGACTGATTGCCTTTCTGAAAGAAAATTGGATCCTCCTCCTGTTGATAGCACTGAAGTACAATAGATAATGCCAAGAAGGCTTCCAGTGCTGCCAGTGAAAGCTAGAGGATATAATGATAGGTTCGAGATGAGTAATTTTAAAGCACTACGAAAAGGAATCATTAAGACCTCTAAAACGAATCTGGAGGCTTCCCAAAGCACTATGCTGACCTTCTCTGGGAGATCTAGTTTTTAAAAGCAAACACCAACATCTGTTCTACTCTTGTAGAATGGCAGTAAGCAATAACATTAAAGTGATAAAGAACAGTTAAAACTACAACTACTTAATGAACTGCCTTCTCTATTCATGTTAAGGCACTTTGGCAGACTGTGACACCAACAGATATGTGGATAGGAAGGAATCTGCTTTAAGGAGAGGATTGGCTTGAGTCCCCTAGGTTGTGCTATGCCCAGGAGGGATGCCTATGAGAATCCTTCATCGAGTAGAGGTTCCAGGTCAGCCAAATTAGGGGCCCTTTGTTGTCAATGTGAACTTCTGACAAGCATAAGCAGAAATGGAGGAGAAGGAAAAGGGCCAGAGACAGAGACATCTGGCAGTAAGAATAGATAAGAGCTGAGACCATGAAGATTAGTACTCTCACACCCGGCTGGGAGAAGACAGGTCCTAAAAGGAGTGTGCCAAATCAGACAGAGATGGACCGTCAGAGATTGCCGAATGATGCCCCCCAAATTCTGGATACTATGCATGAAGGTGAGGGGACAGACCTTCCTTCTCCCCAGAGACTCTGCTAGAATTTACCCCCATACTGAGCAGTTATTCATTCAGACACTTCCTATTTGGTAAATGAATGAGAGGAATCACACCCTTTCAGCCTTGCCTGGGCTGATATCTGGCATGTATCATTTCCTTCTTTCCTCAATTTTCCACTGTCAAATCATCCATTAAATTGGATTGAGCCTGCCTAAACCAGCCTGTCTTGGAGTGCTCAGGGGAGGTTACTTTGAAAGGAACAAGACCTTGGCTGTCCGGCAGGTTAGCACAAGCTCTCAGGGCTCAGTTTCTCACCTCGCAGAAGTCCTGTGACATCGCAGAGGGCTCAAGCCAACTAGAGTGCTCTCCCTTCTTAGCACCCTTCTCTCCTTGGCTCAGAAACTGTGATCACTCTCTGTTCTAGCCTCGAGACATTTTTTCCTTTAAAGGAGAGGGCAGTAGGACGGAGGATGAGGTAGTGAGATGAAAATGTGAGCAGTCCTTTGACATTTTATGTTCAGGCCTCACTATGTAACCTTCTGAGATATTTTCCCCAGACAGGTGTTAGATAATTTGTGGAAGAATTTTAATTGTGAAACCTCAATTGATGTTTCCATCAAAAGTCATTTGTTTAAAAATTAGAAAAGGAAAGGCCCACACAAGCCAGCTGAATTAGCTCCTTGCTTTTTAGAGACAGCTGAAGGTGTCTCCTCATCCAGGGCACAATGGCAGTATTGTCAGGAAGCATGAGAAGAAGGCTGACTTCCTTGAAATGGAAAGCTGGCAGCTTTCACAGTCTGTCCTGGATGACACTCTATGTGGGTGACAGAGCTGCTGTGCTTCAAACAGGAGCCTATAACACCAGGAACTGACTATTGGAAGGGATTGGTAGGACGGCTTAGCGCAGAAAGTCTCAAAGTAAATATATGTACCACACTGTCCTCGGTGTGGTCCAGGTCTAGGAAAAACTTGCTTGCCAATTTATCTAGAGTCTTTATTAAAAAAACAAACAAACAAACAAAAGCTCAACAACATATTGGCTTTATAGTTCTAAAAGATTGAAGAGACAATGGTTAGCTTTTCTTGTTTCAAATCCAAACTTAAAATTTATAGGAGACACAATTACTTTATACTTTCTTATATTTACTTTGCTTTTTAAAAGGTAGTTTCTCTGCAAACAAAACCTTAATTGTATTTTGAATGTGCCCAAATGTGTGCTTCGTTGTAGTTGCCTTAATCTCTTCCCTTTTCCCATCCTTACTGCCTTGGTTCAGTATATTATTATCTCCCATTTGGTTTTTGACATGTTCTCTTAATTAGTATCTCTATCAAGAGTTTTTCTGCTTCAAACCACTTTCTATAATGTTGAAAATGCCATCTTTCTCCAAAATAATATCGATCATGTCATTGTCCTTCCTTGGCCCTCACTCTGTCTTGTCTCTTGGATTGACAACTCAGTTTTAGATATATTAACCTGGTTTCATTGTTGGCCTCTCCCCTAGACAGGACTTCATACATTTGAACTAGTTTTATGCACTACAGAGATGCATTAATTCACTTGTTTATTCATCCATCCATTCATTCACTTAAAAATAGTGTCAAATACTATGGTGAGCATTGAGAATAGAAGGGTGAATAACATACCTTGCTCAAAATTGAATTGCTTACACTGTAGTAGAGGTTAGAGATAAATCTTATTATAGCATCAAAGGATATTCTCAGAGGAAATGAAGTCTAAGCAGAAAGTAGAGAGAAGAAAGGGGGAAGAATATTCTATGTGCACCAAGGCCCAACAAGAACATTTTCAAAAGGCAGAAACTGAATCAGGGAGAGTAAATGGCAAGAAGCAAAGCTAGACAGCTAAGCCTCAGTCACCTTACATACCATGAATATTCATTCTGAGGCCAACGTGGAGTCATTGAAGCTATTATACAGGGGAGATAGCAATCGATTTAAATAGTAGAAAAAACTACTCTAATGTCACATAATAATTAATTTGGAGTAGTTAAGACTAAGACCAGGGGTAACAGATAAGTGTAACCACTGTGGAAAGTGCTAACTGTGGCCTGGACTAGCATAGTGGCAATCTCAGTGGAAAAAGTTACGTGAACATATTTAGGAAGTAAAATTTTAAAAACTTAGTGGTTGATAAGCAATGGAGAGTTATAAATAATAAAAAAATTGTAGCGACTAGCATTTCTTGAGTATTTACATGCACAAAAGTTATTTAACTGCTGTACGTACACAATCTTATTTCATCTTTACACATTCTATGAGGTAAATACTATTATTACCTTGTTTTCAGATCAACAGTCTCAGGCACATAAGGGTTCTATCAGTTGACCTAGGTCACCCAGCCAAGAGGTGAAACTGGGATGGAAACTCATTTGCCACTGGAACCTGCATTCTCAGTCACTACGCTAGACTACCTCAGTAAGCCGAGCAGCGCCCACTCCCACCCTGGGGAGGGGGGGGAATGTCCCATCTCTCTTTGACTACCCACCAGATTAGGTGAGGTATCAGACATTTATCAACATGGATGGAACACAGTTTCTTGGGGGCGCAGGGATATGATGAGTGCTTCTTGGCAAAACTCAAATTATTCCAAGTTTCTAATTTTTCTTAGAAGAGGCCATCCACTGATAGAGCCGCATCCATTAGGCTTGCTGGAATAAGTGATTGGTTTCAAGGAGAAGATATTAATTCATAACAATGAACCCAAATTCGAGGAACTCAATTACCATGAATAGAACTGAGCTTAGACTGGAAACTGGAAAATCAGAAATAACCACCCTTTTTTCACTCAGTCTCATGGACTTTTGTCTCTGCTTCTCTTCACAGATTTTTCTTTGCTTTTTTTCAGTGTATTCATGGCTAAAAATGGTATCCAACTCTAAATCTACATGATCAATAAACATACTCTTTACCTTCCTGAACTCTGTAGTTCTTCAAACAGATTGTAGAGAAAAGATGCTCATTGGATCACCTTGAGGCATGTGTACAGCTCTGGAACAATCAGGTACCAGCAAGACCACACAGACTCACCAGTTTGGAAGGAGCTGAGAATGGAAGTAGATTCAAGCATTGACAAGGAAAGACAGACTGTTAGTCTAGTCTGGGATGTTACTTTCCTCTTGAGCTTCATGGCCAGAGGCATGTTGTTAAAGTGATAGGAGTATAAAGGATCTGCCAGGATGCTACTGGGTGTGATGATTTGGCCATGGCTCTAGTTTCCTGTGTTGTTTCTAATGTGAAGCTTTCACTTGTGGTTCTAAAGTTTTCCAGGTTTGATTTCTGATGCATACTGTATTATGTAAATCCACATAATTCTATCTATATTGTTACTCTCTTAATTCAGTCTTTTATTTTTTCTGACTAGATTACTGTGATCCACCAGGATTGATCTTCTTGCCTTCAGTATCTCTTGGCTCTAGTCTTTTCTGTCCTTCTTGCATTTTGTTACCAAAGTGACACCAGTCAAATCATGTCATATTTTTACATCCCAAAATAAGTTTACAGAAGTCTCAGAGAATATCGGACAAGATGGAATTGCTCGTTTTTTCTTTCTACTTCCCCAACCCAGCTCCCACATTCCCCTAATGGAGCTACTTGCAATTCCTTGTTTTGCATATTCTTTTAGACCTGTGTCCTCATACACAACATGCACTTTTAACCTGGCAAAATTTTCCCCTTATCTTCATGTTTATCTGGACATCTTCTACATAACCTTAAAAATATAACTCATATTTTACTTTCTAAGGAAAAATATTTTGCTGGTCTCTCTTTGACACCCTCCCCCTCCCCCCGCCCTTGTCCTTTCCCCATCCCACCCCAAGTCAGGTCTAGAGAGTTCTAACAGAGATATTTCCACATGGACATTAAATGTGATTCTTCATCTTGCTACACTGGTAAGAGATTTGAATATTTTTTCAAAAATCTTTTCCTGTTGGATGCACAACCACAAATGTTCCTGTTAATAGGTATGTGTTAAAGTTTAAAGTGCTCTTGGCATTATTTAGTTCAAGTCCTTCAGTTTGTAAGTAAGAAGTCTCAGAGAAGTTAAATGACATTTCTAAAGATACATAGAGAACAATAGCAGAACTAGAACTATTTATCCACCCTCCACCCCCTCCAGCTCACTGTCATTTTCACTACAACAGAGCTGGCTCAAGTTCCCCCTTATCTATAAATTCTTAATTCATTTTTCCTCCAAAAACCGTTCTTTGTCAGTGCTCATAGAGCTCTTCCTTTTATTATGGGCACTGGCATTGGGCTTCATAATGGGAAAGGTAGTGGTCTTTTAGTAAATTTTCTACAAGATCGCAAGCTCTTGGTGGTTGGCATTGCATACTCAATATCTTTGTATTTTCCTCAATGCCTAGCCCAATGACAAGTACACAGTAGGCTTCCATAAAGATTGGGTGAATATAACAAAGAGTGCAGACAATTGGGAGTAGATGATAGCGTTGAGTACATATGTGGACATGTAAAAAATCGATGCATGTATGTGTATGACCAGTGCAACTTAAATGATCTCTCTTTATCTAGAACTCAAGTGCTATGTGACCTTTAGACAGACATTACTCTCAATCTCCCAAACACAGAGTGAAAAGACAGAACTGTTCATTATTGTTAATATCATTATAATAATTCTTATTGTTACAGCTTTGACATTTTTAGGGTATTCTTTATAACGTACTTTAGGATCATGCTTAGCATTGATTCAAGTAAGTAAAGAGAGATTTGGGGTCAGAATCCCTCTATTTCTTATATAAATCTTAGTACTGAATTTTTTATAGAGTACCTGTAATAATTCATTTGTTTATATTTTTAAGGATTTTCACAATGAAAGGAACTCAGGGAATGCTGAGTAAATATTTAGTCTTTATTGTTCTGGTTAAGGCTTTAAAATGGATTTTTAGATGTCAGAATTCAACAGGGCATTTGTTAAGAGTGAGTTTGGAGCTTCTTAGGCAAAAAAAAATATGCATTTCTGATAATTTTCTCTGTTTCTTAGAAGTCTTTCTTCGTATATTCTTCCTTTTCTTTATAAAGAAAATTCAGTAAAGGAACACATCTAGTAGCTAACGACCCTCAGTTGTGTGTACCTTCAGGGCTCTTGGCGTGTAATAGACCATCTTGTCCCAGTAAAGTGGCTCCTTCAGAACATACTGCAGAAACATTAAGCCCCTTTATCAGATTATATAGATCCAGACTGTGTGGAAAGCTCAGCTTGAAAGTAATTCTTTTTTGCTTAAATCCCACCTTCCTCTTTTGTTATTAGAAATCATATTCATGACATTGGTTAAAATATCTGAGATTCTGTGGAAATTACCCCTCATTTGTATTTTCTTATTATCAAGATTGGCTTTGGTGAAGCTTACACTTTTCTCTTCCTACTTCAGGGCACTGAGAAGTTCTTGTTCATACATGGCAAATGCAGGTCAGAAATGTTATAGGTCTGTGCACAACCCTGTCCCACCCTCTGTCACCAAGAAATTGTCCTCCACCTCAGCTGGCTTCAGGAGGATGGGATTCCAAGTTGCCACAATAGGATACTGGACCCCACACCACGGTTGTAATTGCTTTCTCCTCTACAAAAGGAAGTTGACTCACTCGTTTTTTCTCAGTGATTTTATCAGCACACAAAGCTTCATAAGTTTAATATAAAATAGCACAAGCTAATATTTACTGAGGGCTGACTATGTATTAGACACCATGTCTAGCACTTTACATAGATTTTCAATATGATCTCCACAAGTATATATTTTTAATAAGTGCTTTATTGAAAAATAATTTACATATCACAAAATTCACCCTTTTAAAGTTTAGAAGTAGGTGGTTTTTACTTATTATATTCACAAAATTGTATAAACATCAGCACTACGTAATTTCAGAACATTTTCACCACCCCAAGAAGATACCCTGCACCCATTAGTACTCACTCCCTAGCTGTCCTTCCCTTAATACATGATAATAGCTAATCTTTATGTTTCTATGAATCTTCCCATTCTGTCTAATTCATATAAATGGAATTACACAATATATGATATTTTGTGACTGGCTACTTTATTTAACATAGTGTTTTCAAGGTTAATCCCTGTTGTAACATGTTTCGGTACTTCATTCCTTTTTCTGGTCTAGTAATATTCTATTGTATAGATATACCACATTTTGTTTATCTAGTCATCAATTCATGAACATTTATATTGTTTTCACTTTTTGACCATTATAAGTAATGTTGTTATGAACATTCATGTATAGGTTTTTGTATGAATATAGGTTTTCAGTTCTCTTGATATATCTATCTGGATTTCAAAACAATCTTATGCATTATCACCATCCTCAGTTGAGAAAAGAAGTTTAAAAAAATTAAGTAACTAACTGAAGGTCACGTGGCAAACCTGTGCTATAATATGATTGTCATGGTCAGGCAGCTTGGAAATTTCAGGCATCTTTGACTGTTCTTTTTCTGGCACTATTCACAAGAAGTAAGCCTCTGGATCCTATGAGTCTTCCTTTCACTCACTGCTTTCCATCCCCAAGACCATCATATGATATGGTAGACACTACTAATTGCTTACCCTTATGCATTTTATCTTTCTTCCTTTGTACAGAAACCTGAGTTGGATATTGGTTTTAATGTGCCCAGCTAAAATCTTCATTCCTTAGTTTCACTTGCATAAAAAGGTGATCACATGGCATGCTTCTGGTCAATTAGAAATAAAGGAGGATTCTGAGAAACATGGCAGAGTGAGAGACGTCCACAGATCTCTCCCTTTGAAACAACAATAAGCGGAACGTCTAAAACTCAACGAAAAACATCCAAACCGAACACCAGCACATCTGCGCATAGGATCTGTGCATGAGAACCACCATAGGTCAGAACCCCAGGTGTCAGGTGGTGGACTGGGAGAAATAAAGAAGCTGCCTTTCACAGCCTCTGGAACTTCTTGCAGGGGGAGGGGGAGGGGTGAAGGTGCAGTGACTTCCCTGAACAGCCCTGCCTGGAAGTGTTGTGACTTCTACACAGCCAGCAGCAGGGCCCAGTCATCAGGGCAGAAGACAGAGAAGCGAGACGGGACCCCAGAGAAACAACAGTTGATTTTTGCAAAACCGAGGCTGAGCTGCACCTCTAACTCCCAACCCAGAAGGCCCCTCCCCCCATTCCCTCTAAGACCAATCATTGCAGAGCCCTAGGAGAATCTGAGCAAATGCTGCGGAGACTGTTGCTAACACTGACAGTGACTGAAACTGAAAGTAGTGAGTGAGTGTGATTAAATATCTACAAGAAAATAAAAAAGGCATTACTTAGACTTTATATAAAGCAGGGATCCAAGAGGCTTAGACACCACCTACTGGAAACCAAAAGAAAAGTGCCTTCTTTGCAGCAGGCTAAAGACAGACCTTTAAATAATAAATCTTTTTTTCTGGAAAAACGACAGAATACACTTCCAATAATGCCTAGGCGGAGAAATAATCCTTTAAACACTATGAACAACCAAGGTGACAAGACCTCTCAGAAAAAAAAGAGAAAAATCTCCAGAAAATAAGCTTACAGATATAGAAATATGGAACTTAAATATCAGAGAATTCAGGATGGTACTTCTAAAAAAACTCAGTGAGATCCAAAATGAGTCATATCAACAATTTCAGGGATTAAAAAAACAATTAGATGAACAGAGCAAGGAGATTGAAGCCCTCAAGAAGAATAGAATAGATATTCTGGAGATAAAAACACACTGCAAGAGCTGAAAAATGAAATAGCAAGCTTAGGAAACAGAGTCGACCAAATGTAGGGAAGGGTCAGTGATATCGAAAAATAAATGAGAAGGAAGAAGAGAGAAACCGAAGAATGAAAAATAATGAAAGAGAAATATAAGAACTAGCTGATACTATCAGGAGAGAAAACTTAAGAATAATGGGTATTACCGAAGGCGAGGAAAAGGAGCAGGTAGTAGAAAGTATTTTCAGACAAATAGTGGATGAAAATTTCCCAAATCTAAGGAATGAGCTGGAGCTTGGAATTCAAGAATCAACAGAACACCCAATTATCTCAACCCAAAAAGGTCTTCGCCAAGACACATTGTATTAAAGTTAGCAAAAATCAACGACAAAGAATTCTCAGGGCAGCCAGGGAGAAGAAAATGGTAACGTATAAAGGAAAATCCATTAGATTCTTCCTCAGACTTCTCAGCACAAACATTACAAGCCAGAAAAGAATGGAATCAAATATTTAGACTATTAAGTGAAAGGAACTACCAGCCTAGAATAATGTATCCAGCTAAGCTCTCATTTAGATATGAAGGAGAAATTAAGACCTTTCCAGACATACAAAAATTGAGGGAATTCTCCACTATGAGGCCTGCGCTACAGGAAATAATGAAAGGGGTCAGCTCACCTAAAACAAAATGATAAAAAGCAAAAACATCAAAAACATAATTAGGAGTAAAGTGGCTACCAGGCAAATAGAAGGAGAAGTGTACAATCCTTACTAAGAACAGAGCATTATAAGTTTAATAATAAGAGAATTGCTATAGAAATATAGTGATGAAAATTCAGTATCCATAGGGACAACAATGACTGAAAAAGAGAGAAGTCAAAGATCCAAATTCGTAAAGGGGAATGGAGATAAAGCATGAGAAGAAGAAAAAAGATGACTGTATATATATACATATATATATATGTGTATATACACATATATATATGTGTATATATATGTATATATGTATATATATGTATATATGTATATATATGTATATACATATATATGTATATATGTATATATGTGTGTATATATATATATATACGTATATATATAACTATCCTTTTCATATTTATAATGGTAACCACACACCAAAAATTCAGAACTGAAGTATATAACATAAAACAAAAAGAACCAGAGGCAAAACCCACAAAAACCAACCCAAATAAAGGAAACAGAAACACAAGGACAAGGGAGCAATGGAAACACTGAGCCACCAGAAAGCAAAAGATAAAATGTCTGTAAGAAGACCTCATAATTCAATAATCACCCTAAATGTAAATGGATTGAACTCACCAATAAAAAGGCACAGAGTTGTAAACTGGATCAAAAAACAAAACACCCATATGCTGCCTCCAGGAGACACATCTCAGCTCCAAAGACAAATATAGACTCAAAGTGAAAGGGTGGAAAATGATATTTCGAGCAAATGGCATTCAGAGAAAAGTGCGAGTAGTGGTGCTAATATCAGATGAAATAGACTTTAAAATAAAAAAGATAAGGAAAGATACTGAGGGACATGTCATAATGATAAAGGGAATTATGCACCAAGAAGACATAACACTTATTAATATCTATGCTCCCAATCAGGAAGCCACGAAATATGTAAAGCAATTTCTAACAGAACTAGGGGGAGAAACAGACCAAAACACTATTGTAGTAGGGGACCTAAATACCCACTGTCAGATATGGACAGATCATCCAAACAGAAAATCAATAAGGAAATGACATCCTTAAATGATACATTAGTCCAACTGGACATAATCGACATATACAGAGCCTTCCATTCCAAAACAGCTGCTTATACATTCTTCTCTAGTGCACATGGAACATTCTCAAGAATTGACCACATACTGGGACACAGAAATAGCCTCAACAAACATAAGAAGGTTGAAATCATACCAACCATATTCTCTGATCATAATGCTTTGAAACTAGAGATCAACTGTAAAAAGAAAGCAGAAAGAACCACAAATACAGAGAGATTAAACAACATGCTATTGAACATAACTGGGTCAGGGTAGAAATTAAAAGAGAGATCAAGAGATACATAGAAATGAATGATAACGATAGTACAACATATTAAAACTTTAGGGACACAGCAAAAGCAGTCATAAGAGGAAAGTTCATATCATTACAGGCTTATCTCCAAAAACAAGAATGAGCTCAAATAAACAACCTAGTGCTTCATCTTAAAAAACAAGAAAGGGAAGAACAAATGAGGCCTAAAGTCAGCAGAAGGAAAGAAATCATCAAAATTAGAGCAGAAATAAATGAAATTCAAAGCAGAAAAAAAAAAACCAATAGAAAAAATAAATGCAAGAAAGAGCTGGTTCTTTGAGAAGGTTAATAAAATTGACAAACCCCTGTCTAGACTCACTAAAGAAAAAAGAGAAAGGATACAAATAAACAAAATCAGGGATGAAAGAGGGGAAATTATGACTGACATTTCAGAAATACAAAGGATCATGAAAGAATACTATGAAAAAGTATATAATAACAAATTTAATATCCTAGAAGAAATGGACCAATACTTAGAAAAATAAAACTTCCCCAGACTGAATAAAGAACTGGAAAATCTAAATAGACCAATCAGCAGTATGGAAATTGAGGCAATCATCAAAAACCTACCAAAAAGTAAAAGTCCAGGAGCAGATGTCTTCACCAGTGAATTCTACCAAACATTCAAAGAAAATTTAATACCTATTCTCCTCAAACTCTTTAAAAAATTCATAGAGGAGACACCACTTCCTAACTCATTTTATGAGGCCAATATCACTCTGATACCAAAACCTGGTAAAGATAACACAAATAAAAGAAATAAAAGAAAACTACAGACCAATATCTCTCATGAACACAGATGCAAAAATCTTAAATAAGATACTAGCGAACCGAATACAGCAACATATTAAAAAGATTATACACCACGATCAAGTGGGCTTCATCCCAGGGGCACAGGGATGATTCAATATACGCAAATCAATTAATGTGATACACCACATAAACAAATTAAAAAATAAGAATCATATGATCATATCAATAGATACAGAAAAAGCCTTCGACAAGATACAGCACCCATTTATGATCAAAACACTTAATAAAATTGGTATAGAAGGAAAGTACCCTAACATAATAAAAGCCATCTATGGCAAACCTTCAGCCAACATTATATGTAATGGTGAAAAATAAAATCCTTCCTTCTAAGATCAGGAACAAGACAAGGCTGTCCACTATCGACACTGTTATTCAGTATAACATTGGAGGTCCTAGCAAGTGCAATCAGACAAGAGAAAGATATAAAAGGCATCCAAGTAGGAAACGAAGAAATCAAACTGTCACTATTTGTGGATGACATGATTCTCTATATAGAAAACCCTAAAGACTCCACAGGAACACTACTAGAAACAATAAGCAAATACAGTAAAGTTTCTGGATACAAAATCAATGTTCAAAAATCCATAGCTTTCCTATACTCTAATAATGAAGAGTCAGAAAAAGAAGTGGAAAAAATAATTCCTTTTGCAATTGTAACAAAAGGAATAAAATACCTAGGAATATATTTAATGAAACATGTGAAGGACCTATATAATGAAAACTACAAGACTCCATTAAAAGAAATCAAAGAAGAGACAAAGAAATGGACAGATATTCTGTGTTCTTGTATTAGAAGAATCAACATAGTTAAAATGAGCATATTACCTAAAGCATTATACAGATTTAATGCAATCCCCATCAAAATCCCATCAGCATTTTTAAAAGAAATAGAACAAAAAATCGTCAGATTTGTATGGAAGCACAAAAGACCCCAAATTGCCAAAGCCATCCTGAGAAAAAGAACGAAGCTGGAGGCATCACTCTGCCCAACTTCAAATTATACTACAAAGTGACAGTAAACAAAATGGCATGATATTGGCAGAAAAGCAGACGCACCGACCAGTGGGACAGAATCTAGAATCCAGAAGTAAACCCATATTTATATGGGCAAATAATTTTCGATAAAAAAGCCAAAAACATACAGTGGAGAAAGGAAAGCCTCTTCAATAAATAATGCTGGGAAAACTGGAAAGCCACTTGCGAAAGAATGAAATTAGACTGTTGTCTATCACCACACACCCAAATTAACTCAAAATGGATTAAAGACTTGAATATAAGACCTGAAACAATAAAATGCATAAAAGAAAACATATGACCTAAAGTCAAGGGCCTTGCATGTAGAGGATTTTATGAATTTGACCTCAAAGGCAAGGGAAGTACAAGCTAAAACAAACGAATGGGACTACATCAAACTAAAAAGCTTCTGCTCAGCAAAAGACACCGTCAACGAGGTAAAGAGACAAACATCCAAATGGGAAAATATATTTGCAAGCAATGCCTCTGATAAGGGCCTAATATCCAAAATATACAAAGAACTCATATGACTTAATAATAATAAAAAAAAATGATCCAATCAACAAATGGGCAGAGGACCTGAACAGACACTTCTCCCTAGAGAACATACAAATGCCCAACAAATATATGAAAAGATGCTCAACATCACTAGCTATTAGGGAAATGCAAATCAAAACCACAATGAGATACCATCTCACACCTTTTAGAATGGCTATAATCAACAGGACAAGTAATAACAAATGTTGAAGAGGATGCCGAGAAAAAGGAACCCTCATACGCTGCTGGTGGGACTGCAAATTGGTACAGCCACTATGGAAAACAGTATGGAGTTTCCTCAAAAAACTAAGAATTGATTGACCATATGATCCAGCAATTCCTCTACTGGGTATTTACCTAAAGACTTGAAAACTCATATCCGTAAAGATATTTGCACATCGATGTTCATAGCAGCATTATTCACAGTGGCCAGGACATGGAAGCAACTGAAGTGTCTTATGATAGATGATTGACTAAAGAAGCTGTGGTACATATATACAATGGAATATTACTCAGCCATAAGAAGAGATGAAATATTGCCATTTGTGACAACCTGGATGAACCTTGAAATAATCATACTAAGTGAAATAAGCCAGACAGAAAAGGTTGAAAATCACATGATATCACTTATATGTAGGATATAAACCTAAAAGCAACAAATGAACAGGACAAACAAACAGAGACTCAGGGACACGGACAATGGACTAGTGGTTACCAGAGGGGAGGGGATAGGGGAGGAGGGGAGAAGTAGACAGGGTAAAGGGGGTCAATATAAGGGGACGTGAGGGAGGGTGAAGTGGTTAAAGGGGATCAAATATATGGTAGCTGAAGGAAACTGGACTTTGGGTCGTAATTACACAATAAAATATATAGAGGTCAAATTATAATGTACACCTAAAAATTATATAATTGTATTAACCAATGTTACCCCAATAAACTTAAAATATAAAATAAATAAATAAATCAAGGTTGGATGATGTTAGGTGGAGCTTTGAGTAGTTTCCTAAAATGTGTACATTTTAGTTAGAATAAGCCATTTCCCACTCTTCCTATCCCCTCTACAACCATTCTGAAACATGATATTATAGCTGGAACTGGAGCCACCATCTTTTTGCCATGAAGGAAATCCCAAGAGAATTGCAACTATCTTGGGTCTTAATTCTTGAGCCATTAAAGCAATGCCAGAAACTGTCTGCTTACAAACTTAATAGGAATCGTATATCCTTATTTAGTTAAATAATTGCTATTTTGGTTTTCTTGTATATGCAGCTGAAGGCAAATTACTAAGTTTGGATATACCAGATTTCAGATCAGTGGTACCTCTTAATTGTCTTTGTATGCGTGTCTACTGTCAAAAATCACACAAATGGTGTAAAGTCCAACCTAGGTGATCTTTTTTAGAGAAATCTCAAGATCCCTATTGGGAATGACCCCTTCTTACCATATTTGTCTAATTTCCAATTAGTATCTCTTGTAATATGAATCTTTATGCACATCTCCTTTTCTGATATTGACTATAGTAGACTGGGTCTTCTGGAAAAGAAAATGTGATGGAAATTTTAAGGTTCTGACATTTTATCTGAGTTGCACAAGCCTAAGGCAGCAAAAATGAAGCAAAGGGGAAAGGAACCAAGGAAAGATATGTTAATGTGAATCTACTACATCGCAATGACAGACAGCAGCTTTCTCAGCTCACATAGGTACCTGACACATGAGACTTCACCAAGCAGATTTTGCAGAGGAATCAAACCTCAGAGTAATGTATGGATGAGAGAAAAAAGGGAGAAGTCATTTGTCTGATCTCTCATCTCCTGTTTCTTATTGGGCAAGGTTTATCCTATGGGAAATAACTAATTTTTCAGCTGTCTCTTCAGTACCTTCTTAGGAAGCCAAATCCTACACTCTTTGTATGGTGTTTCATTCAAGTAAAAAGTGGAGGGAAATTTGATGAAGGTGGGTAGTCAACCAACAGAAAAAGGAAGCAGTAAATGAAATCTGAGAAATCACACAAGGTTTGTATCCAAACCATAGACAGATTAAATGTTTTTAACCACAAGTTAATTTTAACAGAATTTTTATATGTTCAGTATAAAAAATTTAGTATGTTCTAAAAAGTAAAACAAAGTAAAAATTACCCATAATCCTATTTTCTACTAACCAACCTAATTTTTTGGTGTACATCCTACCACTTGTGTGTATGTTTTTTAAAAATATATACACATTCATTATTTACAATGTCATCATGCTGTACTCAATTTTTGTGGTTTTATTTTTTCACTCATTATATCATAAACTTTTTGATGTTATTCAGTACTATTTTCCTATTTTATTTTTAATAACAGCATAGTACTATTTATAAGAATGTGCCATATTTTTGACAAATCTTCCATTTCATGATGTATTGCTTATTAATTTTTTAGCTACAAAAAAACTATTAAAAACTGTGTCATTAAGATGGTCCCATTTGTGAGGACTTCTATAACCTGTTTCCTCAATTGAAATTCCTGGAGGTGAATTTGTGTCATAGACTATCAATACTTTTAATTCTTTTCATACGTGCTTCCAGATTCCAGAAAGATTTTCCAATTTATGATCAACTAATAATTAATTAGAGGGCCTAGTTCTATGCACCAATCTTATGGATTGTTGTTAAGTCTTTTCTAAATTGTTTGATGAAAAACATTATCTTGTCGCTATTTTAAAGTTGCATTTCTTGGTTACTAGTGGAGATGAATATTTTATATACATTTCTAGACAATTTGCTTTTTTTTTCTTTTGTGAATTGTCTGTTTGTGCCATTAGCCATGATTTTAAATTGTGAAGATTATAATGTTTTTTGAGGGCAGAGACTACAATTTATTCCTGTTAGAGTCCATTTCTATCAGTACTACACACTGGGTCTAGTGCAGGCTGAGATTTCTAAGTATTTGCAGAATGAATGAATGACAATCCATTATTACATTTTTACTTAGTAACCAATAAAAGAATAACAAATTAATTTTGCACATTTGTGTTTAGTAAGCGACAAATGTCATTTTTCTCCACAAAAAGGTTTTTTCTAAAGAAATTTATTTAATTTCTTTTCAATAATAATATCATTTTTAGCCTGAATAAATACAAGATTAGACAGATTCAGCTATTTTCACTTTTTCCTTTTTTTTCTCAGCAACTGTCAAATTTTTCTGTTCTTACAAGCTATTTTGGAATACTCAGACACAAATAAGGATTTATTATCTCATTTCATTATAGAAAATGAAAGCACTAAAATAAAACATCTCAAAAACTCATCTCTAAGAATACTTTACAAACTTGTGCCCTTTCTTGACTACATTACACAACTGAGCCCACCAAGAAAATAATGCCCAAACTTTATTTTGAGCCCAATTATTCTTAAGTTAACCTGCTTCTTCTTTTCAGGACATTTTATTTTCAGCAGAACTTCTATTTTTAATATTTTGAATCTGGAGATGTGAAAGTGACATAGTATAGGTATAAAGAATACATATTCTTATTGTTGTTGCACTTGAATACATATGTGTAGGTGTATATATAAAGAGACACACAAACATACATATATTCCTTTCAGGTAAATTATTAGTCTTAATTGTTTTCACAGGTTCCATGTCATGCAGAGGAAGCGGAAGCCACCATTTTCTGAGGAAGCTACTAGGTCTCATATATATAAACATACAACTGTATATAAGACCCTAAAGTTCTAGAATTACAATTGTTACAGTACTTTGTTTTCTAAATAAAGTTACAGATGACTAAAGTCACATATTAATTGTATAATTTGGAAAATAAGAGAAACATAGAAAGTCTGTAATTCCATCATAAAAAAATAGTCAATAACATTGTATTATAGCTCCACCATTTATTTTTGATAGAGTTCCACCATTTATTTTATTTTCTATGGAGATATAATGTGTGTGTGTGTGTGTGTGTGTGTGTGTGTGTGTACACTGTGTGTATATACTTGTAAAGACTGTAATAATGGTGGAAAATCACATGCATTGACATTTTTAAATTAAAAGAGAATATATTCTCACTATGTAAACTTTGTTAAAAAACAAATATCATTTATATGCTACTTCTAGTTATTAAATATTAGGTTGTTTTTGTCTTTTTCTTTTTTACTATTATTATAAACAATTCTTTAAGATAATTTTAATATTCAAGAGGACGGGCAATACTTACTGTCTATAGATATTTAACCTTATTTTTTTCTTCAAATTCTCAATTGTATTGTATCCATCATTTATCCACTGACTTGAAATACCACCTTTATCATGTACCAAATTCATATTTGTTTCTGAGATTTTCATCATATTAGTGTTGCCATAAATTCATTGTCACAGACTTCAGCCAGGTCCTTATTACTCATTTTTATATCTTCATACTTGGCTTCTACTTTCATTCCCTTCAGGTATTAGTTTGGAACTTCACTGTAGCTCAACATCCCTCTCTAAACCTTTGTGCTACTCCCTTAACTCCTTCATCAATAAGTTTCCCTCACATCCTCCTATTAGTTTCCTAAGACCGCCATAAAAAAGTACCACACTTTGTGGTTTATGTCCACAGAAATTTATTGTCTCACAGTTATGGAGACTAGAAGTCTGAAATCAAAGTATCAGCAGGGCCTTACTCCCTCTGAAATCTGTACAGAACAGTCCTTCTCTGCCTCTTTTTAGCTTCTGGAAGTTCTCTTCCAGAAATATGATGTGTCTTCACATCATATTTCTTCTGTGTTTGTTTATCTCTAAATTTTTCTCTTTTTATAAAGACTTTAATTATATTGGATTAGGGACCGACACTACTACAGCTTGATATCACCTTAACTAATATCTGCAATGTTCCTATTTCTAAATAAGGTATTATTCTTAGGTAGTGGGGTAAAGACTTCAGCATGTATTTTTAGGGGACATAACTCAACTCATAACAATCCTTCCTATATCTACACAGTTAGTATCCCATCTTACTCCCCTCCTTTTGCATCAGAGAATGAAGATTTTTTTTCTGTTCAGGGTAGTTCAGTGTTCATTATTTCAAACGCTCTTATCTCCTATGATACTTTGCTCTATTAACTAACCCCTCTTTTTGGCCCATTCCTTTTCTGCCTTTCCACTGAAATTCTCCTGCATTCTGAAAACATGCTCAGGTCCCTCATCCTATCAAAGTTATCCATTCTTTAATCTGATCCTTCTATTTACTTATGATTACATCTTTCTACTCTTCTTACCACATTAGATTTCTTCACTTCAACCAGCAGCATTAACTATTAGTTTATAGTATTTACAATGAAGTGATATTTTTGTCCTTTGACATGAGTCATTGTGTGTCCAAGGACAAAGAAAATCAAAGTTTAGTTGAGATGTCAATGTTGGATAGCTGGCTCAAATCTCTTCCTAGTAAAGGAACCCCTTTTCCAATGAGCTTGATTGTATGTAGGCCAAGATTCATGATTCAGAAGGATTATGACTGTGTATCCTCAATGTTTGGGATTTTCTTTAAATTGTAGTAACAGAATGTTATATATATTACATTATAATTTTTGGTCATATTTACTAAACTTTAAGCTGAGATCTGGGAACATGACTAAATTATCTTTGTGTCTACAGAACCTAGCAGAGAGCTTAGAACCTATCGGGTGTTTTTGTCCTCTGGTCCAGAGATCTAAATATGAGGAATATTATTAATAGTTAAGATAGTTGTTCGTGCTCCAGTTCCCATAAGGCATTCCAACGAGGCCCATGTGTTTACCTGCATGTGCAGAGGTTTGACACCACAGAATGACACAGTTGTGAGACTTGGAGATTACACTGGGGAGTTGGCGTATTTACTCCACTGAGGCCTGAGAGAGACAGAACTTTGTGCCTAATGTAAGCAAGTCCTCTCAGAAGGTGGAGGGCAGGGGGAGGAGGAATACCCTAGATTGTAACTCTGGATGAAGAGGAAGATTGTCTTTGGGTTTATTATTCTCAGACTATAAGCAAATGGCTCTAGGAGAGATAAATCTCTAAATCTTATCCAGAGCAATTTACTTTCTCTAACTTCCAAGGCATGCTTTCCATTCAATCCTAAAGTCTAGACTGTACAGAAATAGGAAAATATTCATGGAACATTGTCTGCCAACGATTGTCTAAGTTGAGTGGTAAAATGGCACCATAAGTTAAGTGTGTGTGCATGTGTGTATGTGTGTGTATAACCAGCAGTCTTCTGTTTTACTACTTCCTGTCTCCCAGTACTACTCCTAAGAAGTAAACTCTTTCAACTCCTCTAGTTGTTTCTTCTGATATTTACCTCTGTATCTCTAATCTGTGTATTCCTCATTTCTTAATGTAATGATCTTATCCCTTATCTTCTGACTTCTTGTTATAGTTGATCGAGATAATTAACTCTCTTGTATACTCCCCACCCCACACTCATTTTGCGTTTTCTTTTTCTTTCTTCTGGATAAAGCTCTATTAATTTGAGTAAAATAAATATTCAATGTGTATATGTCCACAACTATAAGAATATTGTTCATTGGTAAGTCAGTGTACTGTGACAATATCTTCTTTCTTATATTTTGAATTTTTTGAAGATTACTGTTTCCTCAATTTCTTCTTTTTCTTATCTTTCTAAATAGCTGTCAATTTTTAAAGTCTTATAAGATGTAATTGGCATGTAAAAATTTGCAAGGAAAGTGTATAATCTGTAACTTTTGACATATGTGAAACTATGGCCACAAAAAAGATAATAAACATATCCGTCAACTCCCTAAAATTACTTAGGCCCTTTTTTAATCTCTCCCTTCCTCCTAACCCTGCTTTTCCCCCTTCTCAGGAAACTGCTAATCTACTTTTTGTCACTACAGATTGTATGTTATTTTCTAAAATTTGTGTAAATGAAATCTTACAATCTGTACTCTTTTTTGCCTGGTTTTTGTCACTCAACATAATTATTTTGCGACTTGGCCATGTTGCATGTAATCAATAATATTTTTTTCCTTTTAGTGTGGACTCGTAGTTCAGCTTCTTCTTGTGAATATTTGATATAGTCAATCTTTTAAATTATAACCATTCTAATAGGTATGTCATGGTATCTCTGTGATTAATTTGTATTTTCATAATGACTAAAAGTTGGTACAGTGGATTTTACCAAAATTAAGAATTTCTCTTTAAAAAACATTATTAAGTAAAAAGACGAGCCACAGACTGAAAGATAATACTTGCAAATCACAAACAAAATAATGTTTGAAATCACTTATTTGATAAACAACTTGTATCCACTATACATACACCTTTTAATTTTTTGGATTTCTGGTTTTGATATTGTTATCCAAGAATCTTTGCCTAACACAAGATCACAAAGAGTTTCTTCTATCTTTTCTTATTGAGGTTGTATAGATTTCAGTTTAGCATTATGTTTATTATCTATTCTGAGTTACTTTCTGAAGATGGTGGATAGAAATACATTTTTTTTTTTTTGGTAGATGGATATCCAATTGCCACGCATCTTCTGTTGAAAAGACTATTCATTCACCAATAAATTAATTTCACACTTGTTGAAAACCAGTTACTCATGTATGCTTAGGTCCATTTCTTTATTCTTTTTTTCTTTCCATTGATCTACTAATCTATCTTTGTGCCAATGCTTTGCTGTCTTAATTACTGTATCTTTATAGTAAGTCCTGAAGTCGATATTGTAATGTTCCTTGCATATTAGGAAGTCTCAGGAATTCTTTTATTTGGCTGTTGCTTGCTTCCATTTGATTGATCCTGGTCTGGTCCCAAAGGTGGGATGGTTGCAATTCACAATTTTTGAAGATTTTCATAGATTAGAGAATCAACAGTCCCTATGGATTAGTTTTATTTCAAGTGTGGCCTGTGGACCACCCAAATTAGAAACAACTTTGAAGAGTGTGTATGTGTGTGTGTGTGTGTGTGTGTGTGTGATTACCATTTATATTCTCGTGCGTGATCTACTGACTTAAAATTTCTAGATGTGAGGGCCCAAGAATATGTGTATTTAATAACTTTTTTGAGTAATTCTTATGGACACTAAAGTTTGAAAATCACTTAGACAATGATACCTCCAAGAAGCACTTGCCTGTCTATTTTGCACACATTATACAGATGAGTGAAACAGATGTAATTTTTTTTAGGTGAAGAGGAAGAAAACACTTTAATTCATCTGGTCATTTATTGATTTACTCACTTTTTCATTTCATTTATTTATTCATTCATTGATTCATTTACTATGAACATCACACAATGGCTAAGACATAATGTAGCAAATTGAAAATGTGTGGCATCTATTTTCACAGACAGGATATGTTCTTTGGGTATTATTTGTGGCTGTCAGATGATGAATTGGCAACTGATGCTCCAAGCATTTGGCAACAGAGGAACACTGCTGGAAGGGAGGCCCGCAGGCATCTCCACCCCTAGGCTTTTTGCAGGTTTCTTTTAAATAATTCCAAACTAAAAGAAAGCTAAGTTGTTTTTAAGCCTGTTTAGGACAGATTTCATAGCCTCCTTCATCTATCAGTTCTAGTGCTTAGTACTGCTTTTTCCACTGCAAGTTCCTGAGCGTTAATAATAGATACAGATTCTTATCATGGAAAAAGCAGGGCTGGCCTAGGGTGTGCATCCCACTTGAGAAATATTAATAGCTGATGTGTTGATACCTCTTGTTTTTACTCTGGTTTCTTTCAGTGGTATCTCCACATAAGCATTATAATGTTTAGTTTTATTTTTTTTAGTCCCCTCCAACTCCAAATCTTTGGTAGAGAAATGGTCTTGGAAAGTTGTTCATATCAATGGCAGATGATAGATGCACATTTCTTACGTCATAGAAATGAAGTATGGAAATTCAGGTGTTAGAGCTGATTAAGATAGGTTATTTTGGTAGACCCTCTCCTGTGTTCCTGAAATTAGTTGATAGAAGTTTGTTATTTTTCCTTCTCATTAGGCAGTCTTGGAGAGTGTACAATGAAACTTTGAAAAAAGACCAATAGCTGTGAGTAATCACAAAAAAATGACTCTGTGTTATGGAATAGACATCATGTCTATTTGGTTTGCAAGACAGAGGACTTAAGAGTCAAGAGAAACTTTACTCTCATAGAACAGAGTGTGTTAAAGTTGAAAGGGGCTTTAATATATTGACCTCATTTTACAAACAAAGACGCTGGGGTCCAGGGAGGTGAAGTGACATATGTTAAGTCATGAAGATAACTAGCGGCTATCTATAATGTGGAAATCAGATAGAACAGCTTCTGTACTACTCTGCTAAAATAATTATCATGAGCTTACTAATAACCCAGAGCAAGTGAGGAGTATGCTAAATAACTTCTTGTCTCATAATCATGGTAAGAGCTCTGCAGTACAAATGCAAGATAATGTCCTCTGAGCTCAATCCTTTGTGGGAAGAGGCAGAGTATAAATAAATAAGCAAATAAGGAAGTAATCTCCAACTTATACTCTGAACAATGAAGGATTTTAATTTTTTTATGAGTACATCACTAGGGGCCATATGTATATCACCACGTTGTGTACTGACTAGAAAATGATCTGCAATCCCTCAGAAGACCCATTCCCATGATTAGTGGTAAGTTAAGTTAGTTAATTAAGGTTACTTTAATACTAATTAGTCAAGGCTTTAATTATGGTTTCAGGGCAGGAATGCTATGTTTCCTAGTGACCCAGTTAACCAAAGTGATGGAATTTCTTGTCTTCGATCTAACAGTGATTTCTGATAAGGAACAGAGAGAGAAAAGCTGATCCTGATGGGATTATAAGAGCATTCTTAAACCAGAGAGCATCAGTGGACCTAAGATTAAAAAGCATCCACCGTAGCTCCCAGAATAGCCCTGAAGGGAGAAAGGCCAAGGGGGTGGGGTAGGGCTGACTTTGTCATGGAGAACTCCAAAGAAATTGGCTTAGCAGACCAGGAAGTAAAGGGATCATAGAATACAAGAAATAAGTGAGGGCCACAAGTCACAGGAGGGGAGTCATGATAAATAGAAAACTAAGTGGAAAAGCCTTTTCCCAGTCATGGCAGTGTGTTTCACTTATTGAGTGTCCTCTGTGTGCCAGATTCTAAATCTAAGTATACAGGAAGTTATACTATGGTAGGATAGAGAGATTTTCAGAAAGATAGATTACACTGCATCCTATTAAGTGTACTATCTGCAAATCTATGTCTTCCACCAGGCAGTATGCAGACGAGACTGCATTCTGTTTGTCACCAAATTCAGCATGAAAACGGGGATAGCTTCCTGCCAGTACCAGTATTCTCTTTTAGTATTTGTAGCCTCTTGCGTTTCCAGGGTAATATAATGAGGACAAAGCCATTCTAATTTGTCTATACTTAGAAGAATTTTCGACTTGGGTGGTGTTCTTTATGGGTGAAAATAGGCAATTTGCCAGCTCACGCCTAGCTCAAGGGACCAAATTTGGTGAAAGCTATTGGATTTGTATGCATTTGTAGTTTTAATAGATTATATCTGTCCTGCATGTTTGTAAAATACTTTGCAATTCTTGTTGAGGAAAGACATTTCTCTCTATCATAAAAACAGTGGGTGGATAATTTATGAAAATATGAATTTGTGCTATACCATGCTTCCTTTGGCATGCATTTTCCTTCCTTATACACACCAAGGTTTCGTGAGTTCCTGTCTGAGGGCCATTTGTATTGTGGAGGCAAAGTGAAGTTACTTCGTTTTCAAAAGTTCAACCTCAGTGAGATTATGCTGGATCTTCCCTGGATGGGGAGAATTACTGGGGAAGTTGAGGTCAGGGCCTGTAGATGTAAGCATCATTTTGAATGAGGAAAGGGATGAAAGAGAGGCCAGGTCAGGGCTCTGCACTTTCTAGAAGAATTGCATATAGTACCTGTCGGGTGGGGAGGGCAGTAGAATCTCTGAGAGTAGCTACCTGGTGCGCTCAGGTACTTGGATACTTTGTGCTTGACAGACAGAAGAGCCTCTACTTTCAAGAGACTCTGTTGGCTTAAACAAAGCATACTGACCCTTAATTTCCTGAACAAGAAATCAGAAGGCCCTACATGAGCTTGGCCATGTAGGATCTCAGAGTCTTTGGGTAGCAGCCTTGGTAATAATGAAGACTGAATTTCTTATCAGCTTTTCGGAGTGGAGACTCAAAGCACATACACTTCGTTTTAAAAAATTATAAGCAAATGCAACATTACTTCTGTGCTGTGGCTTATAAATGCTCACACATTACTACATCTGTTCTGTAATAAGCAAGTTAAATCTTCACTTCTGAATCAGAGACACATGTTCTTAGCAGCCTCATTTCTGTATTCTTAGGATTCTTGGAGACCTTAGTGTATAAAGCTCCCTTCCATTATGACTGGGAAAATCTCCTTTATAATCTAGATATCTGGCCACGGAGATGTTTAGATTGGTATTGGATATAATGTAAAGTCATTTTATACATCCTTTGAACATTCTTGAATTTAACTCTATTTGCTGGTATTTTGGGGGACAATCCTCAACTTCATCTGGTACTCAACAACAGAAACAGCAGCCTATTAATGCTGGGAGGAAAAGCAGGGTGCTTTGGACTTATTGAGAGATTAATCTGTACAGAGATGCTCTATAATACCATATATTCTGTTTTATATGGGCAATTTAGGAGATTTTTCAAGAACTTTTTGGTTATTGGAGTTTTGTTCTTTTTTTGGCTCTACCAACTAGCCCCTTAGCAACTCACTTTGTCATTCTACATGTATCATTCTCTAATCACATAAGCATTGCTCATTAAATAAAGAAATGCAGACAATCACAAAAGGAGATGCCATAGAACTTCAAAAGCCAAAGAAAAGTCTTCATCTTCAAAGAAAGATACATAGGATAGTTAGAAGTTATAACCCCACAGGCTAGGGAAGCAAGAAGAAGGGAAAAAAAGATCTATATAAATTTGACATTTATTTTCCTGGCTTCAGACCTGTCCTTTTGGCTTGGCATCTCCTATAGCTCACTCCATTATTGGTGAACGCCCCGCTATTAAGTGTCTAAGAAGTATCAATATGTTTTAACAAATAACACTTCCAGATAAGGTGGTGAAATCTCAATTTGCTTCTTCAACTCTAATTTATTTCTGAAACTGCTCTCATTACTTTAAATACCCACCATTTTCTGATGGCTCCCAAACTTAACTCTAGCCCAGACCTCTTTCCTGACCTCCAGTTTTCTTTCTTTCTTTTTCAACAACAACAACAACAAGCTTTTCTAACAACAACAATTTTTCTTTCTTTCTTTCTTTCTTTCAACAACAACAACATATTTCTTTCTTTCTTTTTCTTTCTTCCTTCCTTCATTATTCCTTCCTTCATTCCTTCCTTCCTTCCTTCCTTCTTCCTTCCTTCCTTCGGCTATTCCTTCCTTCCTTCCTTCAGCTATTCATTCCCTTCATTCCTTTCTTTCTTTCTTTCTTTCTTTCCTTTCTTTCTTTCTTTCTTTCTTTCAGCTGTCTCTTTCTTTCTCTCTCTTTCTCTCCTCTCTCTCTCTCTCTCTCTCTCTCCTCCTCCTCCTCCATCATGCAATACAAGCTATTTCTTCCTTCCTTCCTTCCTTCCTTCTTCCTTCCTTCCTTCCTTCCTTCCTTCCTTCTTTCCTTCCTTCCCTGACTTCTAACCTCCCTCCCTCCCTTCTCTCTCTTTCTCTCTCTCTTTCTTCCTTTCTTTCCTTCCTTCTTAATACAACTGCCTACCTGACAAATCCTCTGGATTCTAGGTCACAAAATAATAGATCCATTACCCTTCACCCCAACACCCACTTGTTCCCAGTTCTCCCCTTTCCAAGGGTCATTTCTCTAAGAGTTGCTCTAAGGAGAAACTATGGCGTGTTTTCTAATCATGCTCTCTTCTCCACCCTCACATCCAACATGGAAACATATTCTGTCTATTGTATCTGCAAAACATGTTTCAAGTCAGCCACTTTTCTTTCCTTTTATGCTGCAACTATCTTCATCTGAGCATACACCATCATTTGCCTGAAATACTGCCATAGCCTCTAAACTAACCTCTCCGTTTCTCCTTCTGCTGCCCCTGCTCTACACATTCCATTTTCTGCAGAGTAGCTATAGTGAAGCTTTAAAAACAAAATTCAGATCATGTCAATTCCTAGCTAAAACCTTCAATGGCTTCCTATTACACACAATAAAGTTCGAACTCTTGAACATGTTCTAAAAGGTCCTGTATGACTCAATGCCTATTTATCTCCATGAATCACCTCCTACCACTCTCACTTGCTCACAGTGATTTCCACAATGACCTTTTGGGTCTTTGAAATGCCAAGCTCATTACTGTCTTAAGACCTGTATACTCACTGTTCATTCTACCTGGAATGTCCCCTGACCCCCGCTCCCGGTCCCCCCTCCCCCAACCTGCAACCAGGATCTTCACATGGCTGATTCTTTTATATTTTTTTAGGTCTTAGCTCAAGCAACTTCTTCTCAGCAAGACCTGCCCTGACCCTGGCTGTCTACCATATCAGCCTATTTTGTTTTCTCATTGCACTTCTTGATACTTGAAATGATCTTTTCCTTTAATTGTAGACTTATTATCTACCTTCACTCTCCTGTGCCTCTTGTTCTCTGCCAAGTCCTTGGCACTTGGTATGGTGAGTGCACACAATAGACTCTCATGATATTATTTGTATTTTTTTTTTTGCAACCTTCATCCCCAAGGATTTAGACAGGAGTTAGGAGTAGTGGTGAACCAGGGGGAAAAATCTGAGAAACAGACCTAATGCTGTGTGCACATCATCTCCCAGAAAACTGGACCTGATCAGCGTCTAGGTCTGACTCTTGAAAGACATCTAACTACTCATGCAGACAGCTTCCACAGATCTTTCCCTCCCAGGCTGCCAGCCTTGCCTAGATATAGCTGGATCCCACCATAAATACAGCTTAAGCTTCAGCTGTTACCCCAGTCCCATGCCAAAGTATTAATATAATCCTGATGCCGGACCGACTAACCATGCCTCAGGACTTAGGAGGGATTTCATTAGGGAGATGATATTTCAGCCTTTTTTAAAAAAATAAGTTGGAAAATTTAAGACAGAGAGGGAAATGAAGGCAGAGAAGTGGCATGTACAATCAGAGATTTAAGGGGCATTCAGTAGGGTGAAAATATAAGCAAAGGAGGTAGAATGGAGAGAGATAGGGCTGATAAGTGAAGTTGGCATCAGATTGTAAAGGCCTTGTAAGTTTTCCCTAGGAACTTAGGTTTTAAAAAATACATGAATATCGTTGAATAAATATTAAGCAAGGGATAGACATGATCAAAACTTTCTTTTATGAAAGTAACTCTGGTAGGATCACATATAATAAATTGTATGGTAGAGACTGATGATAAGAAATCAGAGAGGTCTAACAAAGCTTGGTTAAGAGAAAAAATAAGATTGGACTTAAGGGAGAACAGATAGTGTTGTGGAAAAAACAAGAAGCGTATGATTTAATGGACATTTCAAAAATAGAATAGGCCTAATAATGGCTAATTAGCTCTGAGGGGTTGTGGAAAATAAGTTTCAAGGGTGGTTACACAAATTTTGTTCTTGAGAGACTGAGGGACTTATAATGGCATCAATAGAGATCAGTAACCCAGGAAGAGAAAGAACAGAGGAGAGGAAAAAGTTTCTCAGGCTATAATAATAAGGCTCAGAATAAAAGTCTTATGTCACATATACAGCTTATAAGGCTGGAGTTGTAATCCTAGTAGAAATGGAAGATCTGACACTCTTTTATACTGGTGATAGAATTGAGGGGTAACATGACAGATGTGGCATATTAGCAGTTTGTACTAAGGATTTTGATCTGTATTGAAAAGGTAAGTGATCCTCACAGAGTCGCTGATCTTTGTCTGACATTTACCCATTCTCTCTAGCTTCTATTTGCAGTCCGTTGGCATTCTCACACTGATACATACAGATCTCTTTGCTTTTTCAGTCTCAATGCATAAACACTGACTGTACTACGGGAAAGAAAAACCAATATGGGTTTTTGTTTTGTTTTTTTAATGTGTCGTGTTTAAAGCAGAGAGGTGTTACAGTATAGAACAAGAAGTCAAAGGGTTTTGAGTCTAGCCCTGATTTCTCTTCTTTCATTTCTTCCTTAAAAAAACAACAACAACAACAACTTGGGTTTCCTCATCTGTTAAATCATATGGGTGGTGGTGGTGGCTGTAACATTTTGTCAATCTTGCAAGAATCAAATATAAGTATCAAGTGGGATGGTAGTTATAAAGATTCAATGAAACTCTGTTTATTGCTATTTATTTAAAGCACAGTAGCAGCAAATGTTATCCAATGGAATTATCTGGTGTGCTGAGCAGAATGCTCTGTGATGGCTAGATAATGTGACTACATTTCTGTCCCAGTCAATTCTGTGGAATAGAGAAAAGTGATTGAGAGCAGAGGCTCTGAAGTACATTTTCCCAAGTTCAAGTTCCAGGTCAGCCAGTTATTGGTGGAATGGTAATAGATAAGTTTTGGGAACTCTTTTTTTCCCTTTTTAAAACAATTTTTATTTTTCAATTACAGTTGGCTTACAATATTCGGTTAGTTTTAGGCATACAGTATAGTGATTAGATGTTTATATAATGTGTGAAGTGATCACGCTGATAAATCTAGTATCCATTTGACACCATACCTAGTTATTACAATATATTTCCTATGCTGTACTTTACATCCCCATGACTATTTTGTAACTACTAATTTGTACCTTTTAAACCCTTCCCTATCTTTGCTCATTGCTCCAACTCCTCTTCCATCTGGCAACCACAAAAACGATCTCTGTATCTATGAATTTCTGTTTTGTTTCTTTTTTTTTTTTTTTTTTAGTGAAATTATATGGTATTTGTCTTTCTCTGTCTGACTTATTTCACTTAGCATAATACCTTCTAGGTCCCTATGTTGTTGCAGATGGCAAGATTTCATTCTTTTTTTATGGCTGAGTAATGTTCCATTGTATGTACATATGTATGTGTGTATGTGTATATACATATATATATGTACATACACATATATATATATGTCTCACATGTTCTTTATCCATTCCTCTATTGAGCAACACTTAGGTTGCTTCTGTATCTTAGCTATTGTAAATGATACTAGAATGGACATATATAAGTGTATATCTTTTTGAATTAGTGCTTTAGTGAATTAGTGAAGTTACTGGATTCTTCTTTGTCTCTTGTTATAGCTTTTGTTTTAAAGTCTATTTTATCTAGTATAAGTATTGCTACCTTAGCTTTTTTTTGTTTTCATTTTCATGAAATATCTTTGTTCAGTCTCTTTGTGTCTTTCAATCTGATCTGAAGTGTGTCTCTTGTAGGCAGCATATGTAAGGGTCTTGTTTTCTTATCCATTCAGCCATCTTATTCTTTTGACTGGAGCATTTAATCCATTTACATTTAAAGTAATTGTCGATAGATATGTAGTTATTGCTTTTTTATTCTTCATATTTTTTATCTTCTTCTTCTTCTTAAAGAAGTTCCTCTAACATTTCTTATAATACTGGCTTGATATTGATGAACTCCTTTAGCTTCTTCTTTTCTGGGAATCTCTTTATCTGTCCTTCCATTCTAAATTATAGCCTTGCTGAGTGAACTAATCTTCGTTGTAGGTCCTTGCTTTTCACCACTTTGAATATTTTGTGCCATTTCCTTTTGACCTGCAAGGTTTGTGTTTAGAAATCAACTGATAGTCTTATGGGAGCTCCCTTGTAGGTAACTAACTGCTTTTCTCTTGCTGCTTTTAAGATTCTTTCTATGTCTTTAACCTCTGGTATTTTAATTATGAGATGTCTTGGTGTGCTCCTCTTTGGATTCATCTTATTTGGGAGTTTCTGTACTTCCTGGGCTTGTATGTCTTCTTCCCTCACCAGGTTATGGAAGTATTCAGTTATTATTTCTTCAACCAGGTTTTCAATTTCTTGCTTTCTTCTCCTTATGGTACCCTTATGATGTGAATAAACATGATGTTGTCACAGAGGCCCCTTAAACTATCCTCATTCTTTTGGATTCTTTCTGCTTTTCCCTGTTCTGATTAAGTGTTTTTCTGATACCTTATCTTCTAAATTGCTGATTCAGTCTTCTGCTTCCTCTAATCTACTGTTGATTCCTCCTAAGATATTCTTCATTTTAGTTATTGTACTATTCATTTCTGACTGGTTCTTTTTAATGTTTTGTTTCCATTTTTATGTTTTCTATCTTTGTTAAAGTTTTCACAGAGATTATGGAGTATCCTTATAACCAGTGTTTTGAACTCTACATCTAGTAGATTGCTTGTCTCCATTTGTTCAGTTTTTTTTTTTTTTGGAGCTTTGTTCTGATCTTTCATTTGGGAAGTGTTTTATTGTCTCCCCATTTTGGCTGCCTTTTTGTTTTTGTTTCTATGCCTTGGGTAGAGCTGCTATATCTCCTGGTCTTGGTAAAGTGTCCTTATGTAGTAGGTTTCTTGTTGGGCCCAGTGGTGCAGCTTCCTTGGTCACCTGAGCTGGGTCCTCCAGGTGTGTCCCTTGTATGGGTTCTGTGTGCCCTCCTGTTGTAGTGAGTTTGTTTGCTGCTGGCATATTATTGGGAGACATCAACCCTCAGAAAGATTGATTTGAGATCTGGCTGTGACTATAGTGGAGGATCTGTTGTGTTGAGGCTGATCCTATGAATCAGGATTCACTTTAGCAGGGCTCTTCTGCCTGCCAAGTCTGCCCTTTGGGTGTGTCATTTATGGAGGTAGTTGGATAATGTTCTGTTGTGGGCTGCAGCTAGCCACCAGATGTGTTGGTTCTGGAGCCTCTTGGGAGATGAAATGGTGCAGGCTAAGTTCAGCTGCTGTCTGTGCCCTGCCTGGGGTTACTTATGAGCTACAAAGTGATCTGCAGATGGTTGCCACTTGTGCCGGGCTTGGAGGACCTGGGAGAGGATAAGCTGCAAACCAAGGCCAGCTGCTGCTAGTGCTGGGCTTGGGGTTATTTAGTAAGAGGTACAGGGAACATGGAAGCCAGATGCTACTTGTTTGGTGTTTGTGAACTTTTGAGAAGTTTTAGGAAATTCCACAGCATGAGTCAAAACAGACCATTTGTATTGAAAAGCCACTGAAAGCACCTTAGGTGGGCCCTCCATTCTGGTGGACCCGGTCTTAAGGGGTGAGGCAAAATGTGTTAGCCAGGTTGACGGAGACTCTGATATGGTGCTGCCTGTGTCTGCACACTGGGTGTGGAGAGGGCTCAACAAAGAAATAATGGTCTCTGCTGGAACTTCTGTCTGAGAGAAAACAGCCTCTCCAGCCCTTGCCCTAGAGCCAGATAATTCAGTTTCTCCCTTTATATTTTTGGCACCTTTGAGCTGCTGCCACAGCCATGGAGCTCAGAGCATGTGAGTCCATCAGTGAGTACGTACATGCATTGACCCTTAAGAGGAATGCCTGGGACTCCAGCCACCCTCCATCTCACTCAGCCACAATCTCCACTGGTTTTCACAGCCAGATGTTGTGGGAACTTCTCTCCCCAGCACTAGAACCCTAGGCTGAGAAGCCTGATATGGGCTGAGACCCCCTCGCTCTACAAGGGGACACCTTTGCAGCCGAGATGTTCCTCTCGATTGGGTGTGGTACCAGCCTGTCCAGTGTCTCTGGCTCTTCTACCATTTTGGATGTGGCTTCTTTTGTATGTTCTTAGACTTCTATTCAGCTAGTCTTTCAGCAATTCTCATTGATAGATGTTCTGTAGTTTAATTGTACTTATGATGAGGTCATGAGAGGAGGCAAGCACAGCATTTCCCTTCTCTGAAGTTTGTTGAACTCTTTAAACCTACTTTCATTATCAATAAAAGAGACAGAGTTATTCTTCTTCACAAAGTTTTGTGATAAAGCAGATGATCCAAAGTATTGAGGATATTGATTTTACTCTATCACACTTGGGTATCAGCAATGTCATCTTATTTTTTAAATAAAAATTAAATATAACTCATATTTCTAAAGAAATGTTAAATTTTATAAGCCATTCACCAGGATGATGACACAGTCATTATTCATATTCATTCTTTTCTGCCTCCAGCCGCAGATAAATGTTACTTAAGAATATAGGAGTCCTATTTGTGGCTGGAAAGAAGAAAAATCTTAACTCTTCAACTCATTGCAGTTGCTATTTAGACATTCAACATCCAAGTACACGTGGTCCATTCAAATATGAGAGGCTCTGTTATTTCTGTGTCAAGCTTGGTGTGAGGGTCTTTGCTAAGTCTGGACCCTTAGTGTTCCTAGATACAGCACACAACCATTCTCCAAAGTTCTGTATTTTCTGAGAGAGCTGAAACTGAGTTATGGATTTTCACTTTTTGCAAAGTCAGCTAAAACCTCCATCCCCTTCCCAGGCTTAGGGGATTGCCTTCACAATATTTGACTTCAGTCTCCTCAAGTTTTCTCCACTCAGCCTTGGGTACTTTCCACATAATTTTCCTTCAGAGAATCTTTACAAACAATGCTGCTATCTATTTCTTGGGTATGTGGTAAAGAGTATGTTAATGTCATCATGCTAAATCCCTATTTTATGCATGTTAATCACTTATCATACTGCTTAGTGCAGGATAAGAGCTCAACTAATCATAGCTGTGATGGGTATCTTCTGTCTCTCCTGAGCAACACTCTGTTTTCCTCAAACTCTACAGCCCTGTGTCCCAGGAGGATGACACATAGGATGAGTCATTGTGTTCTCATGCTCTCTGGCTCCAGGTTGGGTTCTCTCACTAGAGGAGACCAGAAAGAGGGAGGAGAGTTAGGTTGAGGTATTTATTTCCCTGGCTCCTCCCTGAAAAATTGCAGTGGACTGGCTGCTCCCTCTATGAAAGGCCATGGCTCCTGCCAGGTGGTCCATGCTTCACAGCCTTCCTTCCTGCCTTTGCTGCTTCAAACCTGAGGCATGGTATCAGCTCCCACTGTTTCTAGCCTCGGAGTTCTGCTTTTCATCAATTACGTCTACACCTTTTGTGAACAGCTCCCATTCTACTTCTTCCTAATAGAATCCTAATTTTATTCAAGCATTGGGTTCCCAAGTACTTCATGGGTCACTTTCCAAACCTAGGGGGCTGAATGTGAAAGCCAATTATGATAATTTCATTCCAATGTTAGCAAAAGACATGGAAATGTGATGATACTCAACCAGTGAAATACAAGAGGAAGTCTCCTGGGAGCACCTTAGAAAGTTCTTCTTGTCTTTAAAAAGGAACACCTAATGAAAGTTTGTGTTCCTTTGAATATTGCTGTATAAGAATGTGATACTTAGAGCCAATGTAGCCATTTAGTGATCATAAGCAAAAACCTAGAGAATTGTAGAAGTACTTGGCATTGTTGAGTTGCTGAATTAAGTCCAGAACTGCCTACTCCCAAAATTTTGTTCTGTGATGTAATTTATTTTCTGTGATTTAAATAACTTTGGTTGAAGTTTTGTGTTACTCGTAGCCAAAATTCACTTGACTAATTAATCCGAATCACTATTTACACTTGTTTACCTTTACTGCAAAGAATTTTACTGATAGAAAAATAACTATCCCAAATGTTCAGTAGCTTCTTTTTTCTATTTCACTATATATTTTGAAGTTACCACCATAAAATAATAAAAGTACACTTAAATCTGTTTAAGGTAAAGACTTCTAGCAATATACATTTCTGTATCATCTGGGAATGGCATACTTCTGAAACGAATATGATAAGAATGAGGAAAAAACCTACAATTTTAACATACATTGAGAACAAACAACAAAATAAAATCTATAAGATTAAAGAAAGAAGTATCACGATACTTTGTTTTAGAATTTCAATTTTGCTGTGGAAATTATGGAGCTGAAAAGGAAAAGCTATTTGCTTATCGGTTAAATAAAAAAAAGAACAATTTTGAAGACTCAGGTAAGTCTTAGTAGAAATCATTCTACCAATGACTAACTTATAATTTTCCAAGTGCTTGAAAAAGTGCCTGGCTGATTATCAGTACAATGTAATTATTTGTTTAATATATTTGCTGTATGAAAGAAGAGATAGAAGTTGGGAGCGATAAGTTTTTATTCTCAAATATAGGTCAGAGATAAAGGAGTCATACAGCTGGATTTTCCAGGAAAGACCCTCTTCTAATATAGATTGATTCATTCAGCTACCTCAGTGACTCAAGTATCACAGTGTAAAAACCAGAATTTATATGATTTATCCCATCTATGATTTATTACCAGAAATTCTATCAGTTGCTCGGAAATAACTATAATTTTGTAAATCCCTTACTATTCTCAGAGGTTTTTTGTTTGTTTGTTTGTTTTTAGATTTCCTTCTTTCTAGCATGTTCGCCCTACAGAGAGAGAAAGCAAGGAACAGATACCTGAAAAATTCTGCTACCAACATTTTTGTTTTCTGCTTTCTGTTTTCCTCCTCCTCACCCTTTATTTTTAATTTTAGGTGCCATCTCAGTTATCATTGCCCCACAAACCTTGGCTGTGGAGAGGAGCAGGGTAGGGTAGATGCTGGCTTTAAGAACCATTCTCTCTCCACCTCTGACACAAGATACTTACTGATACCAGAATAGAAAGAAAGTACTACACATATTATCCAATTTTTCTGTGTAAATTCAAAAAGACATTATTATTGACTGGGTTCTATATTGAGTTGGGCAAGTTATCCACAAACAGGCTGAAGATAATAAACTCTTTAGGACATCAGTATACCATCTAGCAATTTCACCATTCCCTACAGCCACAGAGGAATTCATTTACCTCACACAGGTGAACCTTTCTCTTCCCCGGAGAGCATTTTGTTCATCTTAGTTCAATACGAGATCACATCTATTGTCGGCGGTAACATATGTACCATGGTGTTCCCCGCAACCCACCCCATTGGGCTCAAACTTAAAGCATCCTTGAGTGGAAAATAAATGGCAATAGTTGTATCTCATTTTTTTTTTTAACGGGTGCGGGGGGAGGAGCAGTGAGTGAGAACCTTAGAGAGATTAAGAGCTTTACCTGAAGTCATAGGTCCATCTAATGAGTGATAAAACAGGAAACTGAAGCCAGGCCTCTGAAAAACTAGTCCACTTATTTCTCGAAGTCTTCTGTTTTCTTATTTGTTGCAGGTAAATGATAATCTTTGCTTTGCTATAACTCACACAAAGACAGTGAAGAGACCCTTGGCATTTGAAGAGAATTTTATTTTTGCTGAATTTTTGGGCTGGCCTTGGCTGGCTCTCTATTAATGTTAGAGAAAAAGTCAAAGAACATTATTTTTCTATTAAAGCAAAGATTTTTACATTAACTCTGAACTTTGGGACACCACATAGATCTGAAGATAGAAACTGGAGTGACAGTGACACAGGAATGAAATCAAATGAAATTGCCACTGACAATAAAGCAAGAAGTGGTGGTAGGCAGTAAAGGCTTGTCCCTGAAAACTTTACAGCATTGCTGATGCTGGAGGGAACAGTAATTTAAGACAGTTATGAACCTAAAAAAAAAAAAAAGCAATAATGTTGAAGTCAGGCCCAGTCTGTATGGGATGGTTATTATTTGGTTTAAAAACTGCAGAATACATTTACGACTTTGGTAAAAGAGAAAGGCTGACCTTGATGCAGTGAAAATTTGAAATGGGATTAGAAGTCCTTGTTCTTAAATTGCTGCTAAAGGTAGGGGAGCAACAGTCAAAGAATGCCCTGGCATCAGTAAGCATTTGCATGTGCAATTCCATCCACTCAGGGCTTAGAATCAGCAGACACTTGTATTTTAAGGATATGTTTGAAAAGCACTAAGAAATAACTGGTATACTTATGTTCCTGGTCTCAACAAGGGAGACAACCTACTCCATCTGGGAATACTGTATTATATAGGAAGTTGATTGTAGAATAAATAATCAGGATATCAAGACATCACAGTGTATCCAGATCCTGGCTCTTCCCCTTACTGTCTTTGTTATTCTGAGTGAGTTATATTCCTTTTCTGATTTTCAATTTCGTCATCTATAATATGATATCAATTATATTTAGTTTAAAAGATTGGGGGTGGGGTAAATGAAAGAAAGTGAGGATACTTTGTCAATATAAAGCATTATATAAATGCTAAAAATTGCTCCCACTAGATTGGACTCATTTAAGGAAATGTAGGTTTTTCTCCTAAATATATGTAAATATTTTCATGTAGACTTTTAATATCAGACAGAATTGTAAAGAGAAATTAACAAATTAACATTCATAATAGAACATTTTTAACTCATTCATAATATTTGATGGAGAAATAGAAAAGAACACTTGTAACAGAATGGAAGATTTGAACAACACAATTAGCAAGACTGATGTAATGGATACACATGGATCTCTACATTTAACAGTCAGAGATTATACATTTTTCACAAATATATATGGGATATTTAAAAGAATTAAGCAATTTTATACCATTAAGCAAGCATTTAAGAAATCAAAGAATTGTTAAACAGATAATCTTTTCTGTTGAAATATATTTAATTTAGAAATCATTAAAAATACTAATTTAAAAATCATTTTGAAAATTATACTAAAAGACATCAAAATAATTTTTGGTTCTAACTAGAAATAATAATGGACATTAGAAAATATTTAAGACTGAAAAGCAGTGAAAAATTATATTCTAAAATGTAGGCGATGCAGGTAAAGCATTACTTAAAATAATTTTAACACCCTAACTACCTAATTTATATTATATTATAAAGTTTGAAGACTGTAATCTAAGTTTCCAACTTAAAGGAGTTAGAAAAAGACAACAGAATAAATTCAAGGTAAGTTTAAAAAATGAAATAATAACAATAAGAGGAGAAATTAATTACATAGAAAAAAAGATAAAATAGAGAGAATCTGCAAAACCAAACACTCACTTTTTGAAAAGTTTAATAAAACAGACACCCCTTGGCAGGACTGAGTGTGAAAAATCGAGAGGGAGAATCCATTAAAGAAAAATATTAACAGTAAAAAGAGTAGTGTCACAATCCCAGAAGCAGTTTTTATTTTTTTTAAAAGATGACATTATAAACAATTTCAAGTCATTAAATTTCAAAACTTAAAACAAAATATTCAGTTTCCTAGAGTAATATAACTAGCCAATGGTGATTCAAGAAGAAATTAAAAATATGACTAATCTTTATGATTAAAAGAAATGAATGAATGATTAACAACTAAGTCTCACCCTTCCTTGTCCATAAAAACTGGATATCTGTGCCAGGGAAATAAGACAAAATTCCAATCTATATTTAGACAGGGTTGGTTGGTTTGTTTGTTTTACTTCCATGAACTTGACAATATGATTATACAATATATGAAAATACCAAAGGAGAAAATAGCCAAGCCAATTTTGAAGATATAATATATAAGGAGACCATTTTACCATATTCAAATATTTATTATAGAGTATAAATACTATAAAGCTATAAACAGTAAAGGTAGTGTGCATTGTTCTAGGAAAGATAAATAGACCGATGAAACTGAACAGAAACTTGAAATAGATCAATGTGCTGATTGGAAACCTGATATAAGGTTACCAGTGAAGAAGGATGGGTTGTTAATTAAACAGTATTCAGAACTTTGGTTATCAAATTGGAGAAAAATTTTGAGAATCCCCATCTCTAACCAAACATAATTAATTCTGTGTGGATTAAAGATCTAAATGTAATAGTAATAGTTTAAAATGTTTTGGAGGAATTATAAAAGATTATTTTTATTACTTCATAATTAGGGAAATATGTAAATTTTAATCAGTCATCTGTTTACCTGGTAATATGAACTCAAATTTTAAGATTGCCTAATAATTTTTACTAATGTAATAATTTTGTTGTTATTATTTTATCATGAACTGATTTTTCTGTTATATTTACAGAGCCTTGAATGATCACATTTATTCTTCCCTTGAGTGTAATACTATTGTTCAAAGAATCAATAACATTTTATAGCTCAAGCCAAGTAATTTTAAAACAGTTTAAATGGGTAGAGTTCTTCAAACCTCAGGTACCATATTTTTTTCTTCTAAAGCATGGGATAATGAGTCTGAAATATACATTCAGCTAACAGGGTAGAAAGGGGTGTAGCATTTAGTTTTAACTTTTAAAAGAATAATAAAAATTATGAACCTATTTAAAAAAATAAAATTCATTGAATAAGTCATATAACTAATCGACTAAAATATACTCATCAAATTCTAGATGTGGAGCAGAGTATTATAGGATATTTATAATGATGTATATTACTTTTAATCCTTTTTGATTTAGTACCTCATTTATAAATATACATTTGAAGCTGGCAAATAATGCTTTTTTAAAATCATACTTTCGCAACAAAAACATGATGATTGTATATTTATATGTAATTGTTAATGACGAACAACTGAATATGATTTAAACTTAAATTTACTTTTTATATAGTCTGTGGTTTTACAAACTCAAGATTTTCTGTTTATTTGATTGCATAAAGGAAGCAGGTGTAAATATTTCATAAGAGACAAAACAAAGATAAGGGTGTAATTCATAATTATATTCCTTTTCATTTTTAAGTAACAAAGCATTTCATTAATATTTAGGGGTAGCTTTAAATATTCTACTAATTTAAAAAAGCAAACACTGGATATGTTTTCATAGACTAATATAATGCATCACCATATTTTCACTTAGAAACATTCCCTTAAAATACCTGCAGAATATTGACTACATGAAGAAAGGCAAGCAACTTTAAATGTTATTTATTTACTCAGTAATAGGGGCTGTTTGTAACATAAGACAACATAGCTTTCCTTTTTTTTTTTTTACTAATGTATGTGCTTCTGAGTGACCCTTACTAATATATGCAAGGCATTTGAATGAAAGATAGGAATAAATGTGTTCGGCGCACTAACTTTGCATGGTAACATTCATCACCATAATTTCAACCCTTTGCTCCATCATGCGGTATAGGGAAATAAAAATTATATATATAATTTATCTATATAGAGATATATATGGCTGGAAGGCTTTATTCTGTTGTTATTTTGTGGTTCATTCGAAGGTGAAAAGTAATCTAAAGTAATTTTTCAAATTTTTGATTATATAGAATAGATTTATTTTAAATTTTTTTCACTATTTCTTTTAATATATATTTTTTATTTTTTAATTACAGTTAGCATACGATATTATATTACTTTCAGACATACTACATAGTGATTAGACATTTATATAACTTACAAAATGATTACACCAATCTAGTATCTATCTAAAACCATACATAGTTATTATAATATTATTGACTATATTCATTATGTTGTGCTTTACATTCCCATAACTATTTTGTAACTACCAGTTTTACTTCTTAAGTCCTTCTCTTTTTACACCCAACCCCCTAACCTCCCTCTCATTTGGTAACCAGCAAAATGTTCTTTATATCTATGAGTTTTTTTCTGTTTTGTTTATTTTGTTCCTTAGATTTCACATGTAAATGAAACCCTATGGCATTTGTCTTTCTCTGTCTCACTTACCCCACTCAACGTAATACCCTCAAGGTCCATCCATGTTGTTACAGATGGCAAGATTTCATTCCTTTTTATAACTGGTACTATTCCATTGTATATATGTACCACCTCTTCTTTATCCATTCATCCATTGGTGGACACCTGGGTTGCCTCCATATCTTCGCTATTGTAAATAATGCTGTAATCCAACATATGGATGTACATGTCCCTTCAAAACAGTGCTTTAGATTTCTTCAGATAAATACCCGGAAGTGGGATATTTGTGTCTTTATGTATCTATTATTACTGTCTTTGTTTTAAAGTCTATTTTGGTCTTGTATAAGTATTGCTACCCCAGCTTTTTTGTTTGTTTCTATTTTAATGAACTATCTTATTTCATTCCTTTACTTTCAGCCTGTATGTCTTTCAATATGAAGGGAGCTTTTGTAGCAACCATATGTAAGGATCTTGTTTTCTTATCCATTCAGCCACCCTATCTTTTGATTGAAATACCTAATCCATTTACATTCAAAGTAATTGTTGAAAGATATTAGTTATGCCATTTTATATTTCATATGTTTGATCTTTTTTATTTTTTCTTCTTCTCAAGAAGTCCCTTCAAAATTTCCTGTAATACCATCTTGACGGTGATAAATTCCTTTAGCTTTTTCTCGTTTGGGAAGCTCCTTATCTGTCCTTTGATTCTAAATGATGGTTTTGCTGGGTAGAGTAATCCTTGTTTTTCATCACTTTGAATATTTCCTGCCAATCCATTCTGGCCTACAAAGTTACTGCTGAGAAATCAGCTGACAGTCTTATATGAGCTCCCTTGTAAGTAACCAATTGCTTTTCTCTTGCTGCTTTTAAATTATCTCTTTGTCTCCAAACTTTGTCATTTCAATTATGATGGGTCTTGTTGTGGGCCTCTTTGAGCTCATCTTATTTGGAACTCTCTGAGCTTCCTGGGCTTATATGTCTATTTTCTTCATCAGGTTAGTGAAGTTTTTTGTCATTATTTCTAAAAATAGGTTTTCAATTTGTTTCTCTCTTTCTTCTCCTTCTGGTATCCCTGTGATGTGAATATTGGTACACTTAATGTTGTCCCAGAAGCCCTTAAACTGCGCTGATTATTTTGGATTCTTTTTTCTTGTTGCTGTTCTGATTGTGTGTTCTCTGCTACTTTATCTTCTAAATTGCTGATTCGATTCTCTGTTTTATGTAATCTACCATTGATTCCCTCTAATGTATTCTTTGTTTCAGTTATTGTATTCTTTATTTCTGGCTGGTTCTTTTTATATTTTCTATCTCTGTTTGTATGTTTTCTCTCTCTTTGTTAAAGTTCTCACTGAGTTCATCTACTCTTCCCCTGAGCTTATTGAACATCTGCATAACCAGTGTTTTGAACTCTGCATCTGGTAGATTGCTCGTCTCCATTTTGGTGAATTATTTTTCTGGAATTTTGTTCTTTTCTTTCACTTGGGACATGTTTCTTTATCTCTCCATTTTGGCTGACTTCCTGTGTTTGTTTCTATGTGTTAAGTAGAGCTGCTATGTCTCCCAGTCTTAGTAGAGTGGCCTTGTATAGTAAGTGCCCTTGGGCCCAATGGCACAGTCTCCCTGTCACCTGAGCTGGGTGCTCCAGGTGTGTCCCTTGTATCAGTTGTGTGTGCCCTCCTGTTGTAGTTGAGCTTTGGTTGCCTGTTTTCGTGTCAATGGGAGGGATTGGCCCTCAGGTTGACTGGTTTTGAGGACTGGCTGCAACTAGTTGTTGTGCAGGGGCTAACTCTATGGAGCAGGATTTGCTGTAGCAGGGCTCTGGTGTCTGCCCAGTCTGCCCTTTGGATGTCATCTTTGAATGTAGCCCTGTGTGGTGCTCTGACTCAGACTAAAGCCTGCCACTAGGCATGCAGGTCAGTGATTCCTCAGAGGGGCCCCGCTGTAGGCCAAGTTCAGCCATAGCCTGTTCCTTGACCATGGCCATCTGGCATGAACCACCAAGAAATTTACAGATGGCTGCCACCCATCCTGGTCTTGGATGTGCCTCGAGAGGCCAAGCCACAAACCAAGGCTGGCTGACACTAGGCCAGGCTTTGGGTGATCAGGAAGAGGTATAGAATACACTGAGGCCAGATGCTGCTTGTTTGGGTTTTGTGAACCTTTAAGAGATTTTAGAAAATTCTGCACCATGAGCCAAGACAGGCCATTTGTATGGAAAAGCCACTGGAAGTGGCTTGGGTAAGTCTGCAATATAGGTGGGGTGGAGTCTCTGGGAATCACCAGGTCAGGGCAACCAGTGTTAGCCAGGTTGATAGAGACTCAGATATGGTGGCTCCCTGCATCTACATGCTGAGTGGGGATGGAGCTCAACAAAGGATCAGTGGCATTTTGCCAACACTTCTGTCTGGGGGAAAGCTGCCCCTCCAGCCCTCATCCTGAAATCACACAATTCAGTTCCTATTTATAGGTCTCTGGCACCTTTTCGTGCTGCTGCCCCAACACTTCTGTCTGGGGGAAAGCTGCCCCTCCAGCCCTCATCCTGAAATCACACAATTCAGTTCCTATTTATAGGTCTCTGGTACCTTTTGTGCTGCTGCCTCACTGGTCAGAGTGAGTTTGTCAGTGGGTAAGTCTGTGCACCGGCCCTTTAAGAGAAATGCCTGGGACTACTGCAGTCCTCCCTCTCACTCAGTCACAATCTTCACAGATTTTCATATTTAGATTTTGTGAAGCCTTTTCTTCCTGGCACTGGAATCCTCGGCTGGGTTATCTAGTGTGGGGCTAAGACCTCTTGCTCTTCTGGGGAGAAATTCCACAGCCAAGATATCCCTCCCAATTTTTAACTCAAGTGCGAGACCAGGTCCTTCCATATCTCCACCCCTCCTACCTGTCTCAAGGTGGCTTTTTCTCTATATCCTTAGTTGTAGGACTTCTGTTGAGCTAGACTTCAGGTGATTTTCAATGATTGTTCTGTAATTTAGTTGTAATTTTGATATGGTCATGAGAGGAACCAGATATAACATCTACTTTGCCATCTTGACCAGAATCTCCTTAAAATAGTCTGATACCATGTAATAGAATGGTGCCTGGAAGCCATTTTGAAGAATAATTTTTGTTGCTTTCCTGGCATCTATTCTCCTCTCTCATTTTTTTTTTTTTTTTAAACCAAGAGTATCTTTTAAAAATATTTTTGAAGGAAATTTTCTACTTCTATTTTCTCAGTCATACAGTTTGGGTGACATTGAATGCATGCCCAGCTATAGGGTTGAATTTTTGTTGTCTAATAGCCCATAAGAGTATTGTAACCTTGTCACAGTAATTGGATCAGGGAAGGACACGAGTTCTGATGTAGACCAGTGGAAGGAACTAATTCCAGGATATATACAGCAGCTATAGTAATAGACTCTCACTTGCCTGAGTGTTTTTACATGAGGATATTATGTCTGAAATTGCTGCAAACATTTTGCTGAAATTGCTAGAAGAATCTGGAACTCCCAGTAGGTTACCAGGGCAGCATGGCGATGCAGCCAACAGAGAAGCAAAGTAGGAAGGATATGAAAAAGAAGATCCTTGGAGATCTCATTTGAGAAGCCAGATCAAGCCTCATTCTGACTTTTCAATTACATAAGTCAATATCTCCTTTACTGTTTAAGTTATTTTGAATTTAGAGCTTTTCTTTGTCACTTGTTACTGAAACATTTCTATTACAAATGCTACATGGATATTTTGACTTTGAGACACTGAAGGACAAATCTTGATTCTTATTTGAAGATTTTTTTGTTTGTTTCAAGGGACAGAATGATTCAAATTAGAGAATGAGAATTACTGGAAAAAATTGTGTAAATGAAACCAAACTGCTGAAAAAAAAAAAAAAAACACAAAATATTTTTACCTTACTTAATGAGACCTCAATTTTTATTCATTCCCCCCCTCCCTATCTCATGTCTCTGGGGATATCTAGTTCAACTTTAGTACTTAAATTCATCAGATCTACTTGTATATATGATCTTATTTCTCTAAACCTTCCCCCATAAATTGCATCTCCTCCATTGTTCTCTTTCTTGGTGTTGAATCAAACATCTGACCTGCTACACAGCCAGAAAATCTGGAGTCATTTTTTTTTTTTTACCTTTCTTTCATCTTTAAATAACATTTAATACATTATCAAGGCCTGTGTTACCTTCGAAATAATTTTCAAAACTCCATTTCTATGTCATTACTACCAGTACAGTGGTCTCCCAATATCCATGGAGGATACATTCCAAGATCCCCAGTGGATGCCTATGACAAAGTTTAATTTATAAATTAGACACAGTAAGAAATTAACAACTAATAATAAAACTATAATTAGAACAACATACTGTAATAAAAGTTATGAGAATGTTGTCTTTTTCTTTCTCTCAAAATATTTTATTGTACTGTTCTTACCTTGTCACTTCAAGAAAGCACTTTACAGCTTCTCTTTGGCATATCTGAATTGCCAGCATTACTACTCTTGTGCTTTGGGGCCATTATTAAGTAAAATGAAGGTTACCTGAACAAAAGCACTGTGATACCAGGACAGTTGATCTGATAAGCTCTGCTAAGTCACTAAAAGGCTAATGGGTGGGTAGTATACACAGTGTGGATACGCTGAACAAAGATATGATTCACATCCTGAGTGGGATAGAACTGGATAATGTGAGATTTTGTTATGCTACTCAATAGAGTGCAATATAAACTTATAAATTGTTTATTTCTGGAGTTTTCCATTTAATATTTTTAGACAATGGTTGACTGTAGCTACTGAAACCACAGAAAGCTAAATCATGAATAACCTGAGTGGTGGGGGGAATTATTATACTTCGGTTTAACTGTCATGATCTTGAGTCTTTTCTATTGCAATAGCCTCCTTTCTGTTAGAATTTTCTCTCTGCTCTCCAATCCATTTTCCATGTTGTAGCCAATGGTAATTTTAAAAACTTTTAATAGATTCCTATTACTTAGAATGCTATTGAAACTTCTTTTTTATGGTCCAATAGATTCTGATCTGGTCATTCTTAAACTATGCCAAACTCTCTTGCATCTTAGGATATTTACACATGCTGCTTGTCTCACTTATTTCTTACTTATTTTAATTTTTCTTCAAAATCCACAAACTCCTAATTAGTCACTGAGTTCCCTGAAATTGCATATACAATATTTAATGACTTTATTGATATGACTCAAATACCATCAAATCAACACATTTAAAGTATAAATTTTAATTATTTTAATAAACTTAAAAGAGTTGCATCAATCACCACAATGTAATTTTAGAACATTTTTCATCCCCCTTAAAACAACCTCGTACTCATTAGCAGTCATTCTCCATTTGTCTTTATGATATTATAGTCTCACACCCAGTCTTTGGTATAGATTTTCGTCTTTATGGATTTGTGTACTAAGAACATTTCATGTAGATGAAATCATGTAGTTTGTTGTCTTTGGTAATTGGCTTCTTTCACTTAGCGATATTTTCAAGGTTCATCCATGTGGTACCATGTGTCAGTATTTCATTCCCCTTTATGGCAATCTTGTTAATCCATGCACCAGCTGATGGACATTTCGAGTATGTCAATCTTTTGTCTATTATGAATAATACAGCTATAAACATTTATGTACAAGTTTTTGTGCGGATGTATGTTTTCATTTCCCTTGGGTTTGCTTCTGGAAGTGAAATTACTGGGTCTTATTTGTAACTCAATGTTTAACATTTTGCAAAGCTGCAAAAATGTTTTCCAAAGTGGTTAAACATTACCACCAACAGTGTATGAGGTTTCCAATTCCTCTAGGACCTCTCCAACACGTGCTGTTGTCTGTCTTTTTGATTATAGCCATCCTAGTGGGTGATATAGCATCTCATTGTGGTTTTGATTTGCATTTCCTTAACGACTAATGATGTAAAACATTTTTTCATGTGCTTATTGGTCATTTGAATGTCTTCGATGGGGAAATGTTTATTTGGATCCTTTCTCTATTTCTTAATTGGAATGTGTTTTTAGTTTGAATTTTGAGTTTGTTTTTTTTTTTTATTTTCTGGATACATGTATCTTATCAGATATATGAATTTCAAATATTTTCTCCTATTCTGTGCATGTCTTTTTGTCATCTTGATGGTATCATTGGTAGGATAAGGTTTAAATTTTGATGTATACAATTTGTCTATTATTTTTTTCTTTTGTTGCGCGTGCTTTTGGTATCATATCTAAAAAAAAAATATCATTGCTTAACCCAAGGTAACAAAGACATACTCCTATATTTTCTCCTAGAGTTTTGTAACTTTAACTCTTGTATTTAGGTCTATGATCTATTTTGAGTTAATTTTTGTGTATAGTGTAAGGTGGAGGACCAACTTTGTTCTTATGCATGTAGGGATCCAGTAGTGCCAGCACAATTTGTTTAAAAGACTGTTCTTTTCCCCATTCAAATGTCTTGTCAGACTTGTGAAAAATCAGTTAACTATAAATGTAAAGATTTTTTTCCGTATTCTCATATTTGTGACATTGGTCTATTGGTCTTTCATCAGTATCATGCTGTCTCAATTACCATAGTTTTCTAGTAAGTTTTGAAATCAAGAAGTGAGTCTTCCAACTTCATTCTTCTCTTTCAAGATAGTTTTGTCTCTTCTGGGACCCCTGACTTTCCACTTAAATTTTAGAATTGGTTTTCCAATTTTTGTACACAAACCAGTTGTGATTTTGATAGAGATTACATTGAATCTGTAGATCAGTTTGAGGCGTACTGGAATATTGATATTCAATCTTCTGATTGATAAACATAGCATGTCTTTCATTCATTTAGATTTTTAAAATTTCTTTTAACATGCTGTGTAGTTTTTAGTATATAAGTGTTGCATTTAAAAATTTATACCTAATAATTTATTCTTTCTGATGCTATTGCAAATTAAATTGTTTTCTCAATTTCATTTGAAAATTGTTTCTCGCTAGTGTACAAAAATACAATTGATTTTTGTGTATTGATTTAGTATCCTTTAACCTTCTTAAACTTCTTTATTAGTTCCAAGGTGTGCGTGTGTGAGTGTGTGTGTGTGTGTGTGTGTGTGTGTGTGTGTGTTCCTTAAGGTTTTCTGTATACGAGATCATGTCACCTGTGAATAGAAATAGCTTTACTTCTTTCTTTCCAATCTGTATGTTTTTTACTTATTTTTCTTGCCTAAATACCTTGGCTAGAATCTCCAACAATGTTACACAGAAGTGGCAAGAACAGATATCCTGGTCTTGTTCCTGATCTTAAAGGGAAAGTGTTCAATTTTTCACTATTAAGTATGGTGCTAGATGTGGGTAACATTATTAATGCTTTTTGTTAAATTGAAGAAGGTCTCTTCTATTTTTAGTTTGTTGAGCATGTTTATCATAAAAAGATGTTATATTTTATGTAATAGTTCTTCAGAATCTATTAAGATGGCTGTATAATCCTTCTTCTTTATAATATTATAGTCATGAACCACTTAATGGTGGGGATATGTTCTGAGAAATGTGTCGTTAGGTGATTTCGTCATTGTGTGAACATCATAAAGTGCACTTACACAGACCTTGATAGTATAGCCACCTACTTAGGTTATATGATATAGCCTATTGATCCTAAACTACAAACCGTTATAGTCTGTTACTATGCTAAATACTGTAGGCACCTATAACATGGTACTATTTTTGTATAAAACATATCTAAATGTAGAAAGGGTACAGTAAAAATAGGGTATAAAAGATAAAAAATAATGCATCTATATAGTGTGCTTACCATAAATGGAGCTTGCAGGCCTGGAAATTGCTCTGGGTAAATGAGAGAGTGAGTGGTGATTGACTGTGATGGCCTAGAATATGGTCTACCGCTGTAGATCTCCTGTAATTGGCCAATCTTCTTGTTCCATAACCATCTTGATGTAGGAGTGGTTCTTGAACATTGCCCCCCACTGGCTGGCCACAATGCATCTCCTTCCTGAGCTCAAAAAACTCTGGATTGCAAAGAATAGCTACACAGTGACCCTCCTGCATTAGAGCCAAAGCTGTCCAGCCTCTCTTTAGCTTCATGAGTAACTATCAGAACTATAGACACTGAGAAGTTATTGACAGCCCCCTCTAGAAGACAATTAAAATGAAAGTACTGAAAATACTCCCTTTCTCTCACGAAGTCATTTAGTAGGTTGCCCAACCTTCTGCATCCACTGCATATCAACTTCATTAATTTTCAAAGCTGGTATTATTTCTGCATGTTTTTGTCAAGGGAAGTTTATTTTCTGGCACATACAGTTCTTTTATTTTATAAGAGGCATGGGTACAACATTCCTTTCCTATAGAAGTTCCACAACTTTCTGGACACAGCCATTTATATCACAGGAGTCTGCTTTCAGCACCAATTCAGGGGCCCCTGGTTTTTCATATACTAAATCAATCCCAGTGAAACCTTTAATTTCTCCAGCTCTGCTTTTTTGTAGAGTCCTCTTTGTTCACAAATGCGCAGAGGAGTATCAACAGATACTTCAGAAAAAAAGGTAAGTTTGTGAATCTGCCTTGCATTGTTGAGATCTTGAGCATAATGAGATGTAAAACTTATGATGCACACTAAGCCAGCTTCTGTGAATAGTTTAGCAACTTCTGAAGTGCAGCAAATATTATGTCTTCAGGACCAAAGCCAAGATTTTTATCTAGATCTTGCAAATGTTGTCACCAACCAAAGCGTAGCATGCCACAGCAAGCACCAAAGTGATGCATACCACATTAAGCCAGGTATGACTTCAAACCCATTCTCACCTTGGTCTTTTCTTCTCCAGGCAAGCCTATCAGCCAAACAGTGCAACCAAGTTCTGTTCCCTTTCCCTTACCTCTTTTGTTCCTGTGGACATGGTGAGCAAGATAAGCAACATTTAGTTGCTCTTTGCATTCTCAGTTCTGTGCACTTGTTATTACACAGCTTGACTTTCTTTAACAGGCTCCTGGGGACCTCCTAGGCTGCAGAACTTGTGCACAAGAGCTGGGGGGTCTGAGCACCATGGATAGCAGGAGGAGAGGCCATCAGGGAGAGTGTCCCAGGGCAGGAGGGCTGGACTTCTTAGTGGCCAGCTGGCAGGCACTAATGTGCATGCTGACCACTCCAGCAATTGACTGAAGTAACCTCCAGTGCTGACTTAAGCTTCTGTGCTGAGGTAAACTCCAGCGCTGACAGAAGCTCATGGTTGCCTTCTGCTCACAATCCCACTGAGGAGAACTTCTGTGGAGCCTGCAAAATGGCACCTGGGAAGAGGTATGTGATCTGGTTTTCTTTTCCTATGATGTCTTTGTCTGGTTTTGTTGTCAGAGTAATATTGTTCTCATAGAATGAATTAGAAAATGTTCCATCTTCCTCAATGTTCTGGAAAAGTTTGTGAAGGATTGGTATTACTTCATATTTAAATGTTTGATAGAATTCACCAGTGAAGTCTCCAGTTCAGGGCTTTGTTTTGTGGGAAGTTTTTAAATTACTAATTTAATGTCTTTAATTGTTATAGTTCTCAAATTTTCTACTTCTTAAGTTTTAATAATTGTGTTTCTAGGAATTAGTCCATTTTTCCTAAATTATCTAATTTGTTGGCATACAATTGTTGGTAGTACTTCCTTGTGGTACTTTTTATTTCTGTAAGTTTGGTAGCTATACCACCTTTTAATCGCTATCCTTTAAAGGTAATCATTATCATGGCTTATATGGTAAACACTGCTGTGGGCCTGTATTTCTAACAATAGTTTAGTTTTAAATATTCTCTGAATTTCACACAAATAGAATCATATAGAATGTATTTTTGTCTGACTTCTCTTGTTCAATTTTATGTTTGTAAAATTTATCACTTTTTATTTATTTCTTTGCTATATACTATTCCATTGAATGAATATACCTCAACTTATTTATTTAGGGGCACTTAGTTATTTTTTTGTTTTGGAAATATTGTAATAATCACTGCTGCTAATGTTGCATACAAACATGCAGTTATGGTGGGTTATACATAGGTGTGGTCTGATGGGACATAGGGTTTATATTTGCTCAGCTTTAGTTGATAATGCCAAAGAATTTTCGTTGTGGTTAAATCAGCTGACATTCCCATCAGCATTATATAAAAGTTCCCATCGCCTTATCTTCTTGCCCAAACTTAGTTATGTCATTTAAAAAAAATGTTCGGGTACAGTGATATCACATTATTGTTTTCATTTATATTTACTGTAACAAAGGTGAGTTTCTTTTTATGTTGGCATTTGGATTATCTCTTTTGAAACGTGCCTGTTGTGCTCCCTGACTGTTTTTCTATTGAGTTTTCTGTGTTTTCTTAGCTCTGTAGTTTTAATATATTCAGATAAAGGCCCTTGGTTCGTCAGATGTGTTGAAAATGTTTTCTCCTACTCTATAGATTACTTTTTTCCTATTTGTCATGTCTTTTAATGAACAAAATTCTTAATATTAATGCAGTTCGCTATTAGACATTTTCTTTTTGGTTATGCTTCTTGGTGACTTGGTTAAATATATATCTCTCTACTTCTGGTTCATGATGATGTTATATTCTAGCTGCTTGGGTCAACAATTCACTTGAGATCAATTTTTGTGTATGGTTTGGACTAGGTGTCAAGTTTTATCTTTCTTCATATACATATTAAATTAATGAATCATCATTAATTGATAAAGCATCTTTCTCCCACTATTTAGCAATACTCTGTACATCTTAAATATATGTATAAGATTTAATGCAACCCCTAGATATGAAAGAAAAAGTGGAGTGAGAGAGTAACAGAATCTGGAGATAGGGAGAGAGCTATAGCTATAGAAAAGGCCACAGGACAAGAACTACGGCCTTATAGAGAGAAACACTGCTCCTGACAATCTGCGGTAGAATAAGGAATAAAAAGAAAAAAGAAAAATCACATTTTTTACTTCTTTTCCTCTCTTAAATCTCTATCCATTGGGACCCAGTCAGAAACCATAAAGCAAAGGATCTTGTTGATGCAATGCATATCTGGGACATAGCACAAGTAGAAAAGTGAAGCAAGGATGTAAAGGTCAAATGAAAGATACCTAGCGCAGCAAAGCACGTTTGTCTCTAAGCATCCTCTCATGTGTCCAGGTGAAATATTTATTTCCCCATTACAGGGGATATCTAGAGTTCCCTGAGATAATGTTTTATCATGGAGCATGTCAAGTCAGTCAAAAGCCTACCTGAAAAGTTATGTTTACCTATAATACCAATTTTCTTCATATAAGGTAATGATGGGGATGGGGGGATACTGGATAAGAAAAACAATTAACTAACATAAAACATAGCTGCTGTAGCTTCTATTTCTGCAGCTGGACATGAGGATTAAGTTTTTAATAATAACCGCCTTCTTCCAGAACCCATTTTATGTTCCCACTATTATCCCACTCAGCTGGGTAGTGTTCTTTATGTGGTGGGGATGACTCAAACCCCCATTCCCATAGTACCTAAGTCCTGGGTGATCTCATTTTTTGGGGATTGCCATAGTTTTCCATAGTGAGCACAGGGAATGCTAAGGTGCCTTAGTGAATTCTCTGGCTCCAATGATAGTTTTTTCCTATTGGATGGCAGCAATCCATGCCTACTTGTAATCATGATCTATCATCACAGATTATGCAGTGACACCCTTTCTGTCTGTTCATTAAATGACACTAGGATCTAAAAATTTCGGAAGGCAGTCTCAGTTTTTAACCCAACAAGGCTATAACTGTGTTTTCTGGTAGATATGCAGTTCTGCTTTTCGATATCAACATTCCTCAACTGGACACTAACATTCCCAAAAACAAATTTGAAGGAGAGAAAAACTTCCTATAGTAGTTTATTAGTGTAACACTGAGAGGAACTATTCTTGCCATTACAGCTTGATCCCTGGGCCCATTAATTCTGGCCACAGGAGATTGGCACTAAATAGTGGCTGCTGGTTTAAGAATATACTTCATTTTTTGCTAGAATCCTAGCCTTCCACAATGTTGTTTTCTAGCTGACCCCATAACTATGGCTTAAGCAGGCCATCTCACCATTCTGTTTAGCCATTTGCTTTCTAAGTGATGAGGGGACATAGTAAGGTCAGTGAATTATGTGGGCATAAGTCCATTGGCACACATCTTTTGTTGTACTATGTGTCACCCATGGTAAGGTTATATTGTGTAGGATGCCATAGCTGTAGATAAGGTATTTGGAAGGTTGGTATTAGAGACAGTGCTGTGGACAGTAAAGGCATTTCTGTATCTGAAATATGTGTCTATGTCTGTGAGGACAAATCATTGTCTCTTTCATGTTAGAAAAGTTTATTGTAATCACCTGCCACCAAGAAGCAGATCAGTCTGTTGGAGAATGATATCATAACAACCTGCTTGTGGCAGATTGGCCACTTGGCATTGTGGTAGCAAGATCAGCCTTTACGAGGAGAAATTCATGTTACTGAACACATGAATAGCTTTCAACAGAGCCCCTCACAAATACTCTGTACATAGACCATTTGAGCAAGCATTGTGGAGAAAGAGGTTGACTGATAGCCACAGGAAGGAACATCTTATTCACCTGATTATTGAAAGCATTCTCCACAGTGGATTTTTTTCTGATAGGAAAAATATTTTCACACTCTGTATTCTTTCTAAGAAGTTCTCTATGAATCTCTTTCATAAACCACCACTCTTACATCTTTATTCTTTCCATGTCCCTGATCATTTAGATAACTTTTTGGCCACTGCTCATGAATCAGTGTAGATGTGCACATAGTCTATCTTTCCTTCCATGAAAAATGGACAGTCAAATGTACTACCTCGACTTTTGCCCACAGGAAATATAAATAAATGTAAATAAACCCTTACTACTGTCTTTCAAGGCTACCCCTGAGTTGGGCTATATTGAAATGACTAAACTTCTAGCTTAAATCAGCATACTGAGTGGATCTATCTATGACCCATAGTTTTGTCTTTTCTTGCCCCATTGATTGGTCATACAGAAGTCCATGTGGTTCCAGGTGTGCATTGTGAGAGAGTTGGTGATGCTATAGGAACAAGTAACTTGGGAATCTGAACCACCAGCCAATGAGGTTAATTTGTGCCTTCCAGATCAATTTGAGCACCATGTTGAATATATTATTATTTTTACAATATAATATAGTGCACATCTAAGTCGATGGCTTGTTGAATTCAGATAACATCTACTTTATAGATTGCAAATCACTAGAGTCCCATAGATAAAGGTTCAAACAACACCAGGGCCCAATATTCAATAGCCCCTTTTTAAAACAACTGTAGTTAGCATAAGGGCTTTGCCTCCTTCCCAAATCTTAGTACTCTGAGTTGTGATTCACTTATTAGATTTGCCCAAAGCTTCATCTGATATCTGTCTGTTACAGACCCTTCCAATGCCATTGGGTCCAAAAGATCATAATGCCAATGAAGAGGGAAGTTTATAAACAAACAAACAATCAATCAAACAAACAAACAAACTGGGAATAATCACCAAATATAGTTTATGTTCCTTTCCAAACACAAATACACTCAGCAAGAGTTGTGCTTCTTTCTTCATAGTGGTCAATACTACTTGCATCAACTTGTTTTTCACTGTGGAGAAGATATCCAGACAATCCTTAAACTAGTGGGCTCTCAGAATATGGTATACTACTGAATTTTTGTAAGCCTTATTTCCTACTCTCTGGCATGCATATGTCTTACTAAGGCACCTAAAGTGCTCGCCATTTCCTGTTCATTAGATCCAGTTAGCATAATGTCACAAGTGTAATGAACTAGTATCATGTTCCATAGGATATCAAGATGATCAAGAAACCTCAAGACTATATTATGACAGCACAGTAGTATTGACATAACCTTGAGGCAAGACCATAACATTACACTGTTGTACCTATGAAAGCAAATGGCTTCTGATCATCTTTGCTAAAATGTATTTTTTAAAAATCTGGGTCAATCAGGTCAATTGCTGTATGCTAGCTTGCCAGGGACGGGGTTGCTTTGCTCCATTAAAGATATTATATCCAGAAATGCACCTTTGATTAGTATCTCCACCTGATTAAGTCTGCGATGATCCACTTATATTTTCCATGACTCATTTGGTTTATGAACTAGACATTCAGCTATAAGAAATTGGGTTAGTATAGGAATATTCAAACTCTTTGATAGTTTTACTAACCTCTTTAATGACTCTGGGAATGCAAAATTGCTTTTGGTTTACTTTTCTTAACAGATGTAGAGGAAGGTAAGGAGTTCCATGGGTTTTCACTTGGTGTTTTCTGCTATAATAGATTTCATTCAGTTTCTGCTCCTTCCCCACTAGACCCTGATTTTAGCACAAGACATTTTAACATTCAGTCTGTAGCCATTCTACAACCCTTACAACCAGGCTTTGGAATTAGTTTGCATCCATATCTCCTCTATGACTACAGAAGATAAAAGACCCTTCAGAGCTATCATTAGGGCTTTATGATTTTCAGCTCTGATTCTGAATTAGAAATTTGTGACTCAATTTTTTTCTCTCAGTAATCTCTGTGGGGGTGGGGGGTCATCTGAAGCATCCAGCTCATCCCATAATCATTATTGTGGTTATAGTAATCAATTGACACAGCCATTTGTTCTCCCAATGTCTGTGCTCCTATTGTACTTCCTTCCATGCCACCATTGAAGTACCGAGTGCTAGTAAAAGTAGGAGGCTGTTACTACTCCTAACAGTCTAGGCTAAAGGGCAATGGGAGGGAAAGATTTCAAGAACTAGGAAGGATAGATGCATAGAAATGGGAAGCTGACAAGAGCTATAGATTTTAGAGGACACAGTCACTCACTGTAGCACAACAAAGAGAAAACTAGGAAAATAAATAACTAAACTCATTTCTCCCATCCTATAATATCCTATCTCTCATTGCCCAAACCAAACCAGAAGCCAGAGGATAAGAGAACCCATTAATGCAGTCCATATGGATCATCCTTCTGCTGCACAGAGCAGAGAGGAGAAGGGTGGATGGGGCAGATCAAAGATAATCTCACACCTCCCAACTTTTTAATTGGCTAACTCATCTTTTGTTTCTTGGCTTACATGTTATTTCCCCAAAGAAGTTTTCCTAAAGCCTAAAAAATTATAAAAAGCCTCAACTTTCTTTACTCTTAGCATACTGTTTTTCTCTTTATAGGTACATTATTACAATATGCATTTTTACAATAAATACATTATTACAATATGCATTTATATATGAATTACTTTGGTCTGTAGGTTAATTTACACGATGGCTCACTTTTTCATATTATATTTTTTCACTTTGTATTTCAGAGACTACCTGGTGCCTTACACATAGTAGATACTTAGTTAATGTTTGTGGTACAAATTAGTGAAATAATTAGGCCCTTATGAATTGGTCTGTGAACTGGTGTTAATCTCCACAGATAATATCTCTTAGAAAATCTGCTCTCAAAGGTAAATTATTGACATTGGCATGAAATTTGTAAAACACACAATGCTTGTAAAGCATGACCAATCTGTGTGCATAGTTTATACCTTACCTCATGTGGTTATAGCAATTTCTATGCTCTGATTTGTTTCTAAGCTCTTCTAAGAATTATAATGTGCTTTTCTCACCACCTAATCTAAACAATTATGTATTGGTATAGCAATTTCATTCTTGGAGAACTAATGAACATTTCTGGAGGAATGAATAAATGTTTCTGAACTTTTTAAAGACTTTACACAGCTAATTGACTTACCACAGGGAACCCAGATTGAAACATGGAAGAGTGAAACTATCAGGTAAACACTACATTATGTGCCAGACAGGATGCTGGATGCTTTTCCTATATTATCTGGTTAAATTTAGGACAATAACACAATAAATAAATACTCTCATTTTACAGATTGGAAAATAGAGGCTCAGTGAGGTTAAATGATAGAAATCCTTCAGAGTACTAAAATAAGGATTTTCTTTAGGAACTCATATTTTTCTCTCTTTGGGCACGGACTATCAGAGGCATATGAAAAATATCATAATACATTTGTATACCAAGAATAGATATATTTTCCTCAATAAATATTTTTTAAATCTTATAATTTATCTAGCAGTACATGGAGAAAATTGCATCTCAGATGATGCTCTGTTTAGTCAAGCAATAAAATATATTATTTAAGAATGAAAGGCGATTCCCAAGAATCTGTTTAGTTGGATCAAACTCCAAATAACATGGCAGGTAGGAAATCTAAAGTTTGCCTTTTCACATTCCTTTAGATTTTAAAAATTGTTATTATTGTAACACTGCAGTGTTAATTGATACCAATGCTGACTGTAGCCTCTTTAATGGCAGTTATCCAGTGTGTGAAACTGTATTATAGAATGATGTATTTTATATCATATTAATTTTGCAACGAACTAACTTGAAATGATTTTCTTAGATGGTTCTGACATATTTTTAATACATTGTTGTCTGCTATAGAGCCATGGAAAGCTCTATCTGGTCAGCCTTTGTAGTGCTGAAGTATTTTACACTGATCATTTAATGGTAACACAGCTCCATATATGTAGTTAGTATCTGCAGACAACATCCATATATGTAGTTAGTATCTGCAGACAACATTCAGTGTAATATAATTCATTAATGGAATAAGATATGGCAATAAAAGGGCTATGTGCAACATTTCAAAATTAAACATTGTTAAGGTTCAAAACATTGACAAGATGAGTTTTAGCTAAAATTTGTTGATTGAGTTAATAAACAAATGAACGAATGAATTCTGAGTCCCATATTTTTCACACTACATGATGCTTTTACTTGCAAAGCAATTTGTTGTTTGTATAAAGCCATAATACCTATTTTCTTACATCATTTCAAAACTGTCTTATGATTTATGTGGACAATGTTTTATCTACTTATTTTCACAACTGTGGAAGCTGATGCTCAAAGAAATTAGGTGCTCTGCTGAAAGTCACTAATAACCTAATGGTGGAGCTCAGAACAGGGCTCTGGTCTCCATATCATTGTTTTCTTTAATAATTTCAAATTTTGTGCAGAGGTAGGTATGTACTGACCATAAAGGTGAAACGAGCATGATCTGCATTCAATATCAAAAGTAAACTAAATGTCTAATGAAATTAATCTGACATAACTTAAAGATATGCATAAATGTTATGGTGTTGCATAGTGATTAGGCACAGAATTGAAGACATTTGGATAAATTACAATAATTAATATTACTTTTCCTTAGACACAACCACCAATTGGGACACTTGGGTATGCCACCAAATGCATAATCACAGTCAAACAACCAGACTTGCTATCTGAGACTCCACAAGAGACAAAGACTATAGATAGCTTCCTTTTGATAAGACAAGTGACAAGATGAAAATGTCTTTTCCTCTTTTAACCCAGAAGCTACTGGAACATATAAGAAAAAAATGAAGACAGGGAAGAGGCATAGAGGAGGGCAGTTTTGGGTAGAGAAGTTGTCTATGCTTGAACTGTGTGAACTCTTATCAATAACTACCTTTGTCATTTTGAATAGGTGATATCCATCATGTCTTTGGGGTGAAGATCAATTTTAAACATTTGGTTGCAAGGACAGGCTATTCCTCACCAAATTAGCCTAATTAAATGACCTACAAGTTCTTGTAAATTTAAGATTTAGTGAGAATGATGCTCATGGTCACTTGTTCTTTACTGTTTGGTATTTAATATCCATTATTTTACCATTACAATTTATTTAATAAACAATTACAATATGTACTAATTCTTTAAGTTTTTCCTTCTTCATCTTTTTCTTTTTACTTCAATAAAAATGGAATTTGATTATTACCTGTCATATAAGTTCTATGCTGTGATCTCTAGTTCAAAATGTTAAAAAGGAGATATCATCTAGTAAAAAATAGATAAAAGGCATATATGGTCAGTCACTAACAACTAACCCAAGAACAATAATGGCACTGAGTTACACATACTATATCGACATACACACTATGTAGAAAACTCAGTATTTCTGCTTTCTGTGTCAGGAAATTTACAACTTTTTTTACTAAAACATCAGCACCTGAAGGCTAAGTCCTATTATTCGGAGTGTTTTTGTATGACAGATGGGATTAGTAGAATATATGAGAGAAATTACTGTTCCTTTTATTTTTCTACTTATCTCCCAGTGATAATGTGTGTTTATGGCAGTGTCCTTTTGCATTTCTAGTAGGTGTTTACATAAAACTGCTTTCAAATGAACAAATGAACACATTTAAGTAAGTTATTTTTAATATCATTATGATAAATATGTTTGTATATATAATACATAATATGTAAAAAATATATATCTTAATTCATAAGTAAATTGGTCATTAATAAATTTTATCAAGTGTTGTGAAATGTCAACAAATAAAATATTAAAGAAATATGTACAGACAATATAAAAATGAAGTAAAATTCAGGTGTGAATAAATCTTAACTGCAAAAGCTATCTTCATTTTGTTTCAAGATTCAGCTGCTCGGTTTTAGTAGCCATACATTTTATGAGCTCTAATTGGTAGTACTTAGACATGACAATAAAATAATAATTTTATTCATAGATATGAACTGGATAATTCATTTATCTTTCATATAATTATTCAGCCCTAATATATGTATAGCAACCTATTAGGTATTTTATCAGGCAAGACAGAGTTGGATTTATAAAAAATATATATAAATTCTTATTCTTTGAGAAATTATGATAAATTCAACATCGACTAAAAATCACAGACAAATGCAAGGTAATGTGATAAATAATAAAACATATGCACACATGCACAAACCAATTAAAAACAATAACCATTGAATAAGGACATATCCCAGGAACTTTGCCAAATGCTTTACCTGCATCATCTCATCTAATTGTCAGAGAGATTCTGTGAGCCGTAATCTCTGTTATAGTTATGAAGAAACTAAGGCACAAAGAAGTGAAGAAAGTAGCCCAGTGTTACATAGTTTTGCTGATCTTGGATTCAATCCTAAATCTTCCAGACTTCATAGGTCCTCACTGGGTTATGCTGCCTCCCCAATGCAATGTAGCATATCAGAGTAAAACTGACATGTATGACTTGAGGAGGATGGAGCACCCTCCAGATGACAATTTAGAATTAAGTTCTTTCTTGTTTCTAAGATCAGAGTAGCCTTCCTGGGAGAGATAATATTTGAATTGCACTTTGAGGGAAGTTATGGTTGTGGAATGGAGTTGATGGTGAATAAAAACATTCCTGGAGCAGGCAGACCATAATGTGAAATAAGGCCCTAAGCAGTTTGAAGAGTGGGAAGATACAGCTAGGACCTGGAGCTGATGGCAGTACCAAGAGGGTTAGGTCAAGATTGGAGAGGAGCATGGGGCAAATATTGAAGGAGTGGTGGAAGAACTTCTGGCATGAATAGTCCAGGCAATGAAGGACCAGAGTTGGGAGGTGGGGAGATAGACCAGGTCTGTACAGGAAGTATGTGAGACAATGACCTCAGGGTCAGGGCCAGTAGTCAGAAACCAAGAATGAATAATGGACGATTGTTCTGGGCCAGAATCATGGAAGAGAGACATTAATGCAAAGGAAATGAAGAATTGAGTATAAAAAGGAATCATAAAGGAGAAAAAAAGTATAGAATTAATATTTATTTAGCACCATCAATCCTAAACATTATTCTAAGAAATACGAAGGCACTATATCACAATTGTTATTTACTCCTTACAACAAACATTCAACCTGTATACTGTTATTCATTAACGAAGGAAATCAACCTCAGAATGCTTAAGGAATTCGCAAATACCCAAATATCTAGTATTTGGAGAAGTCAGGATAGATACTCAGGTCTGTATGCTTACAATGCCCATATTTTCCCAGATGAGAAACACGTATTGAGCATAGAATATTAGCAAGGAACTTTCTGACCACTTCAGGGAGCACATGAATGAGTCAGTTCCTGCACTCAGATGATAAGCAAACTAATCACACAACTCAACAGAAAGATGCCAGAATTTCAGTTTTGTATTTCTCTTACCAAATACATAGTCACAATCCTTGTCCTTGAGTAGGCCATTGACAAATATTTGTTTTATCCAGTCATTCGAATATTTCTACATAAGCATTTTCTTTATACACATGTTCTATAAAGTACTATTAAACCCATTTTTGGTAGATGGCTTCCTTTTCTTACTTGCAACTTCTTCAATGTAATCTCATTTTGGGAAGCAATAGGTGTCTGCCGTGTGAAGTTGTTTCATAGGCCTACCACTCCACCCAATGTTTTTTGGCATATTGAAGTAAGATTGACACCCATATCATTCCTATTACTCTACCTTTGGGTGATACAGTTTTCACTGGAGGTCATTATTTATAGACATACTCTATAAATAAACTGTGTCTCCTTTTTAAATTTGTTCAAGACACTAATAATTAAGTTCTCTCAAAGTGGTGATAATAAAACTTTGTGACACAATGAGTGAAGCAACATGATTGGCTCACAGTTAAAACTTTCCTTTAAAGAAATATTTCAAACACAACAGCAAATCCAGTATCACCACCTTTGTGTTAAAATTGTTATTCACAGAACTGAAAGGAAATAGAATGATTCTAATATTTCATAAAATAGAATGTAACTCTATGTTGAGTTCTGTTTCCACAGAGCCATGTTTCATATGGATATGCTTTTAAAATAAAAAAGTAGATATAGGAAAGAAACTATTTACATGTGCTATTTTGATACTATCTTTAAGAGAAAGCTTGAATCTTCTTGTGTCTTTGAGGTATGGTACATGATCTGTAAAACTCTACAATTTTTCTTTAAATACAAATTTCTTTGCTTTCTCGTCCATACTTTCCTTTAGAGAAACAGTCATCAATCATCTGTTTAGAAATTTGAATGTTTGGCATATTAATTTAAAATTACTGAATTTTAAAACAATCTCCAATAACATTATAATGAAGAAAATGTGCTTGAAGATGTTGTAAGATGATAGCAATTTCCTACCAAAATTTCTTGGATCCTTAGTCTATTGGGAATCAAATGAAAATAAAAACTTCAGTTTTTCTCCTACAATTAACTTTAAAATGAAAATGTCAGCTTTCTTTTTTTCACTTGGTAACTTTTATCACATCTTAAGTATTTTTCAACTCAGTATCGACTTGTAACCTCATTTTGTAACTCAAGGAAGTTTAGTTTTATAAGCCCATTGAGCAAAGCCCTTGAAATATTTATACCTCTGATTTACACATACACATACACATACACACTCACATATAGTAATACTCATTCAGAAATAGTTCAATTCAAAAGAAGTCGCCAGATAAAATTAAAACCACTTAGTCACAAATTCATCACCTTCTTTTTCCATTAAAAAAAAAAATTCTACTTTCCCAGTCTATCATTCCTTCTTGAATAGAAGTATAAGAAATTTGGTGATATGCCCACTGATTTAGTCTAATGAAACTGTGTCCCAGATAATCTTTGCCTTTCCCAAACCATGTGACACCTTTTTCCTTGAACTCTTGAGTTTAGTTGACATTTTAAACCAACACTTCCCTTCTGAAACTCCTTTCTCTCTAAATTTCTATAACACTTCCTCAGAGTTTGCTTTTGCCTCTGGCTTCTTAATCTTCTTTCAATTTTAACTTTGACTACTTGTCCTGTAAAATGTTGGATTTCTTAAGGGCTATGCCCTCAGTCTTCTGCTATTCTCTCTATATGATTCCTGCATGAATTCACTCCTCATCATGGATTTAATCACAATTTATATGTCAAAAACCCCAAATGAGTATTCCTGTACCATGACCACTCTACTGAGACCCAATTGACTGATTGCTAGGCATCTCTATCTAGCTGTTCCATAACCACTTCCAAGTTACTGTGACTAAAACTTCCCCTAGTAATTTTTTTTTTTTTGTCATATATTCTCCATCATTGCTAATGTACCAGATCTTAGCTTGGTAACAACGAACTGACCTTCAGAAAATTATTTTTTTCATCTCTAAGCCTCAGTTTCTCCATATGTAAAATGAAAGTAATAGTAATTTCAATAGATTTTTATAATGATTGAAAATCAGTTATTATGTGATCCACAATAATGAATGCTAACTATATAGAAGGTACAACCAAATGAAGCAAGTACTAATACTGTCCACAGGAACTGGAAACACAATGAGGTTAAGCAAATTACCCAAAGTTATCTAGCCAATTTATGATCAAGCGAGATTTGAATGAAATCTGGGTCTAGAGCCTGGCCTCTTAATTGCTGCGCTACTCTGTCGAGATAGTACAATATTATCTATAAAGTATATGGCACAATTCTTAGCACTTACTAGATGTATCAAAATCACAGGGACAGGTGGAGGACTTTAAATGTTCTGGAAATCTATATTTTAAAAAGCTCCTTTGTGAATCTAACATTCAAACCAGGTTAAGAACATAGACTCTCAAAAATGTTTATTCTTTTCATCCAAATGAAAATAATTGAATCAATTTGACCCTATGAACACTTTCATAAATGCTATAGCCATTAAGCCTAAAGTACCGTTTAGGAGGGCTCTATTAGAAATTCATTTTTTGAAATGACAATAGAAGAGCAGTAATAAAGACATACACATATGTAAAAAAAAAAAAAAAAAAAAAACGCTCTCAGTATTCATATAACCAGAAGCATTTAATGCATGCATTGTATTTTTATTTCTATTGAATGATTTTATTCTTAAGAACAAGAGCCTTAAAAATATTAACTCTGTACATAAACCAGAAAAATAACTTTCTTAAGAAGATTAGGCTGCTGGGTAGATATCCTGCCTGGCCTTAAAATGCTTCATTTTACCTTTGCCCATCTACCAAAGAATATGCTTCCTTTCCTAGCTATCAATACTTCTTCTAGTTTTTTCTCATATAATTACAGTAGAATATCTCATCCTTCAGTATATATGTTCAGAAAAACAAAACAGACCAAGGACACACAAAAGAGGAAGTGATAGAGTAAATTCTGTTCCCATTTTCATGAGTCTTGTCAGTGTGTGCGTGTTTGTGTGTGTATATGTGTACATCATACTCATCTCTAGGGCAGAACTTATATTCAGATATGGCTAGATTTTTGTTCTTGTTTTTCTTTTTTTTGTAAGCAGCAGGATATAATGCTTCCTAACACCAGCAGAAAGCATAATTATTTTGAGTGATATAGGGTGGCTCACTGAAATAAAGAAATGAAAACACTGCACATTCTCAAATAATGTCATTTTGTTCAGACCACTATCTGTATGGAGTTTGCATGTTCTCCTCAAGTCTCCGTGGGTTTCCTCTAGGTACTTCGGTTTCCTCCCACATCCTAAAGATGTACATGTAAGGTGAACTGGCACGTCTTAATTGTCTCAGTCTGAGTGTGGGTGTGAGCGCACCCTGAAATGGAAGGGCATCCTGTCTAGGGTGAGTCCCACCTTTCTTCCCAATTTGGCATTATTTTGATTGGGTTTCAGAGTCCTGAAAGAGAACCTCATTGGCTTAGCTTAGTTCCCATGCTCATCAGTTCAACATACAGTAGAATACAGGTGAGTTTCTCAAAGTAAACTAGAGTGCTGCTAATCAGACAAAAAGAGAATTGATGAAAGACATCCCTAAGCTACAAATATACCCTCTCGTTTTTAAGCCTTTGTGAATACCTCCAAATAACTTTTAATGGGATGTTTATTTATTCTACTTATTGCATCAGAAATACCTCTATGGTTTTCTCCTTTATAGATAATTCTTTTAGTTCTAAATGGCCTTAAATGGTCTTAAAACTTTCAGATTACTATGGGGAATGACAGTTGTTTGCTTCTCAATATCTGTTCTCCTTTTGATTACATGATTTTCATGCCTATCAGAAGACTATATTTTTCAGCCCACTCTGTAGTTAGTTTTGGCCTTGAGACTAAGTTCTAGCCAAGGGGATGTGAGAGACAGTAAAACATGCTGCTTCTGGAATATCTGCTTGATGAAAGGGATCTATCTGGCCCTTCCTCTGCCCTTTGTGAGCTGAAGCCACATCTTGGACCATGAGGTTGAGAGATCCAACTGAGAATAAAAAAGCAGAAGGACAGATGTTGCCTGGATCCTAGATGGCTATAGAACTGCCATACCAATCAGGAACTAAATATGTCATGATTTTTCAGTGAGAACAAAATAAATGCCTATCTTGTTTAAACCATTTTGTTATTTTGAGTATCTATTACATATAACTATTTATTCACACTGATATAATCACTTAGCATGCCTAATTCAAATATAATACAGCATACATATATATATATATATATATATATATATATACATACATATTAGATATTGCACTAAACAAGTGATATTGATTCCAAGAACCATAGTAGAAAATTCAATCTAATTTTTTCATTGCCACAATATGTGCAACTCTCTCTGAGTACATGAGTGTTTGTTTTCTATGTGTGTGTCTGTGTGAGTGTGACTATATTTTTTAAGCTGGATGCAAGACTATTTTGCATTTGTGGAGGACAGACTCTAGAGGTAGGCATTAACATTTTAAAACTGCAGTGCTTTTGTTCTTTAGGAATTATATTTGATATAAACAGTTCCTTTGATATAAAAGACCACCTTGATAGACTTCCTATTTCTGAAAATGAAATCAAAATCATAGATTTTGTTAGAGATTTGAATCGATAAGAGAAATACTGCTCTTCATAATAATATTGAAAGGGTCTTCAATTTGGGTGGAACTGCAATCATGGCGATTATGTCTTACTAGAAAAATTCCCGAGTATAGATATGTGTGTGTTCCCTTGTTTAATCATTTACCCTCTGGAGACTGGGGCAGAAACGTGATGGGAAGAGAAACATGAAGGCCAGTATTTCCCCCCTGGTGAGAGAGGAACCCTAAAGAGGACATGAGTGAAAGTGTTAAACTCTGCTTGGATATTTTGATAAAGACATTACCCTAGACCAGGGGCTGGCAAACTATTGTCTGCTGGCTAAATCCAACTCAAGGGTTGTTTTTATCAGCCCATGAGCTAAAAGCAACTTTTACATTTTTAAAGGGTCGAGAAAGAGGAGGATGAGGTGGGAGTGGGAGAGGGGGAAGAAATAGAAGAAAAAGCAGCACCAGGAGCCCCAGCAGCACCTACAAGAGGGATGTATGTGATCTGCAGAGCCTAAGACATTTGCTGCCTGGTCTTTTACAGATAAATGTCCTGACCCCAACAATCTGATATGTGCTGAAATGGAGTGCATATTCATATAGGCTGGTTTTGCATATGATAGGATCATAATGTTCGTTGAATAAATGAATCAATCACTGAATAGAAGTTGTTTTAAATGACAATGAGGATAATGGACTGCACATCATTTATTCACCAGTAAACACTATGATTTTGTGTGCAGTATGGTGAAAGTAATGCAAGTGAGAAATACTTGGGAGTGGAGTTGTTTTGTTTCCCTTTAAAGCCTCACCAAATAGCATTGTTTTATGGTTTGTATGCTGATTAAAGCTTGGTACTGTGACTATAGCAAACTTGGATCAAATTGGCATCATGGCAAGTATAAATTCACTTGCCATTTTGCAGTATCTGGCACATAGCTTATTTTAATTAATGTTTGTTAAATAGATAAATGAATATTTAACACTGTAATCATAAACATTTATTCAAAGACTACTAGTTCTTCTTTTTAGTAAAATAGTAACCTTGGCAGTGAATCATTTTTACCAGGTGTTTCTTTTCTCTTGTCTTCATCTAAGAAATATCTTTCTTATGTATTTTCTTTATTTCAAAACCAGTGAAAAAGAAAACAAAATCAATTATAATTGACTAAAATTTTTTTTTCTGTTGTGTGAGCCACTAAGCCTATGTGACATAAAGGAAAAATGTCAAAAGGTAATCAAGAGGTTAAAAAAACCATTGGTGTTGGCTTTTCTTAGGGTGATAATGAGGCATGTACTGGAATTTTTTTCTTTGATGCAATTGTGTGGTGCACACTCCCTTTTGCAGATTGATTTCAAGAGTTGATGTAACACAAACCTCAGTCTCATGGGCAGGCTTTGTTCACAAACTTCTCATTTGTGATAAACTTTAAATACGATCCCTTTTCTCGTTAGTACTTCCCACTTTAATCTATAAAATAAAAGGAGGTTGTACCTGGTATGGAATTTAAATGTTTTTTTTTTTTTTTCTATGACCAAAGCATATCCTAAGAGATACTCTAGTCAATTTCAGAGTTTGAGCCTAAAGGAGTGTTCTCTTCAGGGTAATGTCAAGGCAGAGGAATAAAGAAGTAGCACAGCTGTGTGGTGCTCTGTTGTCCAGATCACATCTTTGAACATTATTTTCTCTTCATCAAAGGACATCTGGGAAGGCAACTTATAGGACATAAAATCCATGAGACTTTGGCTAATGTTATGAAAAATAAAGATTAGGATCAAAAGTTTAAAAGGACAATCTTGACTTAAAAGAAAAATATAGAAAACCTTTCATTGCATTCTGCAGCATGTGAGAAGATGTTTAAATGATTTTGTGTGCTGCTCTGTGGACATCTGGGCCACTCTTGCTTAACAGAGTACAGCATAACAGAAAGACACCTGCTTGATATGGATCGCTTATAAGCAGCTTTTAAACTAAAGTCAATGGAAAATAGACATCACTGAAAAAGTGATAAAACTGACTCTTCGGATAAAAGTTAGAATGTATTTATTTTAATTTTGAAGAAGCTATGATAAATTGAAATTTAAATAAATAAGTATTTGTAAAAAGAAAAGTTTTAATAATTAGTAACAAGACAAAGTGATTGTTTCTTTAGTCATTCAACAACACTAATTGAGCATCTCTCATTAACTAAGAACTGAGCTAAGTGTGGGGATAAAGACATGAAAAAAAACCCAATTACTGCTTTCAGGGAGTTAAAAACTGATCTATGGGAAATCTATAGATCCAGTTCTCATTTGCAATAGCTAAACTTTTCCCTGCCATGGGTCTTTCAAAACAAATTACCATTTTATTTAACGGAATTAACCAACTGGGTATATACAATGAATAGACGTTGTGTGGGGGAATATCGAAAAGTTGGGAAATAAACAGATGAGGAAGACACTGCCCTCTATTAGGGATTGTATAATCCGGTCAGGTACGTATATACTCAAATAAAAAAGTATTTAATGAAAAGTGCCATCATATTACTAATAATATTAGTAACAATATCTAACACTTGTGTAATGCTTAATGTTTGATACATATATTATCTCAATCTATATAAAAATATTGACATAAGTACAGAATTTATCTCCATCTTATAAATAAGAAAATGAAGGCAATAATAAGTTATACAATTTGTCCAAACTGCTGGTGAAGGTTGAATCAAATGGCTCCAGATTCTGTCCTATTAACAAATATATGCATGGGAATTTCGTGGACATAGAAATTTTTTCTGATAAGAGGATAATAAAAAGATTCATAAGGAAGTTATCATTAACAAATTTATAAGACTATCTAAACTTCATACTCCAGCTTTTAAGAACTAGCTCGTAGCAGACCACCCTCTCACTGAGACTAAAAATAAAAGCTGGATAATATTTTAAAACTGTTGGAGCATAACAGAAAGCAATCAGGGCAACCAAAACTTGGAGATCCTGGATTTCAGAGACAAGGAAAACTAGTTCAGTGTGTTATTCTTGGCAGCTTTTCCCTTTGAGTCATTAGTTAATGCATATGCAATGTGGGCGGAAAGGCAGAAGCTAAAAGCAGACAGGTGCAAAGAGGCAGAGAATTATAGCGTTGTTTGGAGATTAAAAATGGAGTTTAGAGACTTACTTGCTGATGGACTCGCTCACTCTGAGTTCCAACACTAGGGGCAGAAGCTCAAAAGGTGCCAGGAACATATGGAAAATAACTGAATTCTGGCTTCAAGGCAAGGGCTGGAAAACTGCTGGCATAATCCATTGTTCTTCTGCTCATCCCTCCCACCATACAGCATTGCACACGCATGTGGGCACCATATCTGAGTCTCCAACAACCTGGCTAACATCATTCACCCCGCTCTAGCAATTCTCTGAGACCCCCGCTACACGCAACTTGCAGACCCACCCAAGTTGCTTCCAGTGGCTTGTCCGCACAAATAGCATGTCTTGGCTCATGCTGCAGACTTTCCTAAAATCTCTCAGAGGTTCACAAACACCAAACAAGCAGCATCTGGCCTTGGCATGCCCCATCTTCTTGCTAAGCAGCCCCGAGCCTGGCACTAGCAGCAGCCAGCCTCAGGTTAGCCTCTCCCAGGCACCTCCAAGCCCAGCACGAGTAACAACCATCTGCAGATCACATCGTAGGTCATACCAAGTAGCCCCCCACAGGGCCCAGGCAGTGACTGAACTTGGCCTGCATCACAGCACCTCTCAAGAGACCCCAGAACCAACACACCTGGCGACCAGCTTCAGACCACACCAGAGCACCACCCAACCACCTCCACAAACGACACACCCAAAAGACAGACTGGGCAGGCACCGGAACCCTGCTAAAGCAAATCATGCTCTGTCGGATCAACCCTTACACAACAGCTTCTCCACTGCCGTCATGGGCAGTCTTCGCAACCAATCAGCCAGAGGGTCAATATGTCCCACTGATGTGCCAATAGCAATCAAGGCTCAACTACAACAGGAGGGCACGCACAACTCACACAAGGGACACACCTGGAGTACCCAGCTCAGGTGACCAAGGAGGCTGCACCACTGGGTCCCACAGGACACCTACTACATAAGGCCAATCTACTAAGACCTGGAGACACAGTAGCCTCACTTAATACATGGAAACAAACACAGGGAGGTGGTCAAAATGGGGAGACAAAGAAACATGTCCCACATGAGAGGATAGAACAAAACTCCAGAAAAAGAACTAAACAAAATGGAGACAAGCAATCTACGAAATGGAAGTTCAAAACACTGGTTATAAGGATGCTCCATGATCTCAGTGAGAACCTAACAAAGAGATAGCAAACATAAAAATGGAGATAAAAAACAAAAAAGAATCAGTCAGAAATTAATACAATAACTGAAATGAAGAAGAAGGTAGAGGAACCCAATAGTAGATTAGATAAAGCAGAGGACCGAATCAGCAATTTGAAAGATAAGGTAGCAGAAAACACCCAGTCAGAACGACAACAAGAAAAAAGAATCCCATCCCCCCACACACACAAAAATGAGGATATTTTAAGGGGCTTCTGGGACAACATTGAGTGTACCAATATTCTCATCATAGGGGTACCAGAAGGAGAAGAGAGACAGGAAGAAACTGAAAGCATCCTTGAAGAAATAATGACCATAACTTTCCTAACCCGGCGAAGGAAATAGACATATAAGCCCAGGAGGCACAGAGCGTCCCAAGCAAGATGAACCCAAACAGGCCCACACCAAGACACATCATCATTAAAATACCAAATGTTAAAGACAGAGAGAGAATCTTACAAGCAGTAAGAGAAAAACAGTTAGTTACCTACAATGAAGCTCCCCTAAGGCTGTCAGCTGATTTCTCCACAGTAACTTTGCAAGCCAGAAGGGATTTGCATGAAATATTCAAAGTGATGAAAAGCAAGGACCAACAACCAAGATTACTCTACCCAGTAAAGCTAGCTTTTAGAATTGAAGGACAGATAAAGAATTTCCCAGACAAGACAAAGCCAAAGGAGTTCTTCACCACCAAGCCAGTGCTACAAGAAATGTTAGAGACTTCTTTAAGAAGAAGGAAAAATATAAAATATATGAATAATAAAGTGGTAATAGCTATATATCTATAAAACATTCCTTTAAACGGAAATGGATTAAATTCTCCAATTAAAAGATACAGGGTGGCTGAATGGATGAGAAAACAAGACCCTTACGTATGCTGCCTACAAGTAACTCACTTCAGAGTGAAAGACATACACTGACTGAAAGTAAAGGTATAGAAAAAAAGATATTTCATGAAAATGAAAATGAAAAACAAAAGCTGAGGTAGCAATACTTATACCAGACAAAATAGACTGTAAACAAAGACTATAACCAAAGACAAAGAAGGACTCAGTAATTCTACTTTTGGTCATTTATCTGAAAAAAACACAAAATACTATTTTGAAGGGTCATGTACATCAATATTTTATTGTAGCATTATTTACAATAAGTAGGATATGGAAGCAACCTACATGTGCATCAGTAGATGAATAAAGAAGTTGCACATATATACAATGGAATGTTAGCCATAAAAATGAATGAAATCTTGCCATGTATAACAACATGGATGGGCCTAGATGGTATTATGCTGAGTTAAATAAGTCAGACAGAGAAAGACAAATACCATATGATTTCACTTATATGTGGAATCTAAAAGAAAACAAAATAAATGAACAAACAAAACAGAATGCAATTCAAAGATACAGAAAATATTTTGATGGTTGTCAGAATGATTGGGGGGATAGGTTAAGGGAGGAGGCGATTAAGAGGTACAAATTGGTAATTACAAAATAGTTATGGGGATATAAAGTACAGCATAGGTAATATAGTTAAAAATATTGTAATAACTCTGTACAGTGTCAAATGAATACTAGATTTATCGGGGTAATACTTTGTAAGTTATATAAATGTCTAATCATTGTGTTGTATACCTGAAACTAATATAATATTGTATGTCAACTCTATTTGATAAATTAAAAAAATATTTTAAAAATAACTTTAAAAAATGGAGTTCAGATTCTAGCAAGAAGGAAGATTACATTAAAACTTCTAGGCCTTTATTTAACTCTCCTAAAGTAGTATATTCTAGGAATATAATAGCAAATTTGAAGACCAAACGTAAAACCAGTTTAAAATAGCTCAGCCTCTGATTTTATTAAGATGATCAGCTTTTATACTAACTGGTTACCAAAGAGGCACATGAGAGATTAGTAATTCTGAAAGATAATTCAGTAAAAACATCCAAAAGGAATGAAATATAGAAAGGAGAAGAAGAGATGCATGAAACATGGTTTATATATGTAACACACAGATTCTCAGGACTGGAGGAAAGATCTGAATAAAAGCCAGCCATTATCCAAAATTAATGAAAGATATTTCATCATAAGCCATATTTTCAAGATAAGCAATAGATTTAAGTAACACTATGAAGCCAAAAGGGGATGAGAATAAAGAAAACTATATTCAAGAACATTATGGTAAAATTAATGAAAATTAATAACAAAAGGAAAATATTACAAAAAGCTAAAAAAACAACAAAAAATTAATTTCAAGGGATCATTTCTGCAATTGTTAACTTACTTAAGCAAAACAGTGGAAGCTATAAGAGGCCGACATGAAAACTTTATATTTGGAAAAAAAAAAGTTGCTACTAGTTTAATCCTTTTAGTGAAAATATCTATAAAAAATGAGGGCAAAAAAAAAAAAGATTTCTTTGCAAATAAAAACAACACAGAAAATATTTGGTGCTTGAAGAAACTCACCAGAAGAAATGCTAAAAGATTTGCTTAAAAAGGATGAATATCATCCATAGAAAAGAAGTGAAAATAGGAAAGACTATCAATGTAAATGGTGAAATGTGAATAAAATAAATAAAATTTTTATTAACTATAAAAATTAATAATAATAATAATTCGGTGTGGCATTTAATCAGAATACATGACAAAAATATAAAAGTAGGAAGGAGGTAGTTGAAGTTAAAGTGTTTTTATATCCTTACATTGTATAGGAATGCTAATATATATAAAAGACAAAATAAAATAAATTTTAAAAAGTTAATAAATGTATAACTTAAAAGTTAATAGAGGAGAAAACTATGATTACAAAAAACATGATGAATCTCTCAAAAAAAAAACAGGAAAGGAGAAAGGAATCTAGAACAAGTAGCATAAATTGAATAAAATATTAATGTTGGTAGATGTAATCTAAAATGGTCAATAGTTAATTAAATTAAAAATAAATCTATTAAATTCTCCAATTAATAGTCAAAGGTTGTCAGAATTGAGAATTACTGCCAATTATATGCTGCTTATAAGAGATAAAACCTAACTATAAAGACATACAGAAAATTTGAAAGTCAAGTAAAAGACAGATGTAACATTCAAACAGTAACTAAAATAAACATTGTGTAATTTTGCCATAATCAGACATAATGGACTTTAAATTAATAATAACTGGAAGTAAAGAGGGGCTTTCACAATGATAAAAGGGTCAATCCATCAGGAATATAGCTATTTTAAATTGGTATGCACCCAATTACATAGCTTATAAAGTAGAAACTGAAAGAATTAATAGATAAATCCATGATCATAATGAAAGATTTTTAACACAAAATTTCCAGAATGGTAGAAAAAGTAGGCAAAAACATCAGTAAAATTATAGAATACTTGAAAAGAAAAATTAATAAACTTTGCCCTAATTGAAATATAGAGTACTCTATCCAAGTGTACAATATGCATGAGTCCACATGAAACATTTCCCTAAATTTTCATATGCTGGACTAAATATCCATAAAGAAAGTCTCAATGTATTTCAAATAATTAAAATAATACAGCGTGTTTCGTAACTACCATAGATTTAAATTTCAAATCAGTAACTATAAATAACTAGACTATCCCCTGAAGTTTGAAAATTAAATAACCCTTAAGTAAAAGATTTATCGATAAAATGTTAGAAAATATTTTGAGTTAAAGTATAATGAAAAGAGAATATATAAAATTTGTGTTATGGAGCTAAAGCCATCTTTAGAGAAAAATTTTAAGCCTTCAAAGTATGTATTTGAAGAAAAAGCCTGAACGTCTGTGGTCTATGTTTATCTATCTGAAGAAGTTAGTGAAAGAGCAGCAATTTAAAGCTAAATAAAGTAGAATGAGGGAAATAATAAAGAACAGAAGTTAATTCTATGCATATGCATTTGCTTAATTTTGCCCAAACAAATACAGGAATAATGAACTAGAAAAAATGAAATTGATTATCACATGAATTAGGTGGAAGAAGTAGGGATATGAGTATGATTTCTGAGTATATATTTCATATAGTTTTGATTTTGAGCTATGTGTTTTTGCAAATCCAAAAACATAAATCAACAAAGATGGTGAAGAAAAGAAACTTCATATTGAAGACAAGCAGAACCAAATAAACTTAACTTTGTATCTCATTAAAAAAATTACCACAAAGAGGAAAAAGATCAATCCATGTAACTTTGGAAAGCTGCATTCTAATTATATATCCTCAGAGGGATCTATTCTAAGGAAAAAAATCATTGCAAAGAAATTAAACTTTTCTTATAAGGTTTGTTTTTGGTAGTGATATAGGTGTAACAATTCTGAAATTATTTTTTAGTTTTATAGGATTGAGCAAATGAGTACATATATTAATGTTTGGGGCAAAAAAGGAAGCTGCGCAAATGGCGTTATAGTAAAAAAATGTAGAGATGAAAAACAAAATCATGAACTACATGAGATTTTTTGGTGTATATTGAGAGGAAAAGACACTTTTTAAGAGACTGAGGAGCCACGATGTGTTCTTTTTTATTTTCCTTTCTCTTGTCGAAGTTGAATAAATTTTCTCTTGTCGAAGTTGAATAAATATTGCAAAATATACCAAAAAATGACTTTAAAAAAGTGTGAAAAAATATCTTTAACAATAATCAGTCAATCTTTTAAAATACAATATAGCAGAAAAAACCATAGTTCAGAGTTTATTATGAATACTTTTTGAGGATATTATTGAGCTATTTTTTTATTTTAAATACAGAAAACCTTTACTGAAGTTCTCTGAACTGAGTATAATCATAGATTTTATGGATTATCAGGCTGCTTTGTGGAAGTAAATATCAGCAGGGGCAAATGGATTTTCATGAGTAAAAATTGTCACTTTATGTACAAGTTTTGAAAAAAAAAATAATACACCGAAACTGAGATAAATAATGTACTTTAATTATTGGCAAACATTTGATTAGAAGCAATGGCCCAGTGCAGGGTTAAGTGGGGCTGCTAAGAACTCTCACTCACAGCCAGTCTAGACAATTATCTAAAGTAGTTTGGATTGGAAGAGCTGACATACTTACTTACCTAATGTTGCTGAGCTACTTTGGTCAGGGGTAGAAATGGAAAGAAAGAATGAATCTCCCGTCATTTTAATAGATTATTTCCACCCACCAATTAAATATGGACACATTATTCAGGTACTTTAATTTTTCCATAAGAAAGAATGAGTAAAAAGATGAGTCAAGACTCCAGGAATGTTAATCAAGAAGTAATTTCTTTTCCTTGAAACAAGAATAGAAACCAATTGTATTTTAAAATTTTGTGGTTGCCTTTGGACTGAAAAGCTCAAGAATTAACAAGTATCTGTTCAATCAATATGACTTAGTTTCAAGTGAAACTTTTTTGGTTAAATATAAAAAATGCCCAATTAAGAGTTTGGAATGATATTTGATAAATACATACATATTTCTTAGAATTACGCCAAAATTTGGGACTCTGTGGTTAACTTGGGCAAATATTACATCTCATGGGCTTTTGAAAATACATTCTTCTCTATAAACTGAAAGACTTGACAATAAGCATTTGATGTAATGCAGAATCAGAATTGAAATGTATTTTATAGATCTTAAAAATATTCAAGTAGTCACATAGTGTAAAAATGAATCTTGCAGTAATACAAATTTGGGTATACAGTAGTATAATTGCAGATTGGCTTCTTTGTGGTAAGCTCACCTGAGCCAGTTCATTAGCCTCATAATAACATGACTATACATTTTATGTAATTAAGATTTTTTTCATAACATTATGATAGAATTTTACTGTACATGTTTATCAAAGTTATTGACTAGCATTAGGCATATAACTCAGCATCTTTTATGGCTAAAAATATCATGAATAGATTAAATAGGTAATATTATTTATTCTATGAAGTCCACATATATTATATACTTTTCTTTTAATTTTGAAAGATTTAATGGGAAAACACATTTTTTTAATTTCTCAATTATAGTTGATATAAAATATTATATTATTTTTAGGTGTAGAACACAGTGATTAGACATTTATATAACTTATAAAGTGATGACCCCGATGAATCCAGTACCCATCTGACACCATACATAGTTATTGCAATACTACTGACGATATAGCCCATGCTATATTCTATATCCTCATGATTTAGTAACTACCAATTTATGCCTCTAAATCTCCTCTCCTTTCACTATCCCTCAAACTCTCCCAGCTGCAATCTCAGTCCTGTAACCATAAAAATGCCATATGTCTATATGAGCTTGTTCTGTTTTCTTTGTTCATCTATTATGTTCCTCAGATTCCACATATAAGTGAAATCATACGGTATTTGTCTTTCTCTGTTTTTCTCTTGCTGCTTGTAAGATTCTCTCTTTGTCTTTAACATTTGGTATTTTAATGATGATGTGTCTTGGTGTGGGCCTGTTTGGGTTCATCTTGCTTGGGACGCTCTGTGCCTCCTGGGCTTATATGTCTATTTCCTTCGCCGGGTTAGGAAAGTTATGGTCATTATTTCTTCAAGGATGCTTTCAGTTTCTTCCTGTCTCTCTTCTCCTTCTGGTACCCCTATGATGAGAATATTGGTACACTCAATGTTGTCCCAGAAGCCCCTTAAAATATCCTCATTTTTGTGTGTGTGGGGGGATGGGATTCTTTTTTCTTGTTGTCGTTCTGACTGGGTGTTTTCTGCTACCTTATCTTTCAAATTGCTGATTCGGTCCTCTGCTTTATCTAATCTACTATTGGGTTCCTCTACCTTCTTCTTCATTTCAGTTATTGTATTAATTTCTGACTGATTCTTTTTTGTTTTTTATCTCCATTTTTATGTTTGCTATCTCTTTGTTAGGTTCTCACTGAGATCATGGAGCATCCTTATAACCAGTGTTTTGAACTTCCATTTCGTAGATTGCTTGTCTCCATTTTGTTTAGTTCTTTTTCTGGAGTTTTGTTCTATCCTCTCATGTGGGACATGTTTCTTTGTCTCCCCATTTTGACCACCTCCCTGTGTTTGTTTCCATGTATTAAGTGAGGCTACTGTGTCTCCAGGTCTTAGTAGATTGGCCTTATGTAGTAGGTGTCCTGTGGGACCCAGTGGTGCAGCCTCCTTGGTCACCTGAGCTGGGTACTCCAGGTGTGTCCCTTGTGTGAGTTGTGCGTGCCCTCCTGTTGTAGTTGAGCCTTGATTGCTATTGGCACATCAGTGGGACATATTGACCCTCTGGCTGATTGGTTGCGAAGACTGCCCATGACGGCAGTGGAGAAGCTGTTGTGTAAGGGTTGATCCGACAGAGCATGATTTGCTTTAGCAGGGTTCCGGTGCCTGCCCAGTCTGTCTTTTGGGTGTGTCGTTTGTGGAGGTGGTTGGGTGGTGCTCTGGTGTGGTCTGAAGCTGGTCGCCAGGTGTGTTGGTTCTGGGGTCTCTTGAGAGGTGCTGTGATGCAGGCCAAGTTCAGTCACTGCCTGGGCCCTGTGGGGGGCTACTTGGTATGACCTACGATGTGATCTGCAGATGGTTGTTACTCGTGCTGGGCTTGGAGGTGCCTGGGAGAGGCTAACCTGAGGCTGGCTGCTGCTAGTGCCAGGCTCGGGGCTGCTTAGCAAGAAGATGGGGCATGCCAAGGCCAGATGCTGCTTGTTTGGTGTTTGTGAACCTCTGAGAGATTTTAGGAAAGTCTGCAGCATGAGCCAAGACATGCTATTTGTGCGGACAAGCCACTGGAAGCAACTTGGGTGGGTCTGCAAGTTGCGTGTAGCGGGGGTCTCAGAGAATTGCTAGAGCGGGGTGAATGATGTTAGCCAGGTTGTTGGAGACTCAGATATGGTGCCCACATGCGTGTGCAATGCTGTATGGTGAGAGGGATGAACAAAGAAACAGTGACTTCTGCCAGCAGTTCTGTATTGGAGAAAGCTGCCCCTCTTGTCCTCTCCTTGAAGCCAGGCAATTCAGTTCCTTCCTATATGTTCCTGGTATCTTTCAAGCTATTGCTCTAGTGCTGGAGCTCTGAGCAAGTGAGATGATCAGCAAGTAAGTGCATGCATGGGCTCTTTATGGGGAGCATGTGGGACTCCAGCAGCCAACTATCTCACTCCACCACAATCTCCACTGGTTTTCACAGCCAGAAGTTATGAGGACTTCTTTCCTTGCACTGGAACCCTGGGCCGGATTGTCTGGTGTGGGGCCTGGATCCCTCATTCTTCCAGGGGGACCTCTGCAGCCGATGTATCCCTCTTGATATTCAACGGCCACATATAGATGTGAGAACAGATAGTTTTGTGTCTCTGCTCTTTCTACTAGTGTCAAGATGGCTTCTTTTGTATATCATAAGTTATATAACTTCAGTTTAGTTAGATTTCATGTGAGTCTCAATTATGGTTTTTCTGCAGATTACTTATAATTTCGATGTGATCGTTAGAGAATGCAAACACAGTTTTTAACTACTCCACCATCTTGATCAGAATTTCCACATACATTATGTTCTGATTAAGTGAATGATTAGTAAAAATATTTGGATGTCCCTAATCAGGATGGTAGTTGATGATGACATGGATTGAGCATGGTATCTGTGTATTTCTAATAACATGTCACATTAACAAAAAATTAAACCTACTTAAAGAAAAATATTTTAGGTTGACCCCTTTAGAAGCAGAACCTGAGATGTGAATTCTTTTGCAAGTGGTATATTGAAAGAAGGCTATCCAGCATTTATTGAAGGGAGTGTGTAGACAGATGAAAAAGCTTAACAAAGATATGGTTCTAGAACAAGTCTAGACTCAGGCTTATCTTACTGTAAGCACTGGAGAGTATATAACATTACTGAATTTGGTTTACTGGGAGGCAATGGGCTGGGCTTTTAAATACCCTGCTTCTCATTGTCCATGGCCAGGCTAAATCTTTGGCATCTCTAAGCAAGGCAACTTCTATTAACTTAGGGCAATCCTCTGGAGAAGGTGCAGATGTGAGCTTCAGCAGCCAATACCTGCAGCAATTAAAGTATGGAGTTACTAGGCCACTAAAGGGAAACTTTGTGAGCACTAAAAGCATCAGTTAAAGAAAAAAAATAGGGAACCTTTTAATCATTAGTTCTCTTGACTATTTTATGCCATATATGTAGAACTCAGCTCACCTCTGCCCTGCCAGTTGCACTTCTGAGTTTTGTTCCTGCTCAAGAGTTGTCTGGAAACACCCAGACGTTCTTTTCTGCATCATGCTCATTGGGTACAAAATAGGAGCTCTCACCCACAAGTAAAAAATTACACAGCAATTATATTTTAATGGTAGAGAGCTTTCTTAAGATAATGTAAACAGAATATTGGAAGGTAAAAATTAAGAGTTTTGAATGTGTTTAGATCATTCCTTCTCTGATGGGTAAATTGTACCTCTGTTTCCTATTACTACGGAAGTCTGAGAGGTTTGTGACTGGCAAATGGAATTTTCAAATAAACAGAAAGCTCATTATTTATTCAGGCTTATCATCCCTCATCTGTTAATAAAATGTTAAAATCGTTTCCATACATTTTTAAGTGTTAGCCATTCTGGATGGCTCATATAAGTTGAACATATAAGTTGATTTATAAACTATTGTTTCTACAAATTACCTCTACCTATCTCAAAGTTACACATTATTGTTAGGAGGCATGATGTCTCGAACTTTATAAGATGGGGTATTGGGTATTTGAATACAGAATATCTTATTAAACATCAATTGGCCATAGCAACAAGATCTTTGAAAAAGGAATGTTTATGTTTATTGTCCTGATGCTAGGACATGTTGTACCAATCTAGAGAGAGAGGAAAAAATTAGTTTTCGCAATAGAAACTACAAGTTTTCCAAAGTACAATATTTCAAAAGACTAGAGGCTACATTGTTAATAGGTTGAATTTAAAATATTTCTTCTTACATAACAACACAATTTCATCTTCAATATACCTGGTTTCAGTGAAGGAAACAAAGTTCTTTGAAGAACAATGTCATCATAATAAAATACAAAGGTAAGCAGGAGGCAGGGGTAATTTGAAAACTGAGATGAATTATGACTTCATACTATTTTTTAAACAGGGTATAATATGAAATAGATTTTTTTTGTGTCAATAATTCACCCACAGATATCCAACAGAGGAAAGAAAGCAGTAGTAGTAGTAATTTTCCTTTATTAGAATGTGAGCTAAAACAAAATTACCAAGCTGAAAAAGAAAAGAAACTACAGTAATGCTCATACTATATTCTTATTTTATGAAAAAGGTTTTTTGGTATTAGATCATTCAAGCATTTAGAAACAACTCTTATATTTCTATGGACTAGGTTTTATGGCCGAAGTTTATAAAAGTATTGAGCTAGGACTATATGACAGGTGCTGAGTAAATTGTAACAAATAGAAAAATGAGTAAGACAAGATGCTTTCTTCAAATCTTTGGATGTGTAAAGGTACACATTGTGGAAGTATAGACTGGTGCAAGCATTCGAAAGAGCAATTTGTCAATAGTTAGTCAAATAGAAAATGTAAATACAATGTAACCTGGCAATGTCCCTCCTAGGTATAGTTTTCAGGGAAATTCTCACATGTGTTTATTAAAAACAAACACTAGAGAATTCACTATAATGTTGTTTTTGATAGCAGGAAGTTGGAGGCAATCTAGGTAACTGCTACTAATAGCATGTGCTCACTATAAAACACTGTTCAGCAATTAGAGACAAAGGAACAGATAAAAGAATACTGACATGATAGACCATAAAACAGCGTGGGTTGACAGTAAGAACCAGAAGTCAGTCTAGTATAATAGAATTAATGGATGCATGTAAAATAATATATGTCTAACAAGGACCCCTAAGGTGAAAGAATATACTTTAAATACTTTAGAATGACCATTAGGAAAAAAATTAAAATGTAGAATGAGAACGAAAGGAGATGAATAAATTAAACAAATAAATAAATGAAAGAAAAATAAATAAGAAACTCAAAAGAAGATCTTTCATTGGAAAATGATGGAATTAGACCTTTGCCATTAACTGGATGTTTGTGCCCCCTCTACCAATTCATATGTTGAAGCCCTAATCCCCAATGTGATGGTATTTGGAGTGGGAGCCTTTGGAAAGTAATTAAGTTTTGAGAATGGAACCCTCATGAATGGTGTTAGTGTCCTTATAAGAAGAGACATGAGATCATCTCTTCACCATGTGAGGCCATAACCAAGAAGTGGGCCCTCATTAAGAACCCAACCATATTGTTACCCTGATCTCAGACTTCTGGCCTCAAGAACCATAAGAAATAAATTTTTGTTGTTTAAGCCACCCAGTCTAAGGTAATTTGTTACAACATCCTGAAACAACTAAAACAATCATGAACTAGTTGAAGGCAATAAACTCTCTACTCCTAATAGAAATATAACTGCAATGAAAATAATTCTGAGTTGTGCTTTTAACAACAAGATATTTTGAAAAAGCTTTACTACTGAACATCTAGCTAAAAGCTGTACGTATTTTCACATTAAGCAACCTAAAAAACTGATCCCTATAGGACATTGTCCTTCTCTAGCATAGAAAGCTCTTGTGGCTTTGTACTAGAGCCAGAGGCAGAAAGTAGAACCAATTCATATGCACAAACATTCTAGCGCCAGGCCTTGGAATTTCTAAACCTCATGTAGCCATTGTAGAGATTTTTATTTTTCTTCTCTAATTCTATTCCTCCTGTAGTCTGCCCTATCTCAGTAACTGACACCAATGTTCATCTGCTTCACAAGCTATAAACCAGAAGAAATCCAGTCTCACACAACAGTCAGGATGGTAGTTTTAAAAGGCAAACTAGATAAAACTAGTCTCATACTTAAAACCCTACCTTGGTTTTCCATCGCAGTCAGAGTAAAATCCGAATTCCTTAATACAGTCTAGAAGGCCCTAGATAAAGTGGACTTTGCCTTTTTCATCTCTTGCCACTTTGCCCTTAATTTATTATGTTTTAGCCACACTTGTCTTTTTTCAGTACTTAAACAGGCCCAGCTCTTTCTTAACCTAACGTCTCCGAGTTGACTGTTTCTCTGCCTCCAGCTGACTCATTTCTTTCAGATCTTATGTTAAAAATGTGCTCAAAGAGTCCTGTTCTGACCACTTACTTTCCGACATAATACTTAATTTATTTTATTCAGAGCATTTAAAGAATTGTTTTGTTATAAGAACTCAAGCATGTCTGAAATATACATTTTAATTTTAAGGTCTCATCTTCCTACAATAGAGGGGATTTTAAACTCAATCTTGGGGACTTTTCCCCTCAGGTTAATGAAAAAATTCAAAGTACTCTGGAGGCCCTGTCATCATAACTCACAGTCTGCTCCATTTCCCATGCCACAGATGTGAGCCTAAATGGCCTCTCTTCTCTGAGGACTGGCTTCCTCCCCAGGGTGCTGCTCCGGGCAGGTTCCCATCTCCACTCCTCCTAGAGCCTGTAGTCTCTTTTCCTAACCTCTGGGTATTGCTTTTATTCTCAAGGAAAGCCTTTCCTTTGTGTTTTTCCAGAGGCACACACTTTCTACTTTTCTTCTAGAACAGCTAGCATACAGTTCTCAATTACTTTTGGTATTTGGAAAGAACCGCTAGGAAGAGAACTGCATATTAGCCTCGTTTTAGCTTTTCTCCCTGACACAAACTTCTCCTGGGCTCTAATGATCCTCACTATAACCCTGTGAAGTTGGTGCTATGATGGTTCCATTGAAAGATTAAAAAGAAATCTGAGTCTCAGAGAATGTAAGCAACTTCCCTCAGATTTCAAATATTTGATGATTTTTTATATGAAATTATGTTAACTTTATTTTTTATGCCTATCAAAGCAAGTTCAAACTCCAAGACTGGGGGAGAAGAATTGGATTAACAGAGAAAAAAGATTTTGGTTTAATATTTAAAACGAGGAACAAAAACTTTCTAACAATTAGTAGTAGTATTCAAGAATAGAATGGTCTTCTTGTAAGACAGTGAATTCTTTCTCCCTGGAAGTCACTTGTCAAATGCATTGGAAAACTAAACACTGTTTGTGGAGGATAATTGTATAAATGTCTTTTCTGGTTTCTATAAGTCTGGGGTGGGGATGTACATATGAAATGTAATTATGAATTTATTCTGGTTAGATTTTGTGCTGTGTGGACTATTGGAGAGTCTCTCTTCATGCAATCTTCTGATCTACCTTTTTTTCCATAACTCTGTCCCTCAGTCATTTACCATTCATTATGCTGCTATTTGGGATCCCTGGGAATTCTCACTGATCCCTGGTCTCAAATAGCTTATACTTTTGTCTATAGAAGTAGACAATTTTTCTGTGGTGCCACAAGTTCTGAAACAGAGGTCGGAATTCTGAGAGACTATACAGTAGAGCTTATTAGTATCTCCCAGTGAACTGAATTAGAAGAAAGAAAAATATTCAGAGTCTGAGTTTATTATGGAAAAAAGAGTAAAAATTTGCCAGGTGGTAAAAGAAAGTAGGGAATTTCAGCTACATTTTAACTCATTGATATGAGAGCTATGGAGATGAAAGGAACTGCAAATAATTTAGTATGATTGGAGAACAGATACCTATGGAAACATAGGAAGGTCGTGATCACAAAGGGCATGCTAGGGATTTTGGACTTTAACCAATAGGTGATGGGAACAATTGAAAGACTTTCGAGGAGGGAAAAACTGCAAAATTATGAAGGTACATAATCTGGAAAAATATCATAGAAGGCATTTCTGTTTAGATTGTTTGCCCATTTCTCCTCTCTCTTAGTGCACAAAATCAAGAATCAACTTGAGTACATTTCTAGCTTCACAGTAATCAGCCTTTTGAGAAATATTCATGATAAGAGATATTTCAGAAAATCTCTTGTGAATATATATTTTTTGATGCTAGTTATAAATATCCAGTGACAGCTAAGAAAGGGAAGAGCCAACATGTGTTTAACTAGGTTAAAATTTCAACCTCTGTAAATGTTAGAAGCATGACTTCTCCAGAGGAAAAAATTACAAGCAACCTTTAAAAATTTTGATGTATACCTTTTCCATAGTAAGGTTCCCTTTGTTCTTGTTTGTAGCATTGATTATGTCCACGCTGCAGCTTGCCCAATCTGGCAATCCAACAGGGCTCTGTTTTTCCCATGTTCTTGGCCCTGTTCTTAGGACTATGCTAGACCCAGTGGTCCCTGTGGCCCCGTAAGTTTGCTCTGCAGCCCTGTTAGTGAGTTTCCCTATGTCTAGCTGGGCTGCATTGCATTAAGCAGGGAAACTTTCTGAGTTTCCAGCCTTCCACATAAAACTCAGAAGTGGCATTAACCTCATCACAGGCCAATAATGACAAGAATAATACAGGCCTTTCAAAAGAAAATACTACAGACGAACCTTATAAGGTAATTTTAAAAAACCCTCTGTCATCTAATACAATTTTTCCCCTTGCTCCCACCTTCCATTAAAAATATTGGAGAAATTGTCTCTCTTGCTTTCCTGATTCTTAATTGATCACATTTTGTGCTCTCAGCCTGCTTAGCCTGGCCTCTGTATTAACAACACAAAATTTCGCCACCAATACTGCCCATGTTCTCCTGAGTAAAAAAATTTCCATCACACTTGAAAACAACCTGGTCAAAATGTAGGCTTATTCTACATAACACTTTAATTCTAGAGTTTCTTAATGAAGAATTCTATGAGGCTCTATGTTCATTCTTTTATTTAGATACTTACTTGGTAAACCTAGTTTTACCTGTTCGGATTTCCTTAAGACCACCTATTATTTACTTTACTTTCCCTCAAACCTCAGAACTCTTACTCAGAGGATAAACAACTATAATTAAAGAAAAGCTTTTAGTTGCCTTCAAATAAATGGTTTTCTGGTTTTGTCTTTGGAAGTATATGTAATAAATCTCCCAAAGCAGCAACATTGAAACCAGTCTTAAAGGTGAGCATGTCAGGCCACCGGCAGGGTGGGAAAGAAGATACTTTGGTCGCGTATTTGCACTTAACATGAAGAGCAGTCAGGAACGGTAACCAACATCATCTCTAATTACGGCTGTGATTAATATTAAAGAATTGGGTCCCAGGAGGCTTACTTTCCTGAAGAAAATACAGTGTAATATGTTGCAACATTTTTTGTAAAGTTCTCTTATGTTATTAAGGATTTCTCTGTCCTGGTGATTGTCCTATCAAACTTCTTTTTATTTGAAATATATTTCTAAAAAAGCAAGTTTTCCCATTTGCGCAGAATTGACCTTTGAAAAATAAACTGCCATTTCATTTTAAGAAAATATCCTATTCTAATTCTACACGTGTATGAATAAAATGTAATTTATTTAAAGACCAAAAAGAAGAAAAAAGAGGGTTTGGTAGAAGCCTCAAGGCCTTTTCTCAACATGCAGTTTGCTTGTCAAACACTGTTTCAGTAATTAAAACAGTTTAATCCTGCTGAACAAAATATTTTCTGCTAAATAAAATATTTTCCTATACTTCTTTCCATTTAAATGTGAGAGACCAAGGTTTCTGAAACACAAGGCAACATGAATTAATAAAAAGCATACACTATTGGAAACTAGGTCTTTTGACAACTATCTTATAGATTTGTTGTATCTTTTAAATAATAGACCATATATAAAGGACATAATACAGTGTTCAGTACATGTTAAGTATAAGGGTTTATTTCGTTATTTCTTGTAGAACATTGCTTTTTGAAATATTACCTTATGTAGACTTCTGGAAACTGCTCCAACATGAAAAGAGCTTGGAAGTCATCATTACCATTCTTAAAACAAGAAGAAACTAAACAAACTGAAAATTCATGACTTTTCTTGATCTACCAGAAATGAGAGGTCTACCCCCTGAAATCTGGTGAGCCAGGTGAAATTAGAGTCATGGCTGAGATTTGCTTACAGAGAAACTTCTGGGTTTTCATGGGTTTTTACCTCCTGAAACTCTGCCAAGGATTCATGTTGAAGATCTGAAAAAAGACCTGTGACTCTGGTAAGATTTGAGTAATTGTTGTGTAATGTAGCCAGAGTGTTCTCTGTAAAAAAAAAAAAAAGGCCTGTTGTCCAAGGGGAAATAGCCTTATCCCACTTTTAGGAAGGGCATTTTTCTCATTCCAGCCTCTTGTAGCCCTCTCATCTCTCCTAAGTAAGAATAAATATGTAAGAAACAACTGTATGGGTCACAGCCCAAGGACATAAGCTAACGTGAACTTAATCATAAAATTATAAAATAATTGTCTTCCCTCAAATCTTACCACCACACCAATGGGCCCCCAGAATAACAATGGATTGTAGATGAAAGAGCTGTGAAACACAGATTCTCTCTGAGAAGTCCTTAGCGAAGACCAAGATCAATAAAGGAGACAAAGACAAAAATGCTAGAGGAATTTAAAGCCTCTGAAACCTACAGCTACAGTGATGAACACAAACTCTCACACTAAGAGCCTATTTACCTCAGTTCCTATTATGCTATATAACATGTCTAGTTTTCTAAAAAAATTACAAAGCATGCTAAAAGACAAAAAAAGAAAGAAAAAAATCTGAAGAGACAAATTTAACATGAGAACCAGGCTCAAGTATGATACAGATGTTAGAATAATCAAACAAGGCATTTAATACAACTGATTGATATATTAAGAGTTCTGATAGCAAAGTAGACAACATGCAAAAAGAAATGGGAATTTAAACAGAGAAAGAGAAACTCTATGAAGAATAATTAATTAAAAATACTGTAACAGAAATGAAACTCTTTGATGAGCAGATCAGTTGACTTGACATGGCTTGAAGAGATGTCAAAATAATATATATATATATACATATATATATATTTATATATAAGAATTATAAATATATAAAGAATTATATATATATATATATAAAGAATTAAAAAATAACAGAAAATTCAACAATTGTGTGATCATTTCTAAAGTATATCATATATGAAATTGTAATATGAGAGGGAGAATAAAGAGAGAATGGAGCAAAACACCTCTGAAGTATAAAAGCAGATTTTCCAAAATTAATGACAGACACCAAACCACAAATCCAAGAAGCTCAAATAATACGAAGAGCTTGATAAACACCAAAAAATCTACAGGCATATCATGTTCAAACTACAGAAAACCAAAGACAGAAAACACCAACTTAGAGTTTTATTTCAGTGAAATTGTCTTTCAAAAATGAAGAAAAAATAAAGACTTTTGCAGACAAACAAACCTGAGGGAATTCATCACCAGCAGGTTGCCTGCAATGAATGTTAAAAGAAGTTCTTTAAGGAGAGAAAAATTATGTAGTTCAGAAACTCAGATCTACATAAAGAGAGGATGAGTTTTGGAGAAGGAACTAATAAAGGTAAAATATAATCCTTGATCTTTCTTACTCTTAATTGATATAAAAGATAACTTTGTATAGCATGATAATAGTAACATTGTGTTGAGTGATTACAGCATATAGGTAAATGAAATGAATGCTGACAATATTAAAAGAGATAAGAAGTAGGGATTGGTAAATGCTATTATAAAGTATCTGCACTAATGAAGTGGTATGATGTTACTTGAAAATAGACTTATATTAGTTAAAAATGAACGTTGAAAACCTAAGGCAGCCACTAATTTTTTTTAAAAGAGTTATTATTGATATGATAAGAGAGAATTATATAAAATTCTCAATTAAAAACAATATGGCAGGGAAAAAGGGGGTTAAAAAAGAAAGAAAAACAACCAATAAAAAATAGTTACAAACTATGTAGATATTAATAAACTATATCAATAACCACTTTAAGTGAATGGCCTAAATATATTAATTACAGATACAGATTATTTGAGTGGACAAAAATAAACCCCTAACTATATGTTGTTTACAATTATATATTGTATACAGGAAATCAATTCTAAATATAAAGACAGGTTAAAAGTAAAGGAATGGAGAAAGATAACACCATGCTAACACTAACCAAAAGAAAGCCAAGTAACTATATTGATACAAAGCAGACTTCAAAACAAAGACAATTATCAGTAATAAAGAAGAGCATTATATAATGATAAAGGAGTCAGTTGTTGGAGGAGACAAAAACAATTCTAAATGTGTAAGCATCTAATAACATGTCAAAATATGTGAGGCAAAAATTGATAGAATTGAAAGGAGAAATAGACAACTCTTTATAATAGCTAAAGACATTAATACCACTCTTTAAGTAATCTATAGTTTAAGCATGCAGAAAATCAGTAAGGGTAGATTTCTCTGAACAGTATTATTGATCAATTTCATGTAATTGACATTTATAGAATACTCTAAGCAACAACAGTAGAATACACATTCTTCTTAATCTTACATGAAACATTTATCAATATAGACCACATTTTGGACCATAAAACACATCTTCACAAGTTTAAAATAATAGAAATCATATAATGAATGTTCGCAGACCACAATGGAATTAAACTAGAAATGAAAACTAACAATATCAATCAGTGGTGAGGATAAAGAGTAATAGGAACTCTATTTCATTGCTGGTAGAAATGGAAAATGATATAGCCATGTTGGAAGACAATATGGAGTGATTACATACCCGATTGGTTTGAAAAATTATGTCCACATGAAAGTTTATAGCAGCTTTATTCACAATTGTCAAAAACTGGAAGCAATCAAGATGCTGCTCAATAGGTGACTAGATAAACAAATTGTGGTACATGTATACAATAGAATATTATCCTGCAGTAAAAAGGAATGCGCTATTAGGTCACCGAAAAGGTGGATGAATCTTAAATGCATAATGTAAGTGATAGAAGCCAGCCTGAATACATACTATACGAATATACACTGACTACTGAATTCATACATACATACTGCATGACTCCAGTTAAATCATTCTGAAAAAGACAAAACTATAGACAGTGAAAATGTCAGTAGTTGCAAGGGACTCAGTGGGGAGAAAAGAAGGATTAAATACAGGATTAAATACAGTTAAAGTACAGGGAACTTTTAGGGCTGTAAAATGATCCCATATTATACTGTAACTATGGATACACGATACTATGCATTTGCCAAAATCCATAGAACTTTACAGTACAGCACAGTATGCAGTACAGTATGAGAACAGCAAAAAGAAAAAAAAAGATTTTAAAAAAGGGGATAGTTTAAGGGACCTCTGGGACAACTTCAAGTGTACTAACATTCACATCATAGGAATACTGAAAGGAAAAGAGAGAGAACAAGAAATTGAAAACCTATTTGAAGAAATGACTGAAGACTTCCTTAATCTGGTGAAGGAAATAGACATATAAGCCCAGGAAGCTCAAGTGGGATTTATTCCTGGGATGCAAGGTTGTTTTAATATTTGCAAAAAATTAATGTGATATACCACACAAACAAAACGAAAGATAAAAATCATATGATCATATCAATAGATGCAGAAAAAGCATTTGACAACATCCAGTATCCATTTATGATGAAAACTCTTAGCAAAGTGGGAATAGAGGAAACATAACTCAACATAATAAAGGCCATATGTGACAAACCCACAGCTAACATCTTACTCAACAAAGAAAAGCTAAGTGTTTCCTTACGATTGGGAATCAGACAAGAATGTCCACTTTCACTACTTTTATTCGTGTTCGAGCCACAGCAATCAGACAAAAAGGAAAAAAAGAAATTAAAAGTATCCAGATTGAAGCAAAACTGTCAGTATTTTCAGGTGACATGATACTATATAGAGAGAACCCTAAAGATCCCATCAAAAACTATTAGAATTGATAAATTTAGTAAAGTAACAGGCTACAAACTTAATATTCAGAAATTGGTTGTATTTTTATAAATCAATAATGAACTATCAGAAAGAGAAATTAAGAAAACAATCCCATTTATAATTACTTCAAAAAAAAAGAAAAAAGAAAAAAGACCACACCTAGGAATAAATTTAACTAAGGAGGTAAAAAACCTCTACTCAGAAAATTATAAGACATTGAAGAAAGAAACTGAAGAAGGTACAAATAAATGGAAGCATATGCTATGCTCATGGATAGAAAGAATTAAAATTGTTAAAATGTTCATACTGCACAAAGTAATCTATAGATTCAATGCAATCTCTATCAAAATACTAATGGCATTTTTTTCAGGGAATTAAATCAAATAATCCTAAAATTTATATGGAACCATAAAAGATTCTGAATAGCCATGGCACTCTTGAGAAAGAAGAATATTGGAAGTATTACATTACCTGATATCAAACTGTACTACAAGGCTACAGCAATCAAACAGCTCTACTGTGTATTCTCTCAGAGTTCTGACCTCTGTTTCAGAACTTGTGGCACTATAGAATAATTGTCTACTTATGTAGACAAAAATGTAAGCTACTTGAGGCCAGGGATCAGGCTATAGTAATCAAAACAGTGTGGTACAGGCATAAAAATAAACACATAGATCAATGAAACAGAATATAGATCCAGAAATAAATATACACACATTTAAGCTACGACAAAGGAGGCAAGACTATACAATAGAGTAAAGACAGTCTCTTCAACAAATGGTGTTAGAAAAACTGGACAGATACATGGACAAAATGAAAATGGGCCACCTTCTTATGCCATATACAAGAATAAACTCAAAATAGATTAGAGATTTAAATGTAAGACCAGAAACCTATAAAATGCCCAGAAAAAAACATAGGCAGTAAATTCTCTGACATTGCTTTTAGTAATATATATTTGGCTATATCTCCTTGGGCAAGGCACACAAAAGAAAAAAAATGGGATTACATCAAAAGAAAAAGCTTTTACACAACAAAGGAAACAATCGACAAAACAAAAAGACGACCTACTCAATGGGAGAATATATTTGCAATGATACATCCAATAAAGGGTTAATATCCAAAATTTATATATAAAAAAAAACCCTCATCTAACTCAACACCAAAAAGAAAACAATCCAACTAAAAAATGAGAAAAAGACCTGAATAAACATTTCTCTAAATTAAAACCAAAATGAGATATCACTCATACCTGTCAGAATGGCTATTATCAATAAATCAAAAAATAAGCATTGGCAAAGATGTGCACTCTTGGTGCAATTACAGATTGGTACAGATTGGTACAGCCACTTTGGAAAAAGTGTTTAGAAGTTTCTCAGAAACTTCTCAGAAACTTCTGAGAAACTTCTAAACACTTTTTCCAAAGTGGCTACCTTATGAACCAGCAATTCCACTTCTGAATATTTATCTGAAGCAATCCAAAAAGATAGCTCAAAAAGATATATACCTCTATGTTCACTGCAGCCAAGATATGGAAGTAACTTTAGTGTCCATCAATAAATGATTGGATAAAGAAGTGGTACATATCTACAATGGAATATTACTCAGCCATTAAAAAAATGAAATCTTACCATTTGCAATAACATGGATGGACCTAGAGGGTATTATGGTGAGTGAAATAAATCAGATGAAGACAGTTATATGTGGAATCTAAGGAACAAAATAAATGAACAAACAAAACAAAAACAGACTCTTAGATAAAGAGAACAAGGTGTCGATTGCCAGATGCGGGGGGGCGGGGGGCAGGTTGGGAGACTGGGCGAAAACGGTGAAGGGATTAAGAAGTACAAATTGATAGTTACAGGGAATATAATAAATAATATTGTAATGACTACATATAGTGCCAGGTGGGTACTAGACTAATCAGAGGGACCACTTCATAAATTATATAAATGTCTAACCACTATGTTGTACACCTGAACCTAACGTAAAATAATATTGAATGTCAACTCTAATTGAAAAAAAAAAATATTCTATGGGGAGCTGAATACCTAGCCAAAGGAATGAATCCTTACTGTACAATTTCAAACAGCAGTGGGAGATTGCATGTCTGGATGGCGATGGCCACGTCAGAATATATTTATGAGGGTGTTACAGTCCTCAGCAATTGCCGCGTAACCATGTGGAAAATGATTCATAAAGGATCTTTAAAAAATAAGTTACAGATTATAGAGTCTTTGATTTTCTTCCATTGGCACGAGGGGTGCCATTTAATGTCTTTTTCCAACACCAGAGCATATCAGGGGTGCAATAAAAGGATGGAAAGACAAGTGTTTTCAAATTGATACCCACAATAATAGGATATCCATGTTAGAAAAACATTTTTGCTTTTATATTGAAATATTTCTGTATTATATATAACAGAAGAAAAACCAAAGGGTATAAAAGTTTATACAGTATATGTCAAATTTTGGATCCTTTTCTCTCTGCTGGGTTAGAAATTGCAGTTTGTGCGTTGCCCATTTTGAGCTGGCTCCATTGTCTAAAAATCACACTACTGCTAATTGTCGTAAATTCTGTTTGCACAATTTAAGTAAAATGTCTCCTTTTAAAGGGAGCAAAATTAATGTGTTACCCTGCAAAGGGCAGCAAATGGCTCCTGTGTTGTGGATAGAGTGCTGAAATTGCTCACACTATTCTGGTGAATCAAATTAAGCTGTTGGCCTTTGCTGCACTGGCAGGTGTTGCCTGGGGGTATTGCCACATATTCTTTTAAAAATCTAGTAAAATAAAGCCAACAGCTACTTATACTTCCCAAAAATTTTCTTTGGAAACTAAAAACCTGTGAATGTTAATAACTTGTAATGTGCTGTAAGTATATGTTTTCTACTTATTCCATTTAAAATTGGATAATATACACTTAAAATACAGAGCATGGTTGCTCTGTCTCTATCCCTTCACATTAGTAACCCACAATTTGGTAGTTTTAATCGTCCACCTCCCCCTCATTCTGTTTCTTCTTGTCGCCTTCTGCCCCACAAAGCAAAAATAGATCAAGTACTGTGTGTATAAAGGAAATCTAAATTAATAGTTAATTTATCTAATTTTAGAGTTATTGGATAACAACGCACAGAAAAGTTAAAAACAATTATTTAAAATTTTGTTACATCTATTATATAGTGTTGAAAACCTTAACATTATATCAAGGTTTTGTGCATAATCTGCAACAATCACCCCAAAGTATATTTTCCCTGCCCGAGTCTCCAGACCAAGCAATCCATTTATTCATTTAAACTAAAACTCTCCAAATTCATTATTTCATATTCTGTTAATATATCGATTTTTTTCACATTCCAATGGTTCGCCATTTTTCTAAGCACCGGGGGGAAAACACTTTCAGGGAAACCAAACATCTCAAAGTTAATCATTTCTTATCATCTCATTTACACCAAACACAGATTCATATTCTGTCCTGGGAAAATGCCTTTGATTTTATGCCCTAGTTACTTTAGCTGAGTATTTTAACCCCCAAGGCTTGAAACTCAAAAGATGCCTCTGAATTGTCCTTCTTTGGGAAAAATTACATTTCTAAATGCCCTTAATAAGTCCTCTTTTTCCAGGCCATATCTTTTACTGGGACAATGATTTCTAAAAATCAGTAGAAGGAGTAGGACTTCTTCTGCTCCTACTTCTACTCCTATCTTGTTTGGTTGCAAAGCACATGTTTTCTTTAAGCATGCAAAATGATAATCTCATACCACTTTATATATTAATGCAAGTCAAGATCAACTGTTAAGATTTGTACACTTTGGGTACAGTCTGTACAGAGCCTGGAGCTCCCTACATGCTTTCCTGTTACTGCTTGAGTGTCTCTCTCACACAAAGGAAAGGCCAGTCCTTACTTGCATGAGGCCAAGAACTCTTATTTCAATACATATCAAATGTTCACAATGGGAACTTAATGAAGGTTTAAAGGATATGTTGGATTGCACTATGTTTTCCAATTTTATTATGGGGAAATTGAAATTACTTCCATTAATTTTCATGAAAGAAATTCTATCAGGTAGGTCAGTTCTAAAATTTTAAAGGAAAAAAAACAAACTGGCCATGAAAAACTAGGTCATGCCACAGTAGCTGTAAATTGTGGGAGAAAAACATCCTGATTGCTCAGCTCAAGTTTGAGCTTTAAATCTTTACCAGCTTCTTAGCTTGCCTGTGCTGTGCTGCGTCCTGGCAGGTGGCTCACCACAGGGACTAATCTGGGAACATTCAATTGCACAGAGAGCTACTAATCCCTGGAGGTTAATGGTGCAGACTGAACTGATTGTCTGGCACTACCCACAGCCCTAGGGAGCAGTGTTTGGGACCCAGGACCAACTCAACAGGATGGAGATGGGGTTGGAGGTATAGTGACCAGCCTCAAGCCCCAGAGGCCCTGCAAAAAGAACTAAAACCTCTTGCTAAATGTTAGAATGGGCTAGTAAACTTGTCCCTGAAACCCGGAAAACAAACTTATAGACCATCATATTTCTACTCTTCTAATAGCAAGATTAGACATAAAACAGGATAAACAGATATGAGAGAAAAAAGGAATCTGCTAGGGCAATGATATTGTAAACATTTCTCCCAGAGTACCTCTAAGGAGAATAAACTTTCTCTACACCCCTCTAAGTCATCTCCCTTGTTCCTCTTGCCATTTGGGAAACTAGCTTATCCAACCAACCATAGAGGAAATTTATTCAATGCCTCATATTTTCCTAAAATTTCAGGAGCATTTTACATTTTGCACTATAATTTTTCTGTATGTACTTTGATATGAAAATTATGTCTTTAACTATTCACTATTAAATTACTTAACTTGCCTACCTTCAAATCATCAGATAAAAATTGTTACTCCAGGAAGGTATGTCGCGTTGTACAGTCAGCACAAGACCACAGACTCTTACGTGAACACATAATTCAAGCTGAGAAGATCTCAGAGGATAAAGAATATCAGGCCCAGGAAATACTTTAATTTATGCTCTGTAAGGGCAGTTGTATGCCTAATTGTTAATGAAGATGCAAAAGAAACATTTTTAACTTTCTTACTGATTAGGTTTTGCTACGTGATTTTTAAATTCTAAAGTTCTATGCACACATGTCAATATTTTACTTAAGAAGAAACAAAACACCAGCAATATAATCTTTATTTATATTTAACTTTTATGTATATGTATGTGTATATGTGAGTATAGATAGACATATTTTTCTGAGGGAATATATTCAATATACGTATATTATCTTGAAGAAAATAACCACAGATATGCTACATAGATATTTGCATTATTTTGTTTTTGTTTTTTTGTTGAATATCTTTCTCATTAAATGAGAAACTTGGAAACTTTCTGTGAACACAGAAGTGACTGGAATATTTTTCGAAAGTTGTTAATAATTGCTTTAGTCAGGCAATTGTTTCATTCTCCATATGAAGGAGAACCAAGTTAGAACCTTCATACCTCTGCAGCTGGTCCACTTGTTGAAAAAAGCTTTTTTTCTTCCTTTTTGGAGAAGTCAGGTGTTTCTTTCTTACCCTTGAAAACTCTCTTGTCTAGACACACTGCTTTGTTCTTTTTTTACGTCCCCCAAACAGGCTGGGAGTAATTTTGCTTTTGTCTTCACTCATATTATCCATCCTGTAACTGTAAGGCACTGCTCTAAGTCTCTCTTCTCTGATCCCTACAAACTCTTTCAAGTTAAGGTTCACCTCCAACTCATCTGGGACCTTCCCTGTTCATCCATGTTAGTGAATATTTCCCTTGTCTGGATGTCTATAAGAGTTCTCTTGTTAATTTTCATTTGACATTTTTACATTTCTGAGGTTATATATTGTATTTTAAATAATCTTTTTTTTTGCATGTATGTTCAATCTCTACAACTAGGCTAATGAGCGCCTTGAGAGAAGTTGCTCTGTCTCCTATGGATCGCTTTCTGTCTCAGGATACAAAGCACAAAATGTGTTGATAAAAATTTGATTAAATAACAAATTTCAGAGGTTTACTATACATTTTAGCTTTGACAGAGGCTGTGACGCCTCGGATTCAACATTTGCTTTTGCATGTTTATACCGTGTGGGGACTATTGAGTAGACAATATGCCATCAATTGCACAAAGGATATATATATGTTTTAATCAACCAGTGTAATTTTTATATGATTTAGGCAGCTGTTTTCTTTTCTGGCTTTATCGAGGTATAGTTGACTAAAACTTGTAAAATATTTAATTTCTACAATGTTATGATTTGATATACGTATACATTGTGAAAGGATTCCAGCTGAGGTAGTTAATACATCTGTTGCCTCACATATTTACATATTTATCCCTCCTTTTTATGATGAGAACACTGAGTTCTACATTCTCAGAAAATTTCAATAATACAATACAGTGTTATCAACTAGAGTGAGTATGTTATGTAAGGTATCAGAGTTTATTCATCTTATAACTGAAACTTGTACCCTTTTACTAACCTCTCCCTATTTCCCCCACCCCTAGCCTCTGGCAACCATTTTTCTACTCTTTGTTCCTATGAAATGGACTTTTTTCCCCCTTAGATTATACATATAAATTATACCATGCAGTATTTTAGTCTTTTTCTGTCTGGCTTATTTCACTTAGCACAATGCCCTCCAGTTTCATCCATGTTGTCACAAAAGGCAGAATTATCTTCTAAGTCTAAATAATATTTCAATGTATATATATACCACAATGTATATGTATTTCAACATTTCTATATACTTCTATATATTCTATGTACCATGTTTTCTTTATCCATTCAATCACAGATGGTTACTTAGGTTTACATGCCTTGGCTATTTTAAATAATGCTGCAATTAACATGGCAGCACAGATATCATATCAGTTCAAGATACTGATTTCATTTCCTTTGGATACATACACAGAAATGGGATTGCTGAATCATATGGTAGTTCTATTTTTAATCTCTTAAGAAACCTCCATATTGTTTTCCACAGTGGCTTTACATCCCCATCAACAATGTACAGAGGTTCCCTTTTCCTCACATCCTTACCAACATTTTCTTTCTTTTGTCTTTTTTAAATTAAATTTATTGGGGTGACATTAATTAATAAAATGATATAGGGTTCAAGTGTACAAGTCAATAATACATCATATGTATACTATATTGTGTGTTCACCACCCAAAGACAAATTTCCTTCTGTCACCAAATATTTGACCCCCTTTGCTCTTATCTACCTCCTCCCATCCCCTCCCCTCTGGTTACCATTAAACTATTGCCCGTGTCCCTGAGTTTTTTGTCTTATTTGTTTGTTGTTTTCAGTTTTATATCCCACACATGAGTGAAATCATATGGTTCTCAGCTTTTTCCATCTGACTTATTTCACTTAGCATGATAATCTCAAGATCCGCCCATGGTGTCGTAAGTGGCAGTATTTCACTTTTTCTTAATGGCTGAGTAATATTCCACTTATATATGTACTACATCTTCTTTATCCAATCATCTATCAAGGACACTAAAATTGTTTCCATGTCTTGGTCACTGTGAATAATGCTGCTATGAACATCAGGGTGCATATATCTTTATGGAGTACATTCTTACTCTTTTTGTCTTTTTGATAATAGCTGTTCTAACAGGTGTGAGGTGATATCTCATTTGTGATATTGATTTGCATTTCCCAGATGATTAGTAATGTTAAACACCTTTTCAAGTACCTGTTGGCCATTTGTATGTCTTCTTCAGAAAAATGTCTATTCAGGTCCTTTGCCCATTTTTTAATTGGGTAAATTTTTCCTTTCCTTTCCTTTTCTTTCCTTTCCTTTCTTTTTTCTGTTGAGTTGTATGAGTTTCTTGTATATTTTGGACATTAACTCCTTATTGAATACGTGGTTTGCAAATATTTTCTACCATTCTATAAGTTGCCTTTTTATTTCGTTGGTTTTCTTTGCTGAGCAGAAAATCTTTTTAGTTCGAAGTAGTTCCACTTGTTTATTTTTGCTTTTGTTTAGGCAGCTATATTTAAAATTTATACAAGCCCCTTTTTTTTCCTCCTGGCTTTCAGAGAACATGAATATATATGAAAATATAACTAACAATGACATTTTATTATCGAATTAAAATAATCTGTGTAAAGCCAAAAGTAGATTTAACTTTAATAATTCATTACTAGGCATTTTGAAGAAAAGACATGCAAGAGCATTTTTTTTTATTCCATATTGTATTTTCTTACACTGATTTAATATAAGAAATTTAATCAGACAAGGGTTCCAAATTGAAGAAAGTTTGCGAGTCTAGTCCTGGATGTTTAAATTACTGAAATGCTAATTTCTCTCTTAATGCATGAATTGGCTGCTCACACCACTCAACTATGCCAACTATTTCTTCAGGAGGCTTTTGGGATGATTTTCTAAAGGTCTTTATACTTTCTCAATTCAAAACTCTAAACACGCCATAAATTCATGCTGCTGTGTCTCAGCACAGAGGGAGAACACCAGTGCCAGCACTTAGAATATAAGTAATATATTAAATATATTAAAATATATTTCTTTCCTTTTCTTTGTTGTACATATTTTCTTTAGCACCATCTCTTAAAAATCAAGTCTTTAAAAGAAAACTATCAGTGTGGGGCAAAAAAAAGGAATGCTAAAGAAAATACAAGGCCAAAGGATGATGAGAAAAAGAAGCAGGTTGTCTTTGAAAATTAGTGAAAGGAATGATGGGAAAGGAAATGGCAAAGACACAAAGAATTTTGTGAAGGTTGGGAGTCAAGGTCTGAATACTGAAATTACTTTGGAGAAAATTGATAGAAGATGGTGCCAAATAAATATAGAAATTAATTTTCTTTTAAAGAGGGAAATTTATTGCCATTTTTTGGAAGTGATCACTCAGCATTTTTCAGACTTGATGAAATTTCCAAGCTAATCCAGTTATGAAAACCACAAGATAGGAGTAAGCAAATGTATGTGTTGAGATTTGTTTGTTTTTGTTTCAATTGTTTTTATGAGATGTGAGATGAGAGCAGCTCTTCTGTTTGGACATCATGGGCACTAATGACATGTATTATCTGAACTTTTATAGCAGTAATTTCAAAGTCAATGAAGCTAAGAGATTAAAAAAATGGAGGCAAACAATGAATATTTGTGAGAACTGTTTTGAATTTGTAAAAGTGATATATCTTTCCTTTTTCCCTTGGTAGTGTCTGTGAAGCTCATAAAAGACAAACTGTCTGCAGAGAATTCCATCCCTGTTAGACAGTTCTGGCTTTGCAGAGAGATAGGAAAAATTAAAACAAAACAAACAAAAAAACAGAACAAAAACTAATAATCAAATCTAAAATGGCATTGACCTATCTCCTTGGGTTTTATCTAGGAATGTTCCTTCCTTTTCTCAACTACTTACTAAAGGTCTAGAAGGTCACGGATGTTTTGACTGATGGTGATATTTGGACTTTTCAATTTCTTTGTCTATATTGAAAATTTGTCATATTTCTTATTTACATAAAAGGAGTATTGTTATGGCTTGAATTTGTCTGTATTTCCAGAGATTTTCTTCTATTCATATATTAGTCAAGACTCTTTGGTTGTGAGTAGCAGAGAGTAGCTTGAGCTCCCTTAAGCAAAAAGAAGAATTTATTGTATAAGGATACAGAGATGACTCATATAACCCAAGAACAGGTGGATCTCAACAGATGAGAATCAGGAATAGAAAGGTATCAGAAACTTCTCTTCATTTTTTGTGTCTAGTTTTCTGTGCATGTTTTTAAATTTTTTCTCTCTATTTAAAAACTGGCCTTCTATTTGTACATTATGTTCATAGCAGCATTAATCACAGTAGCCAAAAGGTGGAAGCAATCTAAATGTCCATTGATAGATGAATGGATAAACAAAATGTTGTGCACATACAATGCAATATTATTCAGGCTTAAAAAGGAAGGAAATTCTGACATATGCTACAGTAAAGATGAACCTTGAGACCATTGTGCTAAGTGAAATAAGCCAGTCACAAAAGACAAATAATGTATGATTCCATGTATATGAGGTACTCAGAGAAGCCAAATTCATAGAGATAGAGAAAAGAATGATGGTTGCCAATGCTGGGTGCAGGGGAGGAATGGAGAGTTGTGTAATTGGTATAGAATTTCAAGATGAAAAGAGTTGTGGAAGTTGGATGCACAGCAATGTGAATGTACTTAACTCTACTGAACTATACACTTAAAACGGTTTATTTTTAAAATGATAAATGTTATGTTATGTATATTTTATCACACTTTAAAAAGGTAGATAAACAATTGTAGGTAATTTACTAAACAGGAGAATGCCTCTAAATTGTGGACACATCCTACATACGCTTCAGTGAGAACAGATCTCTGGTGGGTAGCAATAAATGTCAAACTCTCCAACATTGATTTTTGGTAAAGCAGTATTGTTTAATAAAGAATAAAATACCTTTCTGAGCTTACAAAAACCCTGCTCTCTCTGATTTACTGGTTAACGTAACACAAAATGCTCTCTCATCCTCAGCATCTGACTTGATATTAAATAGTCTTTCCACCTACAGAGGCTACAATGTTCTTCCAAATTCTAGAAAAAGAAAATCTGACCCAATTATTTCAGGTGTTTCCTTTTTGTACAGTAAAGTATGATCAGGAAAGGAGATTCATCTAACACAAATATGGCTGCTAGTTGGCTCGCCCTTGTGGTTCTAGATCTTGGGGACCCCTGCCTGAAGCCCTGGTTTGATCGTAGGCAATAGAGGGAACTGAGGAAACTCCTGAGAACGCATCCTCGTGTAGAAGGTGACTGTTAGAAATAACTAGTGAAGGAAGCCTTGGTAATCTTCCCCACCCATTTAGGTCTCAAATAAAGGAAAAGGAGCTAATAAACGAAATTAAGGATGAAAGCAGAAAGCTGAGAACCTGAACTAGTTCCCACTATATGTAAATTCAGGTGGAGACCAGAGATCAGAATCCCAAGATTAGACACACGTGGGGAAGTCAGAACTGAAAAGAAACTCTGTGAACCAGAGAGCAAGAAGTTGAGGAGTTGGAGATAAACCAAGTTAACAAATCGGATCAAATCCTGCTTTGTTTGAAGCAGCACCATGAACTATCCCTAACCACATTGAAGGGGGCTCAGCTCTGATCACTGCTTCTGTTAGTTTGCAGTTAATTTGGTTGAAGACAATTTGCCTAAAACCAAAATGGTAAAACATAAGTAACATAACTATTCATTTACAATTGGTTATTCATGTATTATTAATGTCGAAACATCGGAGAAGGTGTTTAGAATTGTAATGTTTTATTTTTCATTTTCCAGAATTTGGGAGATTTTTCTCCAGCTCTTTAAACTTCTACTTTCTTTTATGATGTCCTCTCATCCAATCCTGGTTGCTTTTCTTACTTAGTAATATTTTTATGATGTTGTACCAAACAGCCAAAAACAAACTAGTTTAAAATCTGTTTTAATTAATCTTTTGTTCCTTTGTATTGTATGCTCTAAGGAAACAAATACATGATGTGGTAAAAGGTGGGTTGTAAAGAATGAAGTCATGGACAGTGAAGTTTACATTAGTCACTACATTCACCTAGATCATTTTGCATTTTCCATTTCAATCTTGAGGTCTTTCAACTATCAAGAATAATGTAAGAATTAACTGGGTCGAAATAGCTGGCATATATTTCTCTTCTCTTTTTTCTGTCATGAGGATTTCAGTGGCCCAGAATCATGGTTATCAGGGTTTTACTTATACATCATTTTATACAGTTAGGTTGACATATTTAAACCCAACCTTAAAGCTGTCTGAGAAGCCATGTTGAGACTGCACGTTTTCCATTATAGCTTCGATTCTGACAGAAACATTGAGTAGTAAAAATACTTCTCTGTAAAATTTCCTGAAATACATAAGAAGTGTACAACTAAAATGGAGCACAAAATAAAGTTAAGTAAATGAAAGTAACATCACTGACTGAAAAATGAATCTAAACATTTTAAAGAGCAAAATTACGTAGAAACGATCTTTTTAAAAAATATGGGTAAAAGTCATAAAAAGGATGCCAAGGTTTAAAAATGATAAAATAATGTTAACTGGTGGCTGGAAATATTGACTTTAGAACAATTATCTTTCAGACAAATGAGCAGAGCAGATACAATGACTTTATATGTGTTCGGAATGAGGAAAGAAAAGAATTTATGGTTTCCCAAAAAATTCTGAAAAAAATGAAAAAATAGCCTAATGGCACATGAAAGCTCATGAAACTTCCTCCAGTGCATCGAAATTACTAAGGTGAAAAATCTATATCAGATAATATTCTTTAGACTAATTTGTTCTTTCCAACAATTTGACTGTGGGAAAATTATTGTAGGTCAATTTTGTTTTTGACAATTCTTTCTAAGCTCTGGGTTACTCTCAGCCCACTTCCCTCTGGGATTCTCTCTTGTTAAGACCCATCCTTTCCCATTGGCTGTTGGAATAAAATAGGGGAGAATATTCTCATAAGGATTCATAAATAGTTAGCAGTTAAGAGACACTTATGATCATCTATCTCTTTTCTCTTGTAGATTTAAGTCTGTGATCTGTCTTTTCATTTATTGCTTCAACTCATCTCCATTCCACTTTACTGAATGCCTTTTTTAACCCTGCTTCAAAGTCTGTCTAAACTGTAGAAGAGAGAGAGAGGAAAAAAAAACCTTTTTCTCTACCCATTTTAGGTTCTTTGACTAGAGCCCTATAAATTAGACTGACAGAAGATAGGTTAAGAAGAGAAAACAAAGAGAATTTGTTAACATATGCATCATGCACACACGGGAACATTTAGACAAGGGTAACTCAGAGGAGTGGTCAGAACTTGGGCTTAGGTAACCTTTTCACAAAAGATAATACATTTTTAGTGAAGTGACAAAGGAAAAGGACTTGAATGGCAAATTGTGGGAAGGCAAATATATAGGGAAATTAATGAAAGATAAGGGTTAGTTAGTCAAGTGTGGTATGTAGATTACTTCCGTGCTATTTCTGGGCTGATAGGAATCTAGGGTTGTCTCTAGTGATTACCTAACTTTTGTCTTTCCTGGTAGGGAGGGGAAGAGGGGAGAACCTTTAAAAATTTATGCCCTTTTAGGCAAATAAGTGGAGGGCAGAGAGCTTTTCCTGTATCTATTTCTTCTCAATTACCTTCAGCTCAAAATAATCCTATGCTAAAGTGGCATATTCTGAGGTGGCACATTCTTCTTCCCTTCCCCATTTATACTACTGTTGGCTGACACAGTAAACATATTACCCATTCCAATGTCTTCTCCAGGGAGACCCCCAGGAGCACAGATGACAAATAATCTGCAGTTGATCAGTTCAGAATCACATTTTCTAACAACTCTGCCTGCTCAGGAAATCTGTTACCATGTCACAGGTACAGTATAAAAGGATACTTATTCCATGTTTGGAGCACAACTTTCTAAGCCATGCACTCTTCAGTATTTCATTGTTCATCCTGTTTATCTAAACCTCTCTCATTATCAGCCAATTTTCTTAACACTGCATCCTCACTTCACCACTAAGATCCACTGAGATCTTGGGTCAAGTTCTTTTACTTGCAGATGATGCAAAGGTCACTGATTGTCCTGACTATGTCCTGTACCATTTCTGACCCAATAAACCTTGGCCAGAAGGAGAGAGTCACCAGGGGCAGCAGGGCTATTGGGGTAGACATGTTACCATGCGGATGTGGGAGCACTTCTGGCTCTTGTAAGAGAATACGAAAATCGAGTGAGACACATCATGGTAGGCATTTACTACCCAGTCTTTTCTGGATAAAATCTTAGCCATTTTCCTGGCTGTAGCAGGGAAGCTGAGTAATGGGAGAAAAGCAGAGTGAAAGAAAATAGTTTTAAGGTTGCGATGGTCTGTGTTTCAATTTCCACTTACTCATCTGTGTAACAACTGACAAATCGGTTTAAATCCTTGGGACCCAGTTTTAGCTATAAAATGAGATTTGTGAACCCCTTCGGATAAAGAATACCCAGGCTTCTCTTACTCAGCCTCTTGAATTCCCTTTTTGTTTTTACTCTTCAACCTATGCACTCTGTCTTCAGTGGGAAAAAGGAAGAAGCCACGGATGTTGATGGAGAGTCAGTATTCCACACTCTAATATGTATGGCTTGTTGTTCATTTATTTTTTTGTTTACAGTTCATATGTGCTCTTGTGAAGCTTCCTCCGTTAACTATTACGACATTATTTTGGACCACCTTATGCAGCTCTCTTCTTAGATTCTATGTATAACCTGTGCTATTCTACTGTCTCACATGTCATGTGCCTGCATTTTATCTTCCCACACTCTTACAGGGTAGGGGCACTTTTTCTTGTGTTCCCTGCAAAGCTTGACTTGGGGCTGGCACATAGTAGGCATTTACTAAGCATTTACTGAACCACAATTACATTCAAAACCCACTGTTGTGTGCGAATTAGATTGCTGGATGATAGTCCACAAAGAAATCAATTGTGGTGAGTCACAGAAATAGGATTATCTTTTCATCAGAGTGTATCGTCGGTTCTTTGATCTGGAGGAGTCTTTTCTCCCTTGACGAAGATTTAAGCACACTGGGTGCTTTCTTTCAATTAATGATAATGGCAGGGTTTCCAACAAATACAGCAAATAAGAAGGATAAGAGACAAAGAAAACTTCTAAAGCTACTTTTATTAAAAAGTAATCTGCAGCTTACCTTGGCTGGTAAGCCAATGATGCTATTTGAATATTTTCCCTACCAGTGTCTCTAAGGTTTTGAATCCAGGAGATCACTGAGCTTCGCCCCCGTCTCTGGCCTGGCAAAATGCGTAGCACACACGGCAGATGCGCCTTCTTCCTCCCCTAAATCCTCTTCTGCTGCTTTGCCGTTTCTCGATATTTATGAGAGAGAAGGTGGGGGTGGCTGTCACGGCCTTATTATCTGTTTCTTTCTGTCTTTTACAGTTTCTCTCATTATTCCTTTCTTTTTCTGCCAGCCTAAATCCTATTTTTATGTCGTTCCAAGCTAAATCTGCCAAACTTTTGGGCTGACTACCCTAAATTAGAAAAGAAAAATGCAAGCAACTGCCAATGTAGCATGTATAATTGTAAATATCGATCCTTCTGCACCTAAGGCCAGTGTCTAGGCTCACGTTTGCCAAATATGGTAGCTGCTTATAAGCTGTGTGAACGTGGTCAAGTTGCTTAACCTCTCTCAGCATGAATTTTTGTGTCCTTAAAATGAGGATGACAGTCTCTACCACATAGGTATAACATGAAAAATAAAACAATTATATGAAAGTGTTATCGTTTCTGTCACGCTTTGTTAAAAGTTTAGTTGTTTTTATTAATAATGTAGCATTACTTAGCCCTTAGCATAATTCCATTTAGTGAACATTGAGTTCAATCTAAATGTAAATTCTTGTGCTAAGTCCTATAGGAGACATTAAGATGAGTGCAATATGGATCCAAGTTTAAAGGAGATTAGAATCTGATGGAGACAAGGTACGTATACAAAGTAATCGTGTTATTAGGCAGAGGATGGTAAATGCTAGAAATGTGGTACAATCCAAAATTAATGTGAGCAATTAATCACTACTGCAAATGGTGAGGCTTTATTGAGACAGTGCCATTTGAACTAAACTCTGCAGAATAAGATGGGGCAAAAGAGACTCTGAAGGAAGAAAAGCCTTGCAATTTGAGTAAATAAGAGGAGGCATAAAAATGAATAGCCTGTGAAAGAAACATTGGATAATCATTTTCCATCCATATAATATTTTGTTGCAAATTAATTAGCTACTTATTTTGGCAATAATTCACGTGCCAAGGGAAAAGGAAGGACTCCAGTGAACTCTCCTGGATCAGCGTTTCCCAAAGTTGTTGACTAATAGGTAAGCCAGGAAAAGCGATTCCGTGGCCAAGTGTATTTTGATATTGTGAAACATTTTGCTCTCCTTTCAGATTCTGTTAACAGTTTCTTTAATATTTGCAACCTAGCTACTAACACATGCCATGTATTTTAGGATTTTCTTACAGCAATAACTAACTTTTAAAAAAACTTTTATGTGACACAAGATAAGCTGGGTTATGCTGCAGCAACAAACGGCTTCAGCGTCTGGCTTATAACAGCAAAAAGTTGATTCCTCGTTTATGTGTGCCATGCCCAGAGCAGATCAGCAGAGCAGGGTGCTCTGCTCATTGTTGTCACTCAGTGACAGACTAATTGAAGTTCCATCTAACTCACACTTCTAACGTGTCCAAGGTAGAAAAAGGGAAGTGGCTTTTATGGTTCTACCTAGAAATGTCACTGGTCACCCATTCATTCTTTTTGATCTAAAGCAAGTTATATGACCACATCTAATTTCAAAGAGCGAGGAAGTAAAACTTACCATGTTCCTGGGGAAGGAGAGGGAAACTTGGATATTTGTAAACAAGACTAATGACTGCCATAATTAGATTATACGCAGTTAAATGAGACCGCAGAATTTCTCAGTCTTTAATATACTAATGTAAGATGCAAATCTCCAGAGGGTGTGATAGCATGCAGACTGTCACTCTTATTTGAATCCGAGTCCCATTTTTTCTCAATAATTTCATGGAATCCAAATTAGGAAATTTATATATACACTAAATTATATTTGACTGTGTCTACAAATAGGAACTGAGATAGGCTTGGCATTCACAGACCTGAATAGCTGGTAAAGCAGTCTGAAGGGTTTCAGTATAATAGATAAAATAAATAATCCACACTCTTTGCCATTGCTAATCACCTACTATATGCCATATCCTGTACCATCTATTTTCATACATATTTTCCCATTTAATTCCCATAAGAGCAATACAGAAAATAAGTAACATTACTTCCATTCTATAGTTGAGGAAATTGGGGATCGAAGAGATTGCCTAACTTACAGAATGTCTTGCTGGTAAGTGGTAGAGCTGGGATTTGAATCTGGGGCATGTGGCCTCTGAAGTCATGCCTTTTCTCTTACTGCAAAGCTCAGGTGTGATCAGAACCTCTCTGGGATGACTGGAGTGTCAATTGGATGGTTAACTCTTAAATCTGCAGGGCAGGTCTGCATGCTGGAAATTCAGGCAGGGTTTCTATGTTCCTGAGGCAGAACTTCTTCTTTTGAAAACCTCCGTTTTTTTGCTCCTAAGGCCTTCACCTAATTGGATGAGGCCCGACTACCTTGTGGAGGCTAATTAATCTCCTTTCCTTAAAGTCAACTGATTATAAAGGTCAATCCCATCTACAAAATACCTTCACAGTAATTTATAGACTAGTGTTTGAGCAAACATCTGGGCATCGTACCTAGCCAAGTTGACACATAATACTAACCGTGACAACTGAATAAATGCTTCTGCTAAGGAAAAAAAAGAGATAAACTAGAAAATCTTAGCTTGGTATATCTAGGATTACAAGTTCCATTCACGAGAGAGGTTTTTGTTTGTTGGTTTGTTTTCTATTCCTGCTCCTCATCATTCAAATCAGTTCCATCCTTGAGCATGGCAAGGCTGTGGGCACTTTATACCCAGCTCCCTCATCCCGCCCTCAACCACTTTCCAGGGATGACGCCCCAAGGACTCTGTGTCAATCAGGTCTCTTGTCTTGACTCAGTTTCATTTTCCCTTCTTCTCCCTTTCTCTGTTTACCTAGCACTAACACTTTTTATTTTATTGGTAAAAAATAAATGAACAGAAAACTTTTTTTAAAAAAAGTAGTAGCTCTTTAAACACTGTGTTGCCCAGAAGCCCAACGTATAAAACAGACGTTCAGATGTTCTACTGAAGTTGGGTAGAGATACTGGATACCCACTCCGCTGGGTTTTACAGCCCCGCCATCTCGTGAGGCTGCTGTTCCATCCAGGCAGGGTAGGTGAGCACCATGTCCCTAAAGCACCATGTTGCCAGTTCCCCAGGCTGATATGGAAGCCCAAGCACGTCCTCTAGTACATGTTGGCCCCAAGCTGTCACTGTGGACAGGGCTCCTGCTTCCACCGGGGTCTGTATTAATGTTCCTCCTTTTGCCCTATGAATGTTTCTAGGTTATTACCAGTGACTGCTTCAGAGCTTGTCATAAACTATCTAGTATGACGCTATTATGGAAGAATTTACAATAGCTGCCCTGAAAATACTGTGCTTTGGATCAATGACTTTTCAAGTGGCTCAGTGCTGTGATGGCTCCATAACCATGTGTCAAACAAACACAAGAAAAACCAGTAGTTATTGTTTGTTTACAATAGTCATAATTTTCTTGTACTAATAACATATTTAATTCAAAAGTGCCTCACAAAAAGATGATGTCAAAGGGCTTACAGCCTATAGTATAAAACCTGACGGTTTGAAAAATTTTATTTTAGAAAATAAGGCCCCCTTCCCTCCTCAGTGAGTAGAAAATTAGCAGTTCCAGAACAACAAAACTGACTTAATTGCTATATCATTAAACCATATTATTCATGTTTAAGTTCTAAGTTTGTCCCCGCCTCCATATAAGGTTCTACTAATATTTTAGAAGTGTTTATTTGCAAAGTAAACATACATATTGTCACCGACTGCATTCCTAGACTAAATCAGTAAAACAGAGGATTTGTGTCAAGTGGCCTATGATGTGGCATGAATACGCTTTATTCCTCTTCAAAAAGGAGCCACGGTCTTCTGAACTGGATGCAAACAGTAAGAGCAAAACTTTCTCATTCTTTACCTTTTCCGTGTTAATATTTGTTTTATTTAGACTGAAAGATCACTGGTCAAGTACCTTGTCTATATTATGCACTTTCTTGAATGCAAATTATTGGCACTGCTCTAAATGCTACAGTTAAAGAAAAGAACAATGCTCTTTTAATGAAAATGCACCTACCTGCAAACTTGTGGCTTGTCAGAGCTTGATTCCACCAACCAGTTCCTTTCCTGGCAGCCTCTGCGTACTCCCTAATGACAGTTAGGGATGCCGTGCAACCCGCAACCAGTTAGTACAGTAGTTCTAAGTTGATATGGGCAAGCTGACATATGAAGACCCTGAAGAATGGCCATCGCCCAGAGAGTCATGTGGTAGTGTTGGGTCCCAGAGATCTGCTGTTTGCCCAAACACCAAGCAGACAAACAAACAAATGCCTATTTTAAAAGTATAGCCAGGTCCCAATACCAGTTGGGTAAGCATTGGCCTAGGCAGGGGTGAGGGTGAGGTGGGGGGGCGGGGTGAGGGTGTCCTAGGACTGAATGGGACAGCCGCGTGGTGGGATGGCTGGGGAATTAGGGCCCATCCTTTAGGACTTCTCTCCTTTTTTCATGGTCTTTCTTCTACACGACATCCACTAGCAATTTTTCGTCATAGTTTTCACTATCAGGCCAACATGTTTATAAAGTTGTTTAACATGTATTGCTTCTCCACTTTACCCGTCTATAGGTATATTTCTGACATGTCTGTAGAATAAAGAGGACATAGTAAAGCTACAATGAGAAAGCCACAAGTGATAACAATGATTATGGTGATCATGATGGTGACAGCAAACATTTTAGAGGTCTTATCTTACTTGTGCCAGGCCTTGTTTTAAGCTTTACATGTAGAACCTACACATACAATTGTGCAGGGTGCTCCTTGAGCCAGTGTGGCCCGGTGAGAGGGTGAGTGCCATGCTCTGCACCCTAGAGAGGGGATGAGTGCACCTTGAAGGGCATCTTTATCTAATTTCCGCAATGTCCTGCTGGCTCCTGGCAGCTATGTTTATGTGAATTCATCCATTCCATCCCCACAACAGTGCTTTGGAGTATTGTATTCAAGTATTTTCAAATGTGATGCACAGAGAGTTTAATGAAATCCCCAAGAATACAGAGAATGTGCCGGATTTGAAAACATCGGGCAGAGCAGAGCCCATGTCCCCGTGAGCAGTAGCATCAGGATACAGAGCCATGACAACATCCAGACCTGTCCTTTTCCTCCCTTAATGGCACTTGAAACATTTTTCTATAGCATCTGCATCCTAGTTCATGCCCACCCTGTATCTAGGGTAAATTGCACTTCACAAGAGTTCTAGGACATGATCTAAAATATGTTCTAAATCCTTTCTATTATTAATCTTTAATTGCATTTTTAAAGGGATGATATATCGCATGCAGATACAGACAGAAAATGGTCATCAAATGTGGGGAGAGTACAGGTTCTCACAGGTAGCTATGAGAAAACAAAATTTACCTTCTTGCTTTTTATTCAGCAGCCTCAACTTCACCTGTTTATGTGCTCTCCAGTACACGCAGACAGCTGCCTGGGTGCACTGAAATGCTTTATAAATCTTGGTGATAAGTGGTTTTTATTTAAATGTAAAAATGATACCTTTGTCCTCGGATAGTTGACGTGAAAAGGTTTCTATGGGAAATGGAACAGAAAGAAGGACGTCAATGTGATCACACCACCTTGTGGCAGCTGGTTGATTTGCAGTTTCTTTGGATCTCTGGGTGGTGAATTTCAAGGGGTTTCTTGCTGTTGAATACCTCCAGCTCTTTCCTGAGGCAAGGACTCCGGCGTGAATTTCACCCAGAATTAGCTCCTTTTGTGCCTAGAGTTGTCCTCCATTCATAAGTGTTGCATGGCACGTTAAGCACATCATGGCTGATGACCCATTTCTTTCGGCTCCTCTCTCCCAACCTGCCACCAGCATGATGTGAGGTATTGAAGCAAGAAGGAGTGCTGTACAAATTTCAGCTCAGTGCAGCCTAAAGCCTATTTTAAGACTCTGCACAGTTGTAAACATTCAAATATTATTTGTTGAGAAAATGCGTTTCTATGGAAATTGGGGGTTGCCCAAGTCACAATTAGGCATGTCCATCAAAACGTCCCATCTACTACTGGGGCGCACGGTGAACTCAGTGACTTACAGTTGCTCCCGTCACGTCAGACCAAGGTAGGAACTCTCAGAAAGAATCAGAAAATTTAGTAGTAACATCTGCAGTTATAAATCCATAACAGCCTCTGAAGGAGTGAGATTGGGAGAGAAAAATGCGTATAAAATAGACATACTTCTTCCATGCAGGTCTTTGGCAAACACAATCATCTCAAGAAAAGAAAGGGGATTAGAGTTTAAATATATAATAAAAAAGACCTGGAAAGTAATAAAACTTCAAAAGCTGCAATACTCTGTGTTAATGCCACAAATGTTCCTAAGATATTTCAAAGCAACTAGAATGAATACTTTTAGTAATTTATTGGAGTCAAGGAGATAAGAGCCTTAAACATACTCCTACTTAGTAAGAAGAAGCTGTGGAAGGTGTTGATTTTTCTGATCAAGAAGGAGTAGATTTAAATGAAGAGAGTACATTTTCGAAGCCTCACAGATTTGCACTTGTGAAGCTTTTAATATAATGTGGTGATGTACCTCCAACTTCACTGAAGGGAAAGGAGCTTCAAAAAAAGAAATAATCGAGGAAAAGGTCTGAAAAGGAAAGCAGGTTATCTGAAGTGATTGTTATATGTCATCAAGAAAGAGAAGAAAATGAAGCCAACCAACATTTAAAGATACTCTCAAACAAAGGAACAGGACCCGGATGTTTGACAGTTCAAACCAGGCTTTCTGAATTGGGCCACCTGTGAATGACTTATCTGAGGGGAAAAGGATTTATTGTGACTTTGTGTTAAGCATGTCACAACAAGGGGCTTTCGGAACACAACTTTCCTAAGCCATCACTTGCACAATTTGCAGGCCTAGGAGGGGTTTCCACAGGAGGCAAACCACTTCTTAAGGATGAGAAAAAAACAGGGGGAAAGAATAGAAGCTATCGCATGAGATGAATTGAAATTTGGCTCACAGTCAGACACTGACGACCACAGGAAAAAAGCCCTAAGGATGTGAAAACCTATTACTGTATAATAAAAGGCTTCTGGCCAGTGAGTCTTAGAATAGATAAAAATGAAGTAATAATTAGCAGGATTTTAAATATCCCTCTAAAATGTAGTACAAAGATTTTCCTCCCTCAGGAGGCCTATAACTAAAGACGAATATAAAACTGGAGAAGAATTCTAAGTTTCCAGTGTCTGAATGGCAGTCTGAGTAATTTACCAGGTCTCTGGGAAGAAAAAGAGGAACCATCCCAATTTTTAGTCAATATTTATCCCTTAAGTTAATAAATCTTCCTCTTGACCCCAGCAGAAGTCAATACCTCTTAATTATTATATGCGGGTGCCTCCCAGGCCTTTCTATTTACCCAAACTCATCATGGGATGGGTCATCAGTTCCCCATCAGCCCCTCTGTTAGCTCGCTGGTGTGGATGGAATAATCCTCACATCTCAAAGGTGTAGGCAAGTTGCCAATAATCGGTGCTATAGCTCAATGTTTATTTGAATCTCTAATTCTGATGTGTTGGCTTTTCCATTTTAGGTTTTGGAGATCGTGTTCAAAGGTGAAGCGGGCCTGAAATATTCTTGTGAATCATTCAAAGCCTACAAAAGCAGCAGTAGCAATGAGAATCAGATGCAGGGGAGAAGAAAGTATATAGCATTTAGAGAGTGAGAGCAGACCTAACTTTGAGTCTCGGCTATGCCACCAAATACTTACAAATTAATCATTCAGTTTCTCTGCACTTGAGGCATTGCCTCTGTTAAAGAGGGCTGATAACCGACCTTAAAAGATTGTGAGGATTAAACGGATCCCAAATATGTAAGTGACTTATCATCTAAAGCAAATAAGGCATTGTCATTTGAAGCCTAAGAAGAACAGGAGTTTGGATCTGTCTCAGCAGTGAACTCATTAATAGGGAAAAAATAAAGCAGATTTTTTCCTATCCCTTTAGAAAAAAATAAATGGCAAATTTTATTAAAGGCTTATTTATCTGCTAGGGACATGATACGTTGAGAACATTTTTAGAGATTAGGATGTATGTATTTCCTTCTTCATATCTTTCCCCTCACTGTAAAGGTTGCTGCTGTGAAGTAAACCCCTTGCCTCAGAAGAGACCATCAAGGTGGAAGATTCTTTTCTCCCACCTTCTTCAAACAAAATCTTTGTTTAAGAAATGCAATAATACTTACATCTTTAAAATTCTGTTTGGTGCATTAACTTGACTTGAAGAATCTAATGTTGCCAGGGCAGAGAGAAACCAGAAACATGAGAACTAAGTCGTTTCATGTGGCTGGCTGGGTAAAAGCTGCAGTTTGCCATGGAAGTTGAGCAGAATTCCTGTGCATCAGCCTGCTGTCTGAGTGACGGCCATTAGATTCTGTGCACATTGTCCACCATGACAAAATAATTAGTGATGCAAAGTGACCAGACAAGGAGGTTTGGTGTTTGTTTATTTATTGTTTGTTTGTTTTATCCCAGATATGTTTAAATGTACAAATGTTTCTTTCAGTTCTACCAATTTGTGTTGGTAGGAATAAGAGGTCAATGGGCTGGCAGAGAACTGGAGAGATGTGCCCAGTTCCAGGTTATCGTGGGTGACCGTGACGGGTCCTTGTCATCTTTCTGTGACTACATTTCCCAGGGATCGTACTTGATCTTCTTCCCCATCCTCTCCCAGATATAAAGAGTACTTTAAATATTAACCCTTTCACACATTAAAAACATTCTGTGCTGCTCAATGAAAAACACATGGATGGGTTTCACGCTTTAAACAGCGCATGGAGCCAACTTTAGATCAGGTTGGCAAGGAAGCACCACTGAGAATAATGGTTCCTTGTTTGTGTCTCAAAGGATGATTTTTTAATAGTTCACTTTTAACTTAAAAATTTATTTAAAATTTTCTAAAACTAAATTATTTCAGTTATCTATTCATGGTCATTGCAAAAATTAGATATAAAAAGAAAGAAAAAGTAATTTAAAAAATGTAAAGTCCTAGTATCCAGATATAGCTACTGTTTTTTTCTCCACTTTAATTTATTATATTTTTAAAAATTGTAAAAGTAGCACACCCTCTTCATATGACACAAATATTGCTGAGGTATATTAAGAAAAAGTTTATAATCTTTCCTTTCCCACCTTGTTGATGTAACCAATATTTGCAGTTTGGCCTGAATCATTTAGCACGTTCTTCTGTACTCAAACAAATATATACAAACAAATAGATAATTTTAGATGTTTTAAACAAAAATTGATCATACTATATGAATTATTCTATAATCTTATGTTTTGATACTATTACAATTAAATTGACATATATATGTAGCTACATATATTTTTAAATCATTCATTTTCAGTTTTTGACTATATGAATGTGCACAATTTTTGTAGTGGTTTAAAACAACAAATATTTACTATCTCACGGTTTCTGAGTGTGAAGACTCTGGAAGAAACTTAGATGGATAGTTGTGGCTTAGGGTTTCTTATGAGGTAAGGTGTCGGCTGGTGCTGGGGGACTTGCTCCCAAAGCAGCTTATTCACATGGCTGATGACTGGAGCTCTCTGTTCCTTGCCGGCTGTTGGAAGGAGGCCTCTGGCTCTTCACAGGCATAGGGCTGCTTGAGTGTCCTTAAGAACATGGCTATTGGCTTTCCCTCAGGTGACCAATACAATATAGAATGAGGTGGAAGATTCCATGTCTTTTATGATCTAGCCACGAAAGCTTCTATGGTATAACTAAGGAGTGTCTAAGTTGGTCCCTCTTTCTGCCAACACAAAAAGGGGCTAGGCTAATGTGTATATGATATATATCATATATATACTTTTATGATATATATATCATATATATATACTTTGGTATATATTTATATGTATACTTTTATTTACTTAGATTATCAAAAGTAGGATTTCTCATTTAACATTTCAATAGAAATGGTCTTATTACTTTTCTGATTGATTGTAGCAATTCTTTTATTAGCGAATAACGGATAGGAGAACTTGCCTCACATGTAACCATATAGAACTATCAAGATCACTTCTATGTATGTATATACTCTATAGCTATGTATGGTACATGTAGGTAAAATGGGGATATGTCCTCCCTCTTTTTTTTTTTAACAAAAAATAAACTATTTTATATATGTATAGCTTTGCAACTTAATTTTAAAATTTATACACCAGTATATAGTAAATGCATTTCCTTAATGGCATATTTAAATTTCCATAATTAATCATATTGACTGAATGAGCACAACCATTTATAGATGTATCATCATTTATTTAAATCAGCTATTGTTATTAGTGTAAGTTGGCTCCTATTTTTTCTAATATTCTTTACAGACCAACATTAAATATTCTAAAATGTGCACTTTTGAGTACTGATATGATAATTCTTTTCTCACTTTATTTTATAGTAATTCACTTGGACCTAGGCTGAACTAAATAGGTTATAAGACTTCTTATCGGTCTCCCCTCTCTTGTCCCCTATTTTCAGAAGGGCTGAGTCTTTCGGGGACTCTGTGATATAGGCTGTGTTAGACTTCAGCTTTCTCTGCTGAAAGTTTATGATTCAGGTTTTTCGTTTGTTTGTTTCGTTTTGTTTTGTTTTCCCAGATATACAAACTCCTTCACCATTTGTTCATCTGTTTTCCGACTTGAGAAATGTCGTTGTTGTCTCCTCTCCAAATCACTCCATATTTGAAGCAATGTCTTTTTCACATCTGCAGGTTCTTCTTGTCCACCTCCTGTGGTTCTTCCAGTGGTGGAAGCCCCGCCAGCAACCGAGTTTGACCAGCAACACAGTAAAACAAGTGAGGAAGTTCAGGGGCCTCCTGTAACTATCACCATAAGAAGACAAAGGGCTTAGAGTATGTCCTTTTCTCATCTTTATATACAGAATATGTATGAGGTAAGGGGTAAAATTATATATTTTAGCAATAATCACAAGTAGTAAGAATTCAAACTGAAATTTATTAATTTTTGTAGAAAATTTACACACATATATGAAGATAGACTTTGTATAACAGGGCTGGTTAGATTAAAAAGAGGTTTTTTATGTGTGTGTTGGGGGGAGTGGGCAGTAGCTCAGAGCCATGTCCTAACTACACTCTTGCCTCATGTTGTACATGTTTGTGGTGAAAATGCAGATATTTTGGTGTATGATACTGAATGCATTTCCATGATATTATCAATGTACTTTACATGATTAGAAGACTCTTCAGTACCATCTTCAGTACTGTTTAGGTGTTTTCTCATCATAGAGCTATATTTTTTTCACTAGAGACCACAAATTCTAAAACTTAATTAATCAATACCTCTGGCTAACCAAGATTTTGCCACATTTCCAGTGGTTTTGGAATCATTGCAGCTTAATTACTGATGTGTCTTGAGCTATGATTCATTGTAAAGTATTAAAACCAATAGATGGCCAAGAAGACCTGCCATTTAGTACAGGAGCTTCCTAGGAGTTAGGAGCTGTTGTGGGACTTTATGTAGATAAACTAGTGAGGCTGTTTAAGAGAAACTTGTTCTCAAAGTTTAGTAAAGGCTTTAGGCAGGAACTTGGCTGCTGATGGCAAATACACAAGTAGATGTAAATGTAATTCAACCATTAAAATCTAAACCCATAGAAGCGAGGAAATTCAGTTAAGGGAGGAAATGGGTTGTGCAGCGCTTTCTCCCACCGTGAGGCACAATGGGGAGTACTGAGGAACTGGAGACACCCTGTAGTGTGAGGCATTGAAGACGTATCTCATGTTTCATACTTAAATCACAGATTTCAGAGCATTTGTGGATTTGAAGAGTCCTTGTACCATCTTTCGGGAGGTGATTAGAAAGAAACGTGTGTGTGTGTGTGTGTGTGTGTGTGTGTGTGTGTGTGTGTGTTTTATTACCACTAGGCTAGGAGTGGATATATAAGGATGGGTTTATATCGCATGAGAGAATTTTGGATTAGTAATCTGACACATCAATGTCCTGGCTGAATATTCCTCCAGGATTTCATGCATTCATGGTCCCTGGACCTCGGTTCAGGCAAAGCTATTGCACAAACAGAGACTTAGTGTAACCCAGCATGCTCTGTTCAGCTCGGATATACAGAATTTGATTTCTTATCAACATGAGAGTTATTTGGAACAACGAAAAATTGTTTTCCATTTCTACTTCTCTCTACTAAAAACTCAGAAACAGCTTAGTAATACCTAGCTTACATATATTTTGTGGTTTCAAAGAAATATAATTTTAAATATGCATTCAAAAAGTGTTTTAATTTTGACATGCTTTTAAAATTATCTAATAAATACATTATATCATTGAAGAGTAATATCATCTTAGCAATGGGCAACCTGGAAGGAAGTCTGCGTTGCCTGAAAATATAAGAATGTTGAGCAGGCACATGGAATGTGTGTCTGTGTACACAAAAACGTATGCATGTACACGTACACAGTGGAGCAGTATTCAGAGATCTGGAATGCATCTGAACTACGCTCTAGAGAAATAACATTTTAAGTGTCTTCTCTGCTTTTTTTCCTTTCAAACGAAATTTCTTCATACTGATTTGGGCATTCCACAATTCAATTGGAAATTAATCAGGATAAAAGGACCTAAAGTACAGGGAGAAGCATAGCTAACATGAATGATGGTCTAGGAATGTTATTGATGTCATGTGAATAAACACATTTTTAGAAAGCCAAGGAGCTTCCACTGGCCACCACCACAATGTGAAAACATAGGGCTATACATATTTAAGTCTCAAAAATGACCTCACCCCTATCACCTACACTAAAAGAAAAATGTTTATAATAATACATATATGTGACTCCTGCATTCTAGTCAATAACAAGATTTATTGTTCCACTCTTCAGTCAATTTTAACCTCTCTGGGTCAACAAATCTTGATATTGATCTCAACAGAAGTCAATACCTGCTTATTACTTACCTCCACATTTAGACGCCTACCAACTATTCTAGTGGGCATTCCTTGACAGGCAAAAGTGAATACTTGCTGTCTACTTCCTATACAAGATACGTTTTGGTGGGCTTCATATATAACATTACTTTTATAAGCCTACGTTCAGATTTTGTTATAAAACTAAATGAGGAAAAAAGATAGATGGGTTCCAATGCCTGTATTTATAAACTAGAGGATTAGTAGTCCCTTATCATTGCCTAAATAATAAAATCATGACTTTTTTATATTAATTATTCTCTAGTCATTTCCTACATCAAAAATAATCAGAGTGTGATATTTTTCATTCACAAAGAAAGAACACAAAAATATTTTAAAAATTGAAAACCTTAATATGAGAATATATAAAGGTTAAAATTCTAGACTATTTTAAATGTTTTCAAAGCCAAGAAAACCAGACTGGTCACACACACTTGTAAATCCCTCCAAATATCTGTCAAGTTCTAAAATCTAAACGCTGAAATGTTTGAGATGTGTAACTTCTACCCGAGTAAAAGATTCTAGGTTAGATAACTAAGCAGCTTCCGGGAAGGGATTTTTGTTTGTTTCTTTGAATGTCTGACAACTAAAAAGAAATGAAGATCAAGGAAACAGCCTGGCCTAGACTCTTTAATGAATGTGAGACAAGTCACACCAAATGTAATTATTAAACTATCCCCCAAAGTTGTTTGTTCCACTTATGGATGTCGTCTTCATTCCATAAAACCTCTAGGTGTAAAGCACCAGCACCAGCCATACTGCTAACCTCACCTGTTGAAATATTAAAAAGGGGGAAAAACACCAATATATATAAACCTAGGGGCAAACAAAGCAAAATACACTCAAGGCTGTAAGGAATTAATTTTTGAAATTCAATAAATAAACCTCCATTACATACATATGGCAAAATGCTAAATCTGCTGCCCTCAAAATACTTTGCCTTCTCTAGGTTGACTCACAAACATCATAAAGTCCACATTAAAAACCTATATCTTGCCACGGGCAAAATGCCAATAAATAATAACAAGGATAAGAGAAGAGAAGAAAAGACAAATTGAGCCAGGTAATACAGAACACTTTATCACCAGCCAAAGTTTGCTGCTGCACAGTTTTTTCTATTTTCCAGATAATATAATTGTGAATCAAATATGAAGAAACTGAAAAAGGAATATTAGGAGAAGAAAATACTTAAGGACTGAAATGTGTGTTAATTCACAAAGCATATGAACTTTCATAATATGAAAGCATGTCCTTCAATAACCACTACTAGCTTGTTATTTTTATAAGCATTGTCTAAGAAACTTATTTTAAAATCTGTGTCACTAATTTCATATTGTGCTTCCTGAATAATTTCATTAGCTTCTCCTACAAGTCTTAGTTTCTATTTGCCAAAATAACCCACACAAACATGAAAAAAGCAGCAGTGAAAAAAAAAATGAAGCTTCTTGTTTTACCAACTCCAAACACCTTTTTGAATATTTAATTTAATCACTCCATTTGTGAGTTTAGACACATCTGTAAAGTCATCTTGTAGGTCCACTTCTCAATTCGTTCTCCCCTCACTTCCCAGACATCAGGAAAAACAGGATGTGTGCCCTGCCATTCAACTTTGCTAGGCTGGAATGTGAGAAGACTATGTGAACAGAACATACGTGAAATGACTATATTGTATAATGTTTCTAAAGCTAACTTGTTATAGATTTAGGAAAGATGAAAAAGAGAAATGATTAATCAAACTCAGCACTACTGACATTTTGGGCGGATAATTCTTCATTGGAGAGCATGGTATTCTCCTGTGCATTATAGGGTATCTAGCAGAATCCCAGCTGTGACAACCAAAAATGTCTCCAGACATTGCCAAATGTCTCATGGAGGACAGAATTTTCATATCAAGATAGACTATTATAGTCGAGAAATATTGCAAACTCATCTAATGCTATACTCATGACAGACTGGCTAAATTGATGGTCATTTCGAATTACTATAGGCAAAATAATAAAAAAATAATAAAAAAATAATGAAACCATCCCTGCCAAAGTTGTTTACTCTGTTTATGAATTTAGTCCTAGTTCCATAATACCTCTAGGTGTCAAAGAGAATCATCGGCCTCCTATTAATTGGAAACACAGAATGGCAGCCCTTAAAAACTAAGCCTAAATAGAAATAGAAACTTTGAATTTTGGAGCTGGAAGAAAACTCGGAGAGCATCTATGCAAACATCCTCTTTTTGCAGATGAATAATGAATCTAGCAAGGACATGTGACTTGCCCAACATCACATAGTTATTCAGTGGTGGAGATAAAAATCCAAATCTCTGAACTCCAATTCCAGAGTCTTTCCTTTATATCAAACTGTAGAGCTGTTTACTATGGTAGGTTACAAGTTACACATATAACTCTTTCCAGGCTCCATTTATATGTGTAAATTTGAAAGATGGTTGACAGTGTAGATAAAATTTACTTTAACATTTTAAACATGAGACCTTATGGCTTTGATTATCGTCTCAGATGATCATTTGTCTAGACTTGATCTTGTATGTGATTCTTTGTGGGCTTAACTTGAAATCCATTTTAAAGCACCTCGTTACTTTCTTTTGGAAAGTGTCATGGCATAGGTAATAAAATATTATTATTTTCACTTAAGTATTTCTTTATCTCCTAAAACATATCCTTTTCCAAAATCTCCCTTCAGATTTTCCCAATGCCACAATTCTCCTAGTTTAAAACTCACATTGACCTTTTACTTATTTCTTTTTAGTTCTTACTTGTTTCCAAATAATTTCTAAGTCCTATTGATTCCTTCTCTTCATAATATTTTTGAAAAACAATTATTTCTTTTTGTATCCATTGCCATCACACTGTTGAGGTTACTATTAGTATATATGTAGTGTAAGAAGCTATGCCAAATTTATTTTGCCATATATAGCCTTTTTTCCATCTACTACCCAATAATACTCAATGTCATTAACCTACCAATAAATATTCATTGAACAATTCCTGGGTCAAGACAGTATTCTAGGCATAAATGTTAGGTGGAAGTGGTGAGGTGGGTCATGGGGAGAGGGGTGTTTGTAGCTGAAGAAGTTTTAGATAGGGTCCTTACTTTTAGAATTTATATTTGAGTTGAAATGCACATTGCAGGAAACTAAAAGGCTTAGTGCACAAGTACACATACATGCAAATAAGTACATACAGAAACTTGACATTTTCCATTTCAAATTCCTGAGATGATTTATCCTCTCAATTCCAGTTTAAAGGTATACCTTAAGGACAGCTTGAAAAGACCTTAAAATTCCATTTGTGATAATCTCAACACTGTTCTTTCTCATGTGTGCTTATTACAGCAACCAATTTCTCCTTGACAGCAACCAACATGCTGTAGTAGTGATGTCACCATCTGCTCTTTGCAGATTAGAAGGGCAATTATACATATGCTCTGGCTAACCAATGAACGTGTAGCTAAGGCCATTTTGAGGGGACCCTTCTAGTTCTTCAGAAATTATTGGGACAGGACAATATTTTTTTTCAGGGCTATTTATTCACAAGCTACATCTCCATCAGTGTCCTATCTTCCGAGTGTCCTTTTTTGTCTTCATATTAGAGATGGAACCCAGGCCCTGAAATGTATAGTAGTAGGACTGAAATAAGGGAGACTGTGAGACTCTGATGATTCAACAGAACTGCTTCAGCTTGGCCTAAGCTCTAGAGAGTGATTTAGCATTCCTGTGTAATAGGTGTCCTTTCAGTTAAAATTATACCTTCTCTCTGTTTAATAGATGGTTGGAATCGTCACTTCTGTGTACAAGACACATATTTTTTGTGGTCAACTTTTCTAGAGACATCCCCTCTTGGCATCCACATTGTTATCATGGGGGCAACTATTTTTTACAATACGACTTTGTTGTGCCTGGGTCACAGTTGATTAGATCGGTAGTTTGAACCTTATCCAAACTGGGCCACTGAACCCCTTGCCCGAGATTTTGAATGTTAGAGTGAGAGTTTTGGCAACCTCTTTTGTACCTAAAGATGTTGAGTGTAAATAACCTGGTAGTTCCTCAGTGGCCAATTTTATGCCATGAAATGGAACCAATTGGTTTACACAAAGAGAAAGAAAAATGCAACAGATGAATAAAAAGGTATATTGACTAAAGATAAAGAGAATCCTGACCCTATTCCATTCCCTGGTAGTTCCTGAACCCAACTGCATCATTGGATTCCATGGGATATCCTATTATTCTTCCAAAATATCCTCCTGTTTATGTGAGCTTTTCACGTTGTGTTTTTGTCACCTGAAATTAAAATATGTATCATGAATATATTCTGCTTTTACAAACCCACTGAAAGGGAAAAGTGGTAGTTTCAAATAGAAACCAGTCAGAGGACCACGAATGGTTAAACGGTCACACAGCTTCATGCATGCACGCATATACCCTTACACAGATGATACAATATGTGAAGCTTAGACTCTATCTTATAAAAAAAAAGGCCTCAAATATCATAATTATTAAGAAGAGGTAAATTGGAGTTTACAATGTCATTATCCAGTTCAAAACTTTTAGTTTGATTCCATTATCGTTGGAGTGTACTCTTGAGCCTGGTGTTCCAGGCCTTTCACAAGCAGTCCCTAAGATACCTATAGCAGGACTCTTCACTGTTTCCACAAAATTTCTCCCTTCTTATTCTCGCCTAAATTCTTTTGCCATGTTTCCTGCCCTAGAGGCCCTGCCTCTTCCTCTATGCCCAATGAAATTCTTATTTATCTTTTAGGGCCACATTACTTCCTGAGTTCTTGAGCCCACGAAGGGCTCTTCATCCTATGAAATCTTTGACTCTTATTATTTTAATCACTTTCTTAACATTTACTATTTCTGCCATATATAGTTAATTAACTATTTCAGATATATAGGTTTTAATTCTTCCTGGGAGATTATATGTAAGCTCTTTTTTGTTAGAGACCATGTTTTTTACTTCTTTTTACTACACCCTGCTTCTGCCCTGAATCCACTGAATGTGAGAATTTGGTACAATGTTTTATTTAAATTAACACACACGAGAGTAAACTATGGTATATTCCCTAAGGCAACCAATTATAAATTTTGTTTAAAGGGGTATCAAAAAGTTAGATTAAAAGGTTTGTATTGGTAGAAGATAAAAAAGTTAAACCAGCAGCTGCTACAGATACAGAGACATTTAAGAAAGAATAATAGATATAAATCTTAATGGAAAAGGACATGTAAGTAAATCAGAAGGCATGACAGTTAAAGAGGAGAAAATAACCAAACTTTACTTAATATATTTATTTTCTTCCTAAACCATGAGAAGTATGTGCATTCTCTCATCCTCTAGACTGTAAACTCCATGAGGCCAGTTATTACATCTGCTCTGTTCATTGTGGTAAAGGCAGTCTTTGGTTCCCAGTCTAGTGGGATTCAATTAACATTTCTATGAGTGAACCACCAATGCATAACCAGAATACGTTTTGTAGTGAGTATTTCTGTAGAGGTCACATGCACTTTCTAGCATTTTCAGATTTTGTACCACGTTTCTGCAGTGGCAACTAAGTACCGATTGACATAAATAAAGTATTAGAAATACCATTGATTAAATGTGTATAATTGGGAGTAAAATCTCTGTGCCACGGAGACTAAATTCACATTAGTTGCAGACAGGGAGACTGAGAGCTGCCATTAACAGGGGGATCTGATAAAAAGGAGTGACTAAACCAGCAAGGAATAGCATGGGACTGGACCAATGCAGATAAACAAGGACAAAGAGTACATAGAAGAGTGGCATAGAAGGGATTCGAACTAGAATGAGAGGGACATTCTCTAGCTTCTCTTACTTAAGGGCTCCATGAGTATCTTAGTAAGGAATGCGGGGTGGTTTATCAATGATCTTTCTCTGGATGTACTTCAGAAGCAAATGATCTCCAACTCTAAGTGGCTCGAGACCACAAAATTTGATCACGTTTCAGGTTGGCTGCAAATCTACTGAGGTCCTATTCCGCCTGCTCTTTTTCTGGAACACAGACCAATAGAGCAGCTGCTATCTGGGATCCTAAAAATTAATATTTCCAAATGTAGCAAATAAAAATACGAAACACCCAATTAAGTTTGAATTTCAGATAAACAACAAATGATTTTTTTTTTTTAGTGTAAGTATATTCCATGCAACATTTGAGACATACTTATACCAGAAAAAATTTGTTGTTTATCTGATTCAAATTTTACTTGTGTCCTTTGTTTTTCCTGGAAACTCTTTGCCAGGCTCATGAATGAAGAAAAAGAAAAGTGATGTGACCTCATGAAGTCTTTTAAATCTACTCAAGAGTGGCACTTGACACTTCCTCTCCTAATTCATTGACCAAAGAAGACAATGACTAAGTCTGACATCAATGGGGTAAGAGTTACAATTTTCTTTTAGAGACGGGCTTATCATGGAAGCAGTAGTAGTATTATAATGATGATACCATCTACTACAGTACTAAGCTTTTGCTTTTGCTTTTCAATGATTTTTTTTCATTTCTGAAAAGGAGCTAAAACAACTCCTTTAGTTAGTATTAAGGAGAAAGAGCTGGAACAGGAAGGCACACCTGGCTTTTGTAGCCTCTGCCTCTCTGACCTCCCAGAGGAACAGCAGTTCTTGCAGCTCTGCTCCTAGTGGAGGCTACCACTTGAATTTGACAGTGAGGGGTCATTTCTGTTAGGGTCATTGTCTTGGTCTCCATTATTTTGGGGCAAGGCTCCTGATACTTGTGAATGAGCAGTGAACTCAGAATGAAAATCTGAGAGGAAGAAGGAAGTGGTTTTGCCAGCAGAGGATAACACACCTCTGAAGTGCTTATGTTTGCCTGTGGTCCATGGCCTACATACACACTGTAGACTCTTCTTTGTAATTTTTTTGTTTTGTTTTGTTAAAGTCACTCTTTGTTCATATTTTGCTACTTTTCAAAGGATATTTCCCTAGATGCCAGATGGAGATGTGGGCTGATGACACTTAGGATTTTCCTGGTCCCTAAAACCCTCCTACTTTGGCCCAAAGTCTTAGTCATGCACCCTGAAAAATTAATTTCTAACTTTCCTTATTCTTTTGTCTGTCTCAGAATTCATTGTTCACCTAGCAAAAAAAAATGTGAAAAATGCTCCCATTTGGTTTTCAAGGTGAATCATAATAGAACTAGATCCCCGAAATAGCCTGGACTATGATAAATACATATCATCTGTGTTGCTGGGTTTTTCTTTTCAGTTCAGGGCTGTTTCTAAATATTATTTGCCTACTAAATTATAATGTGCTTCATGTTCAGAGTTTGCCAAAACAGGACATTTGGCTAATGAAGTGAGATAATGGGGAATTAAATGGTTTTCAGTGAGAAGGGAACAACATTATTTACAGGGTATATTGCCGATTAAGGAAAAGAAAAGACTTTCTTTCCTCTCTCTTTTAAAAAGAGACAAGATGATAATTAAGTTCCTTAAACACAAAGTCATTTTCTGACTCGTGGTATGGTGTGATCACATGGGATTTCCTAATTTAACACCAACTACATGATAGTCCTTTCATATTGAATGTGCTGGTATAAAACGAAATTTACACACTGCCTGTCATGATTCTTGACAATTTGCATGAACCTCTAGGTGAAAGGTATGGTTCATCTGAAAGCATATGAGACTATTTAAAATTATATATATATATATAATTTCCAATATATATATATTGGAAACACGTCATTACAGTGCCATCAGCACCAAGAAAGAGAAATGAACTACATGACTTTTTATTTTAAGCACTGAAGATTGACAAAATGGTTTAAAATAATGTAGAAGAATTTCTGAATATTTAAAAAAATTATATACATAAACTACATGCACCAGCTCATTATTAAACTTACCTGACTCTACTACTTGTTTTAATTTTAACTATATAATATATTATTGATTTTCAGCTTTCTTTAAAATAGAAAATTATTGATAATATTCAGTTTTATACTTGTGTATATATTTTTTAAATGGCAAAAGTGAATTATTCTGTGGTTGAAAATGAAGAATCCAGAACTAGGAGGAGTGTTTTGAGATCATCTAGGTTCACGGTGGCAGAATCCAGTCCAGGCCCTGCCCCTCCCTGCTTCTTTGCCTCTGGCAGACATTGCCAGTCAAAGGAAGTCTTCTATGAGGAGCCAGGACCAAGAATCCAGTCCTTAACACAGCAGTTCAGGCAGTCACAAACAAGCAACTGATTTGAGTGGATAGACAAGATGGAACCATTTGTTGTTGCTGAGAATCTAGCTTCTTTATCTTACAGAAGAGGATACTGGGTTTTAGACAGGCTATGAAACTTGCCAAGATCAGGCAGAATTGGGACTGTGTTCATTTTGATTTATAAATCCAGTACCCATCCACTTTACTAGACTGTTTAAGCTATTTAATCTACCGCAAATACTTTAAAATGGCATTTTATTTTTCCTTAGCATTATTGATATAGAATGTTACATAATCATCTCTCAATAATATCAGAAGAGAAACAAAGGAGAAAATCATACTCTTATTTATCGCATAGAATTAGTGAAAAATGGAGCTGCAAAAAAAGCATAAAAATAGTATAGAGAAATATTATTTCATGAATAATTCAAGTTAATTTCAGCAGTGTTCTAAACACTTTATATTCTCAATTGTTTGAAAATATTTGCGGGAAGGGAGAGAACATTAGATCCAAAGCCTTGCAATGGCATATTCTGTCTTTAGAGGATTCAGTGTGGATATTCCCAAGTCTAAGACTGGTTTAATCAGTCATCTGCCATCAGATGATAAACTGATCTGCTGTAGAAGATACGGAGGGAACTAAGAACTAAGAGTTAGAGGGAACCCTATATTCCTGTTAAATGCCATAAGATGGGAAATCTGCATATTTGCTCTGTCCTCCTTGTCTCTGGAATGTCACATGCTAGGGAACAAACATCTCTTAGTGCAATTTGCGGTTTTGGGTCAAGTGGAGAGTATGCACAGAGAACAGTTTATTTCAGCAATATCTGTTTCTTGTCTTAGACGTACCTGTTTCAGAGTTTCAGCTTCAGGTAGGGACAGTTCAAGGCACAATTGGTATCTAAAGAGGTGAGTTTTCTGAGTTATTAGCTTGCTATTTTGTAACTTCCTTCCCGCCCTCTGCTGCTTCCTCTTGTCTCCCCAGTTCGGTAACACTCTTTGTTCCTCTGAAATATTCTCTGACATGAGCCTCAAAGACCTTGTGTATTAAAATTTGTTGTTAGGTAAAGATCATATATATATATGTGTATATATATACAAATATATAACAAAATGCCATATAACAGTTGAACATGGATAGATCATCAAAAAATAATGCTAAATGAGAAAAATGATTTGGAGAATAGATTATGATACAGTTATGTAAATTAGCCCCCAAACAACACTAAATATATGCATCTTATAAACATTTAAACATGGTAAAAGTAAAAATAAAAATAGACTTGAATGATTCCTATAATATTCATAATAAATGTCGCCTATATGGAGGGAGGTGAGTCAGAGGGAAAAGCAGATTTCAGCTTTATCTGGAATGTTTAATTTCTTAAACTGTGAGAAATCTGAAGCAAAAATGGAAAATGTTAATATTTCTTAATTTTTGGTACTAGGTTGACAAATGTTTGTTTCATGATTATCTGCACTCTGGATAAGACACACAATTTTCGAATAAAAGATACAAATTTAAAAAATGAAAAAAAAAAGGGGGAAAAATAAAATGTTATCTTCCATAGGAATATTTTTGCATTGTAATAGGCACAAAACCTAAGCCAAAGGAATCAAGGTTTTTTTTGTTTTTTTAATCAGGGTTTCTTGTTTGTTTGTTTTGTCCTTTTTTTTTTTTTTTTTTTTTTTGGTTTGGTGATACAGATGTTTAGTGAGGCCTCTCTGGAATTCTGTCGCACACAAGATCCCATCTTCCTAGTTGACAAAGTGGTCAAGGATAAGCTTAAAGGTTGTCATTACGTGAGTCAGACAGCTTTGGTGGGCTCGAGGAAGAAATGGCCACAATGAGAGATTCAGTTATAAATGCAGAAATAAACTTTGTCTCCTGAAAAATAATTTTATTTATGATTGATCTTGATATGAAGAACTCTATAATTTTGTTTTCTGCTTGAAATAGTTGCTGTCCTCTCATTGACCCCTCCCCGAGAGGAAGTGTCTCTTTTTTGAGAGCTCCCTTCTGCTAATGTGATGTTCAGTCCCCCAAAAAGATCTTTCATCCTCCTTTCCAGGCCGTTGCCCAGAGCACCGACTTAATTTCCAGCCAGGATCACTACTTCTCACAATCTCAAACACACTTTATGAACTACAAAGTGTGAAACAAAAGCGAAGACACATTACCTCTATGATCTCATCACAATCGCAAATTTATTTGGAACCAGGGAAACTGACATCGGGTGTTCAGATTGTGGTGGAGCGCTTACAAAATGTGAGTTCATTGCTAGCGTTTGCAGGCACATATTCTTAAACTCGTTTTGGTGATAACTGTCAAAAAATGTCTAAATTTTTAACTCGGGAAGTAAAATGGCCCCAAGAATAAGTCAGGGGAAAATAGTGAAAGGAACATGATGGTTTAAGTTTTGATTACTGTATGACCAAAAATTTAAATGGGATAAACTCCAGCAATATTGCTCGCTGTAGGCTGACTAGCAAAGAAAAAGGACACCGGGTTCATGTATTCTGTGTTTGGTAGAAAGACTGCTGAAGTTAAAAAGAAATAGTGGAGTAGAATAACAGCCATAGAAGAAGTATAGGATGGAATTTTTTGTATTCCCTGACTCTGAAGGAAGGGTAACTCTCTCTCGTGCTTTGAGTGGATGCCACTTAGTAAGGCACCCTTGCAACTCCTCACGGTCACCCTCTGCACTGAGCATCATTGACCAAGTGACCACCGGGTTTGTGTACATGACCAAAGGACCGAGGAATATGGAAAACTGTAGATTGACCTCTGTTCTTGCTGTGCTTTGTAGCCTTTCTCACAAAATGTGTGACAAGCATTAGTAATGTAGATAAAATGGCCTTCCACTAAGAAAGAAGTAGGTCAAGAGTTAAGGAAATGAAACAGATTTAATACATTTGGTGTGTATACTTATTCCCCTTTAAATACAATATTTTAAAGAAAGATACAGAACAAAATATTTAAAAACAGACATTTTAAATTAACATAATAAGAAAACGAATCATAATGAAAAGTTGCGAGAAAAGACTTCTGCAAATGAGATACTGTAGTGTGTTTTCCCTCTAGACAGCAGTCTGAGGAAAAGAAAACTTTGCTTTTTAAGCTTAAGCCTTCATGGAATCAAGTTGTATAGGTGCTGGAAGCATTATGCCTTGAGATATTTTGCCAAAGAAGTGATGTTTCACTCTGTACTAAAGAAAACCTCATTCTCTCTCTCTCTCTCTCTCTCTCCTACTCTCTCTCTCTCTCCCCCCCCATTCCCTCCCCCTCACCACACACACATAAGCACACACACAAATCACACCTCTATTCAAAGCCCAAGTTGTCATCAGAAGAGAAAAGGTTGGGGTTCATTTATCATGTGCATTTCTATGGCTACAGAGATAATTGGGTTGATTCTTCTAGCCTTCGATTCTCTCGCATTTTAATTGAAAAGCCTCCAGAGTATTAGAAGCACAGAGCTGGCCAGAGATTTGAGGAGACTTCACTTAGGCAGCAGTGGACCAAAATGACAACCAGAAGACAGGCTAAACAATTTGTGGACCAGGAATCTGTTATATTACTGCCAAACTTATAGGCAAGGGACCTGGGGGCGGGGCGGGGCGGAGTAGGAGAGTCTGTGCATTCTATACTTATTTTTTGCTTGGAAATACTTAGGGGTTTCATTTCTGGCTACATTTAATTCAACATTTTTTATCACAACATTTCTGTCAGGTTGAGTATCTGATGTCATGACTGCTATCAGCCTGCAGAATTTAAACAGTCTGGTGGATTAAAATAAAGGGCTCAAGAGCAAATGGCATTGGAGGCAGCAGAGGACAAGTTCTGGGTAGTGTTAAGATAAGCATACATTTAACATTGTTTTTATTTTCATCATTGAACACATCCCTATTAAAACTTTGCAGGTTCAATTGGTCAAGTTTTATGATTGAGTGGACTCTCTGAGCATGCTTAAAGTGTGCTTAGAAGATTAATTTATAAGCTTCTAACCATGAATCTTCAAAGTTTATTCTATGTGCTGTTTGCATAATGCACTTTTGTAGAGCTAAAGCGCTATCTATAAAGGGATTATTTTCATATTCAACCCATTAAAAATCTAGCTCAATTCACAGATCCCATTCTGTGTTTATGCCTGAAATAACAGGTGAAAAGTACCTCATTACAAGTGTCCATGAAGCAAACATAAGAACGCCAAATGTTTGGGGAGAGAATGTACCCCTGCTGAAATTAATTCCCCAATGGTTTTATTAAAGTCTGCAAATTGCATTATTTTCCCATCATATTTGAAATATTGCCCTCCCCTAATGCCCGCTCTAACCCATGCCATGTCATCTTCCCTGGAGTGTCTAGACATGGTGTCTTAGATTTATGTGTATGATCTCAGTGTGTTACAACATCACTCCTGACTAATGCATTATTACAATGCTTACAGATATTCCCAAGTGCCACTGTATTGATTAGAAAATCACCAATCTGCATATGCACACCATCTGTGCTGTGGAGAAGCAAAAAAAATGCAGGATAACATTTGCCTTATTCGAAGGAAGGTTCAGAAACCACTAATAGAACGAAGAGGGAATTCTCTATTACAAGGAAGGGATTTAGCTTTTTAGAATTTTTTTTTTTAAATGCACAATATGAATTTTTATAGAACTATACAGCCTCAACTTAGAGCGCTTAAAACTACTCTTCCCTCTCCCCTTTTAGCTAGATGGAAAGCCCAGGTCTCAGCATGCAAACAGCATGCTTAACCATTTAGATCCTGAAAATGATACCGTATCAGGACCACTGGTGCTATGAAATTGATAAATCTCAGTTCAACTGCAGCAGCCCTTTGGTAGAAAAGCTGCCTGTAGTGAGCAGTCGGTTGTGTCTCCGTGGAAAGGCCGAACACGTGCCTGCGAAAGATGAATGAGGCACTCACCTACAGGGCTGAAATGCTTTTAAAGGACAGGAATCTGTTTATCTTTGATTGATTGTTCAGTCTGATACTTTCCTTTATAAAGTTTATTGACTACAAGAACATAAATCAAAGAAAAACAAATCACAGGTTCAATTTTGGGGGCATTGACATCCTGCCATCTCTGCAGCAACTGCTCATACAAGTCAAGGGGCAGGAAGAAGGATGCCAGTAACTAGGGGGAAACCACATGATGGAAATGGTCACTAGGGAGGTTCTTCTCGTATTATTCTCCTAAAGGCTCTTTAGATGGTGAATGTCTTGATACATACACTGCGATGCCAGGAATTTAGGCAGCTGTTGAAAAGTGAACAGTCGAAAAAATAAGAAAAGTATTTTCTTTCGACAACTAATCACAAGCAAGTGATGCTCAAATTCACCATTTTTTAATGTCCCCTATTATTCATCACTCTGTCTCCTGTCCTATTCATTTGAGTATATTTATTTTATTCCCTCCCATTCTCAAGAAAAAAATTGAAAATTTTAACACAAAAACTATAACAACTCTTGAGTGAACTGAGGGACAGCAGCAGGAGGCGCTAATCACATTGCCACTCAGTCCTGCCTCATCCAACCTAGGGAGTTATTGCTTTGCCATTTTCAACTTTAAGGAACTCTTGTCTCAGGATTGTGGGATAAACTGTAACCATGGTATAACCCAGATGAGTTTGTGCCAGCATCATGTGTCTCCTTCTAAACTAAATGCACAGGGACTGGAATTCCTGTTTGTGTAGATGTGTGGCTCTCTCCATGGTTCAGTTAGACCAATAACCAGTTTCCCGCTATGAGGGGTTAACAGAGGCACTCTCAGGAGTTTTTCCTTTGGAATATCCCTGACTTAAAAAGTAATTGCATTCTTCACTCCCTAGGTATTTTTCAAGAGTGTTGTTTTCAATAGTTTTTGCTTTTTAGTAAGCTGGAAATTACTTATAGGACACTTCAAGGTTTAGGGTAATGTTGTCTTTGGGTTCCAGAGCCTGTTTCTGAACACATTTTCTGTATTTCATGGAAAATAAGCTGATGAGGGCAAGGGAGGACATAAGCCATTCCTCTCCAAGTGAGTGTCTGTAAGAATTTCCACCTACCACCCAGACAACAGTAATCATGGTATAATAACTGAGCCATGGAAAGTAATGCTAGCCGAACTGACAGTGGCTATAGAAAATCCAGGGAAGTAGTTTACTTCTCGAAAGAGTATAAAACATGCCGTTGCTTCTTCTCTGCAGGAACTTGAAGCACCTCACAAAGTCTTCCCAAGAGCAAATACCACTTTGCAGTGGTCACCACTGGCAGAGCCACTAATGAGGCCTGATTAAAGCGACAGGGTCTGCCTGTGCACATTAGCATCTCTAAGTTATCCCAATTAAGGAACAAGATACAGCAGGGTGGGCATTGTTTGGATACTAGTGCCCTGCTTGGGTGTGCTTCGAGGAACAAGGCCAAAGGCTGAGTGCCTCCAACCACCAAATGTGTGACCTAATTGCTAATTGATGCACAACCTTAGGCAGCCTGCTGCTTCTTAATGATATTTGAGACAGTTTGGGGTCCTAAAACAACAAGCTTATTTTGGAACAAAGCCAACAATTTATCTTAATTTGTTGGTGTTTTACCCTTTCAGGAAAAAAAAAAAAAACATATCGCAGGATGGGAATAAGAAATACTAGACACTAAGCTGTGAGCAAAAGAGGCCCCATTGTGGTTAATAGGTAGAAAGTCTAGGCGATGGGTGTGTGAAGTAACATTAGAGAAGATAGTTCTGGAGCATCAAGAGATAAGGAAAAAATAGAGAAATATGTAGCACATTATAGTTTAAAGATGAGATCACAGCAAGAACCTTTAAAAATTTATAGAATTTATCTCAGAACCCACTGCCAAAATAACATTCGCCACAGTCTACTTCTGGTCCTCCTATTTTCAGAGAACTGTGGAATGAATAGAGAAATTTTAGATGAGTTGCAACAATTGAATAAAGAGGGTTAATTTTAAAAAGATAAAAATGGAGAAGGGCTGAAATTTTTTATTCATTACTTTATTCATTCATTTAACATTGTTTAACTGCCTCCTATACTCCTTTGTATGTTGTATCAGTTTTAGAATTATCTTGTCAATTTCCATAAAAGAATGTCCTGTAACTTTAATTGGGTTTGCAGAGAATTTATTGATCAAATAGAGAATCGCTGTCTTTAAAACATCTAGCTATCCAACTCACGAATATGATTTATCTTTCATTTATTTAGGTCTTTTTCATTCTTTCTCAGTAGTTATTTAATGGCTTTCTATGTAGAAGTCTGGCACATCATTTACTAGATTGATTCATACACTTCTGACTTCTTATGCTTTTGAAAATGGAATTATTTAAAAATTTTTATTTTCCGATAGTTTGTTGCTAGTGTAGAGATATCCAACTTTGCGTATTAGCCGGTATACAGTAACCTTGCTAAATTCAATTCTTATAATTTGTAAATTCTTTTAGATCATTTTCATACACCATCATGTCCTCTGGGAGCAATAAAATTTTATTTCTTCTTTTTCAAATCTAATATCTTTTATTTGATTTTCTTGCTGTATTTCACTGGCTAGGACCTCTAGATTGATATTAAATAGATAAGGTGATATTCAGCATCTTTATGATTATTATCAGGGCAATTTTTTTCAATAATTCATCAAATTTGATATTTCCTGTAAATACTATTTATTAGATTAAGAGAGGGCATTTTGTTTCTAATTTATAACTTTTTAAAACCATGAATAGATATTCACTTCTATTAATTTTTTTTTACATCTATTAAGATGTTCATGATTGTTCTATCTTTCCTTTTAATAAGGTGAGTTATGTTTATGGTTTTTACTATTAAATTCACACTCACATGCCTGGTTAGAATGAACGATCCTTTTTATATACTGCCGGGTTCAATTAGCTAATAATTTGCTTAAAAATCTTTTGCAATATGTTATTAGAGAGCTGGGTCTCCATTATTCTTTCTTGTAATCAGATTGTATTATCAATTCTATCTTGTTTCATAAAATTATCTGCCAAGTATTTTCTCTTTCTTGGAACAGTTTGTGTACGACGGTGTTGTTTCCTCCTCTTTTTAAAATCTGACTTCTGTTGCCCCCAGCTCTGAGCACACATGCACGGAGATGACTGGGTATCTCTATGGACCTCAGTGTTAATACGGTTGACATGTTGCTTTCACCTCCTCACCCTCACTGCGTTTGTTTCTCTAGCCTAGTGTAAATCAATGAATGCAAATAAGTCTTGGGAATAAGAGGGATTTTGTTCAATATGGCACATTAGACATATTCAAGTATAGTACTATATTCTTTGAATTCCTTGGTATTTGTAATCAATACCACATAATTTAGTACATTTTTTGTCTTATATTAGTTAATCTTTACTTTCTAATGTATGCTGGTCTTTTTCAAGACTGGATTGAAACTTGCTTGAGAATAGAAGCATTATCACATCTTTTGCTTAAATCATTATATATACACAGTTGAAGACACCTATCTGTCTACTCAGTATTTATCATAATAATGATTTGGTTTTCATCTTTCACATGCATGTTTTCATATGCTCTCATTGTAGAGTGTGTATAAAAAGGCATATGCTCTATTATATTTGTGTGTATAAAAAAAGGAATATAGTCTTGGTTTTCATAATTTCAAACATTATATAAAAGGTATTATGCTATGCATGTTATTTTACTAAGACAATTTTATTTTCCTCCAAATTTTATTACAAAGCATAGCTGCAGTCTGACTACTTTGGACCACTTTTACTGCCACCATGTTGGTTTAAAACAAGATCATATGTCATCTGGATTATTGCAACAGTTTCTGAGCTGGTTACCCTTCTGCTTTTGTCCCATACCTCTATAGTTTTTACTTAAATTTTTTTAATTAAAAAATGTTTAAAATAATTTTATTTTTTAATTACAGTTGGCACGTAATATTATATTAGTTTCAGGTGTACAATATATTGATTAGACACTTATATAACGTATGAAGTGATCACCCAGATAAATCTAGTACCCAACTGACACCATACAATTATTACAATATTGTTGACTATATTTCTTACGCTGTACTATATATCCCCATGACTATTTTGTAACTGCTGTTTGTACTTCTTAATCCCTTCCTCTTTTTTACCCATTCCCCTCAACACTCTTCCCATCTGGCAACCTTCAAAATGTTCTCTATATTTATGAGATTGTTTCTGTTTCGTTCATTTATTTTGTTCCTTAGATTCCACATGTAGAGTGAAATTATACAGCATTTATCTTTCTCTGTCTGACTTACCCCACTCAGCACAATACCCTCTAGGCCCATCCATGTTGCAGATGGCAAGATTTCATGTATGTATGTATGTATGTATGTATGTATGTATGTATGTATGTTTGTTTGTTTGTTTGTTTATTATGGCTACATAATATTCCATTGCATATATGTACCACCTCTTCTTCATCCATTCATTAACTGATAGACATCCAGGATGCCTCCATATCTTGGCCATTGTAAATAATGCTGCAATGAATATATGGATGCACATGTCCCTTCAAAGTATTATTTTGGGTTTCTTTGGGTAAATGCTCAGAAGTGAAATTACTGGGTCTTTCTCTGTCTCTTGTTATAACTTTTGTTTTAAAGTCTATTTTGTCTGCTGTTAGTATCACTGCACAAGCTTTATTATTATTATTATTATTCCAATTTTCATGAAATACCTTGTTCTATCTCTTTATTTTCAGTTTCTGTGTGACTTTTCATCTGGAGTGAGTCTCTTGTAGGCAGCACATATAAAGCTCTTGTTCTCTTATCCATTCAGCCACACTATTTTTTGACTAACATTTATTCCATTTACATTTGAAGTAATTGTTGATAGATATGTACTTATTGCCATTTTATTATTTGTATTTTTGATACTTTTTTCCCCTTCTTTTTAAAGAAGTCTCTCTAACATTTCTTGTAATACTGGTTTGGTGGTGATAAACTCCTTTAGCTTTTCCTGTCTAGAAAGCTCTTTATCTGTCTTTCGATCCTCAACGATAGCTTTGCTGGTAGAGTAATTTTAGTTGTAGGTCCGTCCTTACTTTTCATCACTTTGAATATTTCCTGCCAATCTCTTCTGGCCTGCAAAGTTTCTTATAAGAAATCAGCTGATAGTGTTATGGGAACTCCCTTGTAAGTAGCTAACTGCTTTTCTCTTGCTTCTTTTAAGATTCTCTGTCTTTAACCTTTGATATTCTAATTATGATGTGTCTTGGTATGGGCCTTTTAGGATTCATCTCGTTTGGGACTTTCTATGTTTCCTGGACTTACATGTCTATTCCCTTCGCCAGGTTAAGGAAGTTTTCCATCATTATTTCTTCAAATAGGTTCTCAATTCCCTGCTGTCTCTCTTCTCTTTCTGGTACCCCTATGACGTGAATGTAGGTATGCTCGCTGTCATCCCAGAAGTCCCTGAAACTATCTTCATTTTTTTTATTATTCTTTATTTCTTATTGTTGCTCTGATTGGGTGTTTTCTGCTACCTTATTTTGTAAATCATTGGTTCAATCCTCTGCTTCATCTACTCTACTGTTGATTCCCTCTAATGCATTCTTCATTTCAGTTTTGTTTTCATTATTTCTGACTGGTTCTTTTTAAGTTTTCTATTTCCAATTTTATGTTTTCTATATCTTTGTTAAAGTTCTCACTGAGTTTATCTACTTTTCCCCTAAGTCCACTGAACATTCTTAAAACTAGCGTTTTGAACTCTGCATCTGGTAGATTGCTTGTCTCCATTTCATTCAATTCTTTTTCTGGAGCTTTGTTCTGTTCTTTTATTTGGGATATGTTTCTTTGTCTCCTCATTTTAACTGCTTCCCTGTGTTTGTTTCTATGTATTAGGTAGAGCTGCTATGTCTCCCGATCTTAGTAGAATGGCTTGTATTGTAGGTATTCTGTGGGCCCCAGGGGTACAGTCTTCCTGATCACTTGAGCCGGGTTGTCTAGGTGTGTTTCTTGTGTGGGTTGTGTGTGACCGCCCATTGTAATTTAGTCTTGGCTGCTGTTTGCACATCAGTGGGAGGGATTGACCCTTAGGCTGATAGGTTCTGAGTTTGGGCTGGTCAGTAAGAGGTGCGGGGCATACCGAGATCAGATGCTATTTGTTTGGGGTTTGTGAATATTTGAGAGATTTTAGGAAAGTCTACAGCAGGATTTGAGGCAGATCATTTGTATGAAAGCTACTGGAAGTGGCTTGGGTGGTTCCGGAAGTTAGGTGGGACAGGGTCTTAGGGAATCACTAGGGCAGGGCAGTGTTAGTCAAGTTGATGGAGACTCAGATATGGTGGCCACCTGTGTCTGCATGCTGGGAGTGCAGAGGACTCACAAGGAAATAATGGCTTCTGCCATTATTTCCCCTCGCCCTTACCATGAAGCCAGATAATCCATTCCTCTATGTACGTCTGTGGCACCTTTCAAGTTGCTACCCCAGCACTGGAGCTCAGAGCAAGTGAATCCATAAGTGAGTAAATTCATGCATGGGCCCTTGAAGAATGCCTGGGATTTCAGTAGTCCTCCGTTTTACTCAGCCGCAATCTCTGCTGGTTTTCACAGCCAGAAGTTTTGGGAACCTCTCTTCCCAGCACTGGAATCCTGAGATAGGGAGCCCAGTTATGGGGGCAGGACCCCTTGCTCCTCTGGGGGGATCTCCACAGCCCAGATATCCCTGCCGATTCTTAAGTGCTGCACATGGGTATGGGACCAGCCTGTTCTGCATCTCTGCCTCTTCTACAAGTGTCAGGGTGGCTTTTCCAATTTAGTCTTAGTTGTAGGACTTCTGCTCTACTAGACTTCTGGCAATTCTCAACGATGGTTGTTCTGTCATTTAGTGGTAATTTTGACATGGTCGTAAGAGGAGGTGAGCATGACATTTACCTACTCTGCCATCTTGACCAGAAATCCTTTTTTATTATTAATTTAGAAGCTTTGTGATGCTTTTAACTGGAAATAGCTAATTTCCCAAACCTCCAAAGGCTCCTTTCTTTCTCATTCACAATCTAGAAACTCTTACTCTGTAAACCCCTTTATTGCTCTCCTCCTCATTCACACTGCATGAGGCACAAGGCCTCCTTAATATTCCTCAAACTCTCTATATTGGCCTTTTCACTTCCTGTTCCTTTTGCCTGTAACTTGTTTCCCCCAGAAGACCACATGGCTCACTAGTTCGAGTATTCCAGGTCTTTCTCAGTGAGGCTGTCTTTGACTAGCCTAGTTACGATCTTACGATCCCTGATGCCTCACCCGCTCTGCTCACATTAGTACTCCCTATCCTTCTCATCCTTGGCATCATTGGACAAACTGTTCTAGAGTCAGGTGTATTTGTTGATACTTTGTTGGTTTGTTGATTGGTTGGTTGTTTCCCTCCTCTAAGGGAATTTGAGTTAGTCTTATAAGAGCAGAGGTTTTTGTTTTGTTGACACTGTACTTCAAGTGTCAACAAAACAATGCCTACAGTATAATAGCTTTTCAATAAGTACTAATTGTCAGGACATTCAGAGAATGTATTCTGTAGCTTCCTTTATTTCTTCAACTTCATATTTCTGTTACATGTACCTGAAGATACATATAAGTCTATTCATTCACTTTAACTAATGATGTGTACTATTACATTGTATGAATATACAAGAATTCATTAATCTGGTTTCCTTTTGATAGATATTTAGTTTGTTTGAAAACTGTGTATTGCTCTGCACATTTTAAAGTTAATACCTTTTTTTAAATACAAAGGTAAGAATTGCAAATGATACATGTGTCAGAATATTCTATATAGTATTTGTGCTTTAAATGTATTTTGGTCAAAACCTTACAGCAGATTTAGCTGATTTATATGAAATGTTTATCGTTTAACTAAAATGGCAAACTGGTCTTCATTGCCAGTTATCAGACTTAATTTCTGTCAGAAATATGATTTTATTTTTCAATTCAAATAAAAGTGCTTTATACTTATCTCCATGACAACCAATTCACTTTTAAATTCTATTTCTAAGATAGCTGGAAAGAAAGAAGGATAGATAAAAAGATAAAGCCATGTAGCTTTGCCTTGTTTTTGTCACATGGACGAAATTAGGCACCACACCCTTCATTGTTTATTAGCCAAGCTTACTGCTTGCAGTCCTGGGACTCTCCCTCATGAGCTAAGCATTCTTGAAATGTCTCTTCGGCACCCAGAGGTATTTTCAGATCTAGGGGCAGCCCACCATTGTAAGGTTCAAAGAAGAGAGAGGTATTTCTTTCTTTTTGAAAAGGATAAATATGAAGGAGTGTGGGGGTAGTAAAAGAGAATAGGTAGATATTTCTCATAAGGACTCAATTAAAAAATTGAAGATCTAAATGATGGCTCCCATAAAACCATCTATGCCCTCACATTCATTATGTATCCCCAGCTGTATGAATACACCAATAGGAAGAAAACTGCTCTGCTATAAATACTTTGAAGTGAATACTTGGGTAAAAAGTTACAGTACATCTTCAACTCTGTTAAATATTATTAAGTAATTTTTCAGAATGTTTAACCCAATTTTCACTCTATAATTAGAGCACGAAAATCACCATTGTTCCACGTCCTCTTCTACACTGTCGGATTTTTAAATTTTAAATCTTACAGTGTATGTACAATTTTACACATTGTAATTTAAATTTATATTTCTCTCATAAATTCTGAAGTTGAGTTTCTTTTAATATGTTTAAGGCCATTAGGATCACCTATTCTGCAAATTGACAGTTCATGTTCTTTGCCAAATTATTTTAATTTTTTTGCTTTTTATTTCTTGATTTATTGTAGTGTTTTACACATCCTCAATGTTAACCTTTATCTGTTAATATATGTTGTAAAATTTTTCTCTCAGACTATGGCTATCTTCTTTTTCAAGGACAACCTTTACATTAGAACAGTTTCAGATTTACAAGAAAGTTGCAAAAGATAGCCCAGAAAACTTTTGTATAACCCACACTCAGTTTCCTTTATTACATATTTACATCTTATATTAGTATGGTACACTTGTTCCAGTTAATGAACCAATATTACATACTATTAAGTTCTGTTCTTTATTCATATTTCCTTATCTAATGTCTTTTAATTTTTTGTTCTAGGATCTTATCTAGGATATCACATTAATTTAGTCATCTCTTCTGCTTAGGCTCTTCTTGGCTATGGCAGTTTCCCTTTTTTTCTTTGTTTTTGATGACCTTAATAATTTTGAGGAATATCGATCCAGGATTCCTCAACTGGAATTTGTGTGATGTTTTTCTCATGGTGACACTGAGGTTAAGGATTTTGGGGAAGAAAATCACAGATGAAAAGTGCCCTGCTCATCACATCCTATGAAGGGTACATGCTATCAACACGACTTATAACCATTGATATTAACATCAATTACCTGACTGAAGCAGTATTTGTTAGGTTTCTCTCTTGTAAAGTAATTTTTAAAAAATTATTTATTATTATTATTTATGCCTACAGCACCTAGTCTTCCTAGGTGGTCTGTCATCCAAATAGTAAACATATCTGACCATGTTTAGCTTCCGAGATTAGACATCGGGCTTGTTCAGGGTGGCATGACCATAGACCATGAACTGTGGCTCCACTGGGGTGCGAACCCAGGACCTTCTGCGTGTAAAGAAGACATGCTAACTGCTACACTATGAAACCATGTCCAGTAATTTATTTTTTCTCCTTTTCCATACTGTACATTTGGAAATGAATTCACTACAGGCAGTCCACACTTAAGTAATGAGAAGTTCTATTCCATCTCTTTAAAGAAGGAATTTATATATAAATTATTTGGATGGGAGATTTGTCTATTCTACTCCATTTATTTATATAATCATTTATTTGTAGCAGTATGGCTTTATAAATATTTATTTTGTACTTTAGATTATAATCCAGTACTACTTTATTTATTTTGTTGCTTAAATTGTTCCAACTTTAGCTATGGCTATCCATTTCATTTCACTTGAAGATTTTTATTTTAAACATTTGAAAAAAGAAATTCTATCCAATCCTGTCTTCTTTTAAATATATAGTATATTTCCAATTCAAATATGAATTAGGAAATTATTAATTTCAGCTTGAATTTTTGTGTATAATGTGCAGCAGGAATCTGATTTTAATTTTTTGCATATTTGACCAATTTTTTCTATATTATTTATTTTGTAGACTATTTTTTGGTATTTATTTGTAATGTTGCCACAGATATATATAAATTTTGTATATATATATATATATATATATATATATATATATATATATATATATATATATCTGTTTCTGGGCTCTTTCCTTTTCAATTTGTCTATTTCTCTATAATTGTATCGATATTATAGATATATGATAAGTTTGTTTGTAGTGAGCAAGTACCCATATTTTATTCTTCTTCAGAACTGTCTTAGCTATTCTTGGCCCTTTTCTCACACACATGAATTTTAGCAATAGCTTGTCAAATTCCACAAGACTCTTTGTTAGGAAATTGATTTGAAAGTATTGATTTCTTCCTTTTTTTTCTCTTTCTGAATGAAACCCTTTATTTTCACTAAATATTATCATTGGTCATGAGTACATAGAGGAATACTTTTTGTAATATTTACTTTTGTTTGTTGATTTAGAGCAACTCTTCAGATTTGTGTTCATTTTAGAATTCAATATAGGTTGATATTTGATTGTACTAAAAGCATTTTTTAAATTTCCTATGCAAATAAATGCTGAAAGAAATAACGTAATATCCCTAATAACAAACTATTAACATAAAAAGTTAATTTTGTTATTTACTTTTTTCTCATCGTCTTCTTGTATATAGTACACAGTTGAGCTTGGCACTCCTTTGCCTACCGTGGCATACTATTTAATTATCTACCCAAATTATAAACACTCAGAATCTTATGTTTATTTAATATTGATAACATCATTATAATAAATAATTATGGGCTTTTTCTTAATCTAGAGCTCTTTTTGATCATGACAAGACTAAAGACACTGGCCTTCCCAGTCAAGGATTGGACTTTCAATTGAGAGAAAACCTCTATGTTCTTAATGCTTCTGCTGGTGAATGATGGCAAGCCAGGCAGGTTATTACTCTTCAGATGGTGACAGTGATGAAGTTGGGGTGATTCCCAGCAAATGCAGGTAAATATAAGTCTGTTACAGTATTACTACTTGAAAGTTGGGCAACGTAAACAAATAAATGTTATTCCTTTAAATTTATTTTATTGGGCTGATGATTTTATGCTTGGTTTTCCAATCATGTTTCACAACCATTTAATTTTACCTTATACTGTAACCAATAACTAGAGAATACGATGCCCCCCAAGCAGAAATTTCTGTAAAGCTCCTACTCGTTGCTAGAAACAAAACTGTGTTATAAGTCACTGTGCCATATGACTATGCTAGTGGAAGGAGAATTAAAAGCCTCTGTAATTTTCCCATGTAGGTGATTATAAAACCTAAATTTTCAAGGCTTTCGATTGTGTAAATTACCTCCTTTAGACGAAAAAAAGAAAAAGAAAACATTGTAAATAAATGTAAAATGTTTAGAAATATCTGGTGATATGCTTCACATCTCTTAATTTAGAAGTGTCAGTGCATTTGAATTTTGTATATTGACTTTATATGCAGGAACCTGGATGAATTTCATTTTAGTCTAATAGTTTAATTTATCTAAAATTACTTGCGAATGCAATCACGTTATTTATGCATAATGACAGTTTGGTCTCTTCCATTCTAATGCACATATACTATTGTTTTCCTGTTTTGTTGCACAAACTAGATATGCAACTAGTTTCATATGAACTATGGTATGTAATTTCCAAGTATTTGAAGATTTAAGAAGTTCTGTTACTAATTTCTAAGTTAATTCCATTATGATGAGAGACATAACCTTTATTATTTTACTCTTTTAATAATTGAGACTTATTTTATGGCCCAACATATGTTCTATCTTGGGGAATATTCTATATGCTCCTGAAAAGAATCTGTACTTACCAGCTGTTGGAATAGTGTTCTATTAATGTCAGGTAAGTTGTTTGATAATATTTTAAATCATTTATATTTCTATTGATTTTATGTCTATTTCTTTTATCAGTTGCCAAGTATGGATGTTACTAGGCTTAGTGTGGTGCTGTTAGTATTCTTTAGAAATGTTAATTTCAGATGTTTTGTATTTTATCTCTAGTAACTCCTTCAGGTCTTTGTAAAATTGTCTAGTTTGCTCCACACTATGATCATTTTTTTTCTTTAATTCAGTACACTTCTCAACATCTTCTTTGATACTTCCATTATTTCTGTCATTTCTGATTATGCTTTTATTAATTGATGTCTTTCCTGGTTATAGGTCGAATTTTCCTGCAAATTCCTTACGTCTAGTAACATTTTATTGCAAGTCAGATAATATGAATCTCACATTTTTTAGTGCTAGATATGGCATTTCTTTTAAGTCAAGTATTTCTGTTCAGTCAAGTTACTTAAGAATCAGTTTGACCCTTTTGAGTCTTGTTTTTAGAATTTTAGGGTAGATGTAGAGTAGAATTTATTCTAGGCCAAGTTTAGCCCTGCTAATAAGTTGTCACCTTTCTGAGTTCCCTGATGGATGTCCTTTATAGTCAATGAGTTTACCCCAACTTGGCTTGTGGAGACTTGAATGATTTCTTGGTTTGTGTGAGCTTTGGGAATTACTTGTTTTGTAGTTACCTTGTAATTGTTCTTTTTCTAAAAGTTGCTTTTTACTTGACTTCATAGAGTTTCTACATAGGTGCGTGCAGGTTAGTATTCATTAAAATTCTCAAGAGGACTCTATACAGATTTCTGAAGCTTTTCATATTATCTCTCCTCTTTTTTGTACTCTGCTTTGAAAATTCTAGTCTCCTTGACCTCCCCAAAAGCTAATCTCCATCTTCTCATTTTGTTGAGACCCCCGGTGTCTTATTAGGCTCTCCCTTCCTTCACCATGGTCTGGAAACTATCTCCAGGCAGTAACTTGGAGTGATCACAATCTCATTTTATTTATTTATTTTCTCTTTTCTCAGGAATCATAGTCCTGTGATGCTAAGTTTCTAAAAAATGTTGTTTCATATATTTCGTTCAGTTTTCTAGTCATTTATGATGAGAGGTTAAGTTTAGACTCACTTCCTTTCCTATGGCTAGAAGTAGAAGGCCACCTCGTATAGTTTAAAATTAATTTTTTTTCTTAATTGATATTGCCCTCTTGGACAATTTAGATATGTTTTTCTCATCACAGCCATAGTTTGGATTATATAACTCTTAATAAAAAAAAGGTTACTTTTAGCTAAAAATCTTAATGTGTTTTGTCAGATTTTTTTTTCTGTTGTGGATTTGTGAGTAAGTCTAACAAGGCTCTTATCTAGGGAAGCTGAGTAGTGTCTATTGTGGGTATATTTTAGGTGATTTCCAAGATTCTGTTTTAATTGGATGTTTATAGATTATCATATAAATAGTTTTTACTCTAATTCTAACATCCAGAATGAGAAAATCAAGAATTAAGTGAGAGCTACTATTTTACATCTGGCCTTCATTGTATTTTAAAAGATCTAAAAGCAAAGGCAGTTTCAACTCTATAGTTGGTATTGGAATTTAAGCACCAAATGGGGCCTCACTGTCTGAGGAGATGCTGCCTATTTTATTTCCCAAGACCTTTAAGTTTTCTTTTGCCTTGCAGAATGTCGAGGGAAAAAATCTGAAGTTTCAATTATTCCCTAGTAGAAACCGTAGTTAAGTATAGCTATTTCAAATAAACAACTCAAGAGACTAAAAAGCTGTTTTAAAAAGATGACAATATCTTGTGACATAATTTCATGCTACTATAATTTAAATGAACACTATCTTTTATAGACAAAAATCTATTTTAAAATTCTATCTGTAAAACAGATGAGGGAGAATTGTAAACATAAGATAATTCTGTTATTTTTCTTGCCATTTAAAAAATATTGTTCTTAGAATCTGCTTTATCTATGTCCTGAAATAATTTGAGAAAGGGTACATAGTTTTGCTTTCAGATTGTAAGCAAGTATAAATATACCCATTTTAGTACAGGAAAAAACTTTCAATATACTTAGTTAGAATTCCCCCCATACCACGCCATTCTCTTCTAAGGTAGAAAACTAAAGTATACCTAAAAATTTCAAGTAACTGCTCATTTCCTGGAGTGGGAAAAAATAGAAAATATCCAAGTTAGATTGTGTTAAAAAATGAAGAGGCAAAACCTCTTAAACCTGTTAAAGAATGGGAGCAAGTGCTGTTGGATGCTTTTCAGACTTGATACCATAAATTTATTTTCGTTAATTCATTTAGATTCAGTCTGTCAGATCCCTTTGGCAGCAAAAGCCATGGCCGAACATGATCTCAGTAAAAGTGTAATAATAATAATAACAATAGTATTAGTAATAATGTAATAAGAAGAAGAGGAAGAAGAAACATACCCCGCACACAAAATAACAACAAAAACTACCAAGCAACCCAGACATCTTGAAATAATTTTCCATATTAAATTATAAATTTCTTTTGATCCCTATAGTAATATTTTTTAGCTTCATAGTAATTCTGATTGCCGACGAGTTTTTGTCTTGGTCTATAGTTTCAGATGATCATGGGAGTGAGAAGAGTGCTCCGAAGCAGTATAGCTTTAAATATGTGAATATATAAAAACGCATTGTGATCGAGAGTTCTTAACTTAGAGTAGCATAAAGAATTTGAAGATTACTTCAAAGGGCATTTAAAAACCATGTATTTGAAATTCATGATAAGAAAATATGTACTTTCTGAAGGGAAAAGTTTTCAGGTAAAGTTTCGACTAAAATTTTCACTGAGAAGTATTTTGAAATTTGATGGCAGAAAATGTGCAAACTAGAGATATGTTCATTCTTATGCCTCTATATTTAGAGACTAAAGGTAGCATGAACTGCTTTCATATTTGGTTGAAATGCCTTGAGAAAGCAAACATTTTAAAGAGAGCTGCTTATCTGCTGCTTATTTCAACTAGCCTGACCTTCCTATAACAGTTTGGCTTTTAATTTCTTCCAATGGATACTCTATTCCCATCCTCTTACCAGTCTTTACAAATCGTCCCAGTCCCAGGCCTCTAGATAGCTCAGAAAACCAACTTTGTGTGAGACCCCTCTCACTATGTAATTCAAACGATTGTCACCATGACTATATTATTCTCATAGGAGGATCAGGAAAATTAGTCAACCATATTATGGTGTACCTTAGAGTTCTAAAACAGTAACACAGAGAGCCAGCCTAAAGTTAAGGTCAACTATTTTTAAAACTATGCATTATTTTACCTAACAAAGACAATACATAATCACTGCAGAAAATGTGAAAATTCGGGGTTAACTCTTCTTGTCCAATCTAACCTAATTTTTTTCTAGTCAAGGCATGATACTGTACAGATATCCAGTTATTCTTTCTTATTGAGTATTTTAGGTTTTAGGGAGTCTCTGCACTGTACTATTGTGTCGTAGATGTGACAGACCTCAGACTAGGTGAGCCTGGAGCCTCATCAGCAGTCCCCAATAAAAACCAGATCTTTATTCTTGCAAAAAGTTCCTGGAGCCTTCAATGCATGTTGAGAGAACATCCAGACTAGATGAAGGTAGACAAACCATAGGATAAAATTTTTTATAAGATTCCATGATTAAAATTCTCTAAGCTGTATTGGACTCTGTTTTGTTACTACTATTTAACTTTGGAAACTATAGTCACTTTTGGATAACATTCCAATTCGTTTGAAAAGAGAAAACAATCCCCCTTTTTAAGTCTTTGATGGAAGATTGCTGTCAGGTATGGTGGGCAGTTTTCCTCTTCTTTATATCAACCGTGGACTTCTCCTATAGCAGAGGGTTTTAAATTAGAAGGAAAACATTTGTGACTAAGGAGTGAAACAATAAATTGGGCTTTTAAGGCAGTTGTGGAAGCTTCTAACAGGGTGTTTCCAAAATTCTTGAGACTTTATTTACTAGTAAATCTTTTGAAAAGATGGGGACTGATGCAGAGTTGCCAACTCTTATTTTTTCTAAAGCAAAATCTATTTATTAAAAAGTATGTATCGAAAGTCTTTCTCAATCAGGCACTGAGCTAAAATCTAGGGCTACAATAGTGAATTCCTTTCCTCGTGATCTTATAGTTTGGTTGGGGTGAGGCATCGTAATAAATAAAAAGCTACAAATGTGACTAGGGCTATAAGAAATATGCTCATATACTAAAAGTCTAATTTAGCCATTTTAAAACTAAATATGAAAGGAAGACACAGGGTCATCATCCTCATGGCTAACAGGTATTGAGTAACAGTTATGGATGTCAGGTACTGTTCTGAGCATGTTGTCTGTAAAAATCACTTAATCTCCACACAACTCTTTGAGGTGGGTAATTTTATATTCCTGTTTAAAGGATGTGAAGGCTGAGACAGATTACTCAACTTACTTTTAGTTTTGTAGCTTGCCAATGATACAGTATGAATGAAGGAAAGTTTTCATAATGTTCATTAATTCAGCTTTATGCAAAGCTTACTACATTGTTCCTATTAGCAGAATGGTAAAAACTCTGAGACCAGGGCTAGTCTTGGACCAGCAAAGGAAAGTCAGTCTTTGAAGGTGGCTTTTCCAATGAAGATGCACTGGATTGGATGGTTTAATGTGATGTTCTGCCCAAAGAGAGTGGAAGAGATAAGATTGCATTTAGAAGCCAATTCCATGTTTCCAATACCATAGTTTTAAATGCATTTTCAATGGTATTATATGGAACCTTAATCTGACTCTTAACGTATTGCACTTTGTGTCCCTTTATCTTATTAAAAACAAACAAAAAAGTAAATGACTCAAAACAAAAGATAACATGGTAAGATATGCAGAGCATCCTGTGTTGCTTCTATTTCAAAAATAATTTGGGATTTCTTTTGTTTAAGAAAGTATTTGTCTATTAATTTGTTTGTTAAAGGGCAGCTAAGTGTGAATTATGAAAGAAAATGATTCATATCAATGCAGATTTTACCTACTTTGAGTATGGTTGCAAAGATGAGAGGATGCTAAAGAAAAGAAAAAGCTTCAACACTTAACCAATAAACATTTAATTTGACTTTAATGAGAATTATTGATGTGAAGGAAATGAAAATCAATTACCAAATTCCCAGGGATTAAGAACAGTCTGAGAAAAGGACATTTCATTTCTATGGATCTGGGATGAAAAAGTCCCCAACAGAGCATTCCTTAGGTAGCCTTCAATTTATTGGACCATTTCTAGTTCCAAACTCACTTGTCAGCTCCAGTAAGGGAGACAGTAAGTAATGTTTTATAAAAGCGACTGGGGTATCTCATCACAGTGGGAAGCCACTTTGAAGCTGACAGCAAACCCTCACCAAGCCTTGTTTCTGGGAGACTTTATGTAAATGACTGCTTTTCCCAGTTGAGATCGGCTGTGATAATTGTTAGCGATGACATGGTCAAAGACATCGACTAAGGGACCCAAAGCCTGGCCTCACCAGGGGTTACTACAGAGTGTTCCTTTTGCTTTTACCCCATGCAGTGAAAAAATGCAAGTTCATCAGGCAAAGCCCAAGAAGGTAGGCTGATAAGTCAGATATATCATATTGTTATGGTTCTTTTCTGTATTTGTATTTGTTATGGACTATAAACCATGATGATGCAATAAAGAGCTAGGGCCATGAATTCTAATTGGCTGTGGAGAGCTATTTCATGGAGGGGAAAGTCCAAATGTAATGAATTCAGATGACATAATGACTTCAGTTTCACTGCATTGCTCTGCTCCCTGGGAACCAGCAAAAGATAAGTGAATGGGCAGCTATAATAAATTCGCACATATATACAACATGAAAATAGCTGGCAAAGCTTTAACTCAATGCAGAACATTATACTAATAAAAATGTCAATCAAACTATTTGCTGAAAAATATTAATTAACAAAGTTGATAAAATTTCTAGAAAATATGAAACTGCTGAAATATCTTTCTTTGTGCTTATTTGTATCTGCATGAATAGAAAATGCTATTGGTTCTTCATCTTTAATACCTAAGGGATTTATAAGCATATTGCTTCAATAAAACTTGGTTCATCTGTACAGTATGTGGATCAGATATGCATATTTAATTACTCTGAAAGTAATTTACTCGTACAGATGGTGGTATTAGAGGGTCTTACTTCAATTTAAATTACTTTCATTGGAAAAAAAAGGATTCCTTGGCTATGATTTTCAAGGAAAAATCTAACTTTTATAACATATGGAATATACCTGCCTATAGTAATTATACATGAATAATCTCACACATGCAAAATAAACATTATTGTAAAAATTTGAAACAACTCACAGGGAGTAGTATCATAACATAGATAATTCAAGAGTCTTTCAGATATACAGCTTAGGGTGTTGTAAACGCTAAACTTGCAATCAAAGTATACAGATGAGCTTAGAAAAAAAGCATGGGCATCTAATTTGTAGCTGAAAGCAATGAGCAGCCTCCTTAGCAGAACACTGCAACGTAGTTCATATGTTCATTAAAATCCCTCTAGCCCCTCCCTCCTGTGTGAAACTTGAAGGAAATTAAGAGATAATAAGTGAGCCACATCCCTGGGCAGACCTTAGGGAATGTTCCCTAGCAGGGACTTCAGTCACTGTGTAGTCCTCTATCTAGAAAAGGAAAGGCTACCTTCCCATCGCAGTCTGGTGGCTTCTGAAATGCAATATTCATCCTGTCGAAATAAGCAATCAAATAAAAATCATCACGTTCAAAGGCAAGCCAGTCCGCAAAGAAAGACAAATAGCTTATAGCATATTGTATTGATTATCACACAGTAGCTGGGTATTAAAAATCAGGAAAATATAAATGATTTTGCAAAAAATATTTTCTATTATGAGCTTATAAAAATGTGCCCATGTGTTTGTTCATTCTTCACTGCAAGTATCTCTTTATTGAAGCATTGTATCTCAGAGGCACACATGTGCCATCCACTACTCCGGTTGCTATGGCAAGTAGTAACGTTTTATTGAAAAGTAAATGGTCACCACCCACATGAATGGCTCCCAAGTGGCCTTAACATAAACTCCCTCCCCCACCTTTTTTTTTCTGAGCCATCCTGATTTTTTTTTTAGATAGACATGAATTTTCTCCCTATTTACAGTATGACAAAATCTTTCTGCTGCCTTCTTTTAAATCTCTTTAAAAATAACTCATTTATTATGGGCCATGAAGAACAAAAGAGTCCATTTTAATAACCAGAAGGGAAGAAAACACAAATGTAGGTCCCATTGGGAACTTAAAAAAAGATTTTATTAATACATTATATTTTATATATATATTATAGTTTATAATGCTTTTTCATATACTTTATTTTATTTAATAATCCTTGCTTTATTAGTCAAGTCATATCTTTGTGATTACATATCCATATATATAAACAATAAGCATATACTATAATACTTTGGAAATTATATTGCAGAATTCATTTTAAATACTGAAATGAGAAATCAGACAAAAATTATTTTGTCGGTGTGTACAGGCTTGGGATTTCATATATCTCTACAATGTGAAGCCATATCTATGAAGCAGTTTTTCAAACGTGCTGTGTATATACACATGCTGTAAATATAAACCTGCTGCATATATATGTATGTATATATAAACCTGCTGTATATACACACAGAGAGAGAGAGAGAAAGGTATTTGTCATATGTTGGTAATCTGACTGATTGCCACTCTGGAGACCTTGAAGCCAAGTGGGGTTTAAGTGAGGTCCCTTCCCACTTCACTTCAAGTCCTGACTGCTTGGTGTGGGTATTACCAAAAAATGCTCCACCAGGAATGCATTACCAAAATGCTTGCCTTATGAAGACAAAATATCTTGAGGCAGTGAAAAAAAAAATCTTGGAATAAAAATCTTTCAGTTAATCAACAGCATCCAGTTTCTATATCAAATTCAGCTAATAATTTCTGACTTCTGTCATTTTTTATTTTTGCTCTGTCTGCCTCAGATTTGTACCCATGTCTTGGTGCACAAATTTTCCTATCATTTGAGGTTAGCTGAATTGTTATTTTCTCACCAAGACTAACAAACTGCTACCATTTCGTGAAGAAGAAAAACACAGGGCAAAGTGAGAAAAAGGGATAATGGAGAGCAGTGGGATAAGAAGAGTGTTTCTTAATTATGCAGCAGACTCTCTCTGATGGGTCCTTTCCCCACCCTGCACTGTGCAGAATGAACTGGCATACAGTGACTGCCACAGATGACTCAGCAGTGGCATGTGAATAACACAGCTGTGCCTCTGAGACATACAGAGGTGATTGGTTTTATTTTTTTTAAGAAGAAAAAAATGTGACCAAATATGTTCAAGATTTTTATATATTCTTCATTCCTATTTATTGCATATTCTCAGTTGTAGGGTATTGTCCCCACCTCATATAATTCTTTTTATTGGTTTTTATATTAAAGCAATTGAAAGCAATGCAGTATCATTTTCTGGTATAATAGAGCCATAGAAGCAGGAGAGCAGACACTTCATGGGGGAAAAGAACATGTAAACACTATACCAATTAGCCTCTTCTAATACAGTTAATAAAAGGAAATAAAGAAACACTTGCAGACGGAGTAGAATTAAACAATACATTAGAGTTCAGTGTAGAAGTTTACTGTAGCCTTTTCTTTTTATTATAAATGACCATTGCTAAATGTTTCTAAATATCCCATTAAGGAAAACTTACTTGCTAATAGGTAGAGACTAATGAGGCAATAGAAAGTATAATTGGAGAACTTGCTACCTCAACCACAAAATTTATACTAGCATGCTCAACCAAGTATCAGTGTCTGTTCAAAAATTTTAGTTAACGCTTAAGAGTGAAAAATGCATGTACATTTCATTCATTCATCTGTTAATTCATTCAAATTTGTTTTATTACTTCATATGTGTAAGTGTTATATGCCATGGAGGTTCAAAAAAAATAGAAATGACCAGTAGAGTTATGGCAGTATGAGAAGTAGGATTCTTTACTTGTCATATGGAGCCTACCACTTCATTGAGACTGACAAAGGTATGAGAGGCCCTGTGCCTTAGAAAGAGAACTCAAAATGGTAATGAGAGTCCAGCCATGACAATAAATCTGAATGGAACAAGTGAATACCACCATTACTTCCCATTTGTGCCTTTTATTAACTTTCTCCCACTGCGACTTCATGTTTCCCCATGGACTTCAGTTCTCACATATGCCCTATATGGATTTAATGTGTCTTGTTCCATTAACCATATCTTCAACTCTGCTTCCAGGAAAGGAACAGGAATGCAGTTTTTCATCTCGACAATAATTCTTCAGTATCCAGTTCCGGACCCAGCCCTGATTTTCAGCTTCATTACCCTCACGTTTTGCTGACAGGTGGTAGTGGCTTGCCCTGCAAAGCCATCAAGATACAATAAATGAAAACGAATGTAATTCAAGATACAACATGATACATGCCATTAGAAATAGATAAACAGAATGCTATGGGGTTTGGAGCTGGAAAATGCTATTCTCAGGGATACCCAAGGAAACGATTCAACACATACAACATCAGAACTTAAATCCATGAACCCCAAAATGTGTTATAAAAGAGCTGCCTGAAGTTATTTAGGGGAGAATCTTCTATAAACCTAAACTATTCTGACCCACAGAGTACTTTGATAGCCTAAGAATAGTTTATATACATAACTGTGCCCAAGGATATATATACAGAGAATTCTCACATTTTGTTCAGAGGAATTCATGAATGTGGAGATGGGTTTTACACAGTAAGCCAATTAATTCAGCTCAAGTGCTTTCTTATATGCAAGTTGAAATTGTTACGTTGAAATTAACCCTGCCAGTAATGGATCTGAAGGAGTTTGGGGGTATTTTTAAATTCACACCAATCAAGGCAAAGCACAGTTTAAGTAAAGAAAAAACAAGAATGTGTTCTCATACATTTAGATGTAATCTACAGTTTTATCTGTATATGTTTCTTGGGCAAAGAAGAGTGGGACTCTTCATTTTTAAATCACTGCAGGAGATTCTGACTCTGAGTGTTCATGAATTTCCTGTAGAGAAACAGCTACAGAGTACCTGTTTCTCTGCCTCTGGGTCAAGGCTGACCAGGCAGGGGCAGTGGGCAAGGAGAGGCAGTCTCAGACTTATCCTACTTGTGCAGATGAGTCTGAGGAAAAATCTCATCAAAAGAAGAGAACTTACATTAGGAATCCAAAATCATGGAGTTAGAGCTCAGAGTACTAAGTGGCCATAAGAACCAGAAGTATGAAGTAGAGCTGAAGTAGAGAGCCAGACCCATGTTGGGTTGTTGAAGGAAAGTGAGTAAATGGGAGCAAAGGAGAAGGTGGGGTGGAACAAGGCTAAAGGTCAGCGAATTAACTCTTCTCGGTAATATCTCCGACAACGCAGAATGGAGCACTTGAGAATGGAGGTCAGTCCCTACATATTTATATAAAAATTGGGGTAGAAACTCTGGGAAATTTCTTTCGTAGAATTAGTTTGCTGAGCAGAGATCTGAATAAATTATGGGAGTGAATGAAGACAGAATAACAAGACCACACCGCATTTCAGAAAAACTTGATTGAATGATTGATTGATTGAAACATTTATTTATTCAATCTCCCAACTTACTTAGCACATGTTCTAGGCACCGTGCAAGACGGTGGGGATTCATCAGAGGAAAAGATCGACTCATGAGCATATTTTTAGCTGAGGTTTACTTTGCCACAATTTATTTTTAAGTATGAAAATAATAGAGCTGACTGAGTATAATAAGATGTAGTTTCATGTTAGAAACACATGGACTAATCAAAACAAAAAATTGTTAAATAGTAAAGACATAGTATAATTCAGATTTAATTGCCAAATGAGTCAATTATCTATTAACTTTGTAAATGGAAGAAATGAGTAGCATGGGTTATTGATATCCATAGATATTCCTTAAGTAACTTTTTTCTCTCTCAACATAACCTTTCTTGGAATTAAATAAGTGGTTAAATTACTGCTTTAGAGAATTATTAACTATATGATTAGAAAGCAGAAAATCTAAAGTTGAGAAATGGTCAAAATCTAAAATAGTAAAGTGGTCGAAAGATAGGAAGTTGGAAGACAAAAACCTGGATTATTTTGTGAAGTGGTACATCTAGTTTATGCCTAAATAATGTCCACTGCTGGTAGCAAGACCCTTGTAGGCATGTCTTCTGACCTGTCTGAGTTAAATAAACCAGGAGTCTTTTGATTTAAGGAACTGAGGAGACTGGTAGGAACCAACACCTCATTAGGGAAGAGGGAGTCAAGCAGCCTAGATTTGCCCTATTACCATCATATCAGTTATCAGACAGATTCTAACTACAGCAGAGTCTGTCATTCACCTAGTTTTATATCTAAGTCCTAGGGAGAAGGGAGGTTGTGAATAAAAACTGAAAGATCTATATTCACTGAAAACTCTTGTCATAAATTAAGGAACAAAGAGCACGGCTTGGGTGCCTGTTACAACAAGGTATTACTTGGAAGGAAGGAAGGAAGGAAGGAAGGGAAGGAAGGAAGGAAGGAAGGAAGGAAGGAAGGGGAAGGGAGGGAGGGAGGGAGGAGGGAGGGAGGGAGGAATTTTCTCTATTTTGCCACAAAATTAATCAGCACTTCAACTCCATAAACACTCCAATTCATGAGTAGCCCCAGCAAAAGAGACGACTGCGGTACCAGTACCAGAGGATTCTGCAGGAAAGCCTGGATAGTCGGCCATGCTGTGTAGGCTTGGATAGTAGAGGATGAGACAGTTGTCCTGGAAATGGGACTCAGGGAATGGAAGCAGGGCCTGTCAAAGCCATATTATGCTTGACAGATATTATTTCTGAACACATGTGAGGAGCCCTTGGGGACTTCCAGAAATTCCTAAGTGTTGGGGAAAATGTTTAAAATGCTTGAGAGCTCTCTAATAGCAGGTGGGAACTGTAAATATGGGTTATTAATGTTAAAATGACCCACTTATTATTAGTCAGCCCACTGGATCTCAAGACAGACTGAGAAACAAAGGTTGCACCACACATGTAATCAGTCCGCAAATCAATGAAATGTGAATATTATTGCTCTGTTGAGTGATGTGGAGAAACCACTGTTGTGCAAATGTTTTAAAACTAATTCAGCAGCGAGCTGTAGAAACACAAAATATTAAGACCTTTAGCACTAAAAATTTTCAACAGATGCCATACATTTATTTAATATAAGGAATGGTAAGAGCAGAAGAGCTAAAACCATATCAGGCAATAGATGCTAGATTAAATAAAGAAATAATTCTGGAAACAAACATCTAGATAATTTTCTATAATAGCTAATGCCAAAGAGACACATGGTTTGCAGAAGTCAAAGACAGACATAAACCCAGGGCATTGTCAATGACCAGAAACTGTAAATAAGATGATTAGAATTTCTTTTGGAACAAAGAACACAAAATCAAAAGTTATGTAGCACTTGATAATATTATATCCTGCTATGTTATTTCTTTTAGATTTTGACCCGATTCTATTATGATCTTCCTCTTTCTACTTCTCTTTTTTCTTTCCTCAATCTTCCCCCCTCTTTTGCTCTTTTTCTCTCCTCTCTCCTTTTACTTCCTCTCAACCACTTTTTCTTAACCTTTTCTCCCTTCCTTTTTTCTCCCCCGTCCCCTTTTCCCTTCATCCCGCATCTCAGAAATGCCTAATCAAAGGCCTGGATGATCTTTCTCACAAATCTACAATTTACCCAAGGACGCTTTCAGTGGACCCTGTAAATGGCAGTTTCACTCCAAAAGTTAGCATGCTTTTGTATATTCGGTATGAGGTATCAGTCAATAATGGGATATGTTCAGGGTTTAAAGAGAAAGAAGCAAGCCCCAGATGGTCATGGTGGAAAAGTTGTCGATGCACAACTAATACTTCAGTTACCTCTCGTTATCCCTAACTGACATTTTCATATCTGAGAGGATCATTAAACCCCAAAGCATGTAAGGTTAGATTACTAGGCAATACTAGTTTACCAAATGTTAGTTCTGAGTGTCTACTGAGTAAAAGGCCCTTAGTTACATATTAAGGGTGTAAAAAATGAAAAAAGACATATTCCTCAGGGAGAGTAAAGGAGGAAACAATGAATTCACTCTGAAACAAAGCAATCTTGAAAAAGGAAGACACAATAATAGAATAATAGAACTGTTCGTTAAGGAATTAGGATGAATTGTGTTATAATAGAAGAATGTGAAGGGCAAGGACATACCAGACTGAGGAACTAGAATGAACAAAGTCATTGGTGAAAGAGCATGGAGTTGTTTGGGAACCAGAAACAGTTTTATATAACTGGAATGTAGAGAGTGTATAGGCTTGTAGGTTTATGAAAAATGGAATCACTTTTCTTGGATGTGCAGGATATTTGAGCAGGGACACTGCTCAGGAAGAGTCCTCCTCTACACTGCCTTCTTACTCTGAGATTTTGCAAGACTTTCTGGCAAATACATACAGAGAACAAATGCATAAGAGAATGCAGGTTGAGATTTGAAATTCCCATAAGCAGAAGCAATAGATTCATATTTACCAAGGCACTTTACAGTTGGTCAGCTTATCAATTATTAAGTCAAAGGCTTAAGTGGTTGTAAAGGGATCTGCCAGATGAACCACATGTTAGAACATGGAGCATAAAGGAGAGGTAGACTCATTCCCAGTGGAACCAAAACGTCTGAGAATCACTGAGCTCTGTTATCCTCCAAGTCTTCACATTTGAGCTTAAAGTAATGAATTCATAATGAAGGTGAATTATTCTAAGCACCATTCTAGACCAACAATATTAATTTTTTAGCCATATTATGTTGTTTTCTTTATAAGGATTCATAATATACAACAGGAATGTGTGAATTCTCATCTTAGAGCTATCACTCTGGTTAAATTTACCAAGACAAGTGGTATACCTTTTCTAGTTTAAAATATCTTTTATTATTTTTTCAGTACTGATTATGATAGTATTACATAATGACTGTATAAAGTTTTAAAAGTACAAATAAGTACGAGTTAGAAAACAATACCTGAAATATCCCAGCTGCTATTATTTTGGCATATTATCTTCCCAGTCTTTTTTTCATGCTATGAATAGCCAGCATGAAACAATAGTTAGCATGAACAAACACATAGACACACGCGCATACTCACGACATTCTAAACTGTGTAAAAAGTAAGTTATTTTTACTTAAAACATATATTTTTCACATCAATTATGTTTCCTTCAGAACATAATTTTTAATCAATATATAGAATTTTAATAGATAAATATACCATAATATAATTATTTAATATATAAATATACCATTATTTTGCCAACCTCCAGTCTTTGGTCATAGATTTTTCCTAATTTTTTATATTAAAATATAGTATATGTTATACATAATCATTTAGAATATCCACTATTATTTTCTTCTGATAAGACTGCAGGGTAAAGGGTTTGCAAAATTTTAAGGATTTGGACGCACATTGCCAAATCACATTTCAGCTGAGCAACAGTGATTATTTCTCTGAATACTTTCCAACACTGGATATTATAACTAAAAAGAGAAGAAAAAATTCTAAGATAAGGTATTTATCTTCATGTTTTCTTGACTAGCCTTTTTTATTACTATTGAGATTAACATTTTAGATATGTTTATTAGCCATTTATTTTTCTTCATTTATAAAGCTGGTGTTTATTTGGGAACTAGTAGTTTATTGATTTCTAGGAGCTCTTTAAATGTTAGAGAGTGGAAACCTTTATTTTTTATGTATGAATTCTTAACTTAGAATCACAAAAATGCAGTCTACCCATGATGGTTGTAGTATAATGTGGATACATTTTGACATTTACATTGTTATTTTTAAAGATAATTTATAGAAATAGGAAAACTTCAATTTGAAAATAAGATATATTCTACCGCTGTCATAAAAAAACAGGTTTTAATTGTTATACTACATATTTTAATACTAGCCTTTTAAGTTATAAATAGCATTACAAAGGATAATTAACTCCATAAACCTAGTTTCATTCAAGATGAAAATCAGAAGATGAGATAGTGCTTCATCAGGAAAGCCATGGCTAGGTTTTTAGTTGCCAAACTAAATTTTATACAAAACTATGGGGGAAATATGACTGACAACACACTAAGAACATGTACAACAGTGAGAACCAAAGTTCTGTGTTGGTGTAATTATTTTCATTTTTTTTCTGACTTTTGATCAAGATATACTGTTCTAGAAGAAAAGTCATAGATTAAAGATAAATTGTTATGATAGCTTCATTAGAATAGATATATTTAGTGATATACTACCAAGATATTTAAACTAAATTTGGTGTTAGGTCTTTAAGTTGGTTCTTGCTCTGCTTTTCTGTTTAATTGGTATAATTAAATGGTTCTTTGGACACTGATATTTGTGTAAAATTTGACTTCTAGGAAAAAGCTGTTCAAATAGAAAATCAAGACCTAGGCCATCTTCCAGAAATACCCATTTTACAGCATCTACTTATTCAATCTTAAGACTACATTAATCATGCTTAGCTTTATCTTTTTCCCTCTTCAATTACTTCTTTCATAAGAAAAACCTCTCAAGTACCAGAATACCTTTCAGGTAAACAAGATTCTTCCTCATGCTTTCATTTCTGAGTTCGGTTTAGAACCTTAGTTAAAAAATATCCACTCTAAATGGTTAAACAAACTAGTACATCCATACCATGAAATACTATTCAATAATAAAAACGATGTACGACTTGAATGTATCTCAAGGGCATTATGGTAAATGAAGAAAAGCCAGTGTAAAAGGCCATAAACTATATGATTTCATTACTGATAAACATTCTTGAAATAAAAAAAATAGAGAGAGGTAGAGAACAAATTAGCCAGAGGTTAGGGAAGGTAGGGGGAAGACAGTGGATATGGCTGCAAGGGGTAGTGATGGGGTAGTTCTGTATCTTGATTACAATGATGATTATATAACTTAACATATGTGATAAAATGACATAGAACTGTATACATGCATTATACTAATGTCATTTTCTGGGTTCTCATATTATGCCATAATTATATAAGTAGTAATTATTGGGGAAACTCGGTATACAGGATCTTTCTGTACTATCTTTACAACTTCCTGTGAAAATATAATTATTTCAAAGTAAAAAATTTTTAAATCTACCCAAATAGGGGATTGAGTGGGAGAGAGCCTTTCTCAAGGTTCAAGGGTGAGGAAACAATTTTTACCAGTCTACAAGCCAAATATGTTTTTAACAATAAAAGCAAACCAAAAAACTGATGTAGAAACTGTCTACTGCCCCTTCAAAATTAAATGTTCATAACTTTTTTAAGGTTTAGAAAAAATTGTATGCATGTGTATAATTTGTCTAGTAATTTTATAATTTGTACTTTTAAATATAATATAAATTTATTTTGTATTTTATTTTATATATCATACTTTCTTAGTAAATACACATTATGTACTTTTTTATTATACCTAATATATAATTTCCCTTAGCAAGTTTATGTTTCTAAACTTAAGAAAGATTATCATGGTAGCCATGGAAGGTGAAAATTCTGAAAGGGCTATCTGCAGGTCTCTCAGTGGAATCATCAGTTCTAAAGTATAACTAAAACTATATAAATCTAAACTTTTGATTTGAAGATGTAGTGCGGCATGTTAGCTTTCTTGTAAACTGAATTTAAATAGATTTGAAATCCTGATCTGAAGATATAGATTAAGAAGTTAGCTGGCTTTTGTGTAAATTAATCTTATGTAAACATGAAATCTTGATTTAGAAATGCAGTTAAAGATGTCAGTTGGCTTTTGTGTGTATGTGTTTGTGTTTAACTTGCATAATGTGGCTAATTATGTAATTTACATATTTTATCACTTAATAGTTGGATGACCTGGGGCAAGTAACTATAAGCTCACTAGATTTCTGGACTATGTAAATGACAATAATACCTGTTTTACCTTCTTCACAAGGTACAACACTAAACAAAGGTTATTAATGTTACTAATAAAAATAATTGCAACAGGGCTATTCTGTCGACCTGTAGAATGTGATCTGCTGATAAAGTATATCGTCCTCACCTCTAAAGAAATATTTGAATGAGGTGCAAACCAAAGATATCATTAGCATCAAATGAAACCCTTAAATAAGCAGATAAAGTAGAAATTTAAAAAGTCATCTTCTACCAATGGCAAAAGACATGTATATTGCTTCTGTTATCTGTAATTTCCTGTCCCCATTTGTGAAACTATTTTCTTCTTCTAGCATCCAAACTTTCAAATTGTACTACCTCTTACCTCTTTTGAAGACTGCTTATGGACTCTAATAATAAATAATGGTAGCATTGTTTATAATAGCAAAAAAAGTAAACAGACTAAATATTGAACATGTAGAGGATGAATAAATAATATTATATTTATTATAATCATATGTATGATATTTTCAGAAACATAATTGAAAACAACCTAGATATGTATGCTGTCATCTTAACTACATAAAAATATGGTTTAAAAATTAAAATGTCAACATCCATTCATGCTAAATACTCTCAACAAAGTGGGCATAGAAGGAATTTACCTCAACATAATGAAATTCATGTATGACAAGCTCACAGCTAACATACTCAATGGTGAAAAGCTGAAAGCTTTCCCTCTATGATCAAGAATAAGACCATTTTTTCTGACCATTTTTTATTCAACATTGTATTAGAAGTTCTTGCCAGAACAATCAGTCAAGAAAAAGAAATAAAAGCATCTAAACTGGAAAGAAAGAAGCAAACTGTCATTTTGGAGATGACACGATATTATATATTGAAAACCCTAAAGACTCCACCAAACACTGTTTCCCATTGCTCTAGGATATCCATAGTCTTTGGAAACAAATGACATAGTTCTATTTATAGCATTCTGTTTTTAGTAGTGGTATTTCCATTTACAAAATACAGTAATTCTCAATCACTGAAAATGTCAAATGCTAGAAAATGTAGCATTCCTACACCTGATGTTAACATTGTTCTCAAACTGTTGTTAGCTGAGGATTCATTTGGTGAATTCAACTTGCGTATATATTTCTGTTACAGTAGGATTAGAGACAAGTTCTGTTTAGAAATAACTCCAAGAACAGTTATTATATATTTTTTTTCACATTGAAAACCAGTCAGACTTGCTTCAGCCTCAAAAAGCATGTTTATGTAAAATTAAATTAACACCGGCAGTGAGCTGCATTTTTTTTCTAAATGGGAAATGAGTTAAACTATATTATAAAGCTATAGTAATCCAAATACTATGGTATTGGCATAAAAACAAATACATAGGTTAATGAAACAGAAGAAAGAGCTCAGAAATAAACCCATGCCTATAAGATCAATTAATTTACAACAAAAAAGGTAAGACTATACTATGGGGACAGGATAGTCTCTTCAATAAATGGTGCTGGATAAACTAGGTAGATATGCAAAGAATGAAATTACACCATACACAAAAATCAAGTCAAAATGGATTAAAAACTCGAACATAAGACCTGAAAACTATGAACTCTTAGAAGAAAATATAAGCAGTAAGCTCCTTAACATTGGTCTTGGCAACGATTTTCGTTGTTGTTGTATTTGACACAAAAAGCAAAGGCAACAAAAGAAAAAAATAAATGAGAGTACCTCAAACTAAAAATCTTCTGCACAGCAAAGGAAACATTAAAAAAAAGGCAGTATATGGGAGATAATATTTGCAAACCACATATCTGATAAGATGCTAATATCCAAAATATACAAGGAACTTGTACAACTCAATAGCACAAAAACACACAATGTAATTAAAAACAACCCAATTAAAATTTGAGCAAAGGACCTAAAAGACATTTTTTCAAAGAAGACATATAAATGGCTAGCTGGTACATGAAAAAGTGATCAACATCACTAATCATCAGGGAAATGCAAGTCAGAACCACAATGAGATATCACTTCACTCCATTGGGATAACATGCTGGTCAGAAAAGGAAACCTTATAAACTGTTGGTGGGAATATAAACTAGTACAGTCACTGTGGTAAATAGGATGGAGGTTCCTCAGGAAATTAAAAATTAAGCTACCTTATGTCCCAGCAACTGAACTTCTGAGTGTACATCTAAAGGAGATGAAATCAGTATCCCAAAAAGATAGCTATACTGCCATGTTTATTGCAGTATTATTCACAATAGCCAAGCTATGTAAACCCAAGTGTCTGTAAATGGGTGAATGGAATATATATATTCAGCCTTTAAAAAAAGAAAATTCTATTATTTGTAACAACATGAATAAACTTGAGGGCCTTATGCTATGTGAAATGAGCCAGAAAAAGAAAATATTGCATGGTTTCACTTATATGTGAAAAATAAAAAATAAAAAAAAATTTGATCTTATAGAAACAGAGAATAGAAAAGTGGTTATCAGGATCTGTGGTGTAGAAATGAGGAGAGTTAGTAAAAGGGCACTGTAGTTGATAACTCTGTACTGGATAATAGAATTTTGCTAAGAGAATAAAACTTAAATCACACCAAAAAATATAAATATGTGAGGTGATGGATGTATTAATTAACTAATGCAAGAATCTTTTCACAGTGTATACATATATCAAATCATCATGTTGTACAGTTTATCTTAAAATTTTATTTGTCAATTATACCTCAATACAATTGGAAAAACTGTCAGCATAGGCATGTATGTAAGTAATATGGAGGTTAGAACTACAAGAAAAACTGAAGGTTAAAAGGAGTTGCTTCTGGTTAATAAGAATGTGAAGATATAGGACATGAGATAATAGTTTCTCAAAATTAGCTCTTCTCTGCTATTGGATTGTCTAATCATGTTTATGTACTAATTTTAGTAAACAAACTTACTCCCAAATATTTATTCTGATCTGCACAGCTCTTGTACCCTATTTAAAAGATTATTAAGGTACTTCCTATGATTTTGTTCTCTTGCCTGCCTAGACTTCAGTGACTCTGCATTATCTGAATCCTAGTCCTTAACTTTGCCCTTCTGTAGACTTGGCTTTGGTTTTCCTTTGACCCACTGATTTCCATACTGTGGCTGCTCCTAGTGGGATGGAGCTGAGAGTCTTCAGCCACTGTGCTTGTTCTGGCTAGGCTCATTACTCTCAGCATGCACCATTCTTAACCATCTGAGAATTATGTTTAGTTACTTATTAGGCCACATATTTTATAAAAGTATATGGCATCATAAAGAAATCATGGTTTAGACTTTACTGACCATCTCTAATATCTCCTGTTAAAATAATTTCTGATCTTGCATACAATCAATAGAGAAGGGAGCCAAGACCACCTTATTGTTCAAACAGAGAAACGATCACCAATTATAATGCCTACGGCTCACCTTACACCTTTCATTTCTAGGGAATATCTACTAAACCAACAATTTGTTTTACCTATGATGGAAAGTGTCAGTAACACGATCTTTTTAAATTCTACTCACGACCAGGCCAAAATAAAGGGCATAGGCTACTGACTGGTCCTTTTTGATTACACAAATCTGAAGATGCTCACTTTTAGTAGTTAGCAAGGTAGATCTTCTATCTTCATTAAGATTGTAGATATTAAAGGGTATGGCACATATCACAGATATTTACAGCAGGCTAAACTATTTGTTACAATACTCATTTCTAAATGAATTACCATGTGAGTAACAGTAAAGCTGAAAACTAAGATATGAGGGTCAGATTCCTCCTGTGAAATCTCCCTTGTAAAATTATCCCAGATGTAATAATATCACATTATTGACTTAAGCACACTTCCCAGTGACATGCCATAGCTGACCTGTAATTTTTATCCTACATGATGCCAGCCCTAATAAAATGGTACTTGTGAATGTAAATTAAGCTCACAAAGGGGACAGATTGCATGATTCTGGTTTCTCTCAGATGCCTGTAGGCTATCACAGGTTCCATATGTGAAGTAATTATGTTCACTGAAGGAAAGAATAAATGCTGTCAAATTGTGTACTGAGAGAGAAAGCAGCTATTATATTTCAGCAGTCGCTAGAGCATTGCCCCCAGACAGTAGCAAGATGTATAAGAAAATAAAAACTGTGCCAGCCATATATTACACATCTGCCTTTAGATTTGTAGCTTCCTTTGAATGTATATTATACAAATCCAATAACTTACCAATGAACGTTTCAGCTGTCTTCTTCGGCATATTTTCTGTGGAGCCATTTTGGAATATGTGGCATGGTTATGGGAGGGATAATGAATATAGATGTTTCCCCTGTTTTCCCTTATGTTGTGCTGCAAAGCGACAACCCTGTTGGATTTCTGATGTTCGGACTTTGCTTTTTTTTTTTTAACAATATTTCAAATTCAACCCCAGACTATTTTTTTTTATAGTTCATAGGAATGAGTGAGAGACAGCCTCCATTCTAAAACTTCCCTGCTTTGAGTGCATTTATTTAAAAAAAGAATTTAGATAGAATAATAGCTAGCAATTAATTAGTACTCATCATGCATCCTGGAACTTATGACTTCTCAGACTTTATCTTGTTTAGTATCTCAAGTAAACAAGTGAATGATAAAGATCTTTTTTCTTTTAAAGCATATGGTTTGCAGCACAAAGCTAATGGGACTTCTCTAAACTACCCTACCTTGCCTACGAGGAAATAGCACTGAGACCTGAGTGGCACAGCCAACAGGATTTAAAGCTGGACAATCACTGGAGGAGGAAAGTTTTATCTTATGGAGGATTTTATCTCTATCCTCTGAGAAACTTTTGAGAATGGTGGCCTCTCACCACTCCTGCCCTCCTAGGAGTCTGTTGTCCTTAAACTGGTTTCTGATTGGCCAAAGAGGCTCCCAGCTGGGCTCCAAAACTTGCTCTAAACTACCTCATGCTCCAATCTTCCTTTTCATCCTCTTAAAACATAACAAAATCTAGCCTAACTTGCAGAACAGTTTGCTTTACTTAGGTACTAAAGTAACAACAGCAGCAACAACAGCACACTCCTAATGCATCCTATAGTGTTCACAAGTGGGAGGTGGTTATAATTATTTGCACTTTACAAAGAAATATTCATTAAATGAAATGAGTGATTCCAGACTGGGTGATAAAATGAATTATGAAATCTCTGGTGGAATAGATTTTAATGTCCTTCTACATCATTTAAGAAACAGAGTTTATCAGTTTCGGTGTGAATAATGCCAGTGCCTGAGAATGTCAGACCTTAAGGAGATCCTGTTCCATTCATTGATTGCTAAAAGATTTCTTCTTCATAACAAGGTACAATTAAAAACTAGCATCAACTACATTTACCCTATGACACCAGTTTTCTCTTAAAGAGCTGCCAGCAAAACTTCACGCCCTCCCCAGCACCCTTCAAAGTTTGAAGGCAGTGACCACATTCCCATTCCTCCTAACTTCTCATTTAGTGGTTTCCCCATTTCTTCATTGTCTCATCTTATAGTACTGTTTATAGCTGTTCTATGCCTGGCATACATTCGGGAAATACAAGGATGAAAATGTTGGGAGAACATTTTATCTTTTAAATCATACTACATTAGTACCCTCCTACTATGGCAATACCAGCGTTTTGTGCTTCTATCTGTCTGGGATTGTTATCAAGGAAAGTTGAATTCTGAGAGTGATATGAAGAAATCTAAACTATTTAAACTTCCAATCAGTTGTTTCCTGTTTTCCTTCAGAATCTGGAACTGAACGAAGTTATCATAATGGAATGTATGACAAAAGAGTGATAGGGATGTCCATGAAAATGTCTACTCTCTTAAAGTCACAGGAGAGTGCCTCAGAAAATTTATTATGCCCTGTGAACAAAGCAGAGGCTAGAATCTTTCTTGTGAAAACAAAATATTTTTTCTAATTAATCAAACACTAACCCCTGCATTGTTCAAGGGTCAACTATAATTAGAATTACACAATGTGGTCTTTTTTTGCCTGGCTTCTTTTACTTTGCATACTGTTTTCAAGGTTCCCATGCTGTAGCACATATCAGTACTTCATTTCTTTTTATTACCAAATAATATTCTATATTATGGATATACTGCATTTTATTTATCTATTCATTAGGTGGTAGACATTTGGGTTACTTCCAATTTTTGGCTACTCGAATAATACTTCTATGAATATTCGTGTACAAGTTTTTATGTGAATGCATATGTTCTTTTCTCTTCTTCCAGAATTTCCGGGTCATATGATAACTTTAACATTTTTGAGGAACTGCCAAAATGTTTTCAACTTCGCTGTAACATTTCACATTCCCATTAGCAATGTATGAGAGTTCCAATTTCTCTACCTATGCCAACATTTATTTTCTGTCTTTTTGATTATAGAATTATAGTGGGTGTGAAGTGGTATCTCGCTGTGGTTTGATTTATATCTTTCTAATGATTAATGACGTCAAACATCTTTTTGTGTGCTCATTGGCAATTTGTATATTTTCTTGTAGAAATACCTCTTCAAATCATTTGCTAATTTTTAAATTGGGTTATTTATATTCTTATTGTTGAGTTGTAATAGTTCTTGTATATTCTAGATTCTAGTTTCTTATTAAATATATTATTTGCAAATATTTTCTCCCATTTTGTAGATTGTCTTTTTTACTTTCTTGATAGTTTCCTTAAAGGACAAAAATTTTTTAATTTTGATGGAGTCTAATTTATCTATTCCTTTTTTTTTTTTTGCCACTTGTTTTTGGTGTCAAATCTAAGAAAGCTTTGCCTCTAAAACCATACCCACTAGTGAAACAAAGCCTTTTATCAATTCCTATTAATATTTATTTAAGACTATACTACAACTCGAACTGGATTATTCAAAGTCTTAACACACATTTCTGTACTTCAGTCTCAACTCTGAAAAAATAGTCATGGAGGAGAATGTCACAGTAAAATACATTATTGTGATGAATTTTGTTATTTTAAAATGTTTCTGTTGACTTGTGACCTCCAGTCTTTAGGTTTCTTTCAGTTATTGTTAGCACTTGTGAATTGGGAAAGTCAAGGCTAGGATTACATACTATTAACGCAAGTATTAAACATAGGAAAATCCGGGCTAAACTTTTTTTTTTGAGGAGATGGCCACTGTAACTCAAACTTTTTACTTTACTAATAACTCATTTGTTATGGCTGTTGTTAATTTCATAGAGGTTGATGTTAGAGGAGAGGGCCTAAATAAATTCTTAGTCACTGTATCTTTATGGTTTTAGCTGTCATAGTAGTTACAAAATAACTACTATTTTTTCCCAGTTCCAAACTCCAGTTATTGAAATAGTATTTCCCAAAAGAGACCAATTCTATATCTCTATTGAGTTGCTTTTTAATCAATTCAGGGTAACACCTAGTCAAAGGTACGCCTATGTGTGCATGTGTGGATTAAAGGTAGAGTGGGGAGGCGACAATTTGCTTTATACTACGCTGGTATCTTGTTTTGTAATCAAAGCTTGTGCAGCTTAACTGGTTGTTATGATGCCCCCACACAAGCAACATTCTGAGAAACATGGTCCTTGTCAGATTTTCTATTTTGTTGTTGGGTTTTTCTCGTTTTTAGAAACATAGTTCCCTGCTTCTAAGAAAATTCTTATCTTTCTTCAAAGAGAAAAGAATTCAGTTCTTTTGAATTACAGGAAGGGCTGCTATTGAAATATATGTGGTGTTAGGCCTTACTGTACAAAAAATAGAGACAAATAGATTATTGGCACTAGATTGTGAGTTACACTAGACAGAATGATTTGAACTGAAAAAAAAAACACTGGAATACCAACATGGTAGGAAAAATGAAGACAAAGGAGATAAGTAGTCAAGCTATTGCACATAGTTTTAGTCAAAATAGTGGACATTCTCGGTTAAAGATGATTTAGTGAGATTTGAACAGTAGTAACTATATCTACCTAACTATATTAACTGACCTTTAAATATTATTGCCCCTTTCATTTGACCAAAGGACATTTACCTCATAAAGGAAGCTATTCATTCACTCTAGAAAACCAATATAGGAAAATATGCTAAATTGACATTTAGAATTATCTCAAAACACCTTTATGATAGCTATGTTATTATTTCCATATGATTTGAATTTGAGATTTTAAAATGAGTTTTAAATCCATTTAAAATAATAGCCAGATATCAGGTGGCTATTAGGGTTATCTGATAGTGATATTAGGATTATTTTAACAGCTAAGTAATTGCTTCTTTTCCATGCTGAAGGCAAGCTGAACCCTGTGCCGTCTTTAAGATTTACACCTGTATCGTATGAGGTAAGGGGGCAGCAGACTGACATTTTATGTACCACAGCATTGTTTTATAATAAGGAAAAGTGCTTTTCTACATTGTCTTAACAGTTTGGGAAACAGTGAACATGAAGCAGCAGAGAGTTATCAAAGTTTCAGACACTGGCTCACCCATGATCCAGAACTGCAGGTGTGCCAGCTAGGTTTTTTCTTTAGGACATCTTTTTAACTGCACACTAATACATCCTACCACCCCAGTTGCCCCCACTGCTTCCAGAATCTTACAAGTCCTGTGCAACATATTAAACAAAACCAATTCAGTAAGCTTCAGTGCTTTGGATAGCTACCTTAATTTTACATAAATATAAAGACTTTGGACATCTTATGGCTATAATTACATTAAAGAGAGGATAGGCAACTTCACTTTCTAGTCTCATAGAAGCTGAGAAGTATAGGCCTTGTTATAAAGCAAAATTCAATTGGAGATGTATTCCTGAACCCTTTATCCCTCAGAGGAATATTTTTCTACATAATTTTAGCATGCTTGATACTAGTAACTGAATGTTTTTCCCCCAAAATAAAACGTTCAGAAAGAAGAAATAAACAAATGAATACATTTAAGATTAAAAACATACTTAAAAAGATCAGATATTTAGTCTCTAGACTCTAAATAGGTTTTGGTATACCAATCTCTGCTCTATTTTAGTGCTAAGTATGAAATCTTGGCTGACAAGTATAGCCAAGAAGACCTAGTGAGCACTTTCAATGTACTTGTTAACCTAACAGCTCTGTGTGAGTGTATGCGTGTGTGTGTGTGTGTGTGTGTGTGTGTGTGTGTGTGTATCTTGCTACAGTAAAAACTCTTGTTGCTCCTCAAGAAAAGAAGGCCTGTCTAATTTTAAACATCTAATGAGCTTGGTGGAATGATCCAAGCTTCTAAAGATTTTCATAGATTTAGGGCTAATGAGAGCCAAGTTGTGAGCTGATTTATATCAGTGAGAAGCTCAGTTTTTTTTTGCTTGTAGATGGAAGAGAAGCTTATAATGGCTTTTCCTTAGAGGCAATTCTCAGGCTAGCTTTCCACTTAAGTGAAGGCCTACAGTACAACTATATATGGAGGTCTTCTTAAAGGTAAGATTATTTTTAGGTATACAACTGTTTGAAAAGAGATACTTCAGTCAAATCTATTTAGTTAGAGACAGACACCTAGAAATTTGTTCAGTATTATTCTCATCTCATCTCTACCTGTTTTTTTAAAAACTGAATTTAGTCAAAAACTAGTTGAATTCAAGGACACAGATTTCTTTTATAAACATTTAACATATTCAGTTGCTTTTAGCTTTCATCATAATATATTCAATTTATGACACATAAATTATTTCTCCCTGCCCTTGTTATGAGTTATTTTTGTGAGTTATTTAATATCCAATTGGTACAAATTGGAACCATGGAGTTTCCATAAAAAATAACCATTACCTCTCTGTGGGTATTGATATTAAATTTAGTAATATTAATAGCATAATAACAACAGGCATAATCAGTATTACTTTGAGCAGAGCATTATCCATCAAGACACTGTAGGATTAAGTCATTTTAGTGGCATTAAATACCTGCCATTTTATTTCCATCACTTTGCTGTAGGTGGTTGATTGGGATTAGTGGGTAGATTAGTCTTTTTATGGAAATGTTTATATGCATTCAAGAAGCACACCCTAAATTAATAGCTGAGTCCTACATTCATTATATTAGATAATTTTGTAGTCCATGGTGCCTACTATTTAAGAGGGGACATGCTAGGAAGAGACACCTAGTATCAGGATGCACTTCAGAAGGCTTTTGTTTCAAAAATATGGGTTGATCACAATATTTTTTCTCAACCTGTCTCTCCCTTCTCAGACTCCCAAATGAGAAGGAGATTCTCAGGACAGAAAAGGCAAAAACAAATTTCTTGAAGAAAAAAGCAGCTGAGGAAATGGTAGCAGAAGAGAGAATTAGCTCATACTGGGGCCTACTTGCCTTGTAGACTCCAAACAGCTCAAAACTCAGAGATATCAAGTATAAAGGGAAGTCAACCAGAAAGCAGAGGTGTTAATTAAAATCTGTCTACAGAACATTCAACCTCCATCACCAGTACCAGTCCATGCATTACATAGAATGCCTGGTAGTTAAATGTTTTCCCCATGCAGAAGATTGGAGGTTTCTTCTCAAAAGAAAATTTAACAAGTTGTTTGAAGAGAATTAGAGTGTCTAAGGTGGGCATTAGAACACCAGAGAAAGCCCTGGCATTCGAAGTTCCCAGTGTCACAGTGGGCCCTGACAGCCATCAAATCCTGCTCATAAATAGTGTTCATAAGCAGTGTTTTTAAACATCATTGTTCAGAATGAAGGCAAAGATCATAATTTTAGGAAAATCAATCACGTAAAAGTAAAAGAATAAAATAAACACCTAAAAAAATTTGCCCTTTTAAAAAGATAATAAAACCTCCGACAAAATAATCTTTCTAATTAAAACTCAGAGATTTGAAAAGAAATTGTAAACAAATAAACAAAAATCAGGTATGAGATGTTAGGCCAGAGAAACAGAGAATGAGAGATCTCTTAGAAAATAAAAATGTAACACTGAAATACAAAATTTAACCAAATTAGTAGGATTTAAACACACTTTACTGCCCTGGAACATAGAATGAGAAAAAGAAGTATCAAATAGGTGAGAAAAGGTTAAGAGGCATAGAAAATCAATCTAATATGTCTAATGATCTGATAAATAGAATTTACAGAAAGAGAGAATAGAGTAATTGGCAGACAGAAAATTATCAAAAGAATAATACAAGAGAATTTTCTTGAGCAGAAGTATCCTTGTGTTCAGAGTAAAAGAATATACTGATTACTCAGCACAATTAATATATGAAGACTTAAACTCAAGCACATCATTTTGAAATTTTTCAAAATTCATTAGGACCCATCTGCAGACAAATAGCAAGAAGCTTTCTTATGGATAAAAAAAGGAATCTAAATAAAATCCACCTTGACAATGTAAAAGTAAAGTTAGATTGGGAGAGAGATACAGAAAGGGTTTGAGAAGAAAAAGAGGTAGAGGACAGTGTGGGAAGGTTAGAATCATTGCTTTACAAGTTCAGAATGAAAAGCTACCACTATGAGATAACAAAAGAAGGTTCAGAATGCTGTCTGAAATTACAAGGATGACCAATAGAAAACTGAGAATAATGTTTCAAATATTTTGCACGATTGAGGAGAAAGTGAGAAGTGGTATAAATACATTAAATTCTAATCCATCTTAGCCTGAGGTAGGAGACACTGTTTAAACTAGGCAAGTAAAAAATATCAGTTTGCCACTCAGGATCATGATGTTTGAGTGAAACTGCTGCTAATTTTCTGAGTGACCAGAGATGAGTTATTTAGCAATATGAAGCCATATTCCTCAACTGGAAAAGACTAAGAAATTTTCCACCTCTCTGATTTCTGCGATTTTATGGATGTTTTTCCTTCCTTGACTTTGGGAAGTTATGTAGTACACAAGCATAATTTGGGAAAAAAACAAAAAGACAAAAAACAAAGAAAAACACAACACACACAAAAATGCAGATGTAGTCCTTTGGTAATTGCAAAATGGATATGCTCATTCTTTGACACTCCCTTTATATCTGCAGCAAATATCTGAGGACAACATTTGGGGCAAAAATGTGTTTTTCTTTTTTTAAGAGAATCATCTAAAGTCTTATTATTTTTTTACCTTTCAGAAAGGTATTCTTATGAAAATATGAACCCAATAACTCAGACTAATTTAAGGCTAAAATTTTAATAAGTATATTTGCCTATTTTATAAAGGGCAAAATGTGTTTGGTTGTGTATTATCATACACATAATATTCTGCATTTGGCCTTCAAAGAAAGAAACAAGCTGGTTTCATTAGAGATCATAACTCAGAAAGGCAACACTTAGCTATGCACACCTGACAACCATAAAGAATTGAATAAGGGTTATAGTATATCAAAAGGATCAAAATTTAGTGAATAGCTAAGTATTTCCAATTCCTTGCTGCCTTCTATATATAAATGTTTGCTTTTCTGTCTGTCTATAATAGCAGTTGGAGACAGATATTCTTCTATCTCCAATATTTTTTAGGAAGGAGGCTTTCAAATGGCTCTTTGTATACCCAACAGCAGATGTAACACTACAGTCTACAGTCTTTCCCTATGTTTCTGAACTTTAAAATTACACACAAATGCTTTCTTACCTTTCGCACTCCTTCACATTAACTCTGAGAAAGAATGTAATGTATTGAAATGCTAGATCCCAAATAACCAGTTATAGCTAAGCAATTTGATGGAACAATGTCATCTGAAAAAAAAGAGACTATTTGAAATAATCAAGTCAAA